>NW_026575111.1:395000-1006431 GCF_905146905.1 Nyctereutes procyonoides
AGCAGCAGAAAAAGAAATAAAGAAATCAATCTCATTTGCAAGTGCACCAAAAACATAAGATACCTAGGAATAAACCTAACTAAAGAGGTAAAGGATCTTTACTCTGAAAACTGTAGGACACCTGTGAAAGAAATTGAAGAGTACACAAAGAAATGGAAAAGTATTCCACAAAAAAAAAAAGGAAAAGTATTCCACGCTCATGGATTGGAAGAAGAAATACTGTTAAAGTGTCTATACTACCCAAAGCAATCTACACATTTAATGCAATCTCTGTCAAAATACCACCAGCATTTTTCACAGAGCTAGAACAAACAATCCTAGAATTTGTATGAAACCACAAAAGACTCTTAATAGCCAAAGCAACCTTGAAAAAGAAAATTGAGGCTGGAGGCATCTTCATTCTGGATGTCAAGCTCTATTACAAAGCTGTGATCTTCGAGACCATATGAAACTGGCACAAAAACACATAGGTCAATGGAACAGAATAGAGAACCCAGAAATGGGCCCTCGACTCTGTGGTCAACTCACCTTCGACAAAGCAGGAAAGACTATCCACTGGATGAAGGACAGACTCTTCGACACACGGTGTCAGAAAAACTGGATAGCCACATGCAGAAGAATGAAACTGGACAAGTCTCTTAGACCAGACACAAAAATAAATTCAGAATGGATTAAAGGCCTAAGTGTGAGATAGGCCCTGGAAGAGAACACAGCAGCAACTTTAACCTCAGATGTGGCAACTTCTTACCACATCTCCAAAGGCAAGGGAAACAAAAGCAAAATTGAATTCTTGGGACTTCGTCAAGATAAAAAGCTTCTGCACAGCAAAGGAAACAGTCAACAACACTAAAGGTCTGCCTATGGAATGGGAAAAGATATTTGCAAACAACATATCTGATAAAGGGTTAGTTTAAAAATCTATAAATAACTTACCAGATTCAACACCCAAAAAATAAATAATCCAATTTAAAAATGGGCAAAAGATGTGAACAGACATTTCTCCAAAAAAGACATCCAGATGGCTAATAGACACATGAGGAGATGCTCAATATTACTCATCATCAGGAAAATGCAAATCAAAACCACAATAAGATACAACCTTAGAACTATCAGAATGGCACTGAGGGGGGCTCTTGACGGGATGAGCACTGGGTGTTATTCTGTATGTTGGCAAATTGAACACCAATAAAAAATAAATTTATTATTTAAAAAAAGAACTATCAGAATGGCTAAAATCAACAACACAAGAAACAACCAGTGTTAGCGAGGATGTGGAGAAAGGGGAACCCTCTTGCCCTGTTGGAGGGAACGCAAGCTGGTGCAGTTGCTCTCGAAAAAGGTATATGGAGGTTCCTCAAGAAGCTAAAAATAGAAAGACCCTACAATCCAGCAACTGCACAACTAGGTATTTATGCAAATACAAGAACACTAATTCAAAGGGATACATACACCCCAATAATCATAGCACACTGTAGCCGAGTTATGGAAACAACCCCAGTGCCCATGGACTGATGAATGGATAATGATGTGTCATATACATGCAATGGAATATTATTCAGTCAAAAAAAGAATTAAATCTTGCCATTTGCAATAACACGGATGGAGCTAGAGAGTATTATGCTGAGTGAAATAGAGAAAGACAAATACCACTTGATTTCACTCATCTGTGGAATTTAAGAAACAAAACAAATGAGCAAAAAGGAAAGAGAAAGAAAGACAAACCGAGAAACAGAATCTCAACTATAGAGAACACCCTGATGGTGACCACAGGAGCGATGGGTGGGAGATGGGGGATGGGGATTAAGGACTGCACTTGTCTTGATGAAGCAAAATAAAATAAAATGATTATTTAAAAAACAAATTTAAAGATTTCAGCCTCCGTGTCATGGCAGAGGACTCCTTGCCTCTTCTCTGCACGTACTCCCTGTCATTGAGCTCCTCTTTTGCATCACTACCTCTTAATCCTGCAAGACTCGTGAGCAAGATGCTGCTTCCCATGGTCCTGCAGATAAGGGATATTGAAGCTCAGAGCATTCAAGAGACTCTTCCAAGGAAGATCATGGTAAATGTGGAGAAGGATTAAGCTGCACCTCTGCACACACCAAAGCCCCTGCCCCTTCCTTACCTCAAGAAGAGCAGCTGGTCTACCCATGGCAGGGGCCCCAGGGAGCTGGCCATCTTCATGTTCCAAAAGCTGAGAGTCATGTTTCCCCATTCTGTCCACCCAGACACTTTATCCACAGAACATCCACTCTCTCTAACACAACTGGGGTGCCCAGCCTTGACCAATGGCCTTGGGAGGCCCCCAAGAATTCCAAAGGCACTTTGCTCTTCCCTTGCCGCTCACTACTAGGTGGGAACCTATGAAGACAGGAGTCTGTGGGAACAATGAGGAAGGGGTAAGGGCCTCCCAGTCTAAGTAGGGACAGTCCTCAAGACAAAATCTTGAATGCTGCCTCAAAAGTGCATACGGCTGGCAATGCTCACAAGAGCATGACGACAGTGACAAGGGGTCAGGGCCTTTGGCTGTGGACATCCCTCTGGGTACTGTTGGCTGAGCATTGAGCCTAACCTGATTTACTGCAGCCTTAAGGTAAAGAAGGGGTGAGGGGACATGTCATGATCTCTGAGACTTAGTGAATGTCCAGGTCATTGCAGGGACTGAGCTGAAGGGAAGGGCACGTCCCACTCTTGGTGGGGGGGGGGGGCATGGAGGGTGGTGGCCCCAGGACCTGAGCCACCCATCGTGGCCACTCACCCATTCCCTGCAGCCGTTCTCAGAAGCAGCCCTTCTGTGCCACCAAGAAAGCAGGTTGACGTGAGCTGTCTGTCCAGCCTGGTGAAAGAGTCCTGCCGGGTCCAGGGGATGAGACCCTCAGGGAGACCTGAGATGGACATGGGATTCACTCTGGACAAGGAGATGCAGAAGATGCCGAGGCTTCCCTTCTTGCACAAAAAGCCAGGATGGCAATGAGAGTGCGTCAGCTCCTGCCGGGCCCTTGGCTTCGGGCACTGGTGGCTGCAGCAGCCACTCTCCTGCCACGAAGGAACGCCCTTCACAGAGACACCCACCCAACACCCTACACCCTCAGTGACATCAGCCCTGGTTACCCACTGGTCCACCTTTGGTCTCATGTCTGAAGGTGCTCCAGGCCCTAGAGGGTGATGACTGCCCCGGCCTGCTGGCCCCTTCTCTCTGGGCTTTATTAACCACCTGGCGCCTCTCTGAGCTGCAGGGACAGGGGTGGTGCTGCCAGGAGCCACTGGGGTCTTCTGTTCTTCCCATAGCAGGACTTGGAGCCCCTCCCCTTGTCGTTTCATATTTGTTTGTAAGCTCTTGCCCTTTTTTCTGGTTTTTACTCCTTTTTGCTTATGTCACAGGGTCTCAGAGGAGGGAAATTCTGTTTCTTACTCCTCTCTGTTCCCTTTGGTGGCTTTTCACAACCTTCGGTTTGTTGGCAACAGCAGCCATTTGCTCTTTGCAGCTTCTGGCCTGAGAAATGTAGCAAGAGGACTTTCTTCTTGTGTTCTCGCCTGTATGGACCTTCCTCCTGGAGCTCGGGCTCAGGAAGCAGCTCCCTGCTGGCAGAGGCCACCAAAGGTCAAGTCTCAGAGACAAAGCTTCTCCCTGTGAGTGTGAGGACCAGCGGTCGGTGCTCAGAGCACACCTGCATTCTGGCCATCTGGTCTACCACTGTGCTCGATTCCGGGGGGGAACAAGACCCTGCAGCAAGATTAGCTCACCGAGGCATGGCAGCACCACAGGCCCCAGGCCAGCCGCTCCTAGCTCACCGCCTTTTTCAGAAGCAATTGCGTGGACATGTCCTGACTGAACAGGGTGGTCTCCCCACCTGCCTCGGGGTTCGGCCTCTGACTCAACTCTGAATCTTGCTCAGGGCAGCTGAGTCAGCCAGGAGACACCTTCCCAGTCACTGTTCTGGAAGGCGTAGGGGAGCCAGGAGCCTGCAGCTGTGAGCAGAGGCTGGAAGACCCACCAGTTAGCCCAATCCTGGCCACCCCATTATGCTGGTCCAGACACCACAGCCAGCCCTCGCCAAGGTGCACACCTGAAACGCCCATGTCCTCTCCCTGGACGATAGGGCCAGGCTCCCAGCACTGAGCATGAGCGCGGCCAGCCACACGGACCCAGCTCAGCTGCCCCGATCCAAACTGCACACAGTGTGCAGTTCTCTGTGGAAGGCTCGAGAGCTATGCCAAGGTTAGGTGCTATCCTCCCCAAGGGCCTGACAGGACGCGCAGGTCCCCCAGAGCTGTGATGGGTCCTCTGTAGGCCAGACGGCACCTGCAGCCTGCCTGGTTTTCTGTCTCTGCCATGGTGGAGAGGCAGGGCTAGGGCCTAGGGCTGGGAGCTGGGAGCTGGCAGAGATGGGCCTGCAGGGCACAGAGGCCACCTGCCCTTCCCCCAGCCAGGGGCTGAAGGTTCTAGAAAGCCAGAGCAGGTGCTTCCTGAAGGGCCAGAGTAGAGCTTACCCTTGTTCCCTAAAAGGAGAGAAGAGGTCCCAAGGCTGAGACCTTAGCACTGTGATCCCAGAAAGGGGCTGGGGCTCAACAAGCCCTGCCTGTGAGCCAGGAGCTACCCCCAGGAGGCCCACGCATGGGGTTGGGAAGGGACCAGAGGCCACGACCCAGCACTCAACCTGCCCTGCCCCCCAGCCCGGGTCCCCAGGGCCAGCCGTTCTCATGGAGGCTGCAGCCACCCCCTCCCATGACAGACCACTGCTCTTTCTCCACTGTCCCTGCTTCATCCCTGCCTCCCCTCCCCCACTGGCTTCCTTCACAGGTGCCTCGGGGCCCTTAGGCTGCTCTGCCCCTACACAGGGCCTCCCTACGGTGCTCCCCTGGCTGGGCCGTCATCACCCCAGACTGGACACTGTCCATGTGCTGGTGTCCAGCCATGTCCAGAGAGGCTCTGCACCCCAGCATGGCAGCAGGTCCCCCCACACACCTGTCGTCAGCCTCCCCGAGGTGACATCGCCAGCTACACCCCTCGCTGGGTCTGCTTCTCCTCATTTTCCCAAGACCAGGCCAGAAGCCTAGAGCCCCAGCCTCAGCCCTGAATCCTGGGCGCACAGCCCTGCAGGGCGCACTGCCCTGCCCTCCCTGCTCCCCCCACCCTCATCCCACCACCTCCCACAGGAGACCCTGTGACCTACCTGCCACCCCAGGAGCTCCCTAACAATCTCCCAGCATCCAGGCTTCCCTCTCCTGCTGCCTCCAGGCCTCCTGGATCCATCCTTCACACCGTACTGGACAGAACTTTCCAGAAAGAGACTCTAAACAGGGCCCACACACCCATCAGCCTCTTCGAGGGGCACACAGGCCACTCAACTACATGGAGCCACGTGCACTCCTCCGCAGGTGCACGGCCAACCTGGGGTTTTGGCGACTTACTCTTCACTGACCCCTCTGCAGCAAGCCTGTCATCGCCCCCTCCCAGTCCCTGGCCCACACATGAGCACACCTGCCTCACCCGCATGGGCCCGGGGAGCCTGTGGGTCCTGGCGCCCAGCCCCCCGCCTGATGGGTGGTGTCTGGGGACAGCAGCCTGTGTGGGGTGGGGGTGGGGCGGCCCTGGGCCCTGGACCCTCATGCCCCTCCCCCTGCACCCACCCCACAGCCAGGGGCACGCAGAGCTGAGAGCCTTCTCCATGACCAGCAGTTGGGGCAGACAGGCACGCGGCGGCCACAGTGGGCACTGCCTTGGCCCCCAGGGGCCTGTTCACGAGGACACTGATGTGCTGCTCTGTGTGCACAGACGTGGCCAGGGGGAAAGCAGCCTTGCAGGCCGAGACTCTGGCAGGCCCCTGGGGCGGGCTGGCGGTTGTCCACCCCCCGGGGACCCAGGGGCCTGGGCGGGGGCCAGGGGCCCAGCAAGCACTGGTGCTGCCTGCCCCTCCACCTGTGCCACCACCCAAGGCCCACGTGGCCCGAATGCAGGTGGCCCACGGGCGCAGCCTTGGACCGTCTCTTATTTCAGGAAGAGCAAAGGAAAACTGATGCAGGAGAGCCTTCGATGCTGGGATCGTTGTTCGTAGTGGCCACCAGTTTGCAGCTAATGTGGGAATGGCTGGGAGGATGCGGCCCCGTCTCCCATGCCAGCTCTGAGGCCCCACCCAGCACCCCCTCTGGCCCTGGGGGTTTTGGCCCAGGCAGGAACCACAGTGCTAACTGGGGCCACAGTGATTGACAGCTCTACAAAAACCCGGTGGGCCAGCGGTCCGAGGGTGCCCGGGGCTCATGGGGCAGGCTCACTGCAGACCCAGCATGGGTCGGCGGGCAGCCCCAGGAGGCTGAGAGGGTGCTTAGCCTGCTCAGAAGGGACGTGGCAAGTGGACGTGACATGGCCAGAGGGCCGGATGGGGCCCTGGTGGTGAGGGCCGGGTATGGAGAATGTGCCCTCAGGAGCACAGCCGGTCAGCTGTCAGGAAGGACACCCACATGGCAGCCCAGGGGCCTGAGGCAGGAGGGATCACGCAGGGCACGGGGCGGGACGTTTATTCGAGCAGAGGAAAGACTTTCCGGCTCCTGCATCTCCCTGGGGACCCTGGCTGTGGGGTCTGCTGCAGGCTGCAGCTCAGGGACAGCTCACTGGGTGACACTTACTTTGACATCTGGGGCCCGGGCACCCTGGCCACCATCTCTCAGGTGAGTCTCCCCTGCAGCTGCTCTGTGGGCCCCGGCCCAGGTCCCCGGAGCTGCTCGCAGCTCCACCACGGCCAGAGTGCTGGAGCCCCAGAGCCCTGCTGTCCGTTAGCCTGAGATCCAGCCTGGGGCCCCGCAGGACTGCGGTGCAGCCCCCTTGGGCCCTGAGGGGTAAGCAAGCCAAGAGCCAGGCAAGAGAGCCTGGGGACAGCTGACGGCTGGGAAGGAGAAGTTGTACCAGGGCCCGGCTTTTTGTGTGCTGGGGACTAGGCAGGTGCATCAGTGTGAACATGATTACTCAGACCTCTGGGGCCAGGGCACCCTGGTCACCGTCTCCTCAGGTAAATGCACCCCTACCTGTGTCTGTCTTCCCGTGGGGTCGTGTGGCCGGCGGCAGGGAAGCCAGCCACGTGCGGCACCCTCCAGCATCGAGACACGGCCCGTGAAGGGGGCCGGGGAGGGTTTATGTCAGGGGAGAAGCAGGGACTGTGTCCCTGTGCAATGCTTTTGGTTACTGGGGCCAGGGGACCCTGGTCACCGTCTCCTCAGGTAAGACAGTTTTCTGTTCGCCCCTCTGTCCTGGCGCAGGGAAGCAATTTCCAGAGACTCCTGGGTCTCTGAGGGACCCTGTGGGGAGCCCAGGAGCTGCTTTGGAGGCTGTGAGGTCCTCGCTCTGTGGACGGCCTTCCTGGGGGCCATGGGGGTTTGCCTGCCGCAGTCAGGCCGGCACAACGGGCTGTGTCTGGGGAGTGCAGACCGGAGGACTTGGGGCGTCTGTGGCGGCCGGGCGGCCGGGCAGCGGGTGGGAGTGAGGTTTTTGTACACCGCCTAATGGGGCCCTTGGCAATGTGACAACTTTGAGTACTGGGGCCAGGGAACCCTGGTCACCGTCTCCTCAGGTGAGTCCTCACAACCCTTCTCTCCTCTTTCTCTCCGGGGCTTTTTGCTGCATTTGGGGGAAAATTAGGGTGTCTGGGTCTGGGGTCCAGAGGGACTCGGGAAGGAGCCAATGGGTCAGCGGTCCCTTGCCACCTGGCCCTCCGGCAGCCTTGGCTCCTCCTGGGGCCGCCTGGTTCTCTCAGCCCCAACGGCTGTGATTTGAGGTCCAAGGCCTTTCTGGGTCCCACTTCTTGTCTGGGGTCCCAGCATGGTTGTCATACTGTGACAACTGGTTCTACTACTGGGGCCAAGGGACCCTGGTCACCGTCTCCTCAGGTGGGTCCGCACCCTCCCTAGTCGGGCTGCAATCGGGGGGGTCGCGGTGTTGGGCGTTCTGGGGCTCAGGAAGTGGAGGCAGAGACGGAGGGCCGGAGATGGCCCTTCCACTGCCCCGAGGACGGCCGCAGAGAGGGACGGGGCGGCTTCTTTGCCTGCTCTGGCCACCTAATCCGAGCCTTCCTGGGGGCCGCCGTGGCTGCGGCATAGTCAGTGGAATAGGGATCTGTGGCTTTGACACACCCGCTCTCTGGGGTGGCGGCCCTTGGGGTAGATTGGACTCTGTGTCCCCAGTGGTTGGGGGCTGTTGGCCGGCAGATGGGCGGCCCAGGCAGGCAGTGGCCGGGATGTAGGGTCTCAGGGGCAGTGGAGGGTCTAAGAGCCTCCAGGTGACCGTGACTCAGAGGATGAGCTTCCACGGGCCGGACATAGTGCAAGCCTCGGAGTCGGGGCAATGCCGGCCCGAGCCCCTAGGGTTTCGGTCGGGTGTGGGTGGTGATTTCACCACTGTGATTACTATGGTATGGACTACTGGGGCCATGGCACCTCAGTCTTCGTGTCCTCAGGTAAGAGCGGCCCTCCTGGGGCCTTTATTTTCTGCTCCTTTCTCTGGGGTTTTCTGAGCATTGATGGCGGGTCCTCAGGACGTGACCCCCAGGGTCGGGCTGGCTGGGAGGGGACGAGGACCGGGGGGCTGAGGGAAGTCAGAGCCTCTTGATTGCCTGATGCCTTTCTGAAACCGGAGTAATGCCGGCACGCCCAGGGGAATCGCTGACCCTTGAGAGGGGCTGGGGGCTGGACCCCCGTGGCCGCAGGACTGTGGGGCTGTTGGTTTGGGCTAAGGAGTGTGCAGGGCTCGTGTGTGTGCAGAGCCACGAGAATGCCACTTGTAGAGCGCGCGGTGAGAGACTTCCCGCAGAATCACGGGCGATGTTTTGTGCTAGGCTGTGTCTATGAGACTCGTCGGGGTGAGGAGGGATGCTTGGTCCGCCTGGTGCGGGCCCCAGGGTGGGACTGGGGGGCTGCGGGGCTCGGCTCCCCCCGGGCAGAGTCTAAGACCAAGGGGTCTGCCCCTCCTAAGTGCTACGCCTACTAACTAGTGAAGGACAGGACATCTTTGAAGTGGCTCCTGAGGGGGAAAAAAATATAAGAAATCTGTGAATTTAAAATGTGAGAGATTTTCAAGTCTATGAGACTTTTTAATTGTACCAGTTGAATCTTATGTTTCTGGAGTTGATACAAGAAATAGTGACCCGGTGCTGTCCTGTCCTGCTGTGAGACTTGAGTTTTGACCACCATAAATTAAGTTTATTAATTTTTTAAGATTAATTTGGAGATTCTGGAAGCGGTGGTGCTGGGTTTTGCTGAGCCGCGGTGTGGGGCCAGGCACCTGCAGGTGGCAGGAAGCAGGTCACATGGACTGTCTATTTTAGGAAGCAAGAAAACACACTTGGCAAATTTATAGTTTGTGGTTATGCAGCCGTGGTTTTCGGGTTGTTTTGCCCAGCCCAGCGAAGCTGAACGCGGCCACAGCGCAAAACAACACCTGCGCAATTTGCATTTCTAAAATAAGACCGCGACCGACGCTGGCAGAAGCTGGGAAGCTTTCCTTTTTTTTAACTACTTGAATCTAATTTTTCAGTCTTAGCTCATTATGCCCATTTCCAAAGAAAGACGTCTAAGAAATTAAACTGTCTTCAGGGCAGTTGATCCAACATGTTTGTGTAACGGGGTTTTTCGTTTATTTATTTATTTTTTATTATTTTTTAGAATTTTTTTTTTATTGGAGTTCAATTTGCCAACATATAGCATATCACCCAGCGCTCATCCCATCAAGTCTGTAACAGGTTTTAATTGGTTTTTCCTGCTGGCGGTCGGTAACCCGAGCCCATTCTCTAGAGCCCAGAAGCACCGTTTCCACAATCACCGTGTTCGCGGATTTTTAAGCTAGATTTTCTGTTTGTGATTAAGAGGCACTTGGATAGGCTGATAAAGCGGCCTTGGGCTCAGCTTTGCAAGCCTTCCTGCTGGGACAAATCTTAGGTGAAATGTGCCTGATTGTCCCAAGTGATCTCAGCAAAGCGCGTTTCTTGTCGGAGGGAGAGGAAGCCTAGTCAGGTCTCGAGTCAGAAGGGAGCTGTGCTGGCTCTCAGGCCGCAGGAGCCCCCCAGGCCCGCCGTGGCTGGGGTCCCCCAGGCCCGCCGCGGCTGGGGGCAGGCCAGCGTGGCTTCTGCCACTAGGCCCACCGGCTACCCGTCGACCAACCGATTTTAATGGACTTGGAGGAAGTCTTCAAAGCCCGCACGGTGACCAGGGAGCCGAACTGGTAAGAGAGGCAGCCCCGGCTGCCAAATCTACTCCTCTGGGAAGTTGCTATTTGCTGTTTGGGTTTTCTGTTGATGAGGAATCACTCTTTAATGACTGCTCAGTGAGACAATATTTATTTGTATGAATCCCTGAGTGACCATTGCCTTGGTCCCTCACATTCAACTTTCTCTAAAGATCGTGTCTAGGAAACGGTGCAAAGTGGTGCCCCGGGGCTACTTACCTACGGATCCTAGGATCCTAACTTAGAGGGCCACTTAGGCACTGTCTGTTGTGAACGTGGCTTTGGATGTGAGGTCATTACTGCGCATTTGAAAGTAGCCCACCGCCTGGTGGAGAGCTTTCCGATACAGAGCAGACTTAGAAGTGCAAGTTCAGATAAGATGCGTTTTTGGTCATATTTAATGATGATTTTTATTTAGAGGAAATCTACCTAAGTCAGGGGTCCTACCTTAGACTCAGAGAGCAGGAGTTCGGCCAAGGGCCAAGTCCCGAGGGGAGGATCCAAGCACACTTAGCCCAGAAGCAGCACTGCCTATTCTAAAGCAAAGATGAGCTTTTCCCGGTGACAGGAAACATTCCCCAATCCTTGTAAAATTTCTTAATGGATTCAGACTTGTCAGGAAGCATTTTCCCCGGGATACTGAGATGGGAGTGATTGATTGATAATGCTTGGGCACCACCGGCAGGCTGAGGCCGGGGCAGGGCCTGGACACAAAGGGGACCCAAGTGCAGAAATCCACAAGGACAAAAAGGGCAGGGGTAGGCACAGGAGGGACTGACCCCGAGCCTGGCTGCGGTCTACAGCTTTCCAGGGTAAGACAGCTTTAGCTCAAAAGGCAAGCAGGTCTGCTGGCCTGAAACTTTCTAGCGAGTCCAGGACCCAGCTTTCAGGGCTGCGCTGGACAGGACGACTGGGCTGCCCAGAGCAGTTCTCAGCGCAGCTGAACTAAACCACATTGAACTGGAACTTCTGAGCTGAACCGGGCTGAGCTGAGCTGAGCCAGGCTGGCTGGGCTGAACTGGGCTGCACTGAGCTGGTGAGCCGGGCTGAGCTGAGCTGGGTTGAGCTGGGTGAGCTGAACTAGGTGGGTTGGGTGAGCTGGGCTGAGCTGAACCGGGCTGAGCTGGGCTGGACTGGGCTGAGGTGAGCTGAGCTGGGCTGAGCTGGGTGAGCTGAACTGAGGTGAGCTGAACCGGGCTGAGCTGGTCTGAGCCAGGCTGGACGGGCTGAACCGGGCTGCACTGAGCTGGTGAGCGGAGCTGTGCTGAGCTGAACCGGGCTGAGCTGGGTGAGCTGGGCTGAGCTGGGCTGAGCTGAGGTGAGCTGAGCTGGGTGAGCTGAACCGAGCTGAGCCAGAGGCTGGCTGGGCTGAACTGGGCTGCACTGAGCTGGTGAGTGGAGCTGGGCTAGGCTGAGCTGGGCTGAGCTGAGCTGAACCAGGCTGAGCTGGGCTGAGCTGAACTGGGCTGAGCCAGGCTGAGCTGGGTGAGCTGGGCTGAGCTGAGCTGAACCGGGCTGGCTGGCTGCACTGGGCTGCACTGGGCTGCACTGAGCTGGTGAGCTGATCTGGGCTGAGCTGGGTGAGCTGGGCTGGGCTGAGCTGGGCTGGGCTGAGCTGGGCTGAGCTGGGTGAGCTGAGCTGGGCTGAGCTGGGTGAGCTGAGCCAGGCTGAGCTGAGCTGAGCTGGGCTGAGCTGGGTGAGCTGGGCTGTGCTGAGCTGAACCGGGCTGAGCTGGGTGAGCTAAACTGGGCTGAGCTGTGCTGAGCTGAGGTGAGCTGAGCTGGGTGAGCTGAACCGAGCTGAGCCAGAGGCTGGCTGGGCTGAACTGGGCTGCACTGAGCTGGTGAGTGGAGCTGGGCTAGGCTGAGCTGGGCTGAGCTGAGCTGAACCGGGCTGAGCTGGGCTGAGCCAGGCTGAGCTGGGTGAGCTGAACTGGGCTGAGCTGTGCTGAGCTGGGCTGAGCTGAGGTGAGCTGAGCTGAACCAGGCTGAGCTGGGCTAAGCCGAGCCGGGCTGGCTGGACTGAACTGGGCTTCACTGAGCTGGTAAGCTGATCTGGGCTGAGCTGGGTGAGCTGGGCTGGGCTGAGCTGAGCTGGGCTGAGCTGGGTGAGCTAAACCTGGCTGAACCGGGCTGAGCTGGGCTGAGCTGGGTGAGTTGGGCAGGGTTGAGCTGAGCAAGGCTGAGCTGGGTGAGCTAAACCCGGCTGAGCTGGGCTGAGCTGGGCGAGCTGGGCTGAGCTGAGGTGAGCTGAGCTGAACCAGGCTGAGCTGGGCTGAGCTGAGCCGGGCTGAGCTGGGTGAGCTGGGTGAGCTGGGTGAGCTGGGCTGAGCTGGGCTGAGCTGGGCTGAGCTGATCTGAGCTGGGCTGAGCTGGGCCGAGCTGGGCTGAGCTGGGCTGAGCTGGGTGAGCTAAAACGGGCTGAGCTGCCCTGAGCTGCCCTGAGCTGCCCTTAGTTGCCCTGAGCTGCGCTGAGCTGCCCTGAGCTGCCCTGAGCTGCCCTGAGCTGCGCTGAGCTGCGCTGAGCTGGGCCGAACTGGACTGAGCTGGCTGATCTGAGCTGAGCTGGGTGAGCTGGGCTGAGCTGAGCTGAGCGGGGCTGAGCGGGGCTGAGCGGGCTGAGCTGGGTGAGCTAAACTGGGACGAGCTTGGCTGAGCTGTGCTGAGCTGGGCTGAACTGGGTGAGCTGAATCAGGCTGAGCTGAGCTGAACCAGGCTGGGCTGAACTGGGCTGCACTGAGCTGGTAAGCTGATCTGGGCTGAGCTGATCTGGGCTGAGCTGAGCTGGGTAAGCTGGGCTGGGCTGAGCTGGGCTGAGCTGAGCGGGCTGATCTGGGTGAGCTAAACCAGGCTGAGCTGGGCTGAGCTGAGCCGAGCTGGGCTGAGCTGGGCTGAGCTGGGCCGAGCTGGGCTGAGCTGGGCTGAGCTGGGTGAGCTAAACCAGGCTGAGCTGCCCTGAGCTGCCCTTAGCTGCCCTGAGCTGCGCTGAGCTGAGCTGAGCTGGGCCGAACTGGACTGAGCTGGCTGATCTGAGCTGAGCTGGGCTGAGCAGGGCTGAGCTGGGTGAGCTGGGTGAGCTGGGCTGAGCTGAGCTGAGCTGGGCTGAGCTGAGCGGGACTGAGCGGGGCTGAGCAGGGCTGAGTGGGGCTGAGTGGGGCTGAGCTGGGTGAGCTAAACTGGGACGAGCTTGGCTGAGCTGTGCTGAGCTGGGCTGAACTGGGTGAGCTGAATCAGGCTGAGCTGAGCTGAACCAGGCTGGGCTGAACTGGGCTGCACTGAGCTGGTAAGCTGATCTGGGCTGAGCTGATCTGGGCTGAGCTGATCTGGGCTGAGCTGAGCGGGGCTGATCTGGGTGAGCTAAACCGGGCTGAGCTGGGTGATCTGGGCTGAGCTGAGCTGGGCCGAGCTGGTTGAGCTGAGCCAGGCTGAGCTGAGAGCCGGGCTGAGCTGAGTTGGGCTGAGCTGAGTTGGGCTGAGCTGAGCTGGGCTGGACTGGGCTGAGCTGAGCTGGTCTGAGCTGGGTGAGCTGAATCGAGCTGAGCTGGGTGAGCTAAACCAGGCTGAGCTTGGTTAAGCTTGGCTGAGCTGTGCTGAGCTGGGCCGAGCTGAGCTGGACTGAGCTGAACCAGGCTGAGCTGAGCTGAGCTGGGCTAAGCTGAGCTGGTCTGAGCTGAGTGAGCTGGGCTGAGCTGCGCTGGGCTGGGTGAGATGAAATGTGCTGAGCTGAGCTGACCCGGGCTGGGCTGAGCTGGGCTGAACCGGGCTGAGCTGCACTGAATCAAGCTGGCCTAGCCAGGTGAGCTGAGCTGGGCTGAGCTGAGCAGGAGTGAGCTGGGTGAGCTGAGCTGGGCTGGGCTGGGCTGAGCTGGGCTGAGCCGGGCTGAGCTGCACTGAATCAGGCTGGCCTAGCTGGGTGAGCTGAGCTTGGCTGAGCTGGGCTGGGCTGGGCTGGGCTGAACTGAGTTGAAGTGGCCTGAGTTGAATTGAGGTGAGCTGGGCTGAACTGTCCTAGCTGGGCAGAGCTGGGCTGAATTGGGCTGAATGAACTGGGCTGAGCTGGACTAGGCTGGGTGCACTGAGCTGGTTAGCCATGGTCGCTGAGCTAGTCTAGCAGAAATGGACTGACTGGGTTGCTTTGACCCAGGAGTTTGAAGTCCTAGTTTGGGCTAGATTCATCTGCATTGGGGCATTTAGTTCTAGTCGGGGGGTGAGCTGGCCTTGCCGGACTGTCCTGACTAACCTTGATGTGACCTCAATAACCTGGTTGTGCTAAGGATGGGCCAAGGGGAGTCTGCATCACCCGACTCCTCATATGCACACCGTTCGCTGACCCTAGACACACCAGCCAGGGCTGGTCGGCTCGTTGGGGCGCTCCTCTCTATGCCATCAATCTGCCTCACAGATGGCTCTCAGGCTTGGGGCTGAGTGTGGCAGCCTGGCTCCTGTGTCTCAGGGGGAAGGCCACACTGGCCAAGGCCAAGCCATCCCACAAGTCCAGAGCTGGGCTTCTGCGGCAGGGTGGGGGCAGCTGCGCCTCCTCTTCCCGGCAGGACTCGACGTCAGCACTGCCATCCACCGCACTGCTGGGCTCCTCCCCGGGCTGGGGACGCTGCGAGGCCAGCCTTTGTGGCAGTGATGTGAGGGAGCTGCAGGGCTGGCCACAGCCCGCCTGGCAGAGTGTGAAAAGAACACAGCTTCTCACCCATCTCTTGTCCCTCTCTGGTCCTCAGAGAGTCCATCCCCTCCAAACCTCTTCCCCCTCATCACCTGTGAGAACTCCCTGTCCGATGAGACCCTGGTGGCCATGGGCTGCCTGGCCCGGGACTTCCTGCCTGGCTCCATCACCTTCTCCTGGAAGTACGAGAACCTCAGTGCAATCAACAACCAGGACATTAAGACCTTCCCTTCGGTTCTGAGAGAGGGCAAGTATGTGGCGACCTCTCAGGTGTTCCTGCCCTCCGTGGACATCATCCAGGGCTCAGACGAGTACATCACATGCAACGTCAAGCACTCCAATGGTGACAAATCTGTGAACGTGCCCATCACAGGTGAGAGCAGGGCCCTCCTCCCCGTGGCCGGATGGGTAGGGTGGGCCAGCCAGGCTGACGCACTGTCCCCTCATTCCAGGGCCTGTACCGATGTCTCCCAACGTGACCGTCTTCATCCCGCCCCGCGATGCCTTCTCTGGCAATGGCCAGCGCAAGTCCCAGCTCGTCTGCCAGGCCGCAGGTTTCAGCCCCAAGCAGATTTCCGTGTCTTGGTTCCGTGATGGAAAGCAGATCGAGTCTGGCTTCAACACAGGGAAGGCAGAGGCCGAGGAGAAGGAGCACGGACCTGTGACCTACAGCATCCTCAGCATGCTGACCATCACCGAGAGTGCCTGGCTCAGCCAGAGCGTGTTCACCTGCCACGTGGAGCACAACGGGATCGTCTTCCAGAAGAACGTGTCCTCCATGTGCACCCCCAGTGAGTGACCCCGCCACTACTGCAGCCCCTTGGGCTTGGAGTCCCTCACCTACACAGGGGTCCACTCGGGCCAGCTGCTCCCCGAGCCTTGGCTTCCTGCAGCGGCCAAGGGCGGGGTGGTGGGGGCCTAGCATTCCCCTCCAGCGGGTCCTTGCAGCTGAGGAAGGCCCATGGACTGGGCCTCCATTCTTTGGGTAAAATCTCCACTTTGCCTGATTTCATGTCCAGCCACTGACGCAAACTCTCTCCTGATCTAGATACAGCCGTTGGCATCAGCATCTTCACCATCCCCCCCTCCTTTGCCAGCATCTTCAACACCAAGTCGGCCAAGCTGTCCTGCCTGGTCACTGACCTGGCCACTTATGACAGCCTGACCATCTCCTGGACCCGTCAGAATGGCGAGGCTCTGAAAACCCACACCAACATCTCTGAGAGCCACCCCAACAACACCTTCAGTGCCATGGGGGAGGCCACTGTCTGCGTGGAGGAATGGGAGTCAGGCGAGCAGTTCACCTGCACGGTGACCCACACAGATCTGCCCTCACCGCTGAAGAAGACCATCTCCAGGCCCAAGGGTAGGGGCCCACTGCTCCTCTGCCCTGGGGCTCTCCCACAGCCCCTGGGCGCCTCTCCCCACCGGCCCCTCACCTGAGCTCACCACTGTCTTTCCTCCCACAGATGTCAACAAGCACATGCCTTCTGTCTACGTCCTGCCCCCGAGCCGGGAGCAGCTGAGCCTGCGGGAATCGGCCTCACTCACCTGCCTGGTGAAAGGCTTCTCACCCCCGGATGTGTTCGTGCAGTGGCTGCAGAAGGGCCAGCCCGTGCCCCCTGACAGCTACGTGACCAGCGCCCCGATGCCCGAGCCCCAAGCCCCCGGCCTCTACTTTGTCCACAGCATCCTGACCGTGAGTGAGGAGGACTGGAATGCCGGGGAGACCTACACCTGTGTTGTAGGCCATGAGGCCCTGCCCCATGTGGTGACCGAGAGGAGCGTGGACAAGTCCACCGGTAAACCCACCCTGTACAACGTGTCCCTGGTCTTATCTGACACAGCCAGCACCTGCTACTGACCGCTGGGCCGCCCACTCCAGGCGGGTGACCCGTCGCTGTGTGTGCACATGTGCAAACTAACCATGTCAATGGGCTGAGATATGGCATTTTATCAAAATTAGAAATAAAAACATCCATTCAAAAGATGCTCGTCCTGAGTAAGCGATGCTCTTGCCTGCAAGGGCCCTGGCTGTGCTGCCGCCATCCCCAGACCACCCTCCACCACCATCCCTGCCCCCACCCAGCCTCCGGAGGTCACTGTGCTCCTCGCAGACCAAGCCCACGCTCATCGCTCCTCTAGCTGCTCCCACAGCCACATACATGCACACATGCACACAGACGCAGACACGTGGACACACAGCAACATGCATGCATATGGACACAGACATGTATACAGTGCACATGGGCACACATACCCAGGCATGCACACACATGGGTGTGGACACAGATGCACCTCCACACACACACACACACACACACAGACATGCAGACACAGGCATGTGCACATGTGGGTGTGGACACAGATGTCCCCACATACACACGCACAGACATACAGGCAGACACGCAGACACAGGCATGCACATACATGGGTGTGGACACAGATGCACCTCCACACACACACACACGCAGACATGCAGACACAGGCATGTGCACATGTGGGTGTGGACACAGATGTCCCCACATACACACGCACAGACATACAGGCAGACACGCAGACACAGGCATGCACATACATGGGTGTGGACACAGATGCACCTCCACACACACACACACGCAGACATGCAGACACAGGCATGTGCACATGTGGGTGTGGACACAGATGTCCCCACATACACATGCACAGACATACAGGCAGACACGCAGACACAGGAATGCACATACATGGGTGTGGACACAGATGCACCTCCACACACACACACACACACACACACACAGACATGCAGACACAGGCATGTGCACATGTGGGTGTGGACACAGATGTCCCCACATACACACGCACAGACATACAGGCAGACACGCAGACACAGGCATGCACATACATGGGTGTGGACACAGATGCACCTCCACACACACACACACGCAGACATGCAGACACAGGCATGTGCACACGTGGGTGTGGACACAGATGTGCCTGCCTACACACAGATAGACATACAGGCAGACACACAGACATAGGCACACACACACGTGAGTGTGGACACAAGCGCACCTCCACATACATGCACAGACATACAGGCAGACATGTGGACTCAGGCATTTGCACACATGGGTGTGGACACAGATGTGCCTGCCTACACACAGGCATACAGGCAGACACTCAGACACAGATGCACACACGTGGGTGTGGACACAGATGCACCTCCACATACACATGCACAGATATACAGGCAGACACACGGACACAGCCATGTGCACACGTGAGTGTGGACGCAGATGCAGCTCCACATACACATGCACAGATATACAGGCAGACACACGGACACAGCCATGTGCACACATGAGTGTGGACGCAGATGCAGCTCCACATACACACAGACATATAGGCAGACACTCAGACACAGATGCGCACACGTGAGTGTGGACGCAGGTGCAGCGCCACATACACACGCACAGACATACAGGCAGACACGTGGACACATGCACACGTGTGAGTGTGGACACAGGTGCACACACACAGACACACAGGCAGACACACGGACACAGACACACACACGTGGGTGTGGACACAGGTACACATGGACACAGATACCTGTGCACGCACATGACACATGCACACTTATTCACACATGTATACAGCCACGCTGACACATGTGCACACACATGGATGCCAGCCCTTGCACACCCTCTAACCCAGGGCCTCCCGCCCTCTCCAGCCGCATCACTTCCTGCAGGCCTTCGTGGCCCAGCTCTGCTTGTCCTTCTGTCTCTGACCATGGCTGCCATTCCCAGGCCTGGGTCCAAGGGAAGCCCCTGCCCACGCCCAGGCGCTCGAAGGAAGCAGAACCCCAGCACCCGGGGATGAACGGGGCTGGGCCTGTCCTGACAAAGCAGGCAGGGGGAGGCTGCAGAGAGTCTGATCTGAGTGGGGGGCCCCTGTGAACACCAGGCCCTGGAAATGGTGGGAAGCAAGGCTCCCGGGGGCAGGACTGAGGGAGCACAGAGCCCTCCGGGCAGAGAAGGGTGGGGGCCGCAGTGGCATCTCCTCTGCCAGCAGCCACAGGCAGCAGAGCCTCCTTTGGGCTGCCTCTGAGACCCTGTCTGCACACCAGGCCCTTGGGCGCCTGAGCTCCAGATGCCCTCAAGGGCCCACTTGGGCTGAGGCTGGAGCCCCCTGAGTGCCCTCAGCCTGTGCACCCCAATGTCACCCTCCTGGAGCTTCAGGGTTCTGTCTGGCCCCTGGGTACCCGAGCACTGGTGGGGTGGACAGCCAGCCAGGGCCCCACCTGGCCTCTCACATGTGCCACCCACTCAGAGCAGGGAGGGCGAGCCAGCGGGGATCTCCCTGGGAAGCCGGGCCTCAGCGGCTTCCGCAGCCAGGGGCACACGCACCCCAAGCCACCATTGGTGGAGGGGCCTGCTCCCTGCCTGAGTCCCAGGTGGTCCTGGCTGAGCCACCAGCGCCCCCCCCCCCCGCCAGGACACTGAGCCACCCGTCCCGGGCCCCACGTCTCGCCCAAGCCCAAGCCATACCGCTGTGTCTGTGTTGCTCTGCCGAGCTCTCTGCCTCCTCAGGGCTAACGGGGTAGGTGCGCAGGGTCACCACCCCGCTCTGCTTTGGCCACGTTCTTCCTTGGCCTGAGCCCTGCATCAAGTGGCCAAGGCCTCGCTAACGCCTGACTCAGACCCTTCTCCACAGAACCCAGGAGCCCTCGGCCCCACAGGGTGGGTGCTGAGGCGTCGGGGGGGCTGGGAAGCCATGCGCCCTCACCGGCCCTCCTGGGGGCAGCACAGCCGGGGCCTGGGGCGGCTCTGGGGCTGGGCCCTGCCGGCCATGGCCTGACCCCTGTGTGCTGTGTCCCCTGCAGGGGGGGAGGTGAGTGCCGAGGAGGAAGGCTTTGAGAACCTGAATACCATGGCATCCACCTTCATCGTCCTCTTCCTCCTCAGTGTCTTCTACAGCACCACAGTCACTCTGTTCAAGGTAGCGGCAGGGTGGCAGCGGGAGGAGGGTGCACACAGCCACAGGCCTGCCTCCCCTGCCCCTGCACCACGGGGAAACAACTCACACTGTCTGTCATCTGCAGGTGAAATGACCAGCCAGCTAGGAGCGTCAGAGCCCCGGGAGATGGAGCCCAGGGACCACCGCCTAGGGGTCTGGGGTCCCCAGCCTGTGGGGCCCGTCAACTTGTGCCTAAATCTTTCCCACGTCGCCCCTCCCGCTTCCAGCTCGAAGACAAGGCTTCTCGAGACTTGGCCAATGCCGGGACGCGTGGGAGCCTGCAGCCGCGGCTCCGCTGCGAGCGTTGCTTTGCAATGTATACGCGTGTCGCCTTGAAATAAACGTGTACATTTTGGGAAACTGCTGCCTTGTGCTGGTGTTTTTGTCCCGAACGGCACTCCCTGGGTGCTGCATGTGCGTCTCAACGGGCAGCCCTCGCAGGGAAGGGCACGTGAGAAGGGGGGTCTGTCTGCATGCAGGCCTGCCAGGGGACATGCCAGGAAAGGGGACCCCGGCGGCACCCCGGGAGTCGCGCACGTCCAGCCTGCTCCAGAGAGTCCCAAGCCTGACCTCCTGGACACGGCGGGTGCCAGGAACCGGGCGTGGGCCTCGGGGTTTCGTGTGCGGCCAGCGGGGGCCTCCGCCTCGGGGTCCCCGCACGGTGCACTGCCCGATCTCTGTGCCCAGCAAGCCTGGCCACCCTAAGGGCCTGTCCCACCCGCTGTGGCGTCGGGGGGCTGGCAGGAGCACGGGAGCTCACCCCACAGCTGGGCCGCACAGTGGCTGGTGTGGGGAAGGCAGGAGTTTCTGGCGAGCAGCCGGGGAGAGGCAGAGGGCAAAGGCTGCGCGTGTCCACATCACTGCAGAGCAGGGCAGGCGGTGCCGGGCCCGGGGCCACGGCTGAGTCGGAGCCGCGCGGGGGGGGGGGGCTTGTCCGGCCACAGTGCGAGCAGCCAGTGTGGACCGCGGGCCATGGAGATGGCAGCAGGCGTCTGGGTGCAGGCGCATGGGGCAGGGGGCTGAGAGGGAAGGCGCAGACCTCCACGAGGGATGTGGGGTGGCACCTGGCGAGGACGGCTGAGCCAGGCTGCAGGAGGTGTGGGGAGCAGCCGAGGGCTCGCAGGGCCAGCCCCAGAGGGGTGGCTGCCGTGGAGGCAGGAGAGGGGCGTGGTCCCGGGACATCTGTCCCCCAGCCTGGGCTCCAGGTGGACACTTCCGGCTCTGGCTTTGCTTTGGTTAAATGGACTGCACCTCGGCCCGACGAGGGGCACGTGGGCCTGGGGGCTCTGGTGCTGGGGGCGGCCGTCGGCTCAGGACAGCACCTGCGGGAGCGGCAGGAGCCATGGACGCCGGGGGCGGGAGTCGGCTCCAGGCTGCGTCTTGGCTTCCAGGGCTGCCTTGGCTTGGACACGAGGCACCTCTCCCTGCCATGTCGCTCCCCAGGCGCCGCCGCTGTGTGCATGTGCCCTGTGTGAGGATGCTCCTGGCGCGGGATTAGGGCCTTGGCCCAATCCAGTGGGACAAGTACGTCCCCAGGGATCCAGCCCCCCACGAGCTCCCCATCGGGGCACAAGGGTGACAGGATGTCAAGGTATAACCTGGCACACGCGATTCCAGCCGCCCACCCCGTGGCCCCGACTTCATGTCCCTGTCCTGTGCACAGCTCTTCGGGAACAACTCCAGAGGTCACCCTGCTCAGCATCAACCGTGAGGTCAGCGTCTCGTTTATCACCTGAGTCAGGGCCAGGGGAGACACTGGTGAGCCTGCAGCAGGGGGACAGCACACAGATTGACCACGTGCAAACAGTGGCGATGGGACTGCGCGGAGTGCACATTCCCGTCAAGGACGGAGAGATGGTGGGAAGAAGGGACAGTCCAGGAGGGCTTCCCCTTTAGACGAGCAGGAGCCGGAGGTGTCTCTCAGCTCCACGTTCCCTCCTCAGCTCAATGCTCTATCCCCAGCTCCACACCCTTTCCTCAGCTCCACAGTCTGTCCCGAGCTCCTCACTCTGTCCTCACCTCCGAGCTCTCTCCTCAGCTCCACGCTCGGTGCTCAACCCCTCACTCTGTGCTCATCTCGGTGCTCTCTCCTCAGATCATCATCCCTCTCTCCTCGGCTACACACTGTCCTTACTTCCACCCTCCATCCTCAGCTCCTCACTCTCTCCTCAGCTCCACGCTCTCTCCTCAGCTCCACGCTCTCTCCTCAGCTCCACGCTCTCTCCTCAGCTCCACGCTCTCTCCTCAGCTCCACGCTCTCTCCTCAGCTCCACGCTCTCTCCTCAGCTCCACGCTCTCTCCTCAGCTCCACACTGTCTCCTCAGCTCCACGCTCTCTCCTCAGCTCCATGCTCTCTCCTCAGCTCCACGCTCTCTCCTCAGCTCCACATCCTTTCTTCATCTCCACCCTCTGTCCTCAACTTAATGCTCAGTCCTCAGCTCCACACTCTGTCCTCAGTCCCTCACTATGTCCTTACATCCTTGCCATCTCCTCGACACGTCACTCTCCTCACATCCACACTCTGTCCTCAGCTCCACGCTCTCTCCTCAGCTCCACACTGTCTCCTCAGCTCCACGCTCTCTCCTCAGCTCCACACTGTCTCCTCAGCTCCACGCTCTCTCCTCAGCTCCACACTGTCTCCTCAGCTCCACGCTCTCTCCTCAGCTCCACACTGTCTCCTCAGCTCCACGCTTTCTCCTCAGCTCCACGCTCTCTCCTCAGCTCCACGCTCTCTCCTCAGCTCCACGCTCTCTCCTCAGCTCCACATCCTTTCTTCATCTCCACCCTCTGTCCTCAACTTAATGCTCAGTCCTCAGCTCCACACTCTGTCCTCAGTCCCTCACTATGTCCTTACATCCTTGCCATCTCCTCGACACGTCACTCTCCTCACATCCACACTCTGTCCTCAGCTCCATGCTCTCTCCTCAGCTCCACATTCAGTCTCCTCAGCTCCACTCTCTCTCCTCAGATCCGCAGTGTCTCCTCCACTCCACACTCCTTTTTTTATAAATTTATTTTTTATTGCTGTTCAATTTGCCAACATACAGAATAACCCCCAGTGCTCATCCCGTCAAGTGCCCCCTCAGTGCCCATCACCCATTCACCCCCACCCCCCGCCCTCCTCCCCCTTCCACCACCCCTAGTTCGTTTCCCAGAGTTAGGAGTCTTTATGTTCTGTCTCCCTTCCTGATATTTCCCACTCATTTTCTCTCCTTTCCCCTTTATTCCCTTTCGCTATTTTTTATATTCCCCAAATGAATGAGAACATACACTGTCCTTCTCCGATTGACTCATTTCACTCAGCATAATACCCTCCAGTTCCATCCACGTTGAAGCAAATGGTGGGGATTTGTCGTTTCTAATGGCTGAGTAATATCCCATTGTATACATAACCACATCTTCTTTATCCATCATCTGTCGATGGGCACCGAGGCTCCTTCCACAGTTTGGCTACTGTGGACATGGCTGCTAGACACATCGGGGTGCAGGTGTCCCGGTGTTTCATTGCATCTGAATCTTTGGGGTGAATCCCCAGCAGGGCAATTGCCGGGTCGTAGGGCAGGTCTATTCTTAACTCTTTGAGGAGCCTCCACTCCGTTGTCCAGAGCGGCTGCGCCAGGTCACTCCACACCCTCTCACCAACTCCTCACTGGGTTCACAGCTCCACACTCTGTCCTCACCTCCACTCTCTCTCTTCAGCTCCACACTTTGTACTCAACCCCATGCTCTGCTCACCCCTCACCCCCACACTCTGTCCTCAGCTCCTCGCTCTCTCCTCAGCTCCTTGCTTTCCCCTCAGCCCCTTGCTCTCTTCTCAGCAACTTGTTCCCACCTCAGCTCCTCGCTCTTTCCTCAGATCCACATTGTTTCCTCAGCTTCTAACCCTGTCACCAATACCACCTCAGTCCTCAGCTCCACACTCAACCCTCATATCCACACTCTGTCCTCACCTCTGGGCTCTCCTCAGCCCTGCCTCTGTCTTCAGCTCAACTTTCCCTCCTCACCTCCACTCTCTCTCCTCAGTGCCATACTCTTTCCTGAGCTCCACACTGTGTCCTCAGCTCCTCACTCTGTCTCACCTCCAGGTTCTTTCCTCAGCTCCACACTCCATCCTCAACTCCGACTCTATAGTCTACACTCACCTCAATGCACTCTCCTCAGATCATCCCTCTCTCCTCAGCTCCTCACTCTGTCCTCAGCTTCCTACTCCCACCTCAGCTCCACGTCCTGTCCTCAGATCCACATTCTTTCCTCAGCTTCTAATTCTGCCCTCAAGACTACCTCCGTCCTCAGCTCCACACTGGATTCTCATCCACACTCTGTCCTCACCTCTGGGCTCTCTCCTTACCTCTGAGCTTTCTCCTCAGCTCCACACTCTGTCCTCAGCTCCACTTTCTCTCCTCACCTCCACAGTCTCTCCTCAGAAGCTCACTTTATCCTCAGCTCCACACTAGGTTCTCAACTCATCACTCTGTCTTCACCTCAACAGTCTCTCCTCAGCTCCGTGCTCTCTCCTCGGCTCCACACTCGGTTCTCACCTCCTTCTTCTCTCCTCAGCTCTTAGCTCTCTTCTCAGTGCCTTGCTTTCTCCTCAGCTCCACACTCTCTCCTCAGCTCCACTCTCTGTCCTACATCCTTGCCTCTTTTCAGCTCCCTGCTCTCTCCTCAATTCCTTGCTCTCTCCTCAGCTCCACACTCTGTCCTCAGCTCCTCACTCTGTCCTCACCTCAATGCTCTTCCTCAGCTCATCGCTCCCTCCTCAGCTCCTCGCTCTCTCCTCAGCTCATCGCTCTCTCCTCAGCTCCTCACTCTCTCCTCAGCTCATCGCTCTCTCCTCAGCTCCACACTCAGTCGTCAGCTTCACCCTCTGTCCTCACCTCCACACCCTGTCCTCCACTCCACACTCTTTCCTCAGCTCCTCACTCTGTCCTCACCCCAGCGCTCTCTCTGCAGCTCACACTCACTCATTCATCAGCTCCACACTCTGTCCTCACCTCCACGCTCTCTTCTCAGCTCCTCGCTCTCTACTTAGCTACACTCTCTCTCCTCACCTCCTTCCTGTGTCCTTGTGTCCTCAGCTCCTTGCTATCTCCTCAGCGCCTTGCTTTCTTCTCAGCTCCACCCTCTGTCCTCAACTACACACTCTAATCTCAGATCCACATTCTTTCCTCAGGTCCTAACTCTGTCCTCAAGTCCGGCTCAGTCCTCAGCTATACACTCAATCCTTATACCCACCCTCTGTCCTCACCTCCGGGTCCTCTCCTCAGCTCCACACTCTGTCCTCATCTTGATTCTCTCTCCTCAGCTCCATGGTCTCTCCTTCGTTCCACACTCTCTCAGCTCCACATTCTGTCCCCTCAGCTCCACGCTCTCTCCACAGCTCCTCACTCTCTCCTAAGCTCCTCAGTCTCCTCAGCTCCACACTCGGTCCTCAGCTCTGTACTCTGTCTTCTCAGCTCCACATTCTGTACTCTTGCCCACGCTCTGTGTTTGGGGTCACGCTCTGTCCTTGGGGCCATGGTCTGTCCTAAAAGCCAGCTTTCCTCTGCTTTGTGCAGCCAGTTCTGTTATAGTCATGTAAAATCTTAAACACCGTGTGGGCACCGCGTGCACCTCAAGGGGATACAGACCATGACACCACAAGGCTGTCCACCTACCTTCCCGGATAACCCCCCAACTACTCCTGGCTCTTCTCAGATGAGGGATCAGATTGTAGAAGGGTGCCTGTTCGGACCCTCTGCCCCAAGGCCAGATAGGCAGTGCCCCCCCCAAAGCTTCTAGTTCTGGCTCCTGAGAGCCTCTATGCCCCCACATTCCCTGGGAGCAGGGAGTGGAGGGAGGCTGGCCCCTTTCCCTGCACTTACTTTAGAAAAGTCCATGCCCCGTACCTGCAAGGCCTGCTTCGAACAAAGCACAGCAACACTCTCTTGGTGACAAAGTTGTAGTCCCCCCAGCTGTCCCCTCCATTTTGAGCCCTCACCCAGAGTCCCCTTTAACGTCCAAATTTCTACCATCTGTCTCCAGGGCAATTTGGCTTTTTCTGACACAAGCATCAAAACTCTAGCCTCTGCCCGTCAGCAGGTTCCAAAGCCACGTCCTTATTTCTAGGTGTTTCCTACATCATGCTCCGTTTCTGGTACCAAAACTGGCATTTGTTTCCTGTGGGTGGCTGAACAACAGACATATTGTGCCAGTCTTGGGGGCAGGGAGGCCCAGATCAGGGTATGGCGGGTTGGCTCCCTCTGGGGCCTGGAGGGGTCCTGTGTCCCACACCACCGCTGCTGCTGGTCATGGATGACCCTTGGTGTTCCAGGCTTTAGCACGTGCTCCAGCCACCAGCTCTTCCTCACAGGGTACTTGTCCTCTGTGCATCCCACTGCCTCTCATAAGGACAGTCATATTGGGCTTGGCACCCGCGCTCTGACAGTATAACCTCAATAAATTATTTATTCTTCTGCTATGACCTTATCTCCATACAAGGTCACATCCTGGGGCACTGGGGGTCAGGACACAGCTCTGCCCACAGGCCCACGCATGCCTGGCATCCCCCCGACCATGTGTTATAGGAGTCCTTGCCTGAGAGAATGCCAGGGAGCTGTCTGGGAAGCAGGGGCCCCAAAGGCAGCTTGGCCAGCTGCTTAGGGGAGCAGAGAGCTGTCCTGCTCATGGGACCCGTGGAGTGGGCACTGGCACCACCACCCAAGCAGACAGCCCAGGCGGCAGGCTGACGAATGGGCACGTCTGAGCAACAGCAGTGGTGCCTGGGAGGCGTGGCACTGGTATGGGAAGGCACGGTTCTTTTTTGTATGTATTTTTTATTGGAGTTTGATTTGCCAACAAAGGAGTGGGAGCGTGAGGTTCTTAGCTCATGCAGTCGAAGAACGAATCTTGGGGACAACGGAGAGTGAGCAAAGCGATAGAAGTTTAATAAACAAAGGTCTAGAGGAAGCTCTCAGAAGTGAGAGGGGTCCCGTCAGGGTTGCCTCTCAGGGCTTTTAGGAGGAGTCTTCTATCGAGAACTGACCAGGAAGCTGGTGGCCTTAAGATTTTCGTGCTGTCTTGGTTTGAGCAGGACTATTGAAAACACCCTCAATGGCTTCATTCCTTGTGGTCTGGTGAGGTTCTGTGATTGCTTGGTAACCATCAAAGGGAGATACTCCCTAACATTTCACAGCTAGGGAGCCAGATTTTTGGGTTGTTTTTTGTTTTCTCTGTTTCCACTGCCTTATCTGTTTTCTTGGGATCTATGGGAGCCTGGCTCCGGGCCTTTCCCTTACCTTGCCCTGCCTAGGCCCATCTGTTCCTACCTCAGCACAAGGCAGGGGCCACAGCCTAACAGGCAGCTGTGCCATCAGGGACACAGGCAGGGACCCTGTTTGGCCACCCTTTGCCAGCCAGGTCCCAGGGAGAGGTCAAGGGGCCCTGAGCAGGGGTCTGGGCGACACCAGCCCGAGCATTGACCGAGCCATGGGCTCTGCAGCGAGGGAGCACCAGTTATCTGATTCAGGCGACAGGTGGGGCCGTCAGCCACTGGCTAGCTCTGCCCTCCCAGCCGCACCCCCTGAGCCCCCTCCCCAGCCACCCTGCACACTCACAACCTGTGTCTGTCTTCCAGCCTCCAGAGAATCGTCACTTCTGCTCCCCTTGGTCTCAGGATGTAAGGTCCCAAAAAATGGTGAGGACATAGCCCTGGCCTGCTTGGCAAAAGGACCCTTCCTAGATTCTGTGCGGGTCACGACAGGCCCAGAGGCACAGGCCCAGATGGAAAAGACCACACCGAAGACGCTAAAGATGCTGGACCACTCTCAGGTGTCTTTCCTGTCCACCCCCTGGAAGCCAGGCCTGCACTACTGCGAAGCCATCAGGAAAGACAACAATCAGAAACTGCAGAAAGCCATCCACTGGCCAGGTTGGTGGCCCCCGACCACCAAGGAGGGCCCTCCAGGCCCCCCACACACCTTCACCACAGGGCTGGTCCCTGAGCACTGACACCACAGCCAGGCCACGCAGGGCACAGAAACCCCCCTCCACCACCCAACCCTCGAGTCCTCTCCCCACAGACCATGCCCCAGGGTGTGAGAGAAAGGCTGCGCTGGGCGTGAGGCCTCCTGAGGCCCAGTGCTCACCTCTGCATGGTGCAACTGCTCACCCCTCCTTCCTGCCATCCCCAGCATGCACTCTCTGGCCCTCACCTGCCACTGTTCCTCTGATTTCAGCATCCTGGGAAACTGCCGCCTCCCTGTTGACTCATGCGCCATCCCGACCCCAGGACCACATCGCAGCCCCCAGCGTGACCAGGGTCTCAGGTGAGGAGCCCCCTCCTGCCTTCCCATCCCTTCCGCTGACTCCTTCCAGCAGCCCTCCTTGACATCTCCCATGAGCCTCTCGGTTCCGTCTGGGTCAGGAAGAGCAAGCGCTGCAGTGGCGTCTACCCACAGCAGGCCCTGTGCTGGGCAGCAGCAGACACCACACCAGGCCCCTTGTGAACAGGAGACACCCCCACAAGACACCCCACAGACAGCACGGGGACGGGGTGGGACCCAGAGGACAGAGCTTGGATGTGAGCTTGACACAGAGCCCCACGGAGGACACATGGCCAAAGTGTGGAGTGAGGAATGTGGCCCCATGACCCTTACAGAATGGTAGCTGGCCACCTGAAGGCTCAGGAGCCCTGGGGACCCAGGACCTCCTTGCCACACAGGGCCTCTCACTGAGCTGCCTACCCTCCTCCGGTTGCCTCTCTGCAGGCCACACGGCGTCACAGCCACCC
Organism: Nyctereutes procyonoides; assembly: GCF_905146905.1. Lineage (NCBI taxonomy): Eukaryota > Metazoa > Chordata > Mammalia > Carnivora > Canidae > Nyctereutes > Nyctereutes procyonoides. The sequence continues at coordinate 423,657 of NW_026575111.1, forward strand.
TGCTTGCGCCCTCGGGACAAGGCTCAGTCCTCTGAGCCAGGCAGCAGGCCTCATGAGCAGAGGATGGCAGCCCCGGTGCCAGCCCTCTGGGGCGTCGGTGAAGCTCACACAGGGCAGAGGCTGTGGGCTGCTGTGGCCCCTCTGTGGGCTCTCCACAACCTGCCCCAGTGCCATCCCCAACCCAGGCTCAGCACAGCCTGCTCAGACACGGAGGGGACAGGGTCATCGAGAGCGGTCAGCCCTCCAGGCAAGGATGCGGAATGCCACCATGACCTGTGGCCAGGGTACACGCCCGCTGACGAGGAGCCTGGGCTGGACGCCGCACACAGGCTGGGCCCTCACCCTCTGTGGCTGGGTGGGCCTCTGGGGGAAGGTGACCTTGGTGGGGCAGCCTGAGGTGTGCTGTCCCAGGAGCCCGGCCCTGAGAACAGGCCAGCCACATCTACGCCCCACACCGCCCAGCCTGCCGGCCAGATGCAGCCCAGACCCTGTGTCCTACAGCTTTAGAGGGCTGGGGATGGGGGACGCAGGATCCCCACTGACTGCAAAGCCTAAATGTTTACAATGTGACCCTTGATAGAACAGACCTGTGGGGCCCTGGTCTATCCCATGCCTGTGGCCCGGAGCCCTACTGGCCGTCCTCACCCTAACTGTAGGGGTGACCCTGGTGGGGCGACCGCTCGGGAGCCTGGAGGAAGGGGCAGCGGCGGGTGTGGGAAGGCCCTGGGGCCCCAGGGAGCAGGAAGGCCCAGGGGCCCCCCTAAGTGTGCTGCCGTCTCATCTCCCTTTCCTCCCTAGTGCCTCCCACCAGCCACACCCAGACACAAGCCCAGGAGCCAGGATGCCCAGCGGACACCATCCTCAGAGGCCAGTTCCTGGGGTGCAGAGTGGGGGAGGAGAGAAACCACCTGGGGAACACAGGGAAAGCCAGGCCCCAAGCCAACCCCCAGCCCCGGCCCCGCAGTGGGAGGCCAGGAAGCAAAGGGGGCGGAGTCTGCACTAGGGAGAGTGGCCCTCCTGGGGTCAGCAAGCCCCCCAGGCAGGGTCTGTATCCCCCCACCCCCAGCACTGCCCCCAGGCAGGGTCTGTATCTCCCCACCCCCAGGCAGGGTCTGTATCCCCCCCACCCCCAGCACTGCCCCCAGGCAGGGTCTGTATCTCCCCACCCCCAGGCAGGGTCTGTATCCCCCCACCCCCAGCACTGCCCCCAGGCAGGGTCTGTATCCCCCCACCCCTAGCACCGCCCCCAGGCAGGGTCTGTACCCCCCCACCCCCAGCACTGCCCCCAGGCAGGGTCTCTATCCCCCCACCCCCAGCACCACCCCCAGGCAGGGTCTGTATCCCCCACTCACCCCTGCTGACCAAGGTTGCTCTCCCCACAGAGTGTTGGAACCACACCCACCCTCCCAGCCTCTACATGCTGCGCCCTCCCCTGCGGGGACCATGGCTCCAGGGAGAAGCTGCTTTCACCTGCCTGGTGGTGGGGGATGACCTGCAGAAGGCCCACCTGTCCTGGGAGGTGGCCGGGGCGCCCCCCAGCAAGGCTGTGGAGGAGGGGCCGCTGCAGGAGCATGAGAATGGCTCCCAGAGCTGGAGCAGCCGCCTGGTCTTGCCCATATCCCTGTGGGCCTCAGGGGCCAACATCACCTGCACGCTGAGCCTCCCCAGCATGCCTTCCCAGGTGGTGTCCGCAGCAGCCAGAGAGCATGGTGAGGCCTGCCCCCAGGCCCAGGAGACAGGCTGGCTGAGCACCCCCCCACCATGCACACACATGACTCCTGTGGGCTCTGCTGGCCACCTCCTCCCATAAGGAGACACCAAGTGGGGGGACCCACCATCCCCCAAGCCACCCAGCTTCTCCCAATGCCCCAAGGGGCTCAAGCATGACCAGGCTTCTCCCCGCAGCTGCCAGAGCGCCCAGCAGCCTCAACGTCCGTGCCCTGACCATGCCCAGAGCAGCCTCCTGGTTCCTGTGCGAGGTGTCTGGCTTCTCACCCCCTGACATCCTTCTCACCTGGATCAAGGACCAGATTGAGGTGGACCCTTCTTGGTTCGCCACTGCACCCCCCATGGCCCAGCCGGGCAGTGCCACGTTCCAGACCTGGAGTCTCCTGCGTGTCCTCACTCCCCAGGGCCTTCACCCGCCCACCTACACGTGTGTGGTCAGGCACGAGGCCTCCCGGAAGCTGCTCAACACCAGCTGGAGCCTGGACAGTGGTGAGTCGCACGTGGGTATGCGGCCTTCAGTGCCGGCCTCTCCCGAGCACAGGGTCGGGGTGGAGGGGCAGCCCTCAGAGTTGCTGAGTGGCCAGGTCTGGGCAGCAGCCAAGTCCGTGCCACCCAGCCAGGATGGCCCCACCCAGCCAGCTTGGCGTCTGGACTGTGCACATGCTGTCTCCACACTGAGGGCTTTGGATGCACTGACACCTGTGTCCTCAGGTCCACACACCACACGCTGGGCTAGGAGGGGTGGGGAGGTGGGTGTCACCGCTGCCAGGCCCCAAACAGCAGCCACTTCCCACCAAGACATGCCCCACTGGTGGATGCAGAACAGGGCCCTACCCTGGAGAGGGTGGTCATTCCCGACACTACTCTCAGGGACATTGGAGCCTCCCCAAGCCCCAGGAGCCCCCTGGTCTGGGAGAACAGTCTGCATCTCAGGGGCCAGATACACCCAGAAGTGGGAGCTGGTCTGCCCAAGAAATCTGACCAACGCATGCCCACAACAGGCTCTGATTGCAGGCCCTACAGGGCCGGAGGGAATGACACCTACCAGGGTGGGCACTCATAGTACAGGCTTAGGGTTTACTCACCCCTCTGAGGCCCCTTGTCAGACCCCCTTGCCACCCCAGCAGGGTGAAGCACCCAGAGAAGTGCCCCCTCCGTGCCCAGCAAGGCCCTGGTGGGACAGTGCTGGACACCTCAGGCCAGGTAGGGAGCAGGATGCCATCGTCCTCCTGCTCAGGTGTGGAGAGGCCCCCAGGCTGCCCTAGGAGCAAGGTGGGGGAAGATTCCTGGTACAGGCCCAGAGCAGCAATGTGGGAGGCTGTGCCAGGCACCACCCGTTCAGACACCCCGCCAATGGCCCAGACCATGGGCATGCCTCCAAGTGAGGAGATATCCAGACAACAGCACTGGCCCCACTGCCTGATACAGCCAGGCTTGTCAGGGTGGCATCCTGGTGGGGGGCAGCCTGGAGGGCCCCCAGGGATGTGGCTGATCCTCAGCCCCCAGCCTGCCTACCTCTGCCCAGCAGACTTTCCCCTGAAGTCCCAGTGTCAACCCTCGTCTACCCCTTGTCCTAAGCCTGTCTTCTCGACGCTGTGTCCTGCCCCTCTGGGTGCCACCTGCCCCGGGCCACCTGTCATGGCTCATGTCCCCCTAGAACTGTGTACTCCAGCCCCCAGAGCAGCCTCCAGGCCCTACTTCTCCTCCCTCCCCTGGGCCAGGTCCACACTGGCAGTCTTCCTGGCTCCACCCTCCTACACCCTGCATACAGGCTGCTCCCAGGCACAGACCCAGCCTTCCATGGCATGACGTCATGGTGAGGCTAGACTAGCCCCCCAGACAAACTCTGTCAAGGCTGGAGACTGATCTGCCATCAAGCACCAAGCCCCAGGCTGCAGGCTGCAGGTGTGCACATGCTCTCCTAGCTCACCTGAGTCCATAGACGTGCCAGCATGTGGGGAGGCCTGGACAGCTCAGTGGACAGGGCTCAGCTCCAATGAGGTCCTCATGATCCCCTCCATGGGCCTGTGGCATCTATGCCCATAGTTGCTGTGGGTGCTCACTAGGCCTCCCCTTGGACCCACAGGGGTGGGCATGTGTAGAGTAGGGCAGGGGAACATGGAGGGATGTGAGTGAGCAGGGAGTGGCCAAACCTCCTCGGGCCCAGCTCCAACCACCACCCTGCCGATAGCTGTGTGGTGGTCACACTTCTTGCATGGGGCAGGGGTAAATCCACCTGCCAAAGTCACACACTCTGGACACAGGATGCAGTGGGGGGGGTCATCCCGGCCCCAGGTACAGGGGGATGGAGGGGAAGGTCAGCCCCACCTAGGGAACAGGGGACAGAGGGGAGGGTCAGCCCACCGAGGGCACAGGTGGACAGAGGAAGGTCAGCCCGGCCCAGGGCACAGGGGGACAGAGGAGGGTCAGCCCCGCCCAGGGCACAGGGGGACAGAGGGGACGGTCAACCCCACCCAGGGCACAGGTGGACAGAGGAGGGTCAGCCAGGCCCAGGGCACAGAGGGACAGAGGGGAGGGTCAGCCCCACCCAGGGCACAGGGCGACAGAGGAGAGGGTCAGCCCCACCCAGGGCACAGGGGGAGATAAGGGAAGTTCAGCCCCACCCAGGGAACAGGGGAACCGAGGTGTGATCATCCAGGGAGGAGGAGGGAATGAGGGAATCCCTAAGACTCTAAAGTCCTCATGGGATGACACCTGGTATGAGCACAAAAGCATTCTCTCCGCATCCTCTCCACCACTGATTGCTCCATACAGGAGCCTGCTCAGTGGCCACCATGGGAAGAACTGGGTCAGGTGTCCAGGCCTACAGCCTCTGTGGGCAGAGGGTCCTGACCCCATCCCTGTCCTGCTAGACTCCCCCACCCCCCGCCCAGGGAGAGTGCACTTACCCTCTGCCAGCTGTTGGCTTGTTCACAATGTCCAGCACGCAACCGAAAATTAAAAGACATGCAAAGAAGCAGAAGAGTTTCACCCACAATCTGATGAAAAATAGCAAACAGAATTTGACCCCAAGGAGATCCAGGCCCTGTAATTAAAAACAGTTCCACTTGTGTCCAGATCCCATGTCAGGCTTCTCCAGGCTGTGCTCCACAGACTGCCTTCTGCCCTGCCCTGCTGCGCTGCAGTGAAGGCCGCACAGGAAGCATGTCCTGCCCGCCCCACCCCTGCCTTCTGACAAGCGCTCCCCGCCTCGCCACCCTGGGGCTGGGTCCACTGCCCTGGCTGGGGGTCATTACCTGGACAGAGCTCTGTCCGGGGCGACTGCCGCAACGTCCGCCTGTCTGGTTGAGCCCCCCAGCCATTCAGCGCAACATCCCACGTGCCTAGAACAGGTTTTCCTATATTATCTGGAGTCGGAATCACTGCCTTTCTTGAAATTCCCTCTGTGACATGGACCAGTAGCCTAGTGGAACGCACTAGAGTTTAGTTACTCGAAAAATGAAATAAACAGAACAAAAATGTGCCTAAGTTTCGTTACCAGATGTGACGACTGCTACAGTCTGCAAGGCCCGCGCAGTGTCCATGCTTGCTTCCTCTGCCCATGACCCACGCCGCCCCAGGCCCACTGCACTGAGCCTCACCAACTGCTTGTCGGGCCAAGGGCCTGATGCGCCTGCACCCAGTGACGGTTCCCGGGGCAGTGGCGGCTTTGACAGGCAGATCTGGCCAAGTCAGTCACCCACTTCCAGGCCCTAGGGGCTCCCTGTTGCTCTGAAGGGCCCCACCCAGCCCCAGCCCCTCTGCCACCCCTGCCCAAGCTCTCCGCTCTGGCCACACTGGGCCCCTCTACCCCCCTGGTTCAGGCTCCATCCCAGAGCACGGCGTTCCTTCTGCTTAGAGTGTGGTCCCCACCTCTGGTTGCATGGTCAGGCCGTCTGGTCCCTATCATGACAGCAGCCCCTCCTGAAAGGCGCTTTCACCATGGCTGGGCCAGGCTGCCTGTGTCTGCACCTGCCGAGTGCCACCCACTGCCCGTGTGCACTTGCCATGCTGACATGTTGGCTTCTGTGCCAGAGTGTGTGGTTCCAGTCCGTCTGCCCCACTTGGTGCTGGGCCTCCCTGTCTCTGCGGAGCCCCTGGTGCTGGAGGGAGGGGGCCAGGGAGAAGCTTTACAGAGGTGCATCAGGTGGGCACTCCGTCAGGATCAGGAAGCCTCAGAGTCGTCTGTAGCTCGGCACCCCCCCTCACGTGGGCCAGGCACAGGACTGAACCTCCCCACTGGTGCCCTTGCTCCCAGGTCTGGCCATGACCCCCCCAGCCCCCCAGAGCCATGACGAGAGCAGCGGGGACTCCATGGATCTGGAAGATGCCAGCGGACTGTGGCCCACATTCGCGGCCCTCTTCGTCCTCACTCTGCTCTACAGCGGCTTCGTCACCTTCCTCAAAGTAAGGCAGCCGGCACACCTGTGAACAGGGCCGGGGCACACGCTGGAGCAGGCTCAGGGAGTCTGCAGGGAGCGGGGTCATGTGCGGCCTTGGTGGGGCCCGGGAGGGCGGGGAGACACCAGGGGCCCCTCCCCTCCACCACAGCACCCCATAGTGAAACATCTGGCCCTGACTCAGCCAGGCAGGACATGAGGATGGGCTGCGTCCTCTGGGGACCCTGCCCCTCACACTCTCCCCCTGCTCCGCTCTGGCCACCAGCCCCCTTCCTCACTGGACTCCTCCTGCAGGTGAAGTAACCCCAGGAGAGTAGACACCTGGCACCCCCAGAGAAGGGAGGCCCAGCCTGCATGCTGTCGCCGAGGACAGAGAGGCCCGGCCTGGACTCCGGGCCCACCTCTGCTCACCCCCTGCCTACCTCTGTCTACCTCTGTCCAGAGTTCAGCCACCAGATGCAGAGAGGAGGGCATCCCACCCTGCACGTCCCCGAGCCAGCCGTCCTGACGGCAGCCCCTTGCCTTTTTGCTCCATAAACAACCTTGCTGCTGGGTGTTATGCTATATATTGGCAAACTGAACTCCAATAAAATAAATAATAATAATAATAAATAATTTTTTAAAAAAACAACCTTGCTCATTCCACCTGCCTCCTGCTTCCCCACCTCAGTCTTAAAGACCTACCTCTGCTCAGAGGATCCAGGGGCTGCAGACAAACATCCAGGAGATTCACACCCAGGGCAGGGGTAGAGCAGTGGTCAGGCACGTGGTGGGGAGGCATGGGAAAAGGTGGGTGGGGGCCTCTCTGCCCTGGGATGGGACCTACTGCTCCCCACACCCATGGGTACATGCATGCACGCATGTGTGCATCCAGATGTGCACAGGAGCACAGGTCACAGGGGGCTGCTGCTCCCCACACCCACGGGCACATGCATGCAGGCATGTGTGTACATACATGTGCACGAGCATGGTTCACACATAAGCACACATGCACAGACACAAACAATATACATGTGCATTGTACCCCTATAAACATGGAGCACACACACATGCATACAAATGTGCAAATACCCAGGCATGTGCACACATGTGCATGTACACATGCTGGTCTGCTGTGTGTGGTCACGTAAATGCACAGACATGAGCCCATGCACCCGCACGGGCTCACACACAACATTGGAACATGGCTCTACATGGTGGGAGTTAGGACAGCCCCGTAGACGGAGCTCTTTGTGTGTGTGCCTGGTCTCACAGCCTCAGGCATGACCTCCGACCCTCGTGAATCATGTCCTTCCAGGGAAGTGGGTGGGAGCACACCTGTCACCTGGAATGGGGTGAGTGGTAAATGCAGGAGTGCCTGAAGGGGCCCAGAGGTGACCCTGGCATGGCTCAGCACACAGTCACCACTTGCAGTCCTGCCATCACCCAGGGTCCTCAGCTGCAGGAGCGGAAGTGGTCACAGGGGCCAGGCGACTGTGGTGGACACCTTCCACGCTCCCTGCCTGCCCCGCCCACTGGCCAGGGAGAAGAGTGAGGGGGAGCCGCTGCCAAGCCCAATCCCCCGAGCCAATCCACGGTGACACCCCTCCTGGCTCCTGACACCACAGTGTCAGTGCCCCCCTGTCACTGCTTGTGCCTCCAGGTGCCTCCATCCTCACCCACCCAATCAAGCCTCACGGCTTCAGCCCACGTCTCATTGCTACATGCAGACTTTGACTCCACATGTCGCCACTGGAGCTCCACATCACCGACACTCCACATGCCACAGCTGGACATCACGCTGTGGTCAGCTGACTCATAGCCCTGAAAATGTGCACGCAGGACCCCTCAGACTCTGCACGGGATGTCCAGGGCAAAGACACTTTGCAGAGACCTCCAGCTCAGGATTCAAGAAGAGAGGTGGTCCTGGCCAAAGGGGGCCATGTTGTCACAGAGCCACACGGGAAGGCAGTGGCAGCAGAGCAAGACACCCCGCTGCAGCTGCGCAGTAGAGGAAGGGCCGTGACCCCAGCTCAGCCGCCGTGCTCAGCCCAGTGGGAAGTCCAGGGACAGGCTGTGTCCTGGAGCACCCAGGGGACTGAGCCTGGCCCTGCCTGGCCTTCCTTGGGGGCTGGTGTCAGACTTCCGACCTCTGCCAGCCAAGGCAGCCCCACCCTCCCAGGCATTCAAGCCAAGCTCTCAGAATGGATTCCCACCTTTCCCTGCACCCATGCTGCTCCCAGAAGGCCGCATCTCCTGCGCTAGCTGACCCGTCGCTTCGGTGTGCGCACCACCCACCCTTCCCTTGGCGGCGTCCTGTGCAGCCACCCTGCCCACTGCGCCCTTGGCAGCCTCTCAGCAGCGTGGGCAGCCCTGTGTCCAGAACCAGATGAGGCCTCGGTCTCCCCACGGTTCACCAGAAGACTGCACATGGGGCCTGTGGTGGCTCTGCCCCCTGCCCTCTGCTCCTCCCCCGCTGAGTTCTCTTCTCTCCCCTCTGGCACATTCTCTGGCTTCCTTTCTCATTAAATTGGTCGGTTATTCCTTTCTCCTTGCCAGAGCGCAGTGTTTCCTGTTGCTCCTTGATGACCCCCAACATGCAGAGCAGAGCCCAGTACACATTAGGTGCTCAGCAAACAGTTGCTGAGTGAATGAACATCTGCCTGCACACGGCACAGATTTACGAATGCAGCACAAATCCTGAATTCCCAAAGTTAATTCCTTCTGAAGTCCACCCTCCCCCACCCTGCCATCTCCGTCAATGACCTCCGGCCGAGTGGACCCCCAAAGACACCCAAAGCCATCACAGCCGTCCTCCCACACACAGCCAGCCACGTCACCCCTCCCAGAGCCCCAGTCATCCAGCCAGCCTCCAGGCTCCCCTCCCCAACCCATGGCCAGTGCGGTCTTTTGACCTGTGTCCCAGCAGCCTCAGCTGAGGAATATCATGGGGCTCCCTTTATGCCAGGAATGAGGTCAGGACTCCTTTAGGCCTGGCCAGGGCCCTGGGCCTCCCCAGCCCCCACCTCCTTGTAGCCCTCTGGGCCTGCTCCCCAGACATTCCACAGGGCACCATCCACCTGCCCCCTGGTTCCTCCCACCTCCCAGCCCGGCCTCCAGGCCCCATGGGAGCAGGGACTGCACACACCCAGCATTTACAATAGCAGAAGGAATGAATAAATGAACAAGCGAATGGATGAATGATCTGGCCGGCCTCAAAGGAGGTCATGCACTGGGGCCCTCAGACCTAAGCCACATCCTCCAGCCCATCCTCACCAGGAAAAGTGCCCATGGTGTCCCACCCTCACTCCCAAGGGAAGGTAGCAGTATGGCACCAAGCCCCTGACCCGTGTCCTCGGCTGAGCATGCTGAACACCTGGCTGGGCCCGGGTATCTGTATTTGACCTGCTTTCTGTACAAGAAACACACTAGGAAAAAACCCTAAAATATAAGATGTGAGGGATCATGAACACACATATGCCTCCAGGCAATTCTAAGGCCAAAGCTCCCTTGGCCAAAGCCAGGACATTTGCCTAAACTCTCAGTCCCCGAGCCCCTCCGTACAGGACCCTCTTGGCTGGTCCCTCCTGGCTGCCCCATCCTGGCTGGTTGTCCTGGCTGAGCCCTTTGGGATGCTCCTTCGTGGCTGTTTCCTCCTGGCTGATCCCTCCGGGATAGCCTCTCCCAGCTGGGTCCTCCTGGCTGGTCCTTCCTGGCTGATCCCTCCTGACCTATCCTCCTGGTTGGTTCATTCTGCCTGAATCCTCCTGGCTAAACCCTCCTGGCTGATCCTTCCTGGCTGCTCCCTTCTGGATGACCCTTCCTGGCTGATCCCTCCTGGCTGGTCCCTCTTGGCTGATCTCTCCTGGCTGATCCCTCCTGGTTGGTCCCTCCTGTCTGCCCTATCCTGGCTAACCCCTCCTGGCTGATCCCTCCTGTCTGGTCTCTCCTGGCTGATCCCTCCTGGCTGATCCCTACTGGCTGGTCCCTACTGGCTGGTCCCTACTGGCTGGCCTCTGTGGGCTGATCGCTCCTGACTGGACCTTCCCAGCTATTACTTCCTGGCTGATTCCTCCTGCCTTATTGCTTCTGGCTGGCACTTCCTGGCTGATCCCATCTGGCTGAAGCTTCCTGGTTGATCCCTCCTGGCTGATTCTTCCTGGCTAATCCCTGCTGGCAGATCCCTCCTGTCTGTTTCCTCCTGGCTGATCCCTCCTTGATGATCTCTCCAGACCTACCTCACTAGTCCCTCCTGGCTGATTGCTCCTGGGTGATCCATCTGGGTTGATCCCTCTTGGCTGGCCCCTCCTGCCTGGTCCCCCCTGGCTGATCCCTCCTGGATGCTTCCTATGACTTATCCTTACTGGCTGATCCTTTCTGGCTATTTCTTCCTGGCTGATCCCTCTTTGATGATCCTTCCTGGCTGATCCCTACTGGCTGATCCCTCCTTGTTAGCCTCTCCTTGCTTGCCCCTCCTGGTTGATTCCTCCTGGCTGATCCCTCCTTGTTAGCCTCTCCTTGCTTGCCCCTCCTGGTTGATTCCTCCTGGCTGGACTAGCCTGGCTGATCCCTCCTGGATGATCCCTCCTGGTGGATCCCTCCTGGCTGATCCCTCCTGGCTGTTATCTCCTACTTGGCGACTTCTGGTTGGCCTCTCCTGGTTGATCCCTCCAGGTGGTCCCTCCTGACTGGTGTCTCTTTCTTATCCCTCCTGGCTGGCCCTGCCTGGTGGGCCCCTCCTGGCTGAAGCCTCCTGACTGATCCTTCCTGGATGGTCCCTCCAAGCTGATCCCTCTTGGGTGATCTTTACTTACTGATCCAACCCGACTGATCCCTTTTGCTGATCCCTCCTTGCTGGTCCCTCCTGTCTGGCCTCTCCTTGCTGGTCCCTCCTGGTTGACCCGACCTGGTTGATTCCTCCTAGCTGATCCTTCCTGGATAATCCCTGCTGGATGATCCCTCCAGGCTATTTGCTCCTGGCTGATCCCTCCTTGATGATCCCTCCTGGGTGATCCCTTTGTCTCATCCCTCCTGTCTGATCCATTTGGCTAATCCTCCCTCGGCATTCCCTTCTGACTGATCCCTGCTGGCTGGTACCTCCTGACTGGTCCCTCCTGGCTTGTCCCACTGGCTGATCCCTCCTTGATGATCCCTCCTGGGTGATCCCTTCTCACTGACCTGCCTGGTTGGCCTCTCCTGACTGATCCCTCCTCCCTGATCCTTCCTGGCTTCCTGGATAGCCCCTCTTTACTGATTCCTCCTGTCTGATCCCCCCTGGCTGGTCCCTCCTGGCTGATGCCTCCTAGCTGATCCCCCCCCTGGTTGGTCCCTCCTGCCTGGCTTCTCCTGGCTATTCCCTCTTGCCTAGTCCCTTCTGACTGATCCATCTTGGTTGGCCCCACCTGATGGCTCCTCCTGGCTGATCCCTCCTGACTGATCCCTCCTGGTTGGTCCCTCCTAGCTGGCCCCTCTTGACTGATTCCCCCTGGGTGATTCCTTTGTCTGATCCCACCTGACTGATACTTCCTGGCTGCTCCCTCCTCACTGATCACTCCTGACCAATCTCTTTCACTGATCCTTCCTGTCTGGTCCCTCCTGGCTGGACTCTCCTACCTGGTCCCTCCTGGATGATCCCTCCCATTCCTCCTGGATGATCAGGAGGCTGATCCCTCCTGACTTGCCCCTCTTAACAGGTCCCTCCCAGCTGCTCCCTCCTGAGTGATCCTTCCTGAGTGATCCTTCCTGGCTGGTCCCTCCTGGATGGTCCGTCCTGACTGGTCCCTCCTGGTTGATCCCTCCTGTCTGGTCCCTTCTAGCTGGTCCCTCCTGGCTGATCCCTCCTTACTAGTCCCTCCTGGATGATCCCTCCTGACAGGTCTCCCCTGGTTGATCCCTCCTGGATGATCCCTCCTGACTGGTCCCTCCTGGATGATCCCTCCCGGCTGGTCCCTCCTGGTTTGTCCCTCCTGGCTGGTCCTTCCTGGATGATCCTTCCTGGTTGATCCCTCCTGGCTGGTCCCTCCTGGCTGGTCCCTCCTGGTTGGCCCCTCCCAATGGGCCAAATGGTCAGGCTATTTCCTTCAATGGAAGAATCCAGTGGTCTGCCTTTTACTGGGACTTCCCCTTTTGTCTTTAATAAGCATCAACTGACCTCTGCCCAACTTCAGAAATCTATGTGCCAGAGGCATGTGACAGTCCCTGTGGGGCCCCAGTTTGGGCTGTTTACCTTGGTGTAGGGAGTGTTTGTGTGATCTTCCCCAGTCCTGCGGCCACAAGCTGTAACTCAACCCTATGACAGCAGGCCAAGGGCGGTTTCCCTGCATGCTCCACAGCTCACCCGGGGCCACCGCAGTCCCGCCTGCCGGGAAGCCATCCACCCTGGGCAGAAACATCTGTTTCCAGCTGTGTGATAAACAGGACATATGTGCCCTCCCACACCTAAATCAAGGCTTGACAAGTCTGGTCCCAAACGGTGGAATTCACCGCCCAGCCACCTGCATGGGGCCCAACTGATTTCCCCCTCTCTTGGTGTTTAAGGGGAGGATTTGAACTGCTCTGCCACCAGGGCCTGTGGCCCAAGGCTTCCTGGCATGTAGGCAGAAACCAGAGTTCTGTCCTGCAGGCAAGGTCCTGTTGTCCATTCCCGACTGTGGTCAGGCCTGCCCATGTTTCCTGAGCTTATTCTGGAAGACAGAATACACAAAGTGAAAGGGATGGGAGACAGCAACCAAAGCACTTGACATCAAATAGTCTATTGATTAGAGTTCTTCAGAGAATAAACAGTGATAGACCAGATTGATAGATTATACATAGATAAATGATTGATAGATGTGTGTGTGACAGGAAAATCTGTCAATATTATTTCAAAATCTCATCTATCCTTTATATAAATATATATATATATATTTGTATTTATATTTTATTTATATTTATAGGGGGGTTATTTTAAGGAACCAGAGCACATGATTATGAAGACTCGGTTAGCCCAAAATCTATAAAACAGGCCTGCATCTGGGAGAGCAGAGTGGATGCTGCAAGTCAGGTCAGGAAGTGTCTGGAGGCAGAGCTCCGTCTTTCTTGTGGGACCTCAGCCTTTTTTCACTCAAGGCTTTCAACTGATTCGACAAGGCCCACCATCACATGGAGGCAATCTGCTTTACTCACTGTCTACTGATTTTTTTAAAAATTTTATTTATGTATGATAGTCACAGAGAGAGAGAGAGAGAGAGAGAGAGAGGCAGAGACACAGGCAGAGGGAGAAGCAGGCTCCATGCACCGGGAGCCCGATGTGGGATTCGATCCCGGGTCTCCAGGATCGCGCCCTGGGCCAAAGGCAGGTGCCAAACTGCTGCGCCACCCAGGGATCCCTGTCTACTGATTTAAATGTTAATCACGCTTTTAAAATACTTTCAGTCTCTGGATGAGTGTTTGACCAAATACTGGAGTACCATAGCCTGGTCACGTTAACAGAAGAAACTAAGCATCACAGCATCTCCATAAGGAGCGATGGAACCACGCAGACAGTGGGAGAGATGTGAGCTTCAGACAAGTTCTCAGTGGAAGGTGGAGAAGGGAAGATCGCTCCCAGGGGGCTGTAAATGCAAACAACCAAGAAAACACATGACATTACTGTCACAAATAATCAAAGAAAGCAGCTCCAAACAACTGAGCAGTTGTTCAGCTAGCTGCTGTTCATTGACAGCCCACTGTGCATCAAGAAGGTGTCAAGGTGGAGGCACACACAGGGTGTCTGCGCTGCGGCAGTGTCCAGATGTAGGATGAGCAGAAAAACAGGTAAATGTCCCTGTAAACAATGGGGCCAGGCCAAACAGCAGCACCGGGTGTTATCGGGCAGATGACCAGGACACTACCTGGAGGTGGTGGCTTTGACCTGCAAGGTCAGTGTGGGGCTGGGGGGGGCACATTGCAAGCAAACAGGGCAGCAGGTAAAAGGATCCATTGGCATAATGTACCATGGGCTTCACTCTAGGTGACAGGAAGCCCCCAGAGGGGTTCAAGTGGTGACAGTGCAGGAGTCTGAACAGGACACAGAGGCAGTGGGGTGGGGGCAGTGGTAGTAGAGAACAGGGTTCAGGTCATGCACATCCTGGGGTGGAAGACCTGACAGGTTTGCAGGGAGGTCTCCTGACCCACAGCTTGGATGGAATTGCCACTTACCGAGATTGAGAGATCAAGAGCTTCCTTTCTAGGATGGCATTGGAGTTGCCAATTAGATGGCTGTGAAGGGATGCTGGGGTGGGGTCCCACCGCGAGACCCACAACTGCAGTGTTCACAAAGAGGCCAGAGATGGGGACTCAAAGAGGCCAGAGATGGGGACTTGAATTTGGAACCGTCTGCACGTGGCTGGCATTGATCTTTACAGGACTGGTCGGGACGACCAAGGACAAAGTGTGCACAGAAGTCCAAGCCAGGAGGCAGGGAGTGCCAGACGCCAGGACTGGGGGCCTCCATGACCAAGGCTGGAGAGCAGGAGGCAGAGAGGCACTGAGTAGAGAAGGAGGTGCTCCAGCTACACCCAGCGTCTCTGACAGGTCTTGTCAGGGGGCTGGAGGATGACCCCTGGGTCAGGCACAGCAGAGGTCATGCTGCCCTCTCAAGAGCAGTGTCAGTGGCAAGATGAGGTCAAGCCCTGAGCAGAAGGGACTCGAGAGGTGGGAATCGCCGTGCAGACATTTGAAAGCAGAGCCACAAACACTATCTGTCAGACTTTGTGGGATTCTGACCCAGAAATCAAGGAGCGCTTCTCCTTGGACACACCGCGGATTGTAGAAACTCACCCTCAGCTGGGTCCTGGTTCACAACTCAGTAAATGTTGAAATGTTTGGGCCCAATGCAGCACACTCCCTGACAACACGACGAACATGACGAGCGTGTTTGGCAAAAGGTGAGTGACCTGCCCATGTCTCATGCCATGTCCGAGGAAGAATCCAAAGCCTGAGAGAAAGAAAACGTGAGTTAATGAAGAGTCCAAGTTCACAAGTTGGAAACGGATCAACAACAACAACAAAAAACACAGAGCAAGAAAGGACATAATTGTTGTATGAACAAAAAACATCAATAAAACGTAGAAAAGAAGCAACTGAGAGGCACCGAAAGTCCAGAATTGTTTCTTTTTTTTTATGATAGGCACACAGTGAGAGAGAGAGAGAGGCAGAGACACAGGCAGAGGGAGAAGCAGGCTCCATGCACCGGGAGCCCGACATGGGACTCGAGCCCGGGTCTCCAGGATCGCGCCCTGGGTCAAAGGCAGGCGCTAAACCGCTGCGCCACCCAGGGATCCCCCCAGAACTGTTTCTTAAAAAGGACAGACCTCTGAGGGGACTGGTCAGGAGAAAGAGCAAGAGGACAAAATATACATAAAGAACAAGAAAGAGAATTACTACTTGATGAAGGGACACAATATCATCCACTAACATTTAGATGAGATAGAAAGCCCTAGAGACGTATCTTATCAAATAGGAGTCAAGTACACTGTATTTGTTGAATCAGCTGAAGCCTTACAGACCCAGAGGGCTTGAAGAAAGCCAGCACCGTGCACGCAGCCACAGAACAGGGCAGGCGCGCTGGCTTCAAGGATTAGCTGTGACTCAGACGGTCGCTGCAGCAGCAGAAGCAACAGAAGAGAAGGCGGAGCTGAGGGAAAGAACAGAGCTGCCAGAGCGACTATCCTCCAAAACTACAGCCACTCTGTAGCAGTTCTGGAAGCTCGAAGCCTGACATCATGGTGTGGAAGGGCCACCCTCTTGCCAGCGCATCTATGGGAGGACCCTCTCTGCCTCTTTCAGCTTCAGGGAGCCACCGACCACACAGCAAACCTTAGCCTTGGCCAGTTGCGCCAATCTCTGCCTCCATTGTCCTGTGGTGTTCAGCTTGTGTCTCTGTGTGAATATCCTTCTAAGGACAGTAATCACATTGGATGGTGGGACCTCCCACTTCCAGATGGCTTCATCCTAATTTGATTATGTCTGCAAGGAGCCCATTTCCTTTTTTTCTTTTTTTATAATAAATTTATTTGTTATGGGTTTTCAATTTGCCAATATAGAGAATAACACCCAGGGCTCATCCCCTCAAGTGCCCCCCTCAGTGCCCGCCACCCAGTCACCCCCACTGCCCGCCCTCCTCCTCTTCCACCACCCCTAGTTCGTTTCCCAGAGATAGGAGCCTCTCATGTTCTGTCTCGCTTTCTGATATTTCCCACCCATTTCTTCGCCCTTCCCCTCTATTCCCTTTCACTATTATTTATATTCACCAAATGAATGAGACCATATAATGTTTGTCCTTCTCCGACTGACTTATTTCACTCAACATAATACCCTCCGGTTCCATCCACATCGAAGAAAATGGTGGGTATTTGTCATTTCTAATGGCTGAGTAATATGCCATTGTATACAAAAACCACATTTTCTTTATCCATTCATCTTTCGATGGACACCGAGAAGGAGCCCATTTCCAAATGTGGTCATGGTCATAGGGTCTGGGTGGGCATGAATCTGGGGAATGAGGGGTGGGATCATGATCCAACCCAGGACCCTTTCATTTCCTGATCAATTTACCACCAAAGCTGTTATGTGGGCAGATCAAGATGGGGACACCAAACCCCAGAGCAAAGTCAGAGCTCAGAGCCACACCCAGGGTGGAGCAGCCCTCCTGGGAATTGAGGTCTGAAGCAGGGTCCAGAGGTTCCGCTGGGGGCACCCTGGACCTCCAAACCCCAGATGACAGAAAGGTGTCCATGTGAGCAAAGAACGGTGGCAGAGACAGGAGAATGTTGCACCCAGGTTGTAGACCCAGTAAGTGAATGCATAGAGGAGAGAGAGGAGAGGAGAGGAGAGGAGAGGAGAGGAGAGGAGAGGAGAGGAGAGGAGAGGAGAGGAGAGGAGAGGAGAGGAGAGACCCACAGCCACCAGGATTGAGAAAACTAGACAGGGCCTGTACTAGGGGGTGGGTTGGGTGCATCAGTTTGAATTCATGGTTTGCAGCATATTGAGAATATATATAAAAATAGAATAGATGAAATAATGGCAACTAGTCCTTTATCTGATACGTCATTTGCAAATATCTTCTCCCATTCTGTAGGTTGTCTTTGAGTTTTGTTGACTGTATCCTTTGCTGTGCAAAAGCTTCTTATCCTGATGAAGTCCCAATAGTTCATTTTTGCTTTTGTTTCTTTTGCCTTCGTGGATGTATCTTGCAAGAAGTTACTGTGGCCAAGTTTAAAAAGGGTGTTGCCTGTGTTCTCCTCTAGGATTGTGATGGACTCTTGTCTCACATTTAGATCTTTCATCCATTTTGAGTTTATCTTTGTGTATGGTGCAAGAGAGTGGTCTAGTCTCATTCTTCTGCATGTGGATGACCAATTTTCCCAGCACCATTTATTGAAGAGACTGTCTTTCTTCCAGTGGATCGTCTTTCCTCCTTTATCGAATATTAGTTGACCATAAAGTTCAGGGTCCACTTCTGGGTTCTCTATTCTGTTCCATTGATCTGTGTCTGTTTTTCTGCCAGTACTAGTTTCCAAGATCTATAAAGAACTTCTTAAACTCAACACCAAAGAAACAATTCAATCATGAAATGGGCAAAAGACATGAAGAGAAATCTCACAGAGGAAGACATAGACATGGCCAACACGCACATGAGAAAATGCTCTGCATCACTTGCCATCAGGGAAATACAAATCAAAACCACATGAGATCCCACCTCACACCAGTGAGAATGGGGAAAATTAACAAGGCAGGAAACCACAAATGTTGGAGAGGATGTGGAGAAAAGGGAACCCTCTTACACTGTTGGTGGGAATGTGAACTGGTGCAGCCGCTCTGGAAAACTGTGTGGAGGTTCCTCAAAGAGTTAAAAATAGACCTGCCCTACGACCCAGCAATTGCACTGTTGGGGATTTACCCCCAAAGATTCAGATGCAGTGAAACGCCTGGACACCTGCACCCCGATGTTTCTAGCAGCCATGTCCACAATAGCCAAACTGTGGAAGGAGCCTCGGTGTCCATCGAAAGATGAATGGATAAAGAAGATGTGGTTTATGTATACAATGGAATATTACTCAGCCATTAGAAACGACAAATACCCACCATTTGCTTCAACGTGGATGGAACTGGAGGGTATTATGCTGAGTGAAGTAAGTCAATCGGAGAAGGACAAACAGTGTATGTTCTCATTCATTTGGGGAATATGAATAATAGTGAAAGGGAATATAAGGGAAGGGAGAAGAAATGTGTGGGAAATATCAGAAAGGGAGACAGAACATAAAGACTCCTAACTCTGGGAAATGAACTAGGGGTGGTGGAGGGGGAGGAGGGCGGGGGGGGTTAATGGGTGACGGGCACTGAGGGGGCACTTGACGGGATGAGCACTGGGTGTTATTCTGTATGTTGGTAAATTGAACACCAATAAAAATTAATTTATAAAAAATAAAAAAAATAAAAAATAAAAAAAAATAAAAAAATAAAAATAAAAAATAAAATATAAATAAATAAATAAATAAAGGCTAAAGCTATCCAAATTTGATGAGGGCCATGAGTCTGCATACACAGGAAGCTCATGAACTCCAATAGGATAAGCTCAAAGATAACTTTAATGTAAGTGAGCTAGATGCTGTACTTAAATGCCAAAGGTGTAGGGGGAATATTTCTATATATGTAATGTGTTTTTTATACTTTATGTTTTTAAAATTTTTCTTTATTTGAGAGACACAGAGAGGGAGAATGAGTAGGGGAGGAGGAGCAGACGCATAGGGAGAAGCAGACACCCCATTGAGCAGGAAGCCTGATGCAAGACTCAACTCCAGGACCCCGGGATCATGACCTGAGCTGAACGCAAACACTTCACCTACTGAACCACCCAGGTGCCCCATACGTTCTGTGTTTTATTATTTTTCCTTTTTTTTTCTTTTTTCTTTTTCTTTTTTTTCTTTCTTTTTTCTCTTTTTTCCTTTTTTTATTTTCTCTTTTTTCCTTTTTTCCTTTTTTTCTCTTTTTCTCTTTTTTCTTTTGTTTTTTCCTTTTTTCCTCTCTTTTTTTTCCTCCTTTTTACGTTCTGTGTTTTAATATAAAATACTAAGCTAGTTAAGCTCAGTGATATTTACCCAAGGAAAGCAGTTGTAGCCATATTGATCTCAAATAAAACAAACTGAAAGACAAAAGTTTCATCCCCCTTCCTGGGGATGAAGAGTGATAACACAGTTCTCAATGTGCACACACCTGGACTACAGCTCTAAAATACTAAACAGGAAATGGAAAGACCTGCAGGAAGAATCACAGATTCACAGTTATCATGGAAGATGTTAACATTTATGTCTCCATCATGCACAGAGCAAGAGGAGAACACAGGCAACACCCTTTTTGAACTTGGCCACAGTGACTTCTTGCAAGATACATCTATGAAGGCAAGAAAAACAAACACAAAAATGAACTATTGGGACTTCATCAAGATAAAAAGCTTTTCCACAGCAAAGGATACAGTCAACAAAACTAAAAGACAACCTATAGAATGGGAGAAGATATTTGCAAGTGACCTATCAGATAAAGGGCTAGTATCCAAGATCTATAAAGAACTTATGAAACTCAACACCAAAGAAAGAAACAATCCAATCATGAAATGGGCAAAAGACACGAAGAGAAATCTCACAGAGGAAGACCTAGACATGGCCAACATGCACATGAGAAAATGCTCCACATCACTTGCCATCAGGGAAATACAGATCAAAACCACAATGAGATCCCACCTCACACCAGTGAGAATGGGGAAAATTAACAAGGCAGGAAACCAAAAATGTTGGAGAGGATGTGGAGAAAGGGGAACCCTCTTGCACTGTGGGTGGGAATGTGAACTGGTGCAGCCACTCTGGAAAACTGCGTGGAGGTTCCTCAAAGAGTTAAAAATAGACCTGCCCTATGACTCAGCAATTGCCCTTTGGTATTTACCCCAAAGATACAGATGCAGTGAAATGCCGAGACACCTGCACCCCAATGTTTCTAGCAGCCATGTCCACAATAGCCAAACTGTGGAAGGAGCCTCGGTGTCCATTGAAAGGTGAATGGATAAAGAAGATGTGGTCTATGTGTACAATGGAATATTACTCAGCCATTAGAAATGACAAATACCCACCATTTACTTCGACGTGGTTGGAACTGGAAGGTATTGTGCTGAGTGAAGTAAGTCAATGGGAGAAGGACAAACATTATATGGTCGCATTCATTTAGGGGATATAAAAAATAGTGAAAGGGAGTGAAGGGGAAAGGAGAGAAAATGAGTGAGAATATCAGTGAGGGAGACAGAACATGAGAGACTCCTAACTCTGGGAAACAAGGGGTGGTGGAAAGGGAGGTGGGTCGGGCATTGGAGTGACTGGGTGATGGGCACGGAGGGGGGCACTTGATGGGATGAGCACCGGATGTTATACTATATATTGGGAAATCAAACTCCAATGAAAAAATATACATAAAGAAGACAAAAAAACCAGCGGATGAATATTGGTAAAAATGCACTTGCTGTTATCACTATATCAATAACTGGACCTGCTGGGCTTATGCAGGACTGGAAGAGCCACTGCAGCAGTCTCACACATTCCAAGCCTTGCAGAACATTCACTCACTGTTCCATAATGTGGCCATAAAAAAAGACCCACCATGTTGCCAAGGACGAAGGGCATTTAGTTACAGAGTGACAGCAGCATGATTACACCTTGAGGGACTGTCGTCTCCCCTTTGTATCTCCTTCAGGCTGGGCCAGCACTTCTGTGGGTCGGACTCTGTCTCTGGTAGAGAGCCCTACACCTCCTCTTCTGCATGACCTCAGACCCCAATCAAGGTGTGCTTATCCCAGGTCTTGGGGTCCCACTCCTCCACTGCTAGACCCTTCCTTTTGTGGGAGAGACCTCTTGGCTTTTGAATTCAGTCTGCTTTGTAACCCTCACCACTCTGAGACCAGATGCTGGACCCAATTTTTAGTACTATTTGTCCTCAGGCCACAGGATAGGGGGCCCTTTACATGCTGTCATAGGGGATTCCTGGTGTTCACCCAGTTCCCTGAGTTGACAGAAAAGGGGGCTGACTCACTGAGCCATCTTCCTTCTTTAGTCTCAGTGAACACCACTGAGCTACACCACTGTGTCCACTGGCCATCTGATGCCCACTGACCCATGACTCTTAAAGGCTACAGATGAAAAACAAATAAATAAAGGCTACAGATGTTGCACATGGTGTACCCCCTTCCTGCCCATGTTCCATTATGAGCATTCAAGAGGGTTTCTTTAAAGGAACTACTTATAGGTAGAATATGACAGAACCATGGGAGCAGTGCAGTATGGCCAGTGTGACAGTAGAGCTGTTTCCATCCCAAGGTCCAAATATCAACTTGTTTTGGACAAGACATAAACTATAAAAGACACTATTGAGGGAGACAAGATGGCGGAAGAGTGGGAAACTTCATTTCATCTGTTCCTTTGAATCTAACTAGATAACCATCAAAGGACTCTGATCACCCATGAATGTAAGAAAAGAATATCTGGAACTCTATAAGGAGAAAAGTGACCACTTTTTCAAAGTCAGAGATGCGGAGAAGTGACTGTGAGGGGAGGTATCAGAAGATAAACGTTGTGGGGATGGAGCCTCCAGAAGCCAGCTACTGGAAAGTGATACAGCCCAGGAGGGCACCATGTGAACCCTTAGAAATCTGCTCCAATTAGAGATGTCCCTGCATGAAAGGTGCTCAGGGGGTGAAATGGGCAGAAATGTAGGTGAGGCAGTGTGGTCTCAGGATTCCAGGAGTCACAGAGTTAAGGGTGGTGCCTGAGCCGGTGGAGTTCCCAAGCAGTGGAGCAGGGAGAATGGTTGTGGTCAGTGAGCCCAGGAGAGGCTCTCAACTTGGTTCTCCATAGACCATGAGCCAGGGCCCAACTTACCACACCCTGCCTGGGGACTGTGCAGAGGACTGGAGCATGGGGGCCCTCTGTCATCCGCAGGAGGAGTGAAGCAGGTGCACCTGTCACCAGACAACAGCTCTCAGGGTGGGGTCCCACTAAAAGGCAGTATCAGGTGGACTTCCACCTTCCCTCAGGGGAGGGGCAGAGAGGGTGCACGCACCATCCAGGGGCTGTTATCAGTGTCGGTGCCTTGCACAGTGCAGTGGAACAGGACACTGTTTTCCCCCAAGAAGATTTGTGTGGGCATGTTACCCGGGGGGTGTGGAGGCTGTGGCACACACAAAATTGATGACTGCTTGTCCCTGAGGCTTTGCTGAAGGGGGGGGGGCTGTGATCCTTTAGCTCTGGGGCTGGAGATCAGGGTGCAGCCTTTTTTGTTTGGATCCTCTGAAGAGGAGAGGAATGCCTTTAGGGAACTAAAACCACACTGAGGACCAGCGTCCACTGAGCCCAACCCCTGGGAAGGGTCAAAGCATCTCCAACCAGACACAGACACCTGAGATTCAGCACAGCAGCTCCTCCACCAAAAGATGAGCTACAAGAACAGGTGAACAGGGATCCCTGGGTGGCGCAGCGGTTTAGCGCCTGCCTTTGGCCCAGGGCACGATCCTGGAGACCCGGGATCGAGTCCCACGTCGGGCTGCCGGTGCATGGAGCCTGCTTCTCCCTCTGCCTGTGTCTCTGCCTCTCTCTCTCTCTCTCTCTGACTATCATAAATAAATAAAAATTTAAAAAAAGAACAGGTGAACAGCAAGTTTATTGATTGCAGGATTGCAATACTCCTTTGCTAGGAGAAAATAGTATATAGAACTCGAGATTTTTTTTCTCGTGATTCATTATCACATTTAAACTCTTCCATTTCTATTTTATTTCTTTCTCTTTCAACTATTTTCTTATTTTATCAACTCTTTGTTCTTAATCCTTTTAACTTTCATTTTTTACATATATATTTTATGGATATACTCTTCATTTTGGCTTCCTTTTACTCTATTCGTTTTACTAGGGTATATATAAGTTTTGCTTTCTTTTTTTTTATAAATTAATTTTTATTGGTGTTCAATTTACCAACATACAGAATAACACCCAGTGCTCATCCCGTCAAGTGTCCCCCTCAGTGCCCGTCACCCATTCACCCCCACCCCCCGCCCTCCTCCCCCTCCACCACCCCTAGTTGATTTCCCAGAGTTAGAAGTCTTTATGTTCTGTCTCCCTTTCTGATATTTCTCACACATTTCTTCTCCCTTCCCTTATATTCCCTTTCACTATTATTCATATTCCCCAAATGAATGAGAACATACACTGTTTGTCCTTCTCCGGTTACTGTGGCCAAGTTCAAAAAGGGTGTTGCCTGAGTTCTCCTCTGGGATTTTGATGGAATCTTGTCTCACATTTAGATCTTTCATCTATTTTGAGTTTATCTTTGTGTATGGTGCAAGAGAGTGGTCCAGTTTCATTCTTCTGCATGTGGATGTCCAATTTTCCCAGCACCATTTATTGAAGAGACTGTCTTTCTTCCAGTGGATCGTCTTTCCTCCTTTATCGTATATTAGTTGAGCATAAAGTTCAGGGTCCACTTCTGGGTTCTCTATTCTGTTCCACTGATCTATGTGTCTGTTTTTGTGCCAGTACCACACTGTCTTGATGACCACAGCTTTGTAGTACAACCTGAAATCTGGCATTGTGATGCCCCCAGATATGGTTTTCTTTTTTTAAAATTCCCCTGGCTGTTTGGGGTCTTTTCTGATTCCACACAAATCTTAAAATAATTTGTTCTAAGTCTCTGAAGAAAGTCCATGGTATTTTGATAGGGATTGCATTATACGTGTAAATTGCCCTGGGTAACATTGACATTTTCACAATATTAATTCTGCCAATCCATGAGCGTGGAATATTTTTCCATCTCTTTGTGTCTTCCTCAATTTCTTTCAGAAGTGTTCTGTAGTTTTTAGGGTATATTTTGAGAACCATTTGAATGGTAAATGGTTCTCCAACCTTTTATTTTCAGGTTGTAGGTGTCCTTCTGTCTAAAATGAGTCTCTTGTAGACAGCAAATAGATGGGTCCTGTTTTTTTATCCAGTCTGAAACCCTGCGCCTTTTGATGGGGTCATTAAGCCCATTCACGTTCAGAGTTACTATTGACAGATATGAGTTTAGTGTCATCATGATATCTATTTAGTCCTTGTTTTTGTGGATTGTTCCACTGAACTTCTTCTTAAAGGGGAGTTTTAAGAGTCCCCCTTAAAATTTCTTGCAGAGCTGGTTTGGAGGTCACATATTCTTTCAGTTCCTGCCTGTCTTGGAAGCTCTTTATCTCTCCTTCCATTTTGAATGAGAGCCTTGCTGGATAAAGTATTCTTGGTTGCATGTTCTTCTCATTTAGGACCCTGAATATATCCTGCCAGCCCTTTCTGGCCTGCCAGGTCTCTGTGGAGAGGTCTGCTGTTACCCTAATATTCCTCCCCATGAAATCAGGGACTTCTTGTCTCTTGCTGCTTTAAGGATCTTCTCTTTATCTTTGGAATTTGCAAGCTTCACTATTAGATGTCGAGGTGTTGAACGGTTTTTATTGATTTTAGGGGGGGATCTCTCTATTTCCTGGATCTGAATGCCTGTTTCCCTTCCCAGATTGGGAAAGTTTTCAGCTAGGATTTGTTCAAATACATATTCTGGCCCTCTGTCCCTTTCGGCGCCCTCGGGAACCCCAATTAAACGTAGGTTTTTCTTCCTTAGACTGTCATTTATTTGCCTTAATCTGTCTTCATGGTCCCTTAATTGTTTATCTCTTTTTTCCTCAGTTTCCCTCTTTGCCATTAACTTGTCTTCTATGTCACTCACTCGTTCTTCCACCTCGTTAACCCTCGTCGTTAGGACTTCTAGTTTGGATTGCATCTCATTCAATTGATTTTTAATTTCTGCCTGATTGGATCTAAATTCTGCAGTCATGAAGCCTCGTGAGGCCTTAATGCTTTTTTCTAGAGCCACCAGTAGCTGTATAATAGTGCTTCTGAATTGGCTTTCTGACATTGAAGTGTAATCCAGATTTTGTAACTCTGCGGGAGAGAGGGCTGTTTCTGATTCTTTCTTTTGAGGTGAGGTTTTCCTTCTAGTCATTTTGCTCAGTGCAGAGTGGCCAGAAACAAGTTGTATTGGAACACGGGGGAGTATCACTGGTCCCTCTAGCTGGTCTTCTGGGGGAGGGGCCTGCTGTGCTGATTTTCAGGTGTTAGCACTTGGGGGAGCTGCTCTGCCCCTGCCTGCTGCAGGGCTCAGCGGGGGTTGTTTACCCCGTGAGGCCCCAGGAGGAACAGCAGCAGTTGCTATGGCAACTCTGGAAGCCTGGATTCAGCCTCCGCAGGAACTACGGGGCTCGGGGCTCTCGGCTCTCCGTCCGCAGGGCCTGGAGGCTCCGGGGCGGGGCCGCTGATCTGCTCAGCTCGGGGCAGGAGCGTCCTCGCTGTCCTGGGCCCTCCCGGCCTCTGCCTGTCCCGGGGGAGGCCGGATCCTGGGCTGTGTCCCGGCGCCCTGTGCTCCGGGGCCTGCGCTGTGGATTCGCGCTCCCGCCCCGCAGCCCCCTCCGCGGAGCCGCCGCCCGAGCCCCTCCGAGCTGCTCCGGTCGGTCCCCGCCGTGCGCGCTGCAGCCCTTAGGGAGCTCGGCGCACTCTCCCGCGGGCGCAGGTGTCTGTTAGTGTCCCCGGGAGCCCGAGGGCATCCCCGCCCTCCTGGGTCCTGCTCCAACTCCCTGCGAGCCCCTTTCCGCCCGCCCGGGAAGGTTGGTGCAGCTCCTGCTCCTCCGGGACGGGACGGGGCTCTCCTGTCCTGGGGACACTCGCCCCGGCCTCAGCCCGGCTCCTCGCGGGGCCCCTCCCCCTCGGAGGCCTTTTGTTTCTTTATTTCTTTTTCCCCGTCTTCCTACCTCGATAGAAGCGCGGACTCTTCTCACTGTAGCATTCCAGCTGGTCTCTCTTTACATCTCAGGCCGAATTCGTAGATTTTCAGGATGGTTTGAAGGTTATCTAGGTAATTTGGTGGGGACAGGTGATTTGGGGACCCTGCTCTTCCGCCATCTTGCTCCTCCCTCAAGTTTTGCTTTCTTTACAATTTAAGGATTTAGTGTCTTCTAACACAGAAACCAAAATACACTTAGGAACAAATAGATTACACAATTTGGTCAAACTTGTGAGACCATATTCTCTTTTCTCCCCTCCATTAATTTCTTTTTTTTATTTTGCTTTTCTGTTTTGCTTTCTGACTTCTTTGGATTTGTCTTGGGCATCTTTTGCTTGGGTCATGGTTGATATTTTTTTTCACTTACGATTACATATGTATTATAATATATATACACACATAGTCTAAAAATATATTTTATATAACATATACAGTATCTAAAAAACAAAGTATAACTTAGAGAAGCAGAGAGTAGATCAGTGGTATCAGAGGCTGAAGAAATGGGGAGACATTGCTAAAAGGGTGCAAAGTTGCAGTTACACAGGATGAATAATCGAGATCTAATTTACAGGAGTGATGACTATACTTACTATTAATACACTGATTACTAAAAATATGCTGAGAGAGTACATTTCAGGGATACTCATCACACACAAAGAATGGTAACTATGTGAAGAGGTGGTGACATGTTAATTAGGTTGCCTCTAGTACTCATTTCACCAATTACATATGTATTGAATAATCATGTTGCACACCTTAAATTATATGCAATCTTCATTTTAAATATATAAGAAATGAAAAAAATTAATTGACCGTATCTGGTCAATTGTTCTCTCCATTCCACTGATGTATATGCCTATCCTTTTTATATAAATTTATTTTTTATTGGTGTTCAATTTGCCAACATATAGAATAACACCCAGTGCTCATCCCATCAAGTGCCCCCCTAAGTGTCATGGTTGATATTTTTGATTCTGTTCACTTGTTACTCCATTCTTCTCTGGAAAAAAATGACTAGAAGGAGAAATTCACAACAAAAGAAAGAACCAGGGGCAGGGCAAGATGGCGGGAGAGTAGGATCCCCAAGTCACCTTCCCCACCAACTTGCCTAGATAACTTTCAAATCACCCTGAAAACCTATGAATTCAGCCTGAGATTTAAAGAGAGAACACCTGGAATGCTACAGTGAGAAGAGTTCGCACTTCTATCAAGTACAACTTGTTTTTGGCCACTCTACACTGAGCAAAATGTCAAGAAGGAAAACCTCACCACAAAAGAAAGAATCAGAAATAGTCCTCTCTCCCACAGAGTTACAAAATTTGGAATACAATTCAATGTCAGAAAGCCAATTCAGAAGCACAATTAGAAAGCTACTGGTGGCTCTAGAAAAAAGCATAAAGGTTTCAAGAGACTTCATGACTGCAGAATTCAGATCTAATCAGGCCGAAATTAAAAATCAATGAAATGAGATGCAATCCAAACTAGAGGTCCTAATGACAAGAGTTAATGAGGTAGAAGAAAGAGTGAGTGACATAGAAGACACATTGATGGCAAGGAAGGAAGTTAAGGAAAAAGAGGAAAACA
Source organism: Nyctereutes procyonoides (assembly GCF_905146905.1). Lineage (NCBI taxonomy): Eukaryota > Metazoa > Chordata > Mammalia > Carnivora > Canidae > Nyctereutes > Nyctereutes procyonoides. Next base: position 451,250 of record NW_026575111.1, read on the forward strand.
ATTAAAAGATCATGAGGAAAGCTTAAGGGAAATAAACGACAGCCTCAGAGGGAAAAGTCTACGTTTAGTTGGGGTTCCCAAGGGCGCCAAAAGGGACAGAGGACCAGAAAGTGTATTTGAACAAATCATAGCTGAGAACTTCCCTAACATGGGAAGGTAAACAGGCATTCGGGTCCAGGAGATAGAGAGATCCCCCCTAAAATCAATAAAACTGTTCAACACCCCAATATTTAATACTGAAACTTGCAAATTCCAGATAAAGAGAAAACCCTTAAAGAAGCAAGAGACAAGAGATCCCTAAACTTTATGGGGAGAAGTATTAGGTTAACAGCAGACCTCTCCACAGAGACCTGGCAGGCCAGAAAGGGCTGGCAGGATATATTCAGGGTCCTAAATGAGAAGAACATGCAACCAAGAACACTCTATCCAGCAAGGCTCTCATTCAGAATAGAAAGAGAGTTAAAGAGTTTCCAAGATAGGCAGAAACTGAAAGAATATGTGACCACCAAACCAGGTCTTCAAGAAATATTAAGGGGGACCCTGTAAAAGAAACAGGGAATCCAAGGAAACACTCCACAAAAACAGGGACTGAATACGTATTATAATGACACTAAATTCATATCTTTCAATAGTAACTCTGAACGTGAATGGGCTTAACGATCCCATCAAAAGGCGCAGGTTTCAGACTGGATAAAAAAAAGCAAGACCCATTTATTTACTGTCTACAAGAGACTCGTTTTGGATGTAAGGACACTGACAGCTTTAAAATGAAAGGTTGGAGAACCATTTACCATTCAAATGGTCCTCAAAAGAAAGCAGGGGTAGCCATCCTCATATCAGATAAATTAAAGTTTATCCCAAACACTGTAGTAAGAGATGAAGAGGGACATTATGTCATACTTAAAGGTTCTATCCAACAAGAGGACCTAACAACCATGAATATTTAGGCCCCAAATGTGGGAGCTGCCAAGTATATCAACCAATTAACCAAAGATAAGACATATTTAGATAATAATACACTTATACTGGGAAACTTCAACACGGCGCTTTCTCCAAATAATAGATCTTCTAAGCACAACATCTCCAAAGAAACAAGAGTTTTAAATGATACACGGGACCAGATGGATTTCACAGATATTTACAGAACTTTACATCCAAACGCAACTGAATACACATTCTTCTCAAGTGCACATGGAACTTTCTCCAGAATAGACCACATACTGGGTCACAAATCAGGTCTTAAGTGATACCAAAGGATTGGGATTGTCCCCTGCATATTTTCTGACAATAATGCTTTGAAACTAGAACTAAATCACAAGAAGAAGTTTGGAAGGATTTAAAACACATGGAGGTTAAGGACCGTCGTGCTAAAAGATGAAAGGGTCGACCAAGAAATTAGGGAAGAATTAAAAAGTTTCATAGAAACTAATGAGAATAAAGATATGACCGTTCAAATTCTTTGGGATACAGCAAAAGCAGTACCAAGGGGGAAACACAACACAATACTAGCATCCCTCAAAAAACTGGAAAGAACTCAAATGCAAAAGCTAACCTTGCACCTAAAGGAACGGAGAAAGAAGAGCAAGTGAAGCCTACACCTAGGAGAAGAAGAGAGTTAATAAAGATTCAAGCAGAGCACAATGAAATAGAGACCAGAAGAGCTGTAGAAGAGATCAACAAAACCAGGAGTTGGTTCTTTGAAAGAATTAATAAGATAGATAAAGCGTTAGCCAGCCTTATGAAAAACAAAAGAGAAAATACTCAAACTAATAAACTCGTGAATGAAAAATGAGAGATCACCACCAACACCAAGGAAATACAAATGATTTCATTTTATTTTTTTAACACTTTGCCATATAATTTATTTTCAAATATTGCTCATACCTGTTTCTAGACATTCTGAGCCATTCTACTTCATATGTCTAGAAGCATGCCAACACCATATTTTCTGATGACTCTGGATTTTTTTATTAGAGTTTCAATTTTTCAACATATAGCATAACACCCAGTGCTCATCCCGTCAAGTGCCCTCCTCAGTGCCCGTCACCCAGTCACCCCCACCCCCCACCCTCCTCCCCTTCCAACACCCCTAGTTCATTTCCCAGAGTTAGGAGTCTCTCATGTTCTGTCTCCCTTTCTGATATTTCCCATTCATTTTCTCTCCTTTCCCCTTTATTCCTTTTTACTATGTTTTATAATTTTCAGGGTCTTTTATGATTCCATACAAATCTTAAATTGATTTGTTCCAACTCTGCGAAGAAAGACCATGGTGTTTTGATAGGGATTGCATTAAATGTATAAATTGGCCTGAGTAGCATTAACATTTTCATAATATTAATTCTTCCAATCCATGAGCATGAAATATTTTTTCCATCTTTTTGTGTCTTCCTCAATTTCTTTCAGAAATGTTGTGTAGTTTTTAGGGTATAGATCCTATGACTCTTTGGTTAGGTTTATTCCTAGAAATCTTATGCTTTGGGTGCATGGTGAAAATTAACAAGACCGGAAACACCAAGTGTTGGAGAGGATGTGGAGAAAGGGGAACCCTCTTGCACTGTTGGTGGGAATGTGAACTGGTGCAGCCACTCTGGAAAACTGTGTGGAGGTTCCTCAAAGAGTTAAAAATAGACCTGCCCTACGACCCAGCAATTGCACTGCTGGGGATTTACCCCAGAGATTCAGATGCAATGAAACGCCGGGACACCTGCACCCCGATGTTTCTAGTAGCCATGTCCACAATAGCCAAACTGTGGAAGGACCCTCGGTGTCCATCGAAAGATGAATGGATAAAGATGTGGTCTATGTATACAATGGAATATTCCTCAGCCATTAGAAACGACAAATACCCACCATTTGCTTCAATGTGGATGGAACTGGAGGGGATTATGCTGAGTGAACTAAGTCAATCAGATAACGACAGGAGGAGGAGGGGCAAGATGGCAGAAGAGTAGGGTCCCCAAGTCACCTGTCCCCACCAAATTACCTAGATAACCTTCAAATCATCCTGAAAATCTACGAATTCGGCCTGAGATGTAAAGAGAGACCAGCTGGAAGGCTACAGTGAGAAGAGTTCGCGCTTCTATCAAGGTAGGAAGACGGGGAAAAAGAAATAAAGAAACAAAAGGCCTCCGAGGGGGAGGGGCCCCGCGAGGAGCCGGGCTGAGGCCGGGGCGAGTGACCCCAGGACAGGAGAGCCCCGTCCCGGAGGAGCAGGAGCTGCACCAACCTTCCCGGGCGGGCGGAAAGGGGCTCGCAGGGAGTTGGAGCAGGACCCAGGAGGGCGGGGATGCCCTCGGGCTCCCGGGGACACTAACAGACACCTGCGCCCCGGGGGAGTGCCCCGAGCTCCCTAAGGGCTGCAGCGCGCACGGCGGGGCCGGAGCAGCTCGGAGGGGCTCGGGGGCGGCTCCAGGGAGGGAGCTGTGGGGCGGGAGCGCGAATCCACCAGCGCAGGCCCCGGAGCACAGGGCGCCGGGACACAGCCCAGGATCCGGCCTCCCCCGGGACAGGCAGAGGCCGGGAGGGCCCAGGACAGCGAGGACGCTCCTGCCCCGAGCTGAGCAGATCAGCGGCCCCGCCCCGGAGCCTCCAGGCCCTGCGGATGGAGAGCCGAGAGCCCCGAGCCCCGTAGTTCCTGCGGAGGCTGAATCCAGGCTTCCAGAGTTGCCATAGCAACTGCTGCTGTTCCTCCTGGGGCCTGACGGGGTAAACAACCCCCGCTGAGCCCTGCAGCAGGCAGGGGCAGAGCAGCTCCCCCAAGTGCTAACACCTGAAAATCAGCACAGCAGGCCCCTCCCCCAGAAGACCAGCTGGACGGACCAGTTCCAGGGGAAGTCAAGGGACTTAAGGTATAGAGAATCAGAAGATACTCCCCCGGGTTTTTTATTTTGTTTTGTTTTGTTTTGTTTTGTTTTGTTGTTGTTGTTGTTGTTTTTGCTTTTGATTTCTGTTTGCTTCCCCCACCCTTTTTTTACTTTCTTTCTTTTTCTTTCTCTTTTTCTTCTCTATTTTTCTTCCTTTTTTCTTTTTTTCTTTTTCTCTTTTCTTTCCTTCTTTCTCTCCACTCTTTTTCTCCTTTTCCCAATACAACTCGTTTTTGGCCACTCTGCATGGAACAAAATGACTAGAAGGAAAACCTCACCTCAAAATGAAGAATCAGAAACAGTTCTCTATCCCACAGAGTTACAAAATCTGGATTACAATTCAACGTCACAAAGCCAATTCAGAAGCACTATTGTACAGCTACTAGTGGCTCTAGAACAAAGCATAAAGGACTCAAGAGACTTCATGACTGCAGAATTTAGATCCAGTCAGGCAGAAATTAAAAATCAATTGAATGAGATGCAATCCAAACTAGAACTCCTAACAACAAGGGTTAACGAGGTGGAAGAACAAGTGAGTGACATAGAAGACAAGTTGATGGCAAAGAGGGAAACTGAGGAAAAAAGAGACAAATGATTAAAGAACATGAAGATAGATTAAGGCAAATAAATGACAGTCTAAGGAAGAAAAACCTACATTTAATTGGGGTTCCCGAGGGCGCTGAAAGGGCCAGAGGGCCAGAATATGTATTTCAACAAATCAGAGCTAAAACTTTCCTAATCTGGGAAGGGAAACAGGCATTCAGATCCAGGAAATAGAGAGATTCCCCCCCTAAAATCAATAAAAACCCTTCAACACCTCGACATCTAATAGTGAAGCTTGCAAATTCCAAAGATAAAGAGAAGATCCTTAAAGCAGCAAGAGAAAAGAAATCCCTGACTTTTATGGGGAGGAGTATTAGGGTAATAGCAGACCTCTCCACAGAGACGTGGCAGGCCAGAAAGGGCTGGCAGGATATATTCAGGGTCCTAAATGAGAAGAACATGCAACCAAGAATACTTTATCCAGCAAGGCTCGCATTCAAAATGGAAGGAGAGATAAAGAGCTTCCAAGACAGGCAGGAACTGAAAGAATATGTGACCTCCAAACCAGCTCTGCAAGAAATTTTAAGGGGGACTCTTAAAACTCCCCTTTAAGAAGAAGTTCAGTGGAACAATCCACAAAAACAAGGACTAAATAGATATCATGATGACACTAAACTCATATCTGTCAATAGTAACTCTGAACGTGAATGGGCTTAATGACCCCATCAAAAGGCGCAGGGTTTCAGACTGGATAAAAAAGCAGGACCCATCTATTTGCTGTCTACAAGAGACTCATTTTAGACAGAAGGACACCTACACCCTGAAAATAAAAGGTTGGAGAATCATTTACCATTCAAATGGTCCTCAAAAGAAAGCAGGGGTAGCCATCCTTATATCAGATAAACTAAAATTTACCCCGAAGACTGCAGTGAGAGATGAAGAGGGACACTATATCATACTTAAAGGATCTATCCAACAACAGGACTTAACAATCCTCAATATATATGCCCCGAATGTGGGAGCTGCCAAATATATCAATCAATTAATAACCAAAGGGAAGAAATACTTAGATAATAATACACTTATGCTTGGTGACTTCAATCTAGCTCTTTCTATTCTCGATAGGTCTTCTAAGCACAACATCTCCAAAGAAACGAGAGCTTTAAATGATACACTGGACCAGATGGATTTCACAGATATCTACAGAACTTTACATCCAAACTCAGCTGGATACACATTCTTCTCAAGTACACATGGAACTTTCTCCAGAATAGACCACATACTGGGTCACAAATTGGGTCTGAACCGATACCAAAAGATTGGGATTGTCCCCTGCATATTCTCAGACCAAAATGCCTTGAAATTAGAACTAAATCACAACAAGAAGCTTGGAATGACCTCAAACACGTGGAGGCTAAGGACCATTCTGCTAAAAGATGAAAGGGTCAACCAGGAAATTAAGGAAGAATTAAAAAGATTCATGGAAACTAATGAGAATGAAGATACAACCATTCAAAATCTTTGGGATGCAGCAAAACAAGTCCTAAGGGGGAAATACATCGCATTACAAGCATCCATTCAAAAACTGGAAAGAACTCAAATACAAAAGCTAACCTTGCACCTAAAGGAGCTAGAGAAAAAACAGCAAATAGATCCTACATGCAGCAGAAGAAGAGAGTTAATAAATATTCGAGCAGAACTCAACAAAATCGAGACCAGAAGAACTATGGAACAGATCAACAGAATCAGGAGTTGGTTCTTTGAAAGAATTAATAAGATAGATAAACCATTATCCAGCCTTATTAAAAAGAAGAGAGAGAAGACTCAAATTAATAAAATCATGAATGAGAAAGGAGAGATCACTACCAACACCAAGGAAATACAAACGATTTTAAAAACATATTATGAACAGCTATATGCCAATAAATTAAGCAATCTGGAAGAAATGGACGCATTCCTGGAAAGCCACAAACTACCAAAACTGGAGCAGGAAGAAATAGAAAACCCAAACAGGCCTATAACCAGGGAGGAAATTGAAGCAGTCATCAAAAACCTCCCAAGACACAAAAGTCCAGGGCCAGATGGCTTCCCAGGGGAATTCTATCCAACGTTTAAAGAAGAAACCATACCTATTCTACTAAAGCTGTTTGGAAAGATAGAAAGAGATGGAGTACTTCCAAATTCATTCTATGAGGCCAGCGTCATCACCTTAATTCCAAAACCAGACAAAGACCCCACCAAAAAGGAGAATTACAGACCAATATCCCAGATGAACATGGATGAAAACATTCTCAACAAGATACTAGCCAATCGGATCCAACATTACATTAAGAAAATTATTCACCATGACCAAGTAGGATTTATCCCCGGGACACAAGGCTGGTTCAGCACTTGTGAAACAATCAGTGTGATTCATCATATCAGCAAGAGAAAAACCAAGAACCATATGATCCTCTCATTAGATGCAGAGAAAGCATTTGACAAAATACAGCATCCATTCCTGATCAAAACTCTTCATAGTGTAGGGATAGAGGGAACTTTCCTCAACATCTTAAAAGCCATCTACGAAAAGCCCACAGCAAATATCATTCTCACTGGGGAAGCACTGGGAGCCTTTCCCCTAAGATCAGGAACAAGACAGGGATGTCCACTCTCACCACTGCTATTCAACATAGTACTGGAAGTCCTAGCCTCAGCAATCAGAAAACAAAAAGACATTAAAGGCATTCAAATTGGCAAAGAAGAAGTCAAACTCTCCCTCTTCACCAATGACATGATACTCTACATAGAAAACCCAAAAGCCTCCACCCCAAGATTGCTAGAACTCATACAGCAATTTGGTAGCAGAGCAAGATACAAAATCAATGCCCAGAAATCATTGGCATTCCTATACACTAACAATGAGACTGAAGAAAGAGAAATTAAGGAGTCAATCCCATTTACAATTGCACCAAAAGCATAAGATACCTAGGAATAAACCTAACCAAAGAGGTAAAGGATCTATACCCTAAAAACTATAGGACACTTCTGAAAGAAACTGAGGAAGACACAAAGAGATGGAAAAATATTCCACGCTCATGGATTGGCAGAATTAATATTGTGAAAATGTCAATGTTACCCACGGCAATTTACACGTTTAATGCAATCCCTATCAAAATACCATGGAGTTTCTTCAGAGACTTAGAACAAATCATCTTAAGATGTGTGGAATCAGAAAAGACCCCGAATAGCCAGGGGACTTTTAAAAGGAAAACCATAGCTGGGGGCATCACAATGCCAGATTTCAGGTTGTACTCAAAGCTGTGGTCATCAAGACAGTGTGGTACTGGCACAAAAACAGACACATAGATCAATGGAACAGAGTAGAGAACCCAGAAGTGGACCCTGAACTTTATGGTCAGCTAATATTCGATAAAGGAGGAAAGACGATCCACTGGAAGAAAGACAGTCTCTTCAGTAAATGGTGCTGGGAAAATTGGACATGCACATGCAGAAGAATGAAACTAGACCACTCTCTTGCACCATACACAAAGATAAACTCAAAATGGATGAAAGATCTAAATGTGAGACAAGATTCCATCAAAATCCTAGAGGAGAACACAGGCAACACCCTTTTTGAACTCGGCCGCAGTAACTTCTTGCAAGATACATCCACGAAAGCAAAAGAAACAAAAGCAAAAATGAACTATTGGGACTTCATCAAGATAAGAACCTTTTGCACAGCAAAGGATACAGTCAACAGAACTGAAAGACAACCTACAGAATGGGAGAAGATATTTGCAAATAACATATCAGATAAAGGGCTAGTTTCCAAAATCTATAAAGAACTTATTAAATTCAACAGCAAAGAAACACAATCCAATCATGAAATGGGCAAAAGACATGAAGAGAAATCTCACAGAGGAAGACACAGACATGGCCAACATGCACATGAGAAAATGCTCTGCATCACTTGCCATCGGGGAAATACAAATCAAAACCACAATGCTGAGTGAAGTAAGTCAATCGGAGAAGGACAAACAGTGTATGTTCTCACTTATTTGGGGAATATGAATAATAGTGAAGGGGAATATAAGGGAAGGGAGAAGAAATGTGTGGGAGATATCAGAAAGGGACACAGAACATAAAGACTCCTAACTCTGGGAAATGAACTAGGGGTGGTGGAAGGGGAGGAGGGCGGGGGGTGGGGGTGAATGGGTGACAGGCACGGAGGGGGACACTTGACGGGATGAGCACTGGGTGTTATTCTGTATGTTGGTAAATTGAACACCAATAAAAATTAATTTATAAAAAAAAAAAAAAAACCACAATGAGATCCCACCTCACACCAGTGAGAATGGGGAAGAGTAACAAGGCAGGAAACCACAAATGCTGGAGAGGATGCGGAGAAAAGGGAACCCTCTTACACTGTTGGTGGGAATGTGAACTGGTGCAGCCACTCTGGAAAACTGTGTGGAGGTTCCTCAAAGAGTTAAAAATAGACCTGCCCTACGACCCAGCAATTGCACTGTTAGGGATTTACCCCAAAGATTCAGATGCAATGAAACACTGGGACACCTGCACCCCGATGTTTCTAGCAGCAATGTCCACAATAGCCAAACTGTGGAAGGAGCCTCGGTGCCCATCGAAAGATGAATGGATAAAGCTGTGGTCTATGTATACAATGGAATATTCCTCAGCCATTAGAAACGACAAATACCCACCATTTGCTTCAACGTGGATGGAAGTGGAGGGTATTATGCTGAGTGAAGTAAGTCAATCGGAGAAGGACAAACAATATAGGTTCTCACTCATTTGAGGAATATAAATAATAGTGAAAGGGAATATAAGGGAAGGGAGAAGAAATGTGTGGGAAATATCAGAAAGGGAGACAGAACATAAAGACTTCTAACTCTGGGAAAAGAACTAGGGGTGGTGGGAGGGGAGGAGGGCGGGGGATGGGAATGAATGGGTGACGGGCACGGAGGGGGACACTTGACGGGATGAGCACTGGGTGTCATTCTGTATGTTGGTAAATTGAACACCAATAAAAAATAAATTTATTATTAAAAAAATAAAAGGTTAAAATAAATAAATAAATAAATTTATTATTTAAAAAAAAAAGAATGAGGGATCCCTGGGTGGCGCAGCGGTTTGGCACCTGCCTTTGGCTCAGGGCGGGATCCTGGAGACCCGGGATCGAATCCCACGTCGGGCTCCCGGTGCATGGAGCCTGCTTCTCCCTCTGCCTCTGTCTCTGCCTCTCTCTCTCTCTGTATGACTATCGTAAATAAAAAAAATAATAATGAAAATAAAAAAATAAAAAAGAATGAGATATCACCTTAGCAAAGTGATGTCAGCAAACATGAAGAAGTCTGACCAAACCAAGTGTTAGGATGTGGATCTACAGCAGCTTTCATCCATGAGTTTCTGTTGGAAAATCAAACTGAAAAAGTCACTTTGGGAACCAGTTTATCATTGCCTCCAAATATCCAGAGTCCATACTCCATCATCAAGCAGTGTCAACCCTAGATACATACTGGAGAGCCCAGAAAACACCTATAATAAACCAGTTTTATGGGAACCCATTCAGGATGGGTTCCATGATGAATGCAGGATCACTATGTGTGATAGGGAATGCAGGATGTCAGGCATTGAACTCTGCAGAAGTGTGGGGAAAGCTGGGAAAGTCCAGTTTTGGAGGGTTCACTGTGCACTCAGAGGAAACTCCCCAACCAGAGACCCTGAAGTGGATCCACCGACGAGGGTTATAGAAGGTTCCTGCCACTATGACTGGCAGAGGGTTTAAAGGTACTGTTGTTCATCAGGGCAGTCAGTTTGGGTAATGGAAGAAGAGCTACATAAAGAACAGGGAGAGAAGAAATTTCTGGGAAGATGGCAGAGTAGGAAGCACCAGAAATCTATGTCTCCACATAGACAACAACCATTCCCACAGAATCTGTATGATGTAAGGATTTTGGAACTGTGGAGTCTGCTGAAAGCTTGCAACTTCTAAGAGAAGTCCTGGATAGTAAATGTGCCTAAGTTTGGTCAGTTTTAGCTCTTACTTAGCACAGTAGCAGCTACCCAGATCCCAGATCCCATCCCCCAGCCCCCAGCCCCATGTCAGGCAGCTGTGCACATGTGCCTGGAGTGGCCTGCACAGAGCTTACAAGAGTCAGAGTATGCAAAAAGGACTCTCTCCTCCAAAAAGAAGGGATCAATTCTCTGGTCAGACTGTAGACAAGAAGAGGGAAGCCAATGTTGCACGTCCCTTCCTCTTCTGGCTGAAATGATATCCAGGGAACAAGGGTAAGCACTTTGCCTGCTCACTTTACTTCTCTCTTTTTCACTTTTTGGGAAGCAGATATCAAAGAATAAGATATTCAAAAACAAGCACATATACCAGTATATTAAGAAAGTGACTGTATATGCCAAGCAAAGCCTCAGATTCAGAAGAGACTTCAGAAGACATTAGGTTTACACCTCACAGTGACACTTAACACAGAGAGAGTCTAAAACAAAGAGGAAAAAATAAACAATAACAACACAAAAATAACCTCAAGGAAGAAGAATCTGACTTTCGGGGTTAACACAATAAATCCAAATGTCCAATATTCAACAACAACAAGATCACAAGGCATAGAAATAAACAGGAAAGTATGGCTGACTTGAAAGAAAACAAAATCAACAGAAACTGTCCCCAGAAAACACTGATGGTGAACCTACTAAAGATTTAAAACAACCACCTTAAAGATACTCAAAGAACTATAGGCGAATGTGGAGAAATTCAAGAAAATGATGTATGAACAAAATGCAAATATCAATAAAGAAATAGAAAATCTAAAAAGGGAATAAAGGGGGAAGGAGAAAAAATGAGTGGGAAATATCAGAAAGGGAGACAGAACATGAGAGACTTCTAACTCTGGGAAATGAACAAGGGGTGGTGAAAAGGGAGGTGGGCGGGGGGTGGGGGTGAATGGATGACGGGCACTGAGGGGGGCACTTATAGGATAAGCACTGGGTGTTATGCTATATGTTGGCAAATTGAACTCCACTAAAAAAAATCTAAAAAGAAACCAAGAATAAATTTGGGAGGTGAAAAGTACAGTAGCTGAAATGAAAAATTCACTAGATAGATTCAAAGCAGATTTTACTTCTTTTTTTTTTGTACATATTTCTTTATTTTTTTATAAATTTATTTTTTATTGGTGTTCAATTTGCCAACATATAGAATAACACCCAGTGCTCATCCCATTTTATATTCGTCAAATGAATGAGACCATATATAAATGCCTTTTGTTCAGTTAAAAAATAAAAATATTTAAAAAATAAATAAATAAAAATAAAATAAAATAAAATATAAAAATATATATTTTTAAAAAAGCAGATTTTAGCAATGATTCCTTGAGAAGAGTCAATGAACCAGAAAATGGGACAATTGAATGAACAAATCTGAGAAACAGAATGAAAAAAGATTGAATAAAAGTGAATAAGCCTATGAGATGCCATCAAGTGGATCCGTATACTGTTTGTGGGAATCCCAGAAAAAAAAAAAGGCAGAAAAAAGCAGAGAGACTATTTGAAGAAATAAGGACTGACAAATTCTGATATTTGATGAAAGACATGAATATAAACATCCAAAAGCTCAATTAACTCGAATCAAGATGAACTAAGAGCCTTAGTGCCAAGTACTCGGGGTAGAAAGGTACACATAGTCCATGACTTTAAGATACATAAGACCATAGGATGATGGACAGGACTTAAAGGTCTACAAGTCACTCACTGCCCACATGGAGAGCCGTCAGCCCGTGTCACCCTCGACGCCATCCAGCGCCAGCGACTTCCCTGCCGAGCTGCTTTCTCCTCCCCGTGCCTGCTTCTGTAACCCTATAACCAGAAGACCGTGCTCTTTCAGAACAGGTTCAGGGCCATAGGTGAGAGAGCAGAAAGGAGTTTCCACACGGCCCAGAGCCCGACCAGGTGCCCAGGTTCGCTGTGATTGACAGCAAGCACGGGGTGCTCCGGTGGGTAGGCACGAGGAGCCAGTGCTAGTACATCCCACTGAGGTCAAGGGCAGGGCGGACGTGGTGCTCACCGCCCCTGCAGGCCCGACCCGGAGCCCTGGCCCAGGCAGCCCGGCCCCGCGTCCCCCACGCAGGCCCTGTCCAAGGTGCTGCCCTGGTCAGCCCTGCTCTGCCGGCTGCTGTCCCCGGGCCCCCCACCACAGTCCCTGCACAATTCCTTCCTTCCACACAAGAGCCCCTCTGCTCACCTGCTCCTCCCTCGCTCGGCCCTAACACCCAGGCCACCAACCCTCCCACTGTCGTAGTCGCCCTGCCTTCCTGAAGTCGTGAGCTGGAATGGGACAGCACGGAGCCTTCTCCAGCTGCCCCCTCCCTCGGCACACAGGGCCAGCGTGGGGCCCACACGTGTGCACGGGCCGACTCCAGGGTGGGACTCGAGGGGTGCAGGTGTGTTGGGGGCTTGACCATGAGAGCCCTGATGCACTTCACACATGATTCCTGCCTAAAAGGCTTGTGCAGTTTGTGTGGACACCCTGGATGGGGCTGCAGCACAGGCTCAGGGTGGGCAGCAAAGGCCCCCAGTCTTCAGACATGTGGGGGCCCCCTGATGGCAACCACACAGGCACCCAGAGCAGGGACATATGGGGGTAGGTCAGGCCAGCCCACGAGGCTCCCAGCTCAGCTTCAGATGCCAAAGGGAGACCAGATGAGGCTGCAACATGACCTGGGCTGGCTGTGGAGGCCCAGATAGGTCGTCCTCCAAATGCCCCATGTTAGGTTAAATTATTTCAACCTGCCACCATGGATGGCGACAGGGCAGACGGCATTCTCCTGGGAGGACAGGACAAATCCCAGGGCTACAGCCACACTGCTCGCTGGTCAGGGCACAGAGAGGAGCCCACCAGGGTTGGGGTCCCTGAGGACCCAGGGAGGGCTGGTGTCTCTGGGCTGGAGGAACCAGGCTGCAGGCATTTCCTGAACAAACAGCAGCACATGGGGCTGACCTGGGCCTCCTGGGCTAACCCCTAGGGACCCTGGGTACCTAACATACTCCACCCACACACACCAACATGAGCAGTCCTTGGCCCTGTGTGGACTTCCCCCAGACCCTGTAAGACAGAAACCACCCAGAAGAAAAGGGAACTTTGGGATGCAGGCCAGACCATTTGGTTTCGATGCTATGTTAATCTTCCCAGGGCTGCTGGGACCTAGGAAGGAGGGCTGTGGGCACAGAGCTCAGCCACAAGGAGCTCCGGGGGGGGTGGTTGTCAGAGCAGGGATGGGGCAGGCTTCAGGGGGACCGAGGCTGCAGGAAAGCCATGGCCACAGCCCAGATCAAGATGAGTAGAGTGTGCCTGGAGCCAGGACAGAGGGAGGGAGGTGGGGCAGCAGAACCAGCCACAGGACCTGAGGAGACACCAGGCCCTCAGGACCCATGGAGGCAGCAGCAGCTGAGCCGGCAACGGGGAGGGCAGGCCGCCCGCGGGCCTACGTGACATCCCAGGAACACATCGGTCGAGTGCAACGGGACGAACACACCCAGCCAACAAGGGTGGATGCACGACACGCTGATGGCTGGGGAAGGACCTGGACCATCAAGGAACATGACGGGCCCGGTGGGCAGGAGCCTGAGGGCTGCCCTTCATCACACCTGCAGGGGCCCAGGCCTAGACTGCATGAGCCACTGCAAGAGCAATGTCTAGACGGACAGGTGGGTCCCAGGTGAGGACGTGGGGGGGGCTGACTCACCAGAGGAGGGGAAGACACCCCAGGGAGCCCGGGGCCTGTCCAACTTAAGGAAGCAGCTCATGCCCCCGGGAGGGTCACAGGTGAGGGCCGAGCAGCCCTGAGCTGCATCAGATGAGCAGAGGTGAGTTGGGGTGGAGCAGGGGGACCAGCATAGGCTCGCGGGACCCAGAGCCCAGGTCAGCAGAGGGGCTGAGGGGCGGATCCACATGGATGGGAGCTCAGGGGTGAGGGCAGGATCCAATCCGGGACACAGGGTCGGGGGTGGGACGCAGGGCAGGGGCAGACCTGGAGCACACAGAGACTGGGGTGCAGCTGACAGAGCTCTGGGGACAGATCCCAGGACAGGAGGGTGGGGGATGTGGTGTCCAGGAGATCCTGGGACCAGGAGAGAGCATCCCTGGGTGAGCAGGAGCCATGGGGGGCAGCACGAGCAGAGGGTTGCCCATGGACCCCAGGGAGCAGGGAAGCTGGTGTAGGAGAACAGGGGCAGGTGGGGGAGTAGAAGGGGCAGGGGGCACCCCATGAGGACACGGTGCAGAGGAGCTGGTGCAGGTGAGCAGGGCAGGTGGGGAAGCAGGATGGGTAGGGGTCACCCCAGGAGCTCAGGGTGCAGGGGAGCTGGTATAGGGGAGCAGGGGCAGGTGGGGGAGTAGGAGGGGCAGGGGTCACCCCAGGAGGACAGGGGGTAGGGGAACAGGTGCAGGTGAGCAGAGTAGGGAAGAGAGCAGGAGGGGCAGGGGTCACCCCAGGAGCTCAGAGCACAGGGGGCTGGTGGAAGGGGGCAGGGGCAGGTGGGGGAGCAGGAGATGCAGGGGTCACCCCAGGAGCTCAGGGAGCAGGGAGGCTGGTGTAGGGGAGCAAGGGCAGGTGGGGGAGTAGGAGGGGCAGGGTCAGCCCAGGAGCTCAGGGATTAGGAGGGCTGGTGTAGGGCGCAGGAGCAGGTTGGGGAGCAGGGTTGCAGGGGTCACGCCGGGAGCTCAGGGAGCAGGGAGGCTGGTGTAGGGCACAGGGGCAGGTTGGGGAGCAGGAGGTGCAGGCATCACCCCAGGAGCTCAGGGAGCAGGGGAGCTGGTGCAGGGGAGAAGAACAGGTGGGAGAGGAGGAGGGGCAGGGGTCAGCCCAGGAGCTCAGGGAGCAGGGGGGCTGGTGTAGGGCACAGGGGCAGGTTGGGGAGCAGGGGTGCAGGGGTCACAGCAGGAGCTCAGGGAGCAGGGGGCTGGAGTAGGGGAGCAAGGGCAGGTGGGGGAGCAGGAGGTGCAGGGTCAGCCCAGGAGCTCAGGGATTAGGAGGGCTGGTGTAGGGCGCAGGGGCAGGTTGGGGAGCAGGAGGTGCAGAGGTCACCCCAGGAGCTCAGGGGGCAGGGAGGTTGGTGTAGGGGAGCAGGCGCAGGTGGAGGAGTAGGAGGGACAGGGGGCACCCCAGGAGCTCAGGGTTCAGGGGAGCTGGTGCAGGGGAGCAGAGCAGGTGGGACACGTGGGGATTTACCCCAGAGATCAAGAGGGCAGAGGTCACCCTAGGAGTTCAGGATGCAGGGGAGCTGCTGTAGGGGAGCAGGGGCAGGCGGGGAAACAGGAGGTGCAGAGGTCACCCCAGGAGCTCAGGGGGCAGGGGAGCTGCTGTAGGGGAGCAGGGGCAGGCGGGGAAACAGGAGGTGCAGAGGTCACCCCAGGAGCCCAGTGGGCAGGGGAGCTGGTGCAGGTGAGCAGGGGCAGGTGGGGGAGCAGGAGGGGCAGGGGTCACCCCAGGAGCCCAGGGGGCAGGGGAGCTGGTGCAGGTGAGCAGGGGCTGGTGGGGGAGCAGGGGGTGCAGAGGTCACCCCAGGAGCCCAGGGGCAGGGGAGCTGGTGCAGGTGAGCAGGGGCAGATGGGGGAGCAGGAGGGGCAGGGGTCACCCCAGGAGCCCAGGGGGCAGGGTAGCTGGTGCAGGGGAGCAGAGCAGGTGGGAGATCAAGAGGGGCAGAGGTCACCCTAGGAGTTCAGGGTGCAGGGGAGCTGCTGTAGGGGAGCAGGGGCAGGCGGGGAAGCAGGAGGTGCAGAGGTCACCCCAGGAGCTCAGGGGGCAGGGGAGCTGCTGTAGGGGAGCAGGGGCAGGTGGGGAAGCAGGAGGTGCAGAGGTCACCCCAGGAGCCCAGGGGGGCAGGGGAGCTGGTGCAGGTGAGCAGGGGCAGGTGGGGGAGCAGGAGGTGCAGAGGTCACCCCAGGAGCCCAGGGGCAGGGGAGCTGGTGCAGGTGAGCAGGGGCAGGTGGGGGAGCAGGAGGGGCAGGGGTCACCCCAGGAGCCCAGGGGGCAGGGGAGCTGGTGCAGGTGAGCAGGGGCAGGTGGGGGAGCAGGAGGTGCAGAGGTCACCCCAGGAGCCCAGGGGGGCAGGGGAGCTGGTGCAGGTGAGCAGGGGCAGGTGGGGGAGCAGGAGGGGCAGGGGTCACCCCAGGAGCCCAGGGGGCAGGGGAGCTGGTGCAGGTGAGCAGGGGCAGGTGGGGGAGCAGGAGGTGCAGAGGTCACCCCAGGAGCCCAGTGGGCAGGGGAGCTGGTGCAGGTGAGCAGGGGCAGGTGGGGGACAGGAGGGGCAGGGGTCACCCCAGGAGCCCAGGGGGCAGGGGAGCTGGTGCAGGTGAGCAGGGGCTGGTGGGGGAGCAGGAGGTGCAGAGGTCACCCCAGGAGCCCAGTGGGCAGGGGAGCTGGTGCAGGTGAGCAGGGGCAGATGGGGGAGCAGGAGCGGCAGGGGTCACCCCAGGAGCCCAGGGGGCAGGGGAGCTGGTGCAAGTGAGCAGGGGCAGGTGGGGGAGCAGGAGGTGCAGAGGTCACCCCAGGAGCCCAGGGGGGCAGGGGAGCTGGTGCAGGTGAGCAGGGGCAGGTGGGGGAGCAGGAGGGGCAGGGGTCACCCCAGGAGCCCAGGGGGCAGGGGAGCTGGTGCAGGTGAGCAGGGGCAGGTGGGGGAGCAGGAGGTGCAGAGGTCACCCCAGGAGCCCAGTGGGCAGGGGAGCTGGTGCAGGTGAGCAGGGGCAGGTGGGGGAGCAGGAGGGGCAGGGGTCACCCCAGGAGCCCAGGGGCAGGGGAGCTGGTGCAGGTGAGCAGGGGCTGGTGGGGGAGCAGGAGGTGCAGAGGTCACCCCAGGAGCCCAGTGGGCAGGGGAGCTGGTGCAGGTGAGCAGGGGCATGTGGGGGAGCAGGAGGGGCAGGGGTCACCCCAGGAGCCCAGGGGGCAGGGGAGCTGGTGCAGGTGAACAGGGGCAGGTGGGGGAGCAGGAGGGGCAGGGGTCACCCCAGGAGCTCAGGGAGCAGTGGAGCCAGTGCAGCGGAGGTGGTGCAAGTGAGCAGGGGAGGTGGGGAACAGGAGGGGCAGGGGTCACGCCAGGAGCTGAGGGAGCAGGGGAGCTGGAACAGGGGAGCAGGGGCAGGTGGGAGAGCAGGAGAGGCAGGGGCCAACCCCTAGGAGCCCAGGAAGCAAGGAGCTGCTGCAGGTGAGCAGGGCACGTGGGGGAACAACGGGGGCAGGCATCATCCCAAGAGCCCAGACAGCAGAGGAGCTGGTGCAGGGGAACAGAGCAGGTGGGAGAGCAGGAGGGGCAGGGGTCACCCCAGGAGGTCAGTGTGCAGGGGAGCTGGTGTAGGGGAGAGGGGCAGGTGGAGGAGCAGGAGAGCCAGGGGTTACCCCAGGATCCCAGGGAGCAGGGGAGCTGGTGTAGGGGTGCTGGTGTAAGTGAGCAGGGCAAGTGGGGAGCCGGAGGTGCAGGGTTCATCCAGGAGTACAGGGAGTGGGTAGCTCATGCTGGGGAGCAGGGGCAGGTGGGTGAGCAGAAAGGGCAGAGGTCACCCCAGGAGCAAAGAGAGCAGGGGAGCAGGTGCAGGTTAGCAGGGCAGGTAGGGGAGAGGAGGGGCAGGAGTCACTCCAGGATCCCAGGAAGCAAGGAGATGCTGCAGGTGAGCAGGGTCAGATGGGGAACAGGAGGGGCAGGGGTCACCCAGGATCTCAGTGCTCAGGGGAGCTGCTGCTGGGGAGCAGGGGCAGGATGGGGAGCAGTAGGGGCAAGGATCATGCCAGGAGATCATGGAGCAGGGGAGATAGTGCAGGTGAGCAGGGCAGGTGGGAGAGCAGGAGGTGCAGGAGTCACCCCAGGAGCTCATGGTGCAGGGGAGCTGATGCAGGGAAGCAGGGACAGGTGGGGGAGCAGGAGGGGCAGGGGTCAGTCACCCCAGGAGCCCAAGGAGCAGGGGAGTAGAGGAGATGAACTGGCAAGTGGGGGAGCATGAGGGACTGGGGTCACCCCAAGGGCCCAGGGAGCAGGGGAGCTGGTGCAGGAGAGCAGGGGCCGGTGAAGGAGCAGGCAGGGCAGGGGTATCCCCAAAGCTCAGTGAGCAGGGGAGCTGGTTAAGGTGCACAGGGCAGGTGGGAGAGCAGAGGGGCAGGGGTCACCCAGGAGCTCAGGGATCAGGGGATCTGGTGCAAGAAGCAGGGGGAGATGGGGACAGGAGGTGCAGGGGTCACCCCAGGAGCCCAGAAGCAGGGGAGCAGGTGCAGGGGAGCAGGGGTAAGCGGGGAAGCAGGTGGTTCATGGGTCACCCCAGGATCTCAGAAAGCAGGGGAGCAGGTGCATGGGAGCAGGGCAGGTGGGGAGCAGGAGGGGCAGGGGTCACCCCAGGAGCCCAGAAGCAGGGGAGCAGGTGCAGGGGAGCAGGGCAGGTGGGGAGCAGGAGGGGCAGGGGTGCACTCAGATCTCAGCTCAGCGAGGCCCCGTAACGTGCCCCATCTGGGAGGCCCAGGGGCCAGGGAGGTGCCGCCTTGTTCCAGAATCTCAGCGCCGAGGCCTGAGCGCCAAGCGGGGCTGCACTGCGCAGCGGCTGAGCCGGCGCCACCCGCTCAGGGGCTGAGGGTCCGGGCAGCTGAGCCTCCTGGACCCGGGGAGTGTGAGGCGGTGAGGCCGGGTGGGGAGCAGAGCCTCCCCGGGAAGGCCTTGGGGCCCAGGGGAAGGGGGGCCACTCTAGGAAGGAGGGAGCCACGGGTTTCCAGTCAGGGCAGCAGCGCGGTTCTGCAGGCCCCTGAGACCCGCCCGGGAGGGGGGTCATGGCCAGCCGGGTCCCGGGGTGCAGGGCCGAGGAGCCAGAGGCAGGAGAACAAGGGGCCCGTGGGGAGCCCCAGGCAGGGCTGCCAGCCGTGGTGGGCGTGCGAGGGGCAGCTTCAGGGCCCTGAGCTGAGCAGCGGGGCCCAGGGTCCAAGGGGACAGGCCGGCGGGTGGCGGCGTCTGAGCTGCAGCCTACTTGCTGTCACCACGCAGGACGGGACAGCCAGGGCAGGGCCGCGCTCCCTCCCACCCCGAGGGGCGCACAGGCTCAGGGCAGCCCTGGGTGCGGGAGGCCTGTGGGAGCTGCCCGGGCCCCAGAGCACGGGGGGCAAAGGCCGGGCCCAAGGCGGGAGCAGCCCTGAGGGACGTCAGGAAGCCATGCCTGGAAGGCCTGGGGCAGTCCCGACGGCTCGGGCAGGGACGGGATCCGGCCCCGGGTGCTTGGCTGCAGAGCTGACCCTGACGTCGTGGCACCTGGAGGGCACATGGCAGCCCAGGACGAGAGCTCCGTGCTGAGGGGCCTGGGCAGTGGGTGCAAATCCCTGCTGGGGCAAGACGCGGTCGGACGGGGACAGCAGGCCTGGGCTCAGGGGCCCGCAGGAGCCCACTGGGCACAGGGCTCCCAGGTCGGGGCTGCCACAGAGGCCGTGGTCAGGTGGGGCAGCCAGGGAAAACCTGAGCGGGGACCCAGGGGCCGAGGCCCTGGGGACGTGATCCAGGTGGTCACCCAGCACTGACCAGGCCGAGGAGTCCAGGTTCTGTGGCCACAGCGAGCTGGGCCATGCGCCTGGTGTGCAGACTCCCTGAAGCACGTGGGCGTGGTGCTCAGAGCCACCCCAGGCCTGGACCCCTGAGACCCTGGGGGTCACACAGCCTCCTCTCTTGCAGCCTCCACCACGGCCCCCTCGGTCTTCCCACTGGCCCCCAGCTGCGGGTCCACTTCCGGCTCCACGGTGGCCCTGGCCTGCCTGGTGTCAGGCTACTTCCCCGAGCCTGTAACCGTGTCCTGGAATTACGGCTCCTTGACCAGCGGTGTGCACACCTTCCCGTCCGTCCTGCAGTCCTCAGGGCTCTACTCCCTCAGCAGCATGGTGACAGTGCCCTCCAGCAGGTGGCCCAGCGAGACCTTCACCTGCAACGTGGCCCACCCGGCCAGCAACACTAAAGTAGACAAGCCAGGTGAGACGTCGGACCTCAGAGAGGGGTCCACTCGGGACAGGCCAGGTCAGCTGTCCCGGACCCACGTCACCGGGGAGTCACCTCAGTGTCCCCGCCCTCAAGGCCTCCCCTTTCTGGGAAGGTGTCCTCTGGGCGTGGCTGCCTGGTCCAGATGACCACAGGCTGCATTCCCCACTGCATTCCCGGGGCCCATTGGGTGCCACTGGTCAGGGATCCCCTCATGAGCTGGCCTGACCTAAGTTCACCCCATGACCTGTGCCCACCCCAGGCCCCCAGTAACCCCCAGTCTGCTCTCTCTGCAGTGCTCAAAAGAGAAAATGGAGAAGTTCCTTGCCCACCTGGTTGTCCCAAATGCCCAGGTGAGTCAGCAGGGCCCCGCTCTGCTTCCCAAGCCGATGGTGCACACCCAGGCACAGCCTGATGGGCTAATGGGTGTTGGAGGAATCCACCGAAGTGCTACCTCATCCTTGTGTCTTCCATTTTAGTCCCTGAAATGCTGGGAGGGCCTTCGGTCTTCATCTTTCCCCCGAAACCCAAGGACACCCTCTTGATTGCCCGAACACCCGAGGTCACATGTGTTGTGGTGGATCTGGACCCAGAAGATTCTGAGGTGCAGATCAGCTGGTTCGTGGATGGTAAGCAGGTGCAAACAGCCAAGACTCAGCCTCGTGACGAGCAGTTCAACGGCACCTACCGTGTGGTCAGCGTCCTCCCCATTGGGCACCAGGACTGGCTCAAGGGGAAGCAGTTCACGTGCAAAGTCAACAACAAAGCCCTCCCGTCCCCCATCGAGAGGACCATCTCCAAGGCCAGAGGTGGGCAGCAGGGCATAGGGGCTGCAGGGAGGGAGAGTTGCCCTGTAAATTGATACCAGTCCTCCACCCTGACAGTGACCATCTGTGCTGATCCCTTACCCCACAGGGCAGGCCCATCAGCCCAGTGTGTATGTCCTGCCGCCATCGCGGGACGAGTTGAGCAAGAACACGGTCACCCTGACCTGCCTGATCAAAGACTTCTACCCACCTGACATTGATGTGGAGTGGCAGAGCAATGGACAGCAGGAGCCCGAGAGGAAGCACCGCACGACCCCACCCCAGCTGGACGAGGACGGGTCCTACTTCCTGTACAGCAAGCTCTCTGTGGACAAGAGCCGCTGGCAGCGGGGAGACGCCTTCGTATGTGCGGTGATGCATGAAGCTCTACACAACCACTACACACAGAAATCCCTCTCCCATTCTCCGGGTAAATGAGCAACACGCCCGGCACCCAGCAAGCCCCCCACCTTGGCTCTCAGGATCCCCTGAGGACGCCTGAGCCCCCGCCCCTGTGTACATAACCCCGGGTAGGCACCCATCATGAAATAAAGCACCCAGCACTGCCCTGGGACCCTGCACGCTGTCATGGTTCTTTCCGAGGTAGAGCTCGGGACACCCGGGCCCTGGGTGGTACGGGCAGGCCAGCTCTGAGTCTAAGGTGTCACCACTGGTGGGTGAGCTCTGCACCTCGAGTGGGGAGGGCGGCACAGGCTGCCACAACGTGGGGCCGGGAGCCGCCTGAGCCTGGGGAGCGCACTTTGGCAGAGGTGCAGCCCCTGTGCGCCCTCAATCCAGCCAGAAGCTAGCCAGGGCTGGGGTGTGTGGACGGGGACGGCAGGAGTTGTCCCCTCCAGGGCCCCTCAGGGAAATGAGCACACAGACCTTCCCACCTCTGTACCGAGTTGTGGGACACTGGCCTGTCCTCATGCCCTGGGCTCCCTGTCCCCTGGGCCTGCGGAGAGCTCTGCTTGGAAGCTCTGTGTCAACCCAGTAGCCATGCTTGTCCTGTCAGGAGGGGACAGGCCCTGTTTGCCCTCAGACACGACACTCCATCCATGTACAGTCCCCCACCCTGCCTCCAGTGACGAGGTCCCCCCTGAGTTCATCCCCCTGGGACCAGGCCTGTCCACTCATGGGGACCTCACCCCGTGCCCCAGTGGGGCAGAGGCAGGTGGCCCTGAGTGCCCAGGGGAGGGACCACTGGAGACCTCCACATGGACGCTGAGTCCAGATCCACTGAAAACAAGCCCATCGTGCTGAGCACCGCCACCTTCTCTCTCTCTCTCTCTCTCTCTCTCTCTCTCTCTCTCTCTCTCACACACACACACACACACACACACACAGACCTTATACCCTGGTCCTCACACAGGACCAGCTGCAGTGCCCAGAGCAGAGCCAGTCTTGGGAACCCTCACCATGGACAACACCCTGGTCCCCACCCCCTCCACTGCCCGTCATCTGCTCAGCAGCTCATCCACACACTGACCACACCGACCCGCCCTCCTCTGCCCCAGGGAGCCTACACCCCCTCTTGACGTGCACAAAACCCCCACAAACCAGCTTATCCTGATGCTCCCACCCACTTGTTCACTAGGGACACTCCCTGTCACTCTGGGCCCTTCCCTGGGCCCTGGGCTCTGCTGACCCTCCACAAGGGCCTGAACCCCCAGGGCAAGAAGAGATGTGACAGTCAAGGCACCTTCTCCCCACAGGGTCCCTGCACAGGGCAGAGCAGAGAGGGTGCGGGTCCCCCACTGGCCTGGCCCAAGCGGTAGGGCTGGGGTGCTGAGGCTGGCACCCAGGGTTGCAGAGGGCTGTGACTGTCCCTCAGGGAATCTGCCCCTCCGCCGGCCCAGTACTGACCACCCCCTTCCTGTCCAGAGCTGATCCTGGATGACAGCTGTGCTGAGGACCAGGACGGGGAGCTGGACGGGCTGTGGACCACCATCTCCATCTTCATCACCCTCTTCCTGCTCAGCGTGTGCTACAGCGCCACTGTCACCCTCTTCAAGGTGGGCACACCCGTACTGTCCCTGGACTATGGCCCACTGTCCCGTCGCTGTCCTCACCATGTGCCTGCACGGACCCCGCAATGACATGCTGACTCCACTCTGTTGGCATGATGACTCTTCGCTGTGCACCCACTTCCCCTCCCTATCCACACAATGTCCCCACACTGTCCCCTCATTGTCTCCTCACTGTCCCCACTCTGTCCCCACACTGACTCCTCACTGTCCCCTCACTCACTCATCACTGTATCCATTGTCCCATTTCTGTCCCCACACCGTCCCCACACTGCCTCTTCATGGTCCCAACGCTGACTCCTCACGGTCTACATACTATACTCAAACTGCCCCCTCTCTATCACTCACTGTCCCCTGATGTCCCATCATTATCCCTCACTGTCCTCTCATTGTGTCCCACTCTCCCCACTCTGTCCCCTTTCTCCTCCCTGTCTCCTCACAGTTCCCACACTCCCCTCACTTTCCCCTCACTGTCCCCACACAGTCCCCACCCTCTCTCCTCATTTCCCCCCACTGTCCCTTCTTTCTCCTCAATGTCCCCACAAAGTCCCCCCACTGTCTCTCCACTGTCGCCACAAAGTACCCTCACTGTCACCTCCCTGTCCCCGTACTGTCCCTCAAAATCCCCCACAAAGTCCCCTCCCTGTCTCTGCACTGTCTCCTCACTATCCCCACAATGTCCCTTCACTGTCCCCACCCTCTCCTGTCACTGTCTCTTCACTGTCTCCTCACTATCCCCTCACCATTCCCTTCTGTCACCACTTTCCCAAACTACCCCGTCACCATTCCCACAATGTCCCCTAACTGTCCGCTTATTGGCCCGTCACTATCCTCTCACTGACACCTCATAGTCCCCACACCATCCCCACACTCTGTCCTCACTGTCCCCTCACTCTCCCCTCGCTGTTCCCACAAAGTCCCCTCACAGTCCTCTCACTGTCCCTCACAATCCCCACAAGATCCCCTCACTGTCTCCTCACTATCTCCATACTGTCCCTCACTGTCCCTAAAGTCTTATCATCTTCTCCTCACTGTCCCCACACTGTCCCTTCACTGTCCCCACACTGTCCTCTCACTGTCTTCTCACTGTTCCTCACTGTTCCCTCACTCTCACCACAGTGTCCCAAACGCTGTGCTCACTTATGCCTCACTGTCCCCACACTGTTCCCTCATATTGTCCTCACTGCCTCCTCACTATCCCCTCACTGTCACCACAAAATCCCCTCACAGTCCCCTCACTGTCCCCAAACAATCCCTCACTGTCCCCACAATGACCCCAAAATGTCCTCTCACTCATGCTTCACTGTCCCCACACCGTCCCCTCCAGGATCCCCTCACACTACCTAGCCTTGGGGGCAGGAGCTTGGTCATGGAGGGAGGTGTCCGTGGGGGTCCAGGCCAAGCTCACACCCTCCCCTCCCTGCTGCAGGTGAAGTGGATCTTCTCGTCAGTGGTGGAGCTGAAGCGCACGATTGTCCCCGACTACAGGAATATGATTGGGCAGGGGGCCTAGGGCCAGCCCTCTGGGAAGGATGTCCAGAACTGCCCTAGACCCCATGTACAAAATGGGTGCCTAGGTGTGTACCGCTTGGCCTGCTGCCAGGGCTGCTCCTCTGCCATCTGACCTTGCCACCCTCTGACCTCACAGCCACCCTGGGCCTTCACCTCCACCATCTGGCCTCATGGCCACTATGGGCTGCATCTTGCCCCCTGGTCCACTGTTTGGAGAATCAAGGGAACAAAAAGAATGCCTCCAACCTGAGCTGAAGGACACCTGCTGGCCCCTCCTAGCAGCCACCAAGATACACCTGGGACCATGTGGACACTGAGGCATAGGGCAGTATGGCTCTCAGGGGATGGCCCCTGGGTAGACCAGCATGTTGATGCCCCAAGAGGCAGACGGCAGTGAGTCCAGTGTCTATCTGGGCAGGGTATGTCCTCTGTGCACACCCCATCCAGACCAGGCTCCAGAATGCAGGATGTCCCTAGACAGGCACGTTCCGGCACATTGAGAGGAAGCCATGGGTCGCTGTCACCCAAAGGGAAACTCCTGATGCGTTGCTAATGGTCAGTCACGTCTTCTCCACCAGAGGAGATCATAGTGAGAGGGCCCGCGCCTGAGGCTGCTGCAGGAGCCCCACAGCTGCTGGATGACAACACTTGGGGAAGCAGTGATGTCACCCAGACAGTCCTCCTGGAGAGAGGCCTGCTGACCTGGTCCCAGGCAGGAGGACGCAGGCTTCATGGACAGAGCTGGAGGGTCCTGGAGGGCCAAGGCAGAAGACCCAGCCCACTCTGTCCTGTGGCCTGGACCTGAGTCCCATGGGGCAGGAACTCCTTCTAGCTTGCAGTTCCGGGGAAGTAGCAGGGGTCAGAGAGAGTGCCCGTGGCCATGGGTAATGGCCGGGGAACCCCAAAGCCTGGATCTCTGCCTGTCCTGGAGCTAGTGCCAGGTGGGAGCCCCTACATGGCCTGAGACAGCCGTGCCCAGAGGAGAAGCAGAGCCCCCATGCCCCCTGGGAGAGAATGTGCAGGGATCATGCAAATGAAAGCCACTCTTGTAGCTTGGCTAGCTTGTTTTAATCTCTTTACATTTCTGGAGCTTATTAAATTCCTTACAATTTCTTTCTTTTCTTAAAGACAATAAAATCTTTAAAAATTCCAGAAATCACTGGGGAAAGGCTTCCTCTGTTGATGGGCGAGTGAAATCCACAGCCATGCCACACCATGCATTGGCTCCCTCCAGCCGTAGGAATTGGGTGGAGAGCAGACCCAGCCTGGGGCTGGAGGCACAATGGCTGCCCCCCTTGGCCGTGGACAGAGCAACGGACATGTGTTGGGTGTGTATTAGTCAGTGCAGGCTGCCAGACAAAGACCCTCATTCTGGCATCTTAAACCACATGCATTTATGCTTTCACAGCCCTAGTAGCCGGCAGTGGGAGATGCAGGGCCCCTCTCCGTGTCCTCCCTGGCCGACCTCTTATACTGCCCATATCCTGACACCTGCTCTTACAAGGACAGGAGTCCATGTGGAGGACCAGCAATCCTGATGGGGCTAATGACCTCCTTTCACCTTGCTACCTCTCAAAGAACCCATCTCAAATGCAGCCACAGTCTGAGGTTCTGGGTCAGGACACAAGACTGGAATTTGGGGGACATATTTAGGCCAACGCAGGCTGGTTGGGTCCAGGCACAAGTACCAGATGGGATCACTGGTGAAGGCCAGGCCAGGCGAGGCCATGGGGAGAGCATTGGCAAAGGTAAGAAAAGCAGGACACCAGTCAAGTGATCAGGGCACTGGGTCAGGAGAGACCCTAAGGGGTGTTGTGTGAACTCCACCTGGGGACAGAGTGACCATGTTTTCCAGGTAAACAAGGAGTGAGGGCAGGCAGGGCGCCAATGAATACTCAAGAAGGGTTGTTCACACGCAGATCTACTCAGGCTGCAGATCCAGGGCCAGCAATTACAGAGTCGAGATTCTGTCCTTGTGGTCTCAGGTCCAAGAAAGATGCCCCTGGACATAGCGGACACACACTATTCAGAGGCAGAGGCAGGACCATACTTCCCAGCTCTTTCCAGTAAAGTATCCAGGGAAGGGATGTGGGTCTGTTGGCAGCATTGGGCCTCCCCAGGCCAGCATGAGGCCAAGAGGGATCCATGGTCTGGATCCGTCCATTCTGCCCGCCAGTGGGAGTGGGGAGTGGGCTCTGAGTCTGCAGTCCGATAGTGCAGCCTGAGGCCCAGGACGAACACAGATCTTGATCAGCATGGACACAGCCCCTGGGCTGGTCAGGAAACACCCTTCCAGATCCCTGTGGGTGACAGGGAATTGTCTGCAGAACAGGGGCTGTTTCACCAGTGGTCAGGGCGGCAGGAGGGGCAGCCACAGACTCCTGGCCTGGGACCCATGATTTACGTGCCACAGAGAGCACATCCAGGGGAATGACCCAGCCCTCAGGGACCCTGGAGGCTCCAGGTTACCATCCTGAGGCTCGCACCTACCCCCCAGCCCCTTCATACTACACATCTACCTGAGAAGCCAATTTGCCAGTGGCCACACAGCCTGCCCAGCCCCCTCCTACTCTGCGTGCCAGCACCTGCCCCATTCCTATTCCCTGGAACAATGATCAGCCCACATCCCACCCACCACTCCCAGGGGTATGGCAGGATCTCCCACAACAGGAGGAGCCCATGTCCTCCTTGCCAACACCAAGCCCAGACAGAGCTACACTCTCACCCTGAGGGCTATGATGCCTACCCTGTGACTACTACTGCTCACAGTCTCTAGGGCTTCCAAATGTGACCCTCAAATATTGTCCGAGCACACAGACACCCTTCACATCTCCACATGCATCCGATCACCCACACACAGTATGTGAGACTTACACAAGCTTCAGAGACTATACATCAAACAGCACAGGAGTAACAGACCAGAGGAAATAGATGAGAAGTAGGAGATAGAGACCCAGCATAACAGACCCAGGAAAAGAAGGATGAGAGACAAAGGAAAGAGTCACAGAGTCACACAAACAGGAGGAAAATGAAGAGAAGTAGGTGGTAGAGGCCCAGAGTCAAAGAACCACGAAGAGAAAGATGGGAACTAAGAGATAGAGACCCAGAGTTAAAGGACCAAGAGAAGAGTGAGTAGTTGCAGATACAGACCCAGAGTCACAGAACCAGGAGGTGAATGATGAGCAGTAAGAGATAGAGACCCAGAGACCCAGAACCAGGAGATTGATGAGTGGTAAGAGATAGAGACCAAGAGTCAAGAACCTGGAGGTAAATGATGAGGAGAGACAGAGACCCAGAGTCACTGATCCAGAAGTTAGATGAGCAGTAAGAGATAGAGACCCCATGTCACACAGCCAGGACGAGATTGATGAGAGGTAAGAGATAAGACCCAGAGACACAGAGCCAAGAGGAGTTTGATGACTGTATGAGAAAGAGACACAGGTCAAATAACCAGGAGGAGAAATGAGAGCTAAGAGATAGAGGCATGAGTCACAGAAGTGGGAGGAGTAGATGAGCCGTGAGAGATAGAGACCCAGAGTCACAGAACAGGAGGAGATTGTTGAGAGGTAAGAGTTAGAGACCCAGAGTCACACAAGCAGGAGGCAAATGGTGAGAGGTAGAGATAGAGAACCAGAATCACAGAGTCAGGAGGACATGGAAGAGAGTAAGAGAAAGAGACCCAGAGTTGCGGAAACCATTTAGAGAAATGAGAAGTAAGAGATAGAGACCATGGATCACAGAAGCAGGAGGAGAGTGATGAGAAAAAAGAGATAAAGATCCACAGTTATAGAACCAAGAGAAGGATGAGAGGTTGCAGATACAGACCCAGAGTCATAGAACCAGGAGGTGACGGATGAGAGGTAAGAAATAGAGACCCAAAGTCACAGAACCATGAGATGAATAATGAGGAGTAAGAAATAGAGACCTAAAATCGCATAACCAGGAGGTGAATGATGAGAGGTAAGAGATAGGGTCCCAAAGTCCCAAAGTCACAGAGCAAGGAGGGGATTTTTTAGAGGTAAGAGATAGAGACCCAGACTCAAATAACCAGAAGTAGAACTGAGAGGTAAGAGATTGAGTCCCAGAGTCACTAAAACTAGTAGAGATGAGAAGTAAGAAAGACCCAGGGTCACAGAATCAGAAGGAGACTGACGAGAGCTAAGAGATAGATATCCAGGACCACAGAGCAGGTGGAGATCGATGAGAGGTAGAGATTGTGACCCAGACACATAGAAGCAGGAGGAAATGATGACAGGTAAGATTTATAGACCCGGAGTCACAGAACCAGGAAAAGGCAGATGAGAAGTAAGATAAAGAGACACAAGAGTCAAGAACCAGGAGGTAAATGATGAGAAGTATGAGATAGAGACCTAGAGTCACAAAAACAGGAGGAGAATGATAAGAGGTAAAATAGAAACCTAGAGTCAAGAACTAGGAGGTGAATGACGAGATGTAAGAGATAGAGACCTTGAGTCACAAAACCAAGAGGGAATAATGAGAAGCAGGAGATAGAGATCCAAAATCACAGAATCATGGGGGGAAATGATGAGTAGTAAGAGGAGTAGTCCCATGTTTGAGAGCCATGAAGTGAATGATGAGAGTTAAGATATAGAGACTTAGAGTCACAAAACAAGGAGAAACTTATGAGAGGTAAGAGACACCCAAGGTCACAGAACCTTTGGGTGAGGGATGAGAGGTAAGATATAGAGACCCAAAGTCACAGAACCATGAGGTGAATAATGAGGGGTAAGAAATGGAGACCCAGAGTTGAATAACCAGGAGGTAAATGATGAGAGGTAAGAGATAGGGCCCAAAGTCACAGAGCAATGAGGAGATTTATGAGAGGTAAGAGATAGAGGCCCAGAGTCAGACAACCAGGAGGCAAATGATGAGAGGTAAGAGATAGAGACCCTGAGTCCGAGTGCCAGGAGGAAATTGATGAGAGAAAGAGAAAGAGACCCAGATTCAAATAACCAGGAGTAGAATTGAGAGGTAAGAGATAGAGACCCAGCATCACCAAACCATGTAGAGGCATGAGAAGTAAGACATAGAGACCCAGGGTCACAGAACCAGCAAGAGACATATCAGAGGTAAGAGATAGATGCCCAGAGTTTAGAACCAGGAGGAGAATGAGGAAAGGTAAGAGATAGCGGGTTCACAGAACCAGAGGATATTGATGAGAGGTAAGAGATGAGACCCAGAGACTAAGAACCAGGAGGAAATGATGAGAAGTAAGAGGTAAAGACCTGAGTCACAGAGCCAGGAAGAGACAGATGAGAGGAAAGAGATAGAGACCCAGGGTCACAGAACCATGAGAAGGGAGATGGCAGGTAAGAGATAGAGACCCAGATTCACAGAACAGATGAGAGGTACAAGATAGACCCAGAGTTAAGAAGGAGGAGATGAATGATGAGAAGTATGAGATAGAGATCCAGAGTCACACAAAAAGGTGGAGAATGATGAGATGTAAGAGAAACCCAGAGTCAAAAACCAGGAGTTGAATGTGAGAGGTAAGGGAGAGAGACACAGAGTCAAACCAGGAGGTAAATGATGAGATTTAAGAGATAGAGACTTTGAGTCACAAATCCAAAAGAGAATGATGAGAGGTGAGAGGTAAGAGGTAGAGACCCAAGGTCACAGAACCATGAGGAGAATGAAGGCATGTAATATATAGGGACCCAGAGTCAAGAACCTGGAGTAGAATGATGTGAGGTAAGAAATAAAGACCCAGAGTCACAGAACAAGGAAGAGAATAATGAGAGGTAAGAGATAGAGATCCAGGGACACAAAACAAGCAAGAGACAGATCAGAGGTAAGAGATTCACAGTGTTCAGAAACAGGAGGAGATTGATGAGCAGTAAGAGACCTAGTAGCAAAGAGCCTGAAAGAAATGGTTAGAGGTAAGAATTACAGACTCACAGTCACGTAAACAGGAAGAGACAGATGAGAAGTAAGAGATAGAGACTCAGGATCACAGAACCAGGAGGAGAGAGATGACAGGTAAGAGATGGAGATTCAGAGTCACAGACCAGGAGGAGTTTGATGAGAGGTAAGAGATAGAGAGCCAGGGTAAAAGAACCAGCAGGAGATAGATCAGAAATAAGAGATATATACCAAGGGTCACAGACCCAGGAGGTGATGATGAGAGGTACGACATGGAGACCCATGGTCACAGAAGCAGGAGCAGATTGGTGAAAGTTATTAGATAGAGACCTAGAGTCACACAAAAAGGAGAATTTGAGAAGTAAGAGTTAGAGACCCAGAGTCACAGGACAGGAGGAGACTGATGAGAGGTAAGAGAGAGAGACCCAGAGTCACAGAACCACAGATGAATAATGAGAGGTAGAAATAGAGATCCAGAGTCACAAAACAAGAGTTGAATGATGAGACCTAGAGTCACAAAATAGGAGGAGAATTGAGAAAATGAGTGGGAAATATCAGTGAGGGAGACAGAACATGAGAGACTCCTAACTCTGGGAAATGGGACAAGGGGTAGTGGAAGGGGAGGTGGTCAGGGGGATGGGGTGCCTAGGTGATGGGCACTGAGTGGAGCACTTGATGGGATGAGCACTGAGTGATGTGCTATATGTTGGCAAATAGAACTCCAATGAAAAATATACAAAAAAAGGAGGAGAATTTTGAGAAGTAAGATATGGACCCAGTGTCACAGAACCAGAAGAAACTATTGAGAGGTAAGAGATAGAGACACAGAGTCACACAAGCAGAAGAATGATAAGAGGTAAGAGATAGTGACCCAGAGCCATAGAACTGGGAGGAGTAGATGACTGGTAAGCAATAGAGACCAGGAGTCGCAAACCAGGAGAAGATGATGAGAGGTAAGAGATAGAGACATAGAGTCACACAAAAAGGAGGAGAATTTTGTGAAATAATAGAGATAGAAACCCAGTGTCCCAGAACCGAGAGAGACAAATAAGGGTAAGAGAGATTTGAGTCACACAAGCAGGAGGCAAATGATGAGCGGTAAGAGATAGACTTCAGAGTCACAGAACCAGAAAGAGACAGATGAAAATTAAGAGAGAGACCCAGGGTAACAGAACCAGGAGGAGATTGATGAGAGGTAAGAGATAGAGACCCAGGGTCAAAGAACCAGCAGGAGACGATCAGAGGTAAGAGATAGAGACTGAGGGTTACAGAACCAGGAGATGAATTAATAGAGGTAAGAGAGAGACCCAGAATCAAATCAATAATAGTATCAAATATCATAAAACCCAAAAAAGCATAGTTCTAAAGTGAAAATGCATAATTTCTATGAATAAGACTGAACAAGAGAGAATATTTGGGGGGGGTTGTATATTTTTTTTTGGAGTTCAATATGCCAACATACAGCATACCACCCAGTGCTCGTCCATCAGGCTCCCCCCTCAGAACCGTCACACAGTCACCCCCACCCCCCGCCCACCTCCCCTTCCATCACCCCTTGTTTGTTTCCCAGAGTTAGGAGTCTCTCATGTTCTGTCTCCCTCACTGATATTTTCCACTTATTTAGAGAGAATATTTGAATACAAGGAGCTACATACCATACTGCTGAATGAGAAAATAAAATGTTTTAGAGATTGCATTTCTTACCAAATTCACATAAAGGCTTAACTTAGTCCTAATCAAAACCATAAGAGGCACTTAACTATAGGAAATAAACTGAGGGTTGCTGGAGGGGAGGTGGGTTGGGGGACAGGGTAACTGAGTGATGGGTATTAAGGGGAGGCACTTGATGGAATGAGCAATGAGTGTTATATGCAATTGATGAATCGTTAAATTCTACCCCTGAAACTAATAAAACACTATATGTTAATTAAACTGAATTTAAATCAAAACATTAAAAAAGGGATGCCTGGGTGGCTCAGCAATGAGCATCTGCCTTTGTCCCAGGGTGAGATCCCGGAAACCGGGATCGAGTCCCACACTGGGCTCCTTGCAGGGAGCCTACTTCTCCCTCAGCCTATGTCTCTGTTTCTGTCTCTGTCTCCCTCTCTTTCTCTCTTGCTGTGTCTCTCATGAATAAATAAATATAAATCTTTAAAAAGTAAACAAAATATTAAAATTTTTTTAAAAAATAAAACCAGGAAGTGAATGACGACAGTTAAGACATAAAGACCATAAGTCACAAAACCAAGAGAGAACTTTGGGAGATAAGAGATAAAGACCCAAGTCACAGAACCATGAGGAGAATGATGGGACATAAGAAATAGAGATCCTGAGTCACAGAACCAGGAAGAGAATGATGAGAGGTAAGAGATAAGAGACCCAGGGTCACATAAGCAGGAGGAAAATTATGGAGGTAAGAGATAGAGATCCAGGGTCACAAAACAAACAAGAGACAGATCAGAGGTAAGAGATAGATACCCAGTGTTCAGAACCAGGAAAAGATTCATGGAGGTAGGAGACAGACCCAATGTTACAGAGCCATGATGAAATGATGAGAGGTAAGAGATACAGGCCTGGAGTCACAGAACGAGGAAGAGACATAAGAGAAATAAGAGATAGAGACCAAGGGTCACAGAACCAGGAAGAGTTTGATGAGAGGTAAGAGATAGAGACTCGGGTAAAACAACCAGCGGGAGATAGACCAGAAGTAAGAGATAGAGACCCAGGGCCACAAAAAGGCAAGAAGTACATGAGCGGTAAGAGTTAGAGACCCAGAGTCACAGAGGCAGGAGGAGATTGATGAAGGTAAGAGAAAGAGACCCAGAGTCAAATGACCAGGAGGACAATTTAGAGGTAAGTGATAGACCCAGAGTCACCAAACCAAGAAGAGACATGAGAATTACAAAGCAGGAGGACACTGATGTAAGGTAAGAGATAGGAACCTAGGGTCACTGAACCAGCAAGAGACACATATGAGATAAGAGATAGATACCCTGAGTTCAGAACTAGGAGGAGATTGAGGAGAGGTAAGAAATTGTGACCCAGAGTCCAGGAAACAGGAGGAAATGATAAGAGGTAAGGGAGAGAGTATACACACATGCAGACACAGACCACCATGCACACACATGCACCTGCCCATGCATGCACACACAGGCATACTCTGGCTCCCAAGTACTCACATGCACATGGAGACACACGTGCACACAGAGGCACTGCCCCCCGCCACAGACACACACATGCACAGCTGAGAAGCTGCCCATTTGCTGTCTGTCCCAGGTCACTGTTGTCCAGAAGCAGCACTGGGTGGGACTCTGCAGGCAGGACAGCTGTGAAGGCCAGAGCAGAGCAGTCTGGACCTCAGTGTCCTGTGCCTGCTACCTGCATCTGCTCCAACAGCCCAGAATCGGATGCATGGGCACCTCCAGAAAGCCACTCCATGGTCCCCACCCCTGTTCTGGGCAACCACGAAACATAGATCCATGGCACAATCCACACCAGGCTCCAACAGCTATAGAGGTCTTGCAGAGATACATTGATGATAGATGGGTGGATAGATAGATAGATGATAGATAATAAAATAATATCACAAAAGACTTTATTCATTTTGTACCACAACCACCCCCACCTGCCAGGTTCTCAGAGGTCCAGGCCTGGGGGCCTTCCTCCCATCCCCTGGACTGGGGATACCTCAGGGCAGCACTGAGCATCTTCCTTGTCTGACTGGTGCCCCAGTTCAGGAGACCTGCCTTGTGGACCCCAGCTCGAGGACAACCAGGGCTTGGCTCACTCAGGCCCCGAGCACCAGAGACCCCTGCACAGGGGAAGAATGCATCTGGCCCGAGCCTGGGAGGAGGTGTGCCGGTCGCCGTTGGGCAGGGCCAGCAGAGGCCTGTCACGCAGGGAGCACAGCCTGAGAGCAGGGCGTGGGGGACAGTACCAGGGATGCTAAATTCACATGCCCTCAGGCACCAAGAGGCCACCATGTCAGGTCACTCTGTCCCTCTCTCTCTCCCTCTCTTAGGAACCCAGCACAGCGGGCTGAATGCTGGTGCCTGGAGGCTATGTCCACCCCCAATGAGAGGCCAGCATGTCAGGTCCCTCTGTCCCTCTCTCTCTCCTTCTCTTATGAACCCAGCACAGTGGGCTGAATGCTGGCGCCTGGGGGCTATGTCCACCCCCAATGCACCTGTGGATGTGACCTTGTTTGGAAAAGGGGTCTTTGCAGATCTGATTCAAGTCAACGAGCTTAAGATGAGAAGCTCCAGGCTTACACCCATTGGTAGGTGTCCTACAAGATGCACACAAGGAGAGACACAAATGCAGAGGAGAAGCCTCATGAAGACAGAGGCAGAGGCCGGAGGGACATGGCCACAACCCGGGAGCGTGTGGGGCCCACAGAGGCTGGAAGAGGCAGGAAGGACCCTCCATGAAGCCTGTGGGGGGAGGGCTGTCCTGCCTCCCCACCCTGGACCTGAGACATTTGGCCTCCAGAGCTGGGAAGGGAAATTTCTACTGCTCAAGTCCATCTGTGGCTCTTGTCACAGCAGCCCCAGGACGCTTGCACACGCAGCCAGAAGGGCTTGGCCAAGAGGAGGTTCAGGGAACTCCTGGGTCTTTTCAAGCCACATGGGCCCAGTGCTGTCCAGAGCCCCTGACCCTGCAGGG
Source organism: Nyctereutes procyonoides (assembly GCF_905146905.1). Lineage (NCBI taxonomy): Eukaryota > Metazoa > Chordata > Mammalia > Carnivora > Canidae > Nyctereutes > Nyctereutes procyonoides. The sequence goes on from NW_026575111.1 coordinate 486,545, forward strand.
TGCTGGTCACACAGGGCACAGTCTCTGACCTCTGGAGGTATTGTGTCTTGCAGAGCACATGCCCTGACTCCTGGAGGTGTTGGGTCACACTGGGCATAGCCCCTGAATTCCAGAAGGTACTGGGCCATGCTGGGCAGTCCCTGATCCCTGGAGGTATTGTGTCATACTGGGCACAGCCCCTGAATCCTGGAAGGTACTGGGTCATGCTGGTACAGCCCCTGACCCTTGGAGAGAACTGGGTCAAACTTGGCCGAGTGCACTTCAGAATTGTTTCCTGTGTTCCCGGTATTTGACAACTCAACACAATACTCAAGCTGCCCACACGGAGAACCATTCCCAAAAAAGAAATGATGGCAAATCTACCAAAGATTTAAAACAATCACCTTAAAGATGTTCAAAGAACTATAGGCAGAAATTCAAGAAAATGATGCATGAACAAAACACAAATATCAATACAGAAATAATCTTTTTTATTTTTTAAGGAATATAAAACTATTTATTGACCACTGTTTACCAGTATTTACAATAAAGTAAACAATATACAGTTGGATAACATTCTGACTACAAAGTTATCGTTTTTCCTGGTTTCTGCTGAACCAGTAGTTCAAATACTGAGAAGATTGAGCCTACATGTTAGGAATGAGTTGGGGTGAAGAAAAAACATGCAGGTCAAAAATTCAGATTATAGAAGTCTGTCCACCCATTTATTCCAGCAGGTGCTAAATTGCAAACATTTCTAACCACCTGGTTATGATCAGGTTCCCATGAACGAAGTCTTAGACGCTCCATGAATCATGACCTTTTAGTCAATACAGCACAAGGGTTTTCAACTTCTTGAAAAGGAATGGTTCACTGGAAGGAACCTTTAAATATCCATTTAACTAAGTTTTGCTTACCTAATTAAAGTACACCACAACTTGTCTAGTTTTGCCCTCTGGGTGGGGAGGTTGTTGGTGGTGATTAAAATTTTCCTTTCAAGGATCTTGCAAATAAACTTGCATTTATGTGACTGTAACTAGGGATATGGATTCTGATATGGCTGCTTTTAAATTGTCCAATTTGAATTCTCTATATTATATTTAAATTGTCCAATTAATTACAAAATTTGAAAGGTTAAGGCTTCAGGAAAAATTTCAATGTAACTTTAAGTGATTTATTTCTTAAGTTGCTGAAAATGATAGCATCCCAGAAACATGGCCTTGTCCATGGTTATAAAATGCTGTTTTTGTTTTGGTGAATGTTTCAAAGATAACAAAAGGAAAAGAAACCACTTATGTATGTGCTTTTAAGTATACACACAAAAAGCCCTAAATAAACAAAAAACCCAGAATGGTCCTTAGGCATATAGGAGTTAAACACAAATTCTGACTGAGTAACAACTATGAAGATTTCCCCCAACATTTAGAAAAGGTGTTCTCTGATGCAGGGGGATAATATGCCATGGTCTCAAATATTCTTTTCTGATAAAGGAAACAACTACAGAAAGCTTTTATTTGTTCAAAGTAACCAGTGCTATAGATGCAAAAAACCCCAACAACTCCCCCAATACTACTTCAAAACAAACATATCAAACTTGATTTTCATTAGAATGTTATTTCTTCACACTAATAAACCAAAAAACAAAGACCCAGATTTTATATAAAAAGCAACGCAAACAATTATTGAGCTTCATCTTCTGGACAAGAATGCCAAGTTAGTCTCTCTTCATAAAATGCAATTACGATCTGAGGACACTTCCTATTTGCCTCTTTTGCCAGCACCAAGTCTGCCTCATCTGAATCTTTCCATTTCATGAGAAACATTAATTCTCCACTGCTGTCTGTGGCACCAATTATTCGTTCAGGATCAAGACCTCTGGCAAAGCCTCTTGGTTTGTCAGCCTTTTCGCTTTGGCTGCTAAAGCATCCAGAACCAAATTTGTAGTCAACCTCTCTGCTTCTCATAGCATCTCTTTTCTTCTTTGATTTGCTATCATCAGATTCGCTGTCAGATAAAGATTTTCTTTTTGTACCATCTTTTTCTTTACCAGCTTTTTGAGAATTAAGAAATGCTTCAATTAACTCTGGACAATCTAAATTTTCTTCAGGTTCCCAAGTATTGTCAGCATCTGTAAATCCCTTCCACTTCAGGAAATACTCCACCTTCCCATTCACTACACGGCGGTCCAGTACTTTTTCCACCACAAATTCTTCAGGCTCCACCTCTTCTACTTTTTTGCTCTTTCCATTCTGTTTCTTTCCCATTTTTTTGCAATGTAGTTTTATTGGAGGCCATTTTTTATTGCAGAGTTGAAGAGCTATTATTCACCGCCTCCGAGCTGCTCTGGGTCCCGGGTCTGCGACGTCTCCCAGAAATAATCTTTTTTTAATTTATTTTTTAATGGAGTTCAATTCTCCAACATACAGAATAACACCCAGTGCTCATCCCGTCAAGTGCCCCCCTCAGTGCCCGTCATCCAGTCACCCCCACCCCCCACCCACCTCCCTTTCCTTTTTTTTAATAATTAATTTATTTTTTATTGGTGTTCAATTTGCCAACATACAGAATAACACCCAGTGCTCATCCCATCAAGTACCCCCCTCAGTGCCCATCTCCCATTCACCCCCACCCCCTGCCCTCCTCCCTTTCCACCACCGCTTGATCGTTCCCCAGAGTTAAGAGTCTCTCATGTTCTGTCTCCCTTTCTGAATTTCCCACTCATTTTCTCTCCTTTCCCCTTTATTCCCTTTCACTATTTTTTTATTCCCCGAATGAATGAGACCATATAATGCTTGTCCTTCTCCGATTGACTTATTTCACTCAGCATCATACCCTCCAGGTCCATCCACGTCGAAGCAAATGGTGGGTATTTGTCATTTCTAATGGCTGAGGAACATTCCATTGTATACATAGACCACATCTTCTTTTTTTATATATACTTTAAAAAATACTATTTTATTTATACTCACGTATGAAAAAAATGGCTGTACTACCATGTTTACATACATACCAATTCTGGAAACAGAATTCAATAATGAATTACTTCCAAATTTTATAAAGAACACACAAATATTAAAACACTGGTTATAGAAAGCAGAGTGGAGAAAAAAACCATTAGCTATCATTTTCATTAAAGAGCAGCACCCTCTGAGAAGAATCAAATCAATTAGTAATATTCACCTATATTGCAAAATAGTATATACATAGAAAAGTTAGTGATTGTACTGATTTTATTACTTTTACTAAGCCTTTTATCTTCCTCACACTGAATACAAAGAAATAAAACAATAGAAAGAAAAATATGTCCTCATTATTCACAATAAAAAGGGTCTGCTTCATTCTGCAGGCCTGGGCATATTATATAATAGGGAGCACTTAATGGCTCAAGTGGATCAAAGTATCATTTTGATTCTGATCCAATGAATAGAATCTCATGCATATCTGTGACTGACTAACTCCATGGGAGCTGTGATATACTGAACCATTTCTGTGGTAACCCCAGATCTCACTAAGTCAAGAAAAGATAACAATCAATCTGTCCATAAATTATAACTATAGGCTCTTTCTTTAGTGTAAGGTGGGAAAAGGGGACCTTTCATGGATACAAGTATTATTTAGACCACATCTTCTTTATCCATTCATCTTTCTATGGACACCGAGGCTCCTTCCACAGTTTGGCTATTGTGGACACTGCTGCTATAAACATTGGGATTGCGGTGTCCCCCCATTTCATTGCATCTGTATCTTTGGGGTAAATCCCCAGCAGTGCAATTGCTGGGTCGTAGGGCAGGTCTATTTTTAACTCTTTGAGGAACCTCCACACAGTTTTCCAGAGTGGCTGCACCAGTTCACATTCCCACCAACAGTGCAAGAGGGTTCCCTTTTCTCCGCATCCTCTCCAACATTTGTGGTTTCCTGCCTTATTGATTTTCCCCATTCTCACTGGTGTGAGGTGGTATCTCATGGTGGTTTTTATTTGTATTTCCCTGAAAAAAAAGAACCATAGGCAGAAATTCAAGAAAATGATGTATGAACAAAATACAAATATCAATACAGAAATAGAAAATCTAAAAAGAAACTAAGAAGAAATTTGGGAGATGAAACTATACTAGCTGAAATAAAATTCCACTAGAGAGATTCAAAGGAGATTTTAGCAATGATTCCTTGAGAAGAGTCAATGAACTAGAAAACGGGAAAATTGAAATGTCCAAATCTGAGGAACAGAAAGAAAAAAGATTGAATAAAAGTGAATAAGTCAGGCAGCCTGAGTGGATCAGCAGTTTAGAGCCGCCTTCAGCCCAGGGCCTGATCCTGGAGACCCGGGATCGAGTCCCATGTCGGGCTCCCTGTGTGGAGCCTGTTTCTCCCTCTGCCTGTTTCTGTGCCTCCCTCTCTCTCTATCTATCTATCTCTCTCATGAATAAATAAATAAAATCTTTTTAAAAAAGTGAATAAGCCTGTGTGATGCCATCAAGTGGATCTGCATACTATTTGTGAGAGTTCCAGAAAAAAAAAGGCAGAAAAAAGCAGAGAGACTATTTGAAGAAATAAGGACTGACAAATTCTGACATTTGATGAAAGACATGAATACAAACATCCAAAAGCTCAATTAACTGGAAGCAAAATGAACTAAGAGCCTTAGTGCCAGGTACTCAGGATAGAAAGGTACATGTAGTCCATGACTTTAAGATACATGAGACCATAGGATGATGGACAGGACTTGAAGGTCTACAAGTCACTCACTGCCCACATGGAGGGCCATCAGCCTGTGTCACCCACGACGCCATCCAGCGCCAGCGACTTCCCTGCCGAGCTGCTTTCTCCTCCCCGTCCCTGCTTCTGTAACCCTATAACCAGAAGACCGTGCTCTTTCAGAACAGGTTCAGGGCCATAGGTGAGAGAGCAGAAAGGAGTTTCCACACGGCCCAGAGCCCGACCAGGTGCCCAGGTTCGCTGTGATTGACAGCTAGCACGGGGTGCTCCGGTGGGTAGGCACGAGGAGCCAGTGCTAGTACATCCCGCTGAGGTCAAGGGCAGGGCGGACGTGGTGCTCACCGCCCCTGCAGGCCTGTCCTGGAGCCCTGGCCCAGGCAGCCCGGCCCCGCGTCCCCCACGCAGGCCCTGTCCAAGGTGCTGCCCTGGTCAGCCCTGCTCTGCCGGCTGCTGTCCCCGGGCTCCCCCACCACAGTCCCTGCACAATTCCTTCCTTCCACACAAGAGCCCCTCTGCTCACCTGCTCCTCCCTCGCTCGGCCCTAACACCCAGGCCACCAACCCTCCCACTGTCGTAGTCGCCCTGCCTTCCTGAAGTCGTGAGCTGGAATGGGACAGCACGGAGCCTTCTCCAGCTGCCCCCTCCCTCGGCACACAAGACTGGTATGGGACCCACAGGTGCCCACAGGGCCGACTCCAGGGTGGGACTCAAGGGGTGCAGGTGTGTTGGGGGCTTGACAGTGGGACCCCAGCTGCGCTTCACACACAGGAGAGGTGCTTTGAGTAGGAAACAACATCCGGTGAGCCGAGCTGTCACTGCTCTCCTGGAAAGAGGCGCTGCTGTTGGGGGACTGACCCTGGTTCTGATGACACAGAGAAAACCCTAGCGACCTGACACAGAGGGGAAGCCACTGTAGAGTCTCTGTCAGCACAATGGGACCCATGCTCCATCCACCCCGAGCCTGCCTGATGGCGCCCCCATTTGCACTGGGCACCCGTGTGGGGATGAGTAGCCTAAGGAAGACCATCTCGTCCTTAACGTTCCTGTCAGTGCTCCTACTGCCTGCATTTCTCCGCGGGAAGACACACGATTCCTGCCTGGGTGCTAATCTACCTTCCTGAGAGCTTCCTTCCTCAAGAAGACCCTGAGCCTGGTGCTCCTTCTCTGGAGAGCTCTCTCTGGGGGCAGGCGAGTGACCCGGGATCCATCCTGAAGAGGACCCAAGTAAACCTTCCCCCTTTCTTGTAGAGATGCTAAAAGGCTTGTGCAGTTTGTGTGGACACCCTGGACGGGGCCGCAGCACAGGCTACGGGTGGGGAGCCATGGCCCCCGCTCTTCAGATGTGCAGGGGGGGGCCTGATGGCAACCACACAGGCTCCCAGGGCAGGGATGTGCGGGGGGTAGGTCAGGCCAGCCCACAAGGCTCCCAGCTCAGCTTCAGAGGCCACAGGGAGACCAGCTGAGGCTGCGACATGGCCTGGGCTGGCTGTGGGCCCCAGATAGGTCGGCCTCCAAATGCCCCATGTTAGGGTAGATTATTTCAAGGTGCTGGCAGCCAGAAAGAAGCAGACTCAGAAAACCCTGCCTCCTTGCTTCCAATCAAGAAGGGCAGTGTGCTCCTGAACACCACTGAGCCCAGACCCTCGGCACCACCGGTGCCCCACAAGCCTTCCATACACACCTTGCTCTCTGAGGTCCTGTTCCTCTTTCCTCCTCTAGCTCCAAATGCTCTCTCCTCTCCTTAGGACACCACCTCAGTCCGAGCGTGTCAGGGCTTTTGAGTACTTGTCTCCATTCAGCCTCCCTCCTCTTAGTCTACTTCTCAGGGCCCAGCCATCGGACCTAAGGTTGGGGGGGAGGGTCTTTCCCAATGATGGCAAGCCCCTCCCTCAACCCTGAAGGAGTAGGGTAGGGGTCATCTGAGATTTAAGGGGAGTGCAGGCCGAGGCCCCTTTGAGAGGAGCCTGCTGGGGGCAGCCCCACAGGGACAGAGCCAGGGGTTCCTGGCCTCAGGTCATGTCCCTGTTCCCTGACAAGTTGACCCATCCACAGCCAGGTCAGAGTCCACCTGAGGCGAGGTGGTGGGGCCGGTGGGGGACATTGGCAGAGCCAGGCACCCGGCAGGCACAGCCTGAGAGACACGTGCTGAGTCTTGAGGACCCTATCTGGAGAGAGGCTGGGTGCCAGGCCTGGGGGAACTGATTTCAGAGGGAATCACAGGTTGCAGAGCCATCAGGATCATCTGACACACTTCCATTCTAGAGGACAACCCACCCCAGCGACAGGGGCTGGACACCCCTCACCTAAGCTCCTTTGCTGCCTCTGCAGCATCATGCGCTGAAGAAGGCACAGAGTCAGACACAGAGGAATCCCTGGGAGGCTTCCAAGAAGATGAGGGGGGTGCCGTGCAGCAGGACCCCCCAGGTGCCCATTCACCCCCAGAGCTCTGGGGCACCTCGGGTGGACACAGAAGGTGCTGGAAGGTGCCCCGGCCATGACTCTTCCGGTGAAGCCCCCCTGAGCACATCCCCACAAGGGGCCATATGGAACTGGGGAGCCAGGGGCCCATCATGCAGGCTTGACAACAGCTGCCCAGCCACAAAGGCCAGGTCCTCGCTGAGGCCGTTCTGAGGTCAGAGGACAGTGGGGTCTGCACGCCGGGTCAGAGCAGCACACAGGGCTTTTACATGGTGCCAAATGGGAAATCGGGCATCCAGAATTGGGAGATGCATGTCCAGCACAGCCCGAGGGTTATAGCAGAAAACCGTGGGGGAGCAAGGGGTCAGGTTAACCTCTCTCTGAAGAAAGGAGCCTTTGATTTATATACTTATTTTTATTAGCACAAGATAAACCTTTGAAATAGGTTTCCATTCTGACTCAAAATCTAAGCTCCCCGTATGGCCCAACATGTTCTTCTTCTGGGTGCTCATGAAGACGATGGCCCTCTGCGGGGGTGACTCCAGTGGCCCCCAGCCGGCAGCTTCACCCAGGCATGACAGGAGGACACCGCTGCCCCCCCCATGCCCGCTCACATGCACAGTGGTCCCAGGACCCATGTGCCAGAGGGTCAGCGCCAGGACATGCACACTGGAGGCCCTTACTTGCCATGCCCAGGCCACCCTCACATACTCACACTCAGAAACGCTGGGTGAGGGTTTATGGTCAGGTCCTGAGGATTCAATCCAATGACAGCCAGGCCACAGCTAAAGACAGAACTCTGACCTGTAGACAGAGGCCAGAGGCCCATGAAGCAGCATGCGGGCTCTGGGGCAGACATGCAGGAAGGCAGACCTCCATCTGCAGCCAGCACCCAGCACCCAGGAAGCCTAACCACCGCCCTGGAACACCGTCCAACTTCCGGGGCTTGCAACGGCTTCCATAATTTTGGTGCCACTTTCAACTGAGGACCAACTGGAGAAAGCCAAGTGAACTCCCCAAGCAATCGTGTGGGCCGCCGCACCTGCCCAGGCCCCAGGCTCCCCTGGCTACCACTGGGCCCCTCTTGTTCCTGTAATGAAGCTTTCCACACATGGAAAATATTTTAATTTATTAACATATATGCTTGGCTTCTGGGGATTTACCACAGAGATACAGATGCAGAGAAAGACCAAAACACCTGTGCCCCAGTGTTCACAGCAGCAATGTCCACAATAGCCAGACTGTGGAAGGAGCCTCGGTGTCCATCGAAAGATGAAGGGACGAAGGAGAGAAAATGTGTGGGAAATATCAGAGAGGGAGACAGAACGTGAGAGACTCCTAACTCTGGGAAACGAACAAGGGGTGGTAGAAAAGGAGGTGGGTGGGGGGTGGGGGTGACTGGGTGATGGGCACTGAGGGGGGCACTTGGTGGGATGAGCACCAGGTGATATGCTATATGTTGGCAAATCAAACTTCAATTTAAAAATATACAAAAAAAACATATGTGCTTGGGACCCCTGGATGGCTCAGAGGTTGAGCATCTGCCTTCAGCTCAGGGCGTGACCCCAGGGTCCTGGGATCGAGTCCCATGCCAGGCTCCCTGCAGGGAGCTTCTCCCTCTGCCTGTGTCTCTGCCTCTGTGTGTGTGTGTGTGTGTGTGTGTGTTTCATGGATAAATAAATAAAATCTTGTAAAAAAAAATATGTGCTTCATGATGCCTGTGCATGTACAACACACATATGTTATACGCACACACGTATGCTAGGTACTCCGTAGTGATCACGGACACATATATGTATGACGTGTATGTATACTCCTTTTACACATTGCACACATGCACATAACCATGCACGTGCGTGTGAACACACATCATGTAACACGTACACAAGAACGTGACCACCTCACACACCCGCACATGGCGTTACACGTGCATCACAGGATGCACAGAGGCACCACGTGTGCACACCGCATGCCCGCGTACGACACCGTGTGTCCACAGGAACAATCCCCGTGCACTCGGATAAGAAGCCAGCCGGCGCCCCCTCCCGCAGCCTGCAGTCTCTGCCAAAGACAAGTGGTGGTGACCCGATCCAGGACAGAGGCAGCTCAGAATAAACAGCCTTTGCTCGTTCCGTATTTCCACAGTTTTAGAAGCTGTAGGATAATAACTCCCACTGGCAGTGACAAGCAGGTGTGCTTGGACAAAAACAGGGTTACAGAAGTGCAGCTGAAGAGCAACCGCGTGAGGTCAGGTGGGGCGCAGGCCGGGGCTGATGGACGGGAGTCACCCCCAGAAAAGCAGCTAGACTCGGAGGGGAGGAGGTTGGCCCAGGGCCCCCAGGCCCCGGGCAGAGCAGCAGGGTGGGCAGGGAGTGCTCCCAGTGACCGCTGTGCTTTGGCCACGAGGAGGGGGTGGTGGGCTCCACCCACACCCCCTCGTCCTCCTGGGACAGTCACACAGCTGAGCCCACATGCAAGACCTGCGCCGCCAAGACAGGTTCACAGGGCACTCCCCAGAGATACTGAGCGAGTGGCCTGCCAATGGGTCCTTGATCTGCCGAACGATATGTGCCCTCCAGGACCGCAAGCCCCAGCACCCCCAGGAGCCAGCATCGCTTTCTGTCGACGCTCGTTAGAATTTGCATGCGTTTTGATTTCCTGGGTGCCAACGTTTGCACCTAGAATGCGTGGAGGACTCGATGTTCTCTGGATTCGACCTGGACTTGCGGAGCAATCCGTAAGAATTATTTCTATTTTTTTAATAAATTAATTTTTAATTGGTGTTCAATGTACCAACATACAGAATAACACCCAGTGCTCATCCCGCCAAGTGCCCCCCAGTGCCCGTCACCCATTCACCCCCACCCCCTGCCCTCCTCCCCCTCCACCACCCCTAGTTCATTTCCCAGAGTTAGAAGTCTTCATGTTCTGTCTCCCTTTCTGATATTTCCCACTCATTTTTTCTCCTTTCCCCTTTATTCACTTTCACTATTTTTTATATTCCCCAAATGAATGAGACCATATAATGTTTGTCCTTGTCCGATTGACTTACTTCACTCAGCATAATACCCTCCAGTTCCATCCACGTTGAAGCAAATGGTGGGTATTTGTCGTTTCTAATGGCTGAGGAATATTCCATTGTATACATAGACCACATCTTCTTTATCCATCATCTTTCGATGGGCACCGAGGCTCCTTCCACAGTTTGGCTATTGTGGACATGGCTGCTAGAAACATCGGAGTGCAGGTGTCCCGGCGTTTCATTGCATCTGAATCTTTGGGTAAATCCCCAACAGTGCAATTGCTGGGTCGTAGGGCAGGTCTATTTTTAATTCTTTGAGGAACCTCCACACAGTTTTCCAGAGTGGCTGCACCAGTTCACATTCCCACCAACAGTGTAAGAGGGTTCCCCTTTCTCCACATCCTCTCCAACATTTGTGGTTTCCTGCCTTGTTAATTTTCCCCATTCTCACTGGTGTGAGGTGGTATCTCATTGTGGTTTTGATTTGTATTTCCCTGATGGCAAGTGATGCAGAGCATTTTCTCATGTGCATGTTGGCCATGTCTATGTCTTCCTCTGTGAGATTTCTCTTCATGTCTTTTGCCCATTTCATGATTGGATTGTTTGTTTCTTTGCTGTTGAGTTTAATAAGTTCTTTATAGATCTTGGAAACTAGCCCTTTATCTGATATGTTATTTGCAAATATCTTCTCCCATTCTGTAGGTTGTCTTTCAGTTCTGTTGACTGTATCCTTTGCTGTGCAAAAGCTTCTTATCTTGATGAAGTCCCAATAGTTCATTTTTGCTTTTGTTTCTTTTGCTTTCGTGGATGTATCTTGCAAGAAGTTACTATGGCCAAGTTCAAAAAGGGTGTTGCCTGTGTTCTCCTCTAGGATTTTGATGGAATCTTGTCTCACATTTAGATCTTTCATCCATTTTGAGTTTATCTTTGTGTCTGGTGCAAGAGAGTGGTCTAGTTTCATTCTTCTGCATGTGGATGTCCAATTTTCCCAGCACCATTTATTGAAGAGACTGTCTTTCTTCCAGTGGATCGTCTTTCCTCCTTTGTCGAATATTAGTTGACCATAAAGTTCAGGGTCCACTTCTGGGTTCTCTATTCTGTTCCATTGATCTATGTGCCTGTTTTTGTGCCAGTACCACACTGTCTTGATGACCACAGCTTTGTAGGACAACCTGAAATCTGGCATTGTGATGCCCCCAGATATGGTTTTCTTTTTTAAATTTCCCCTGGCTATTTGGGGTCTTTTCTGATTCCACACAAATCTTAAAATAATTTGTTCTAACTCTCTGAAGAAAGTCCATGGTATTTTGATAGGGATTGCATTAAACGTGTAAATTGCCCTGGGTAACATTGACATTTTCACAATATTAATTCTGCCAATCCATGAGCATGGAATATTTTTCCATCTCTTTGTGTCTTCCTCAATTTCTTTCAGAAGTGTTCTATAGTTTTTAGGGTATAGACCCTTTACCTATTTGGTTAGGTTTATTCCTAGGTATCTTATGCTTTTTGGTGCAATTGTAAATGGGATTGACTCCTTAATTTCTCTTTCTTCAGTCTCATTGTTAGTGTATAGGAATGCCACTGATTTCTGGGCATTGATTTTGTATCCTGCCACGCTACCAAATTGCTGTATGAGTTCTAGCAATCTTGGGGTGGAGGCTTTTGGGTTTTCTATGTAGAGTATCATGTCATCGGCGAAGAGGGAGAGTTTGACTTCTTCTTTGCCAATTTGAATGCCTTTAATGTCTTTTTGTTGTCTGATTGCTGAGGCCAGGACTTCCAGTACTATGTTGAATAGCAGTGGTGAGAGTGGACATCCCTGTCTTGTTCCTGATCTTAGGGAAAGGCCCCCAGTGCTTCCCCATTGAGAATGATATTTGCTGTGGGCTTTTCGTAGATGGCTTTTAAGATGTCGAGGAAAGTTCCCTCTATCCCTACACTCTGAAGAGTTTTGATCAGGAATGGATGCTGTATTTTGTCAAATGCTTTCTCTGCATCTAATGAGAGGATCATATGGTTCTTGGTTTTTCTCTTGCTGATATGATGAATCACATTGATTGTTTTACGAGTGTTGAACCAGCCTTGTGTCCCGAGGATACATCCTACTTGGTCATGGTGAATAATTTTCTTAATGTGTTGTTGGATCCTATTGGCTAGTATCTTGTTGAGAATTTTTGCATCCATGTTCATCAGGGATATTGGTCTGTAATTCTCCTTTTTGGTGGGGTCTTTGGTTTTGGAATTAAGGTGATGCTGGCCTCATAGAATGAGTTTGGAAGTACTCCATCTCTTTCTATCTTTCCAAACAGCTTTAGTAGAATAGGTATGGTTTCTTCTTTAAACGTTTGATAGAATTCCCCTGGGAAGCCATCTGGCCCTGGACTCTTGTGTCTTGGGAGGTTTTTGATGACTGCTTCAATTTCCTCCCTGGTTATTGGCCTGTTCAGGTTTTCTATTTCTTCCTGTTCCAGTTTTGGTAGTTTGTGGCTTTCCAGGAATGCGTCCATTTCTTCTAGATTGCCTAATTTATTGGCGTAGAGCTGTATAACATAATATGTTTTTAAAATCGTTTGTATTTCCTTGGTGTTGGTAGGGATCTCTCCTTTCTCATTCATGATTTTCTTAATTTGAGTCTTCTCGCTCTTCTTTTTAATAAGGTTGGCTAATGGTTTATCTATCTTATTAATTCTTTCAAAGAACCAACTCCTGGTTCTGTTGTTCTGTTCCACAGTTCTTCTGGTCTCAATTTTGTTGAGTTCTGCTCAAATATTTATTAACTCTCTTCTTCTGCTGCATGTAGGATCTATTTGCTGTTATTTCTCTAGCTCCTTTAGGTGCAAGGTTAGCTTTTGTACTTGAGTTCTTTCCAGTTTTTGGATGGATGCTTGTAATGCGATGTATTTCCCCCTCAGTACTGCCTAGCTGTGTCCCAAAGATTTTGAGCATTTGTATCTTCATTCTCATTAGTTTCCATGAATCTTTTTAATTCTTCCTTAATTTCCTGGTTGACCCTTTCATCTTTTAGCAGGATGGTCCTTAGCCTCCATGTGTTTGAGGTCCTTCCAAACTTCTTGTTGTGATTTAGTTCTAATTTCAAGGCATTATGGTCTGAGAATATGCAGGGGACAATCCCAATCTTTTGGTATCGGTTAAGACCTGATTTGTGACCCAGTATGTGGTCTATTCTGGAGAAAGTTCCATGTGCTCTTGAGAAGAATGTGTATTCAGTTGAGTTTGGATGTAAAGTTCTGTAGATATCTGTGAAATCCATCTGGTCCTGTGTATCATTTGAAGCTCTCGTTTCTTTGGAGTTGTTGTGCTTAGAAGACCTATCGAGTGTAGAAAGTGCTAGATTGAAGTCACCATGGGTAGGAAATATCAGAAAGGGAGACAGAACATGAAGACTCCTAACCCTGGGAAATGAACTAGGGGTTGTGGAAGGGGAGGAGGGTGGGGGGTGGGGGTGAATGGGTGACGGGCACTGAGGGGGGCACTTGACGGGATGAGCACTGGGTGTTGTTCTGTATGTTGGCAAATTGAACACCAATAGAAAATAAATTTATTATTAAAAAAAATATGTCACCACGAGTTAAAGTCATAGCCTCACCAACTGTCTTGTGAAAGAATGATTCTGGAAATCCCAGACCTCGGGGACTAGGCTGGGGACAGGTGTGTAGTCTGGTGAAGCCCGGGGCCTTGGCCATCCACGTCGTCTGACCACAGCCTTGGCAGCCGAAGCCTCCTGCCCCTCACACTGACCAGGGACAGCAGATCTGGGGCGTAAGAGCCCTGTGACGAGACCCCGAGCATGGCTGAGCCCACCACCATTTCCATGGGCCCGCATGGGGACCAGGCATGGTCACAGGCACACCAAGTGAAATGCACAGTCTGCCAGTTTGTGCTGCCAAACGCTTTGGTTGGAGGAATGAGCAGGCTTTCCGTGCCTCACACCCAGCAGCTTGGACATCTCCGGGGTTTTGCCAAACTCATCAATGTTGGTGATCCAACCAGAGGTTATATACCTTGATGCGTTTCCTAAGCAACTGAAAGTGACACTCATGGCCTGCAGAGAAGGTGACCATGGCCATGGCTGAACCTTGACCATGAGCGTGGCCTGCCTGTATCGTCAGGGCAGCAGCAAGGGGCCCGGGCTGTGGGAGCCAGAAATGTGGGGAGCTGTATCAGGAGCGTGCCATGGCCAGGGACCAGAGGACCCTCACTTCACCAGGCTGTGGCCAATGATGTTTTGCAAAGTGGCCACAGAGATATTCCTAGGACCATGGGCTCCTCCACCATTTACCCTGCCCCTTGCAGAGGTGGCCCACTCCCCTTCCCAAAAGCTCAGGAGGTGTGTGACTGCCTCCATGGGGTTCAGGCTGTAAAAGAGCCATGCCTGGTCTCTAAGTTCAAGACCTAAGCAGACATGGCTTGTCCTGGGGGTCTGCCCCTGGGCACTGTGCAGCAGTCCAGTGAATACAGTCCAGCTAATGGTGCCAGAATGGAGAGTCCCAAGGACCAAGGGGCCCAAGGGAGCCACCCAGTCCAGGTGCCAGACTGCAGGAGGAGCCTGCAGCCTAACTAAGGTGAGTGTGAGCAGGGCAGGGAGGAGGGCCCATGGCCACAGACCCTGGCATGACAGGCCAAGAGCCCTGGGCATACCCACAAACCACCAGACCAGATGTTGGCCCTTAGACATGCTGCTGCTGGGGAAAAACCCAAATCTGGGGAGTGGTGAGAGGCCAGAGCACGCACCCACCCACCAGCTGGGGAAGCTGCCACCCCCACCCCCCACCCTAATTGCCTCCCTGGAGCTTTTAGGGAGATTGCCTACAGTATTCCTAGGGGTCCTGATCCAGGCCCACCATGGAAACAAGGCACATCCCACGGCTACATACTGTGGCACCCTGACACAAGAAATTGAGGGTTCCTGTCCTGGGCATAGGTGTCTGGGCCATGACACACAGGGCAGGACAGAGCCTGCACAGTCTCACCAACAAGAGCATCAGCCTCATCACCACCCTGAGCTCTGTCCATACACATCAGACTCCTTTGTCTTCCACATCACAAGTGGGGCTGAGATGATACCTTTTGAGAACACAGGACAAGGCTCCAGTGATTTGTAAGAGCTGCCACCATGGATGGCAACAGGGCAGATAGCATTCTCCTGGGAGGACAGGACAAGGCCCAGGGCTACAGCCACACAGCACGCTGGCCAGGGCACAGAGAGGAGCCCACCAGGGTTGGGGTCTCTGAGAGCCTAGGGAGGGCCGGTGGCTCTGGGGAGTAGGGACCAAGCTTCAGGCATATCCCTACAGGAGCTTGAGAGCAGACAGCAGCACATGGGGCCGTCCCGGGGCTCCAGTCTCCCACCAGGGCCCCTGGGTACCCATCACACCCAACCCACACTACCCACAAAGGGAGCCTAGGCCGACTGCAGACTCCCCAAGGCCCTGTAAGACAGAAACCAAACAAGAAAAGGGAACTTCAGGATGCTGGCCAGGCCATTTGGTTTCGATGCTATGTTAATCTTCCCAGGGCTGCTGGGACCTAGGAAGCAGGGCTGTGGGCACAGAGCTCAGCCACAAGGAGCCCCAGGGAGGGGTTTGTCAGAGCAGGGATGGGGCAGGTTGCAGGAGGACCAAGGCTGCAGGGAAGCTCCGGCCACAGCCCAGACCCAGATGAGTGGGGTGTGCTCGGAGCCAGGACAGAGGGAGGGAGGTGGGGCAGTAGAACCAGCCACAGGACCTGAGGAGACACCAGGCCCTCAGGACCCATGGAGGCAGCAGCAGCTGAGCCAGTAATGGGGAGGGCAGGCCGCCCGTGGGCCTACATGACATCCCAGGAACACATCGGTCGAGTGCGACGGGACGAGCACACCCAGCCAGCATGGGTGGATGCATGACACACTGATGGCTGGGGAAGGACCTGGACCATCAAGGAACATGACGGGCCCAGTGGGCAGGAGCCTGAGGGCTGCCCTTCGCCGCACCTGCAGGGGCCCAGGGCTGGACTGCATGAGCCACTGCAGGAGCAATGTCTAGACGGACAGGTGGGTCCCAGGTGAGGACGTGGGGGGGGCTGACTCACCAGAGGAGGGGAAGACACCCCAGGGATCCCAGGGCCTGTCCAGGTTAACGAAGCAGCTCAAGCCCCCGGGAGGGTAACCGGTGAGGGGAGAGCGGCCCTGGGCTGCATCAGATGAGCAGCAGGTGAGTTGGAGTCGAGCAGGGGGGCCGGTTTAGGCTCCCGGGACCCAGAGCCCAGGTCAGCAGAGGGGCTGAGGGGCGGATCCACATGGACAGAGCCCAGGGATGAGGGTAGAATCCAACCTAGAACACTGGGTGTGAGGCGGGCTGCAGGGAAGGGGCAGACCTGGAACACACAGACTGGGGTGGGGCTCAGGGAGCCCTGGGGACATATCCTAGGACAGGAGGGCAGGGGCTGCCATGTCCATGAGATCCTGGGACCAGGAGAGAGAAGCCCCGGGTGAGCAGGAGCCAAGGGGGGCAGCACGAGCAGAGGGTTGCCCACGGACCCAGGGAGCAGGGAAGCTGGTGCAGCTGAGCAGTGCAGGTGGGAGACAGAGGGCAGGGGTCACCCCAGGAGTCCAGGGAGCACGTGCAGGTGAGCAGGGCAAGTGGGGGAGCAAGAGGGGCAGGGGTCAACTCAGGAGCCCAGAGAGCAGGGGAGCGGGTGCCATGGAGCAGGGCAGGTGGGGGAGCAGGAGGGGCAGGGGTCACCCGAAAGCTTAAGGAGCCCAGGAGCTAGTGCAGGGGAGCAGAGGAAGTGAGGGAGCAGGACAGGCAGGAGTCACCACAAGACCTCACAGGGCAGGGGGAGCAGGTACAGGTGATCAGGGGCCAGCGGGAGAGCAGGATGGGCAGGGGTCACCCCAGGAGCTCAGGGAGCAGGGGAGCTGGTGCAGGTGAGCAGGGCAGGTGGGGAAGAAGCAGGGACAGGGGTCACCCCAGGAGCCTAGGGAACAGGGGGAGCGGGTGCAGGGGAGCAGGGGCACCTCGGAGAGCAAGAGGGGCAGGGGTCACCCCAGGAGCTCAGGGAGCAGGGGAGCTGGAGCAGGTGAGAAAGGCAGGGGGGAATAGTGCAGCAGGGATCACCCCAGGAGCTCAGGGAGCAGGGAGCTGGAGCAGGGGAGCAGGGCAGGTGGGGGGAAAGAGGGACAGGGGTCACCTCAGGAGACCAGAATGCAGGGGAGCTGGTGCAGGTGAGCAGGGCAGGTGGGGAAGAAGCAGGGACAGGGGTCACCCCCAGAGCCTAGGGAACAGGGGAGCGGGTGCAGGGGAGCAGGGGCACCTCGGAGAGCAAGAGGGGCAGGGGTCACCCCAGGAGCTCAGGGAGCAGAGGAGCTGGAGCAGGTGAGAAAGGCAGGGGGGGAGTAGAGCAGCAGGGGTCACCCCAGGAGCTCAGGGAGCAGGGGAGCTGGAGCAGGGGAGCAGGGCAGGTGCGGAAAAAGCAGGGACGGGGGTCACCCCAGGAGCGGGTGCAGGGTAGCAGGGGCACCTCAGAGAGCAAGAGGGGCAGGAGTCACTCCAGGTCATATCCAGCAGGGGAGCTGGTGAACAGGGCAAGTGGGGGAGGAGGAGGGGCAGGAATCACCCCACAGCTCAAGGAGCCCGGGAGCTGGTGCAGTTGAGCAGGGTAGGTGGGAGAGCAGGAGGGGCAGGGGTAACCCCAGGAGCCCAGGGAGTAAGGGCGGGGTGCATGTGAGCAGGACAGGAAGGGGAGCAGGAGGGCAGGGGTCAACTCAGGAGCCCAGAGAGCTGGGGAGCGGGTTCCATGGAGCAGGGCAGGTGGGAGAGCAGGAGGGGCAGGGAGGAGCCCAGGGAGCAGGGAGAGGGTGCAGGGGTGCTAGTGTAATTGAGCAGGGTAGGTGGGGAGCTGGAGGTGCAGGGATCATCCAGGAGTACAGGGAGTAGGGGAGCTCATGCTGGGGAGCAGGGCCAGGTGGGTGAGTAGAAGGGCAGAGGTCACCTCGAGCCCAGGGAGCAAGGGACTGGTGCAGGTTAGCAGGGCAGGTGGGGGAGCAGGAAGAGCAGGAGTCACCCCAGGAGTACAGGAAGCAAGGAGCTGCTGCAGGTGAGCAGGGTCAGATGGGGACAGGAGGGGCAGGGGTCTCCCCCCGGACCCCAGGGGTCAGGAGAGCTTGTGCAGGTGAGCAAGGGCAGGTGGGGAGCAGGAGGGGCAGTAGTAACCCCAGGAGCCCAAGGAGCAGGAGAGATGGTGTAAGTGAGCAGGGTAGGTGGGGAGCAGGAGGAGCAAGGGTTATGCCAGGAGCTCAGGAACAGGGGAGCTGGTGCAGGAGAGCAGGGGCCCCTGAAGGAGCAGGAGGGGCAGGAGTCACCCGGAAGCCCAGGGAGCAGGGGAGCTGGTTAAGGAGCACAGGGCAGATGGTAGAGCAGGGGGTGCGGGGGACACCGCAAGAGCTCAGGCAGCAGGGAGTTGTTGCAGGTGCCCAGGGCAGGTGGGGGAGCAGGAGGTGCAGGGGTCACCCCAGGATCTCAGGGAGCAGGGGAGCAGGTGCAGGGGACCAGGGGCAGGTGCGGGAGCAGGAGAGGCAGGGGTCACCCCAGTAGCCCAGGGAGAAGGGAGCGGGTGCAGGGGAGCAGGGCAGATGGAGAGCAGGAGGGGCAAAGGTGCACTCAGATCTCAGCTCAGCGAGGCCCCAGAACATGCCCCGTCTCGGAGGCCCAGGGGGGGCAAGGAGGTGCCACCTTGTTCCAGAATCTCAGCGCCGAGGCCTGAGCGCCAAGCGGGGCTGCACTGCGCAGCGGCTGAGCCGGCGCCACCCGCTCAGGGGCTGAGGGTCCGGGCAGCTGAGCCTCCTGGACCCGGGGAGTGTGAGGCGGTGAGGCCGGGTGGGGAGCAGAGCCTCCCCGGGAAGGCCTTGGGGCCCAGGGGAAGGGGGGCCACTCTAGGAAGGAGGGAGCCACGGGTTTCCAGTCAGGGCAGCAGCGCGGTCCTGCAGGCCCTGAGACCCGCCCGGGAGGGGGGTCATGGCCAGCCGGGTCCCGGGGTGCAGGGCCGAGGAGCCAGAGGCAGGAGAACAAGGGGCCCGTGGGGAGCCCCAGGCAGGGCTGCCAGCCGTGGTGGGCGTGCGAGGGGCAGCTTCAGGGCCCTGAGCTGAGCAGCGGGGCCCAGGGTCCAAGGGGACAGGCCGGCGGGTGGCGGCGTCTGAGCTGCAGCCTACTTGCTGTCACCACGCAGGACGGGACAGCCAGGGCAGGGCCGCGCTCCCTCCCACCCCGAGGGGCGCACAGGCTCAGGGCAGCCCTGGGTGCGGGAGGCCTGTGGGAGCTGCCCGGGCCCCAGAGCACGGGGGGCAAAGGCCGGGGCCAAGGCGGGAGCAGCCCTGAGGGACGTCAGGAAGCCATGCCTGGAAGGCCTGGGGCAGTCCCGACGGCTCGGGCAGGGACGGGATCCGGCCCCGGGTGCTTGGCTGCAGAGCTGACCCTGACGTCGTGGCACCTGGAGGGCACATGGCAGCCCAGGACGAGAGCTCCGTGCTGAGGGGCCTGGGCAATGGGTGCAAATCCCTGCTGGGACAAGACGCGGTCGGACGGGGACAGCAGGCCTGGGCTCAGGGGCCCGCAGGAGCCCACTGGGCACAGGGCTCCCAGGTCGGGGCTGCCACAGAGGCCGTGGTCAGGTGGGGCAGCCAGGGAAAACCTGAGCGGGGACCCAGGGGCCGAGGCCCTGGGGACGTGATCCAGGTGGTCACCCAGCACTGACCAGGCCGAGGAGTCCAGGTTCTGTGGCCACAGCGAGCCGGGCCATGCGCCTGGTGTGCAGACTCCCTGAAGCACGTGGGCGTGGTGCTCAGAGCCACCCCAGGCCTGGACCCCTGAGACCCTGGGGGTCACACAGCCTCCTCTCTTGCAGCCTCCACCACGGCCCCCTCGGTCTTCCCACTGGCCCCCAGCTGCGGGTCCCAATCCGGCTCCACGGTGGCCCTGGCCTGCCTGGTGTCAGGCTACTTCCCCGAGCCTGTAACCGTGTCCTGGAATTCCGGCTCCTTGACCAGCGGTGTGCACACCTTCCCGTCCGTCCTGCAGTCCTCAGGGCTCTACTCCCTCAGCAGCATGGTGACAGTGCCCTCCAGCAGGTGGCCCAGCGAGACCTTCACCTGCAACGTGGCCCACCCGGCCAGCAACACTAAAGTAGACAAGCCAGGTGAGACGTCGGACCTCAGAGAGGGGTCCACTCGGGGACAGGCCAGGTCAGCTGTCCTGGACCCACGTCACCGGGGAGTCACCTCAGTGTCCCCGCCCTCAAGGCCTCCCCTTTCTGGGAAGGTGTCCTCTGGGCGTGGCTGCCTGGTCCAGATGACCACAGGCTGCATTCCCCACTGCATTCTCGGGGCCCATTGGGTGCCACTGGACAGGGATCCCCTCATGAGCTGGCCTGACCTAAGTTCACCCCATGACCTGTGCCCACCCCAGGCCCCCAGTAACCCCCAGTCTGCTCTCTCTGCAGTGGTCAAACAATGCGAGTGCAAGTGTAACTGTAACAACTGCCCATGCCCAGGTGAGTCAGCAGGGCCCCGCTCTGCACCCCAAGCAGATGGTGCACAACCAGGCACAGCCTTATGGGTTAATGGGTGCTCAAGAGGAAGTCGCCCAAACCTGACCTCTGTACGCTGTTTCCCCTTCAGGTTGTGGCCTGCTGGGAGGGCCTTCGGTCTTCATCTTTCCCCCGAAACCCAAGGACATCCTCGTGACTGCCCGAACACCCACGGTCACTTGTGTGGTGGTGGATCTGGACCCAGAAAACCCTGAGGTGCAGATCAGCTGGTTCGTGGATAGTAAGCAGGTGCACACAGCCAACACGCAGCCTCGTGAGGAGCAGTTCAACGGCACCTTCCGTGTGGTCAGCGTCCTCCCCATCGTGCACCAGGACTGGCTTTCAGGGAAGCAGTTCAAGTGCAAAGTCAACAACAAAGCCCTCCCGTCCCCCAGTGAGAAGTTCATCTCCAAGACCCCAGGTAGGCAGCAGGGCAAAGGGGCTGCAAGGAGGGAGAGTTGCCCTATAAACTAAAACCAGTCCTCCACCCTGGTGTTGACCATCTGTGCTGACCCTTTACCCCACAGGGCAGGCCCATCAGCCTAATGTATATGTCCTGCCACCATCGCGGGACGAGATGAGCAAGAACACGGTCACCCTGACCTGCCTGGTCAAAGACTTCTTCCCACCTGAGATTGATGTGGAGTGGCAGAGCAATGGACAGCAGGAGCCCGAGAGGAAGCACCGCATGACCCCGCCCCAGCTGGACGAGGACGGGTCCTACTTCCTGTACAGCAAGCTCTCTGTGGACAAGAGCCGCTGGCAGCGGGGAGACGCCTTCGTATGTGCGGTGATGCACGAAGCTCTACACAACCACTACACACAGAAATCCCTCTCCCATTCTCCGGGTAAATGAGCAACACGCCCGGCACCCAGCAAGCCCCCCACCTTGGCTCTCAGGATCCCCTGAGGACGCCTGAGCCCCCGCCCCTGTGTACATAACCCCGGGTAGGCACCCATCATGAAATAAAGCACCCAGCACTGCCCTGGGACCCTGCACGCTGTCATGGTTCTTTCCGAGGTAGAGCTCGGGACACCCGGGCCCTGGGTGGTACGGGCAGGCCAGCTCTGAGTCTAAGGTGTCACCACTGGTGGGTGAGCTCTGCACCTCGAGTGGGGAGGGCGGCACAGGCTGCCACAACGTGGGGCCGGGAGCCGCCTGAGCCTGGGGAGCGCACTTTGGCAGAGGTGCAGCCCCTGTGCGCCCTCAATCCAGCCAGAAGCTAGCCAGGGCTGGGGTGTGTGGACGGGGACGGCAGGAGTTGTCCCCTCCAGGGCCCCTCAGGGAAATGAGCACACAGACCTTCCCACCTCTGTACCGAGTTGTGGGACACTGGCCTGTCCTCATGCCCTGGGCTCCCTGTCCCCTGGGCCTGCGGAGAGCTCTGCTTGGTAGCTCTGTGTCAACGCAGTAGCCATGCTTGTCCTGTCAGGAGGGGACAGGCCCTGTTTGCCCTCAGACACGACACTCCATCCATGTACAGTCCCCCACCCTGCCTCCAGTGACGAGGTCCCCCCTGAGTTCATCCCCCCTGGGACCAGGCCTGTCCACTCATGGGGACCTCACCCCGTGCCCCAGTGGGGCAGAGGCAGGTGGCCCTGAGTGCCCAGGGGAGGGACCACTGGAGACCTCCACATGGACGCTGAGTCCAGATCCACTGAAAACAAGCCCATCGTGCTGAGCACCGCCACCTTCTCACACACACACACACACACACACACACACACACACACACACACTCAGACCTTATACCCTGGTCCTCACACAGGACCAGCTGCAGTGCCCAGAGCAGAGCCAGTCTTGGGAACCCTCACCATGGACAACACCCTGGTCCCCACCCCCTCCACTGCCCGTCATCTGCTCAGCAGCTCATCCACACACTGACCACACCGACCCGCCCTCCTCTGCCCCAGGGAGCCTACACCCCCTCTTGACGTGCACAAAACCCCCACAAACCAGCTTATCCTGATGCTCCCACCCACTTGTTCACTAGGGACACTCCCTGTCACTCTGGGCCCTTCCTTATTCTCCGCTGACCCTCCCAAAAGGGCCTGTACCCCCAGGGCAAGAGGAGGTGGGCACCCTTCTCCCCACAGGGTCCCAGCACAGGGCAGAGCACAGAGGGTGTGGGTCCCCACTGGCCTGGCCCAAGCGGTAGGGCTGGGGTGCTGAGGCTGGCACCCAGGGTTGCAGAGGGCTGTGACTGTCCCTCAGGGAATCTGCCCCTCCGCCGGCCCAGTACTGACCACCCCCTTCCTTTCCAGAACTGATCCTGGATGACAGCTGTGCTGAGGACCAGGACGGGGAGCTGGATGGGCTGTGGACCACCATCTCCATCTTCATCACCCTCTTCCTGCTCAGCGTGTGCTACAGCGCCACTGTCACCCTCTTCAAGGTGGGCACACCCGTACTGTCCCTGGACTATGGCCCACTGTCCCGTCGCTGTCCTCACCATGTGTCCACACAGACCCCACAATGCCCATGTGGTGATCCTACAATTTTGCATGATGTCTCTTCGCTGTCCCTTCACTGTCCTCTACTTACCTGTATAATGTCCCCACGGTATCCCCTCACTGTCCCCTCACCATCCTCTCACAATCCCCACACATTCCACAGACTGTCCTCTCGCAGTCTCCTCACAGTCCCCTCATGTCCCTACACTGTGCCTCCGCTGGCTCCTCACTGGCTCCTCTCTGTCCCCTACTGTCCCCACACTGTTCCCAATTATCCCCTCACTGTTCCCTCACTGTCTCCTCAAAGTCCTCTCAGAGTCCTCTCAATGTCCCCACACTGTCCCCACATATGGTATCCCCTCACCATATACATAATGTCCAAATACTGTCTGCTCACTCTCCCCACACTGTCATGAAAATGTCAGCTTTCTATGCCCTCAGCGTCCCCAAAAGGTCTGCTCACTGTCCTCTCACTATACTCTCACTGAAGCCTCACTGTCCCCACACAGACCCCTCACTCTCTCCTCACTGTCCCCTCACTGTCTCCTCACTACCCCCACACTGTCCCTTCTCTGTCCCACCCTTGTCCTCTCACTGTCTGCTCCCTCTCCCCCACACTGTCCCTTCCAGGATCCCCTCACACTACCTAGCCTTGGGGCAGGAGCTTGGTCATGGAGGGAGGTGGTCTGTGGGGGTCCAGGCCAAGCTCACACCCTCCCCTCCCTGCTGCAGGTGAAGTGGATCTTCTCGTCAGTGGTGGAGCTGAAGCGCACGATTGTCCCCGACTACAGGAACATGATCAGGCAAGGGGCCTAGGGCAAGCCCTCTGGGATGGATGTCCAGCATTGCCCTAGACCCCATGTAGGAAATGGGTGCCTCGGTTTGTGCCGCTTGCCTGCTTCCAGGCCTGCTCCTCTACTCTCTGACCTCACCAAGCTCTGACCTCACGGTCATCCTGGGCCTGCACCTCCACCATCTGGCCTCGTGGCCACCATGAGCTGCCTTGCCCCCTGACCCACTGTCTGGAGAATCAAGGGAACACCAAGAATGCCCCCAACCTGAGCTGAAAGACACCTGCTGGCCCCTCCTAGCAGCCACCAAGATATGCCTGGGGCTATGTGGACACTAAGGCATTGGGCAGTATGGCCCTCAGGGGATGGCCCCTGGGTAAAGCAGCTCATTTGTTCCCACAGGAGGCAGAGGGCTGGCGAGCTCAGGGTCTATCTGGTCAGGGTATGTCCTCTGTGCACACCCTGTCCAGACCAGGCTCCAGAATGCAGGATGTTCCCAGACAGGCACGTTCTGGCGCATCAAGAGGAAGCCTTGGGCTCCTGTCACCCAACGGGGAAACCCCTGACATGTCGCTAATAGTCAGTCAGGTCTTCTCCACCAGAGGAGACCACAGTGAGAGGGCCCTGGCCTGAGGCTGCTGCAGGAGCCCCATAGCTGCTGGACGACAACACTTGAGGAAGAAGTTTTGTCACCCAGACAGGCCTCCTGGAGAGGGGCCTGCTGACCTGGTGGCAGGCAGGCGGACACAGGCTCCATGGACAGAGCTGGAGGGTCCCGGGAGGCCAAGGCAGCAGACCCAGCCCACTCTGTCCTGTGGCCTGGACCTGAGTCCCATGGGGCAAGAACTTCTTCTAGCATGCAGTTCTGGGGGAGGAGAATAGGGGGCAGAGAGAGAGCCTGCAGCCATGGGTAAGGGCCGGGAGGCCCCTACGCCTGGATCTCTGACTGTCCTGGAACTAGTGCCAGGTGGGAGCCCCTATATGGCCTGAGACGGCCGTGCCGGGGAGAAGAAGCAGAGCCCCTGTGCTCCCTGGGAGAGAATGTGCAGGGATCATGCAAATGAAAGCCACTCTTGTAGCTTGGCTAGCTTGTTTTAATCTCTTTACATTTCTGGAGCTTATTAAATTCCTTACAGATTCTTTCTTTTTGTAAAGACAATAAAATCTTTAAAAATTCCAGAAATCACTGGGGAAAGGCTTCCTCTGTCGATGGGCGAGTGAAATCCACAGCCATGCCACACCATGCATTGGCTCTCTCCAGATGTTGGAGTTGGGTGGGGAGCAGACCCAGCCTGGGGCTGGAGGCACAATGACTGCTGCCCTGGCTGTGGACAGAGCAACGGGCATGTGCTCGATGTGTATTAGTCAGTGAAGGCTGCCAGACAAAGACCCCCCCCATTCTGGCATCTTAAACCACATGCATTTATGCTTTCACAGTCCTAGTAGCCGGCAGTGGGAGATGCAGGCCTCACAGGGCCCCTCCCCATGTCCTCCTCCAGCCGACCTCCTATACTGCCCATATCCTGACACCTGCTCTTACAAGGACAGGAGTCCATGTGGAAGACCAGGAATGCTGATGGGGCTAATGACCTCCTTTCACCTTGCTACCTCTCAAAGAACCCATCTCAAATCAGCCACATTCTGAAGTCCTGTGTCAGGGCACAAGACTTGGGGGACACATTTGGGCCAGCACAGGCCTGTTGGTTCCACGCACAAGGACCAGATGGGATCACTAGTGAAGACCAGGCCAGGAGAGGCAATGGGGAGAGCATTGGCAAAGGTAAGCAAAGCAGGATGCCAGTCAGGTGATCAGGGCACCGATCAGGAGGGATGTTGCAAACTTATTAAACTCCACAGCAAAGAAACAAACAATCCAATCATGAAATGGGCAAAAGACCTGAACAGAAATTTCACAGAGTAATACATAGACATGGGCAACAAGCACATGAGAAAATGCTCCACATCATTGACCATCAGGGAAATACAAATCAAAACATCAATGAGATCCCACCTCACACCAGTGAGATTGGGGAAAATTAACAAAACAGGAAACAACAAATGTTGGAGAGGATGTGGAAAAAGGGGGACCTTCTTGCACTGTTGGTGGGAATGTGAACTAGTGCAGCCACTCTGGAAAACTGTGTGGAGGGTCCTCATAGAGTTAAAGATAGAACTGCCCTGGGGGCACTTGGTGGGATGAGCACTGGGTGTTATGCTATATGTTGGCAAATTGAACTACAATTTAAAAAAAAATAGAACTGCCCTACGACCCAGCAATTGCACTGCTGGGATTTACCCCAAAGATACAGATGCAGTGAAATGCCGGGACACCTCCACCCCAATGTTTATAGCAGCAATAAACACAATAGCCAAACTGTGGAAGGAGCCTCAGTGTCCATCAAAAGATGATGGATAAAGAAGATGTGGCCTATACATACAATGGAATATTCCTCACCCATCAGAAACGATGAATACCCACCATTTCCTTCAACGTGGATGGAACTGGAAGGTGTTATCCTAAGTGAAGTAAGTCAGTCAGAGATGGACAATCATCATATGATTTCACTCATTCAGGGAATATAAAAAATAGTGAAAGGGATTATAGGGGAAAGGAGAGAAATGAGTGGGAAAATCAGAGAGGGAGACAGAACATGAGAGACTCCTAACTCTGGGAAACAAACAAGGGGTAGAGGAAGGGGTGGTAGATGGGGGATGGGGTGACTGAGTGACGGGCACTGATGGGGGCACTTGATGGGATGAGCACTGGGTGATATACTATATGTTGGCAAATCAAACTCCAATAAAAAATATACAAATTTTTTTTAATTTTAAAAGAAGGGAGGGACGCTGCAGGGAATCTTGTGTGAACTCCACTTGGGGATAGAGTGACCGTGTTTTCCAGGTAAATAAGGAGTGAGGTCAGGTGGGGCATCAATAAAGACTAGGGAAATGTTGTTCTCATGCTGGTCTCCTTAGGCCTCAGTACCTGGGCCAGCAATGTTGAAGTCGAGATTCTGTCCTCGTGGTGACTGGGAGGTCTCAGTTCCTCAAGAGACACCCTTAGGTTGTAGGAGACACACACAACTCAGAGGCAGAGCCAGGACCACACTGTGTCCTCCCTGCAGATACCAAAAGCAGACAGAGCTATACCCTCACCCTTGGACTATAACACCTCTTCGGTGAGTACTATCACCCACCAGGCTACGGGGCTCCCACCTGTGACCTTTCTAGGACATGGATGAACCTCACCTCCCATATAAACCCTGTGACACACACAGTATTTGACATTTACATAAGCAGAGATTATGTATCAGAAAACTCAGTAGTAAAAGATTCAGAGGAAATTCATTAGAAGTAGGAGATAGAGACCCAGAGTCACAGACCTAGGAGGAAAAGAATTAGAATTAAGAGAAAGAGATCCACAGTCACACAAGTAGGAGGAGAATGATGGGAGGTAAGAGATAAAGATGCAGAGCTACAGGCCCAGGAGGAGAAGGATGAGATGTAAGAGATAGAGACAAATAGTCACACCAGCAGGAAGTGAATAATGAGAATTAAGAGATAAGAGACGAGGAGTCACAGAACCAGGAGGGGAATGAGGAGAAGTGAGGGATAGAGACTCAAGGTCACAGAACCTGGACACAGAAAAATGAGATGCAAGAGATAGAGACCCAGAGTCACACAACAGGAGGAAAATAATGAGACGTAAGAGAAAGAGATGCAGAGTCACAGAAACAGAAAAGGAAGGATGAGAAGTAAGAGATGGAGAACCAGAGTCACATAAGGAGGGGTAGAATGATCAGGGGTAAGAGATATAGATGCAGAGTTACAGAATCAAGAGGGGAATTATGAGAAGTAAGAGAGAGAGTCCCAAACTGAAAGAACTACAGCATAAGTATGACAGGTAGGAGATAGAGACCCAGTGTCACAGAACAAGGTGGAGAATGATGAGAGTAAGATAAAAAGACCCACAATCACAAAACTAGGAGGTGAATGATGAGAAGTAAGAAGTAAACATCCAGGTCACAGACCAAGGAGAAGAATGAAATAAGGTAAGAGATAGAAACCCAGAGTCACTTAAGCAAGAGGTCAATGATGAGACATAAGAGATAGAGATGCAGTGTTGCATCACCAGGAGAATGATGAGAAGTAAGGGATAGATACCCAGAGTCACAGAACCAGCAGGAGAATGATGAGAGGTAAGACTTAGAAACCCAGAGCCACAGGACCATAACAAGAATGAGAGGTAAGAGATAGAGACCCAAGTCACAGACCCAGGAGATGAATGTGAGAGATAAGAGATAGAGACCCTAAGTTACACAGCAAGGTGCACATTGATGAGAGGTAAGATATAGACAGAGAGTCACAGACTCAGTAGGAGAATGATGAGAGAAAGAGATAAGAGACCAGAGTCACAACCAAATAGAGATTGATGGAAGGTAAAAGACAGGGACCGAGAGTCACAAAACAAGAGGGGGAGATGGATGAGAGGTAAAAGAGTGAGACCAGGTGGCAGAATGAGGAGGTGAAAGATGAGAGGTAAGAGAGAGAGACCCAGAGGCACAGAATCAGGAGGTGAATGATGAGAGATTGGAGAAACAACCCAGAGTCACTGAACCAGGAGATGAATTATGAGATGGAAGAGAGAGAGTTCCAGAGTCAAGAATCCGGAGATTAATGAGGGGTAACAGAATGAGACCCAGAGTCACACAAAAAGGAGGAGAATGATGACAGGTAAGGGATAGTGACCCAGAACAGGAGGAGACAAATGGGAAGTTAGAGATACAGACACAGAGTCACAGATACAGAGTAGTAAGAGATAGAGACCCAGGGTACAGAACTAGATGGTGATTGATGAGAGATAAGAGAGAGAGACCCAGTGTACAGAACAAGGTGGAGAAATGTAAGTGGTAAGAGATAGAGACCCAGGATCACAGAAAGAGGAGGAGAATGATGAGAGCTAAGAAATAGAGACCCAGAGTCACAAAACCAGGAAGGGAAGGATGAGAGGTTAGAGATACAGACCTAGAGTTACAGAACGAGTAGGAGAAGTATGAGAGGTAAGAGTTAAAGAACCAGAGTCACAGAGCCAGGAAGAGAATTATCAGAGGTAAGAGATACCCAGTGTCACAGAACCAGGCAGAGATTGACGAGAGGTAAGAGATAGAGAGGCAGAGTCACAGACCCAAGAGGAGAATGATGAGAGGTAAGAGATAGAGACCCAGAGTCACATAACATAACCATGAGGGGAAGGATGAGAGAGAGGATATAGAGATCCAGGTCACAGAACCAGGAGGTGGATGATGAGGTAAGAGATAGAGACCCAGAGTCTCAAAAGCAGGAAGTGAATTATGAGAGGTAAGTGATAGAGTTCCAGAGTCAGAGTCAGGAGGAAATTATTTAGAGGTAACAGATAGAGACCCAGAGTCACACAAAAAGAGGAAAAACGATGAGAGGTAAGAGATAGAGACCCAGAGTCACAGAAGCAGGAGGGGATTGATGAGAGGTAAGAGATAGAGACCCAGGGTGACAGAACCAGGATGAGAAATGTAAGAGGTAAGAGATAGAGATCCACAGTCATAGAACCAGGAGGAGAATGGTGAGAGGAAAGGGATAGAGCCATAGAGTCACAAAATGAGCATGAGAAAGTAGAGAAGTAAGAGATAAAGACCCAGAGTCACAGAACCAAGAGGAGTTTGAGGAGAATTAAGAGATAGAGATCCAGAGTCACACAAAAAGGAGGGGAATTATGAGAGGTAAGACATAGAGACCCAGGATCACAGAACCAGTGGAGATGGATGAGAGTTAAGGGATAGAGAGGCAGAGTCACAGAACCTGGATCAGAATTATGAGAGGGAAGAGATAGAGTTCCAGGGTCACAGAGCCAGGAGGCAATTATGTGAGATAACACATAGAGCCCCAGAATCACATAAGAAATTGGACAACTATGAGAGGTAAGAGATAGAGACCCAGAGTCACAAAACCAGGAGGGGAAGGATGAGAGATAGGAGATATCACTCAGCGTCACAGAACTAGGAGGTGAATAGTGAGAAGTAAGAGATCGAGATGCAGAGGCACAGAACCAGGAGGAGAAGCATTAGAGGTAAGAGATAGAGACCCAGAGTCACAGAGCCAAGAGGAGACTGATGAGAGGTAAGAGATGGAGACCCAGAGTCACCAAGCAGGAAGGGAATGATGAGAGATAAGAGATAGGGATGGAGAGTCACAACCAGGAGGGGAAATATGAGAAGTAAGGGACAGAGACCCAGATTCACAGAACCAGGACATGAATGATGAGAGGTAGGAGATAGAGACCCAGATTCACAGAACAAGTAGGAGAATGATGAGAAGTAGGGTATAAAAACCCCAAGTCACAGAACCAGGAAGTGAATGATAAGAGGTTGGAGTAGAGACTGAGAGTCACAGAACCAGGAAGAGAATGATGAGAGGTAAAAGATACAGACCCAGAATCAACAAGCTACAGGTGAATGATGAGATGCAAGAGAGAGAGAGAGATGCAGAGTCGCAGAACCAGGAGGAGAATTATGAGAAGAAAGGGATAGAGACCCATAGTCACTGAAATGGGAGATGAATGTCAAGAGATAAGAGATAGAGACCCAGAGTCACAGAGCCAGGAGGAGAATGATTAGAGGTAAGGGTTAGAGATCCAGAGTAACAGAACCAGTAGGAGATTGATGAGGAAAAAGATAGAGACCTAGATCACAAATCCTGGACACAAAAGATGAGCATAAGAGATACTCAGAGTCACACAACCAGTAGGTAAATGATCAGAGGAAAGAGATAGAGACCTAGAGCCACAGAATAGAGATAGTCACAGGATATGACTCTTCAATCAATGGTGCTGGGCTGCTGGGGATTTACCCCAATGATGCAGATGCAATGAAACGCCGGGACACCTGCACTGAAGATGATGGATAAAGAAGATGTGGTTTATGTATACAATGGAATATTCCTCAGCCATTAGAAACGACAAATACCCACCATTTGCTTCGACGTGGATGGAACTGGAGGGGATTAGGCTGAGTGAAATGAGTCAATCGGAGAAGGACAAACAGTGTATGGTCCCATTCATTTGGGGAATATAAATAATAGTGAAAGGGAATAGTCTGTATGTTGGTAAATTGAACACCAATAAAAAAGAAATTTATTATAAAAAAGATTATTTATTTATTTATTTATTTATTTATTTATTTATTTATTTATGAGAGAGAGAGAGAGAGAGAGAGAGAGGCAGAGACAGAGGGAGAAGCAGGCTCCACGCTGGAGGCCCGATGCAGGACTTGATCCTGGGGCTCCAGGATTGCGCCCTGGGCCAAAGGCAGGCGCTAAACTTGCTGAGCCACCCCGGGATCCCTCATCCTTAGTGAATATTATGTGCACCCTGAATTTGCCACAAGGAACTTGGATGTAATATTTTACTACTTTTCCTAAATTATAAGAACCTTGAGTAAGTGTCGACTCATGTGCCACCCCTCCTGTGTGCTGCTATCGTGCACTTTGCATCTGTACCTGCTATTGACCTCATGGTATGCTGCTAACAATTTTTTTGCTTTAAACAATCAATTATACTTTTAAGAAATTAAGAGGGAGAAAGATACTTCTGTTTCTGTGCACTTGCCATGACTGGTGTTCCCTGTCCCTCCTGCAGACCTGAGTTAGTGCTTGGGGTTCTTTGCCTACAGTGTGGAGACTCTTGGGGAGTCTTCCATGGCAGGTGTCCTGGAATCGGTCTCTCTCAGTTTTTGTGGATCTACTGAATGCTGCTTTCCGTGGATATGGAACTCCAAATGGAACCCCCCAATACTCTAAAGATGCCCTCCTGTGGTTTTCTGGCCAGTACTTTTTCAAGAGGGAGGCCCCAGATAATTTGTTCCTTGTGTGTATCATTATTTCTCTGTGTGTGCGCCTGTCATGCCTCTGGACACACGTGACATGTGTGACACACAGATACTCTCTATCTATATACTGACACATATTAAAGTTTTCCGATCTTTCTTACACCTTCTCCAATATGCTGTTAAGCTCACCGAGTGATTCAAAACAATGCAGAATTGTACGTACTAGTTCTAGAATGTCCCTTTCCTGGATGTCTTTGAACATTTGAAAAGTACTTGCCTCGGAGTCCCTGTCTGACAATTGGGTCTGTGTCTGATCATCTTGTGGGTTGATCTCCATGGACTGATTTCTATTTTGACTGTGGCTCACATTTTCTTATTCCTTTGCATATTTAGTAACTCGTGTCTATACTGGGTGTTGTGGATGTTATTAGCACGGACTTGATTTTCACTCTTCCTTGGAAAAGTATTGATTGTTATATAAGGATTAGGACTTTGACTGGAATCAAATTCCAAAATTTGTCTGCCTTGTGGTTGGCAGTGGCAGGAGCCTCTGTTCTCTTGAGCTCCTGGCTGGCATTACTTCCGAGGCCTTTGGAGTTTTCTTGCACCCGCCCCATTTAGGGAACTGCCAAGAGCTTGGGAGCTGTTTACATGTAGAATTTTGGGTTATCCCTCGGTGGCTCCCACCCTTAATTCCCCACTGCTCCTGAGGTGCAGGCCCCAGCCCCATGACCTCCCCAGACCTGAGACAGCTGGTGTTTCTACCTGCTTCCTAGATGAACCTGCCAGAGGAACTGGGCTTTGTCTTCAGGCAGATCCTTGTAGGGAGCAATCTTGTGCAACGTCTGCCTGCTTCTGGGCTTTCTCTCTGGCAGTGTCAGATCTCTGACTCTTGAGCAGTGTTTGCGGAGTCCTCGGTGTCTGTGAAGTTCAGTCTGCTACAAGCCACGCTCCCACTGGTGCAACAAGAACCACTTTCTCTCCTGTGGTTTCTCAGACGATCATTTCCCGAGTCATGAGCATGGCCCAGCGTCCTTCCCATCTGGCTATTTAGATACCTGTTGTGACACATGCGTTCAATTTTTTGTGCATTTCTCTCTTGAGCCATGTGATTGTTCCCGTGGGTTTGCAGGATACTCTATCAGTTCCACAAGCTTATAGGAAATATTGTGCAACTCTCGGAAATGGACCAACAGTGACTTCTTACGTCTTCAGGGGAAATAAAGGCATTGCCTGGTACACCCTTCCGGGTGGTCTGATCCAGTGGGGGCTATGAGCTTTTTGCCCTCTTTGGGCTCATTCAGAATTCCCTGAGCTGTAGGCTGTTGATGGCAATGCACATTCTCTTCTTAGGAAGGATGATTGATTCTTCCCTGCCTCCCATGGAAAAAGTCGGATGCCTTCGAAGATGCACGTACATATACATGCTTTTTCACATTCTTGATTCAACTATGGAAGGGAGATGCTTTGACTTCTACTGAATTGACGCGTTATACAGAATGTTTGAAAGGTGTCCGTTATATGTCCACACGGGAACTAGCTTGACACATGGCACATGTGTCTTTTCCCTGAGGGCCCCACTTCTCCTGGGTCCAGGAGGTCCTGTGGCCTGGGCGGGTAGGAGACCAGGTGCAGAGGAGCAGGACCAGGGCAGCCACACCGCCTTATGCAGGGGTTCTGTTACAGGGTGCTCCCCCGGCAGAGTGTCCGTGACCCCACAGATTGCGCTCTTCTGTTCCAGGGCCTGAGGCACCCCCCCCCATGATTTCATTCACAGCACTAGTCACAACAGTCCTTAATGTTTGTGGAATCATGTAAGACATGGCCTCCTTTGCCCTGGACGGTCACTTCCTTGTGACCAGAGACCACACCTATCTCATTGAGCACAGGGTCCTTGCTGCTGGTGCTAATGGCAAGGGGCCCTCTGGGAACTCCTTATCCTGTACCTAGGGATGGCATCTTCAGAGACCTTCCAGCACCACTGCCCTCTCATCTTTATCCTCCTGGTTCTGAACTCTGGGTCTCTATCTCTTACCTCTGAACTACCCTCTGCTGGTTCTGTGACTCTGGGTCTCTAACTCTTACTTCTCATCTGTATCTTCCTGTTTCTGTGACTCTAGGTCCCTATGTCTTGCCTCTCCTCATTCTCCTCCTTTTTTTGTGACTCTGGGTCTCTATCTGTTACCTCTCATTAATCTCCTCCTAGCTCTGTGACACTGGAACTCTCTTACGTCTCATAATTCACTTCCTGGTTCTGTGACACTGGGTCTCTATCTCCTACCTGACGTCAAACTCCCCCTGCTCTATGACTCTGGGTCTCTATTACCTACCTTTCATCATGCACTGCATGGTTTTGTGACTCTGGGTCTCTATCTCTCACTTCTCATCATTCTCCTCCTAGTTCTGTGACTCTGCATCTCTCCCTATTACTTCTCATCTTTCACATATAGCTTGTGTGACTCTGGGTCTCTATCTCTTACTTCTCATCAGTTTCCTCCTGGTTCTGTGACTCTGGGTCTCTATCTCCTATCTCTCATCATTCATGTCCTGGTTCTTTTTTTAAAATATTTTTTAAATTGGAGTTCGTTTGCCAACATATAGCATAACACCCTGTGCTCATCCCATCAAGTGCCCCCCTCAGTGCCCATCACCCAGTCACCCCAACCCCCGCCCACCTCCCTTTCCACTACCCCTTGTTAGTTTCCCAGAGTTAGGAGTGTCTCATGTTCTGTCTCCCTCACTGATATTTCCCACTCATTTTCTCTCCTTTCCCCTTTATTCCCTTTCACTATTTTTATATTCCCCCAAAATGAGACCATATAATATTTGTCCTTCTCTCTCTTTTTTGTTTGAATATTTTCTTTTATTATTTTTATTTTTTTATAATAAATTTAATTTTATTGGTGTTCAATTTGCCACCTTACAGAATAACACCCAGTGCTCATCCCGTCAAGTGCCCCCCTCAGTGCCCGTCACCCATTCACCCCCATGCCCCGCTTTCCTCCCCCCCACCCCGTTTGTTTCCCAGAGTTAGGAGTCTTTATGTTCCGCCTCCCTTTCTGATATTTCCCACACATTTCTTCTCCCTTCCTTTATATTCCCTTTAACTATTTATATTCCCCAAATGAATGAGAACATATAATGTTTGTCCTTCTCCGATTGACTTATTTCATTCAGCATCATACCCTCCAGTTCCATCCACATCGAAGCAAATGGTGGGTATTCATCATTTCTAATGGCTGAGTAATATTCCATTGTATACATAGACCACAGCTTTATCCATTCATCTTTCGATGGACACCGAGTCTCCTTCCACAGTTTGGCTATTGTAGACATTGCTGCTATAAACATCGGGGTGCAGGTGTCCCAGGTGCAAGTGTCACTGTATCTGTATATTTGGGGTGAATTCCCAGCAGTGCAATTGCTGGGTCATAGGGTGGATCTATTTTTAACTCTTTGAGAAACCTCCACACAGTTTTCCAGAGTGGCTGCACCAGTCCACATTCCCACCAACAGTGCAAGAGGGTTCCCTTTTCTCCACATCCTCTCCAACACTTGGTGTTTCCAGTCTTGTTAATTTTCCCCAATCTCACTGGTGTGAGGTGGGATCTCATTGATGTTTTGATTTGTATTTCCCTGATGGCCAGTGATGTGGAGCATTTTCTCATGTGCTTGTTGGCCATGTCTACGTCTTCCTCTGTGAGATTTCTGTTCATGTCTTTTGCCCATTTCATGATTGGATTGTTTGTTTCTTTGCTGTTGAGTTTAATAAGTTCTTTATAGATCTTGGATACTAGCTATTTATCCGATAGGTCTTTTGCAAATATCTTCTCCCATTCTGTAGGTTGTCTTGTAGTTTTGTTGACTGTTTCTTTGCTGTGCAGAAGCTTTTTATCTTGATTAAGTCCCAATAATTCATTTTTGCTTTTGTTTCCCTTGCCTTTATGCATGTATCTTGCAAGAAGTTGCTGTGGCCAAGTTCAAAAAAGGTGTTGCCTGTGTTCTCTTCTAGGATTCTGATGGATTTTTGTATCACATTTAGATCTTTCATCCATTTTGAGTTGATCTTTGTGTATGGTGCAAGAGAGTGGTCTAGTTTCATTCTTCAGCATGTGGCTGTCCAATTTTCCCAGCACCATTTATTGAAGAGTTATGTCCTGGTTCTGTGACTCTAGGTCTCTATCTCTTTCCTCTGATCATTTACCTACTGGTTGTGTGACTCTGAGTATCTCTTATGCTCATCTTTTGTGTCCAGGTTTTGTGATCTAGGTCTCTATCTTTTTCCTCATCAATCTCCTACTGGTTCTGTTACTCTGGATCTCTATCCCTTACCTCTAATCATTCTCCTCCTGGCTCTGTGACTCTGGGTCTCTATCTCTTATCTCTTGACATTCATCTCCCATTTCAGTGACTATGGGTCTCTATCCCTTTCTTCTCACAATTCTCCTCCTGGTTCTGCGACTCTGCATCTCTCTCTCTTGCATCTCATCATTCACCTGTAGCTTGTATGATTCTGGGTCTGTATCTTTTACCTCTCATCACTCTCCTCTCTCCTGGTTCTGTGACTCTCAGTCTCTACTCCAACCTCTTATCATTCACTTCCTGGTTCTGTGACTTGGGGTTTTTATATACCCTACTTCTCATTATTCTGGAGGTCTTACTTGTTTTGTGAATCTGGGTCTCTGTTCCTTACTTCTCATATTTCCCCTCCTGGTTGTGACTCTCCATCCCTATCTCTTATCTCTCATCATTCACTTCCTGCTTGGTGACTCTGGGTCTCCATCTCTTACCTCTCATCAGTCTCCTCTTGGCTCTGTGACTCTGGGTCTCTATCTCTTACCTCTAATGCTTCTCCTCCTGGTTCTGTGCCTCTGCATCTCGATCTCTTACTTCTCATTATTCACCTCCTAGTTCTTCTAGTCCTGGGTCTCTATCTCTTACCTCTAATTTTTTTATGATAGTCACACACACACACACACAGAGAGAGAGAGAGAGAGAGAGAGAGAGAGAGAGAGCGAGAGACATAGGCAGAGGGAGAAGCAGACTCCATGCACCAGGAGCCCGACGTGGCATTCGATCCCAGGTCTCCAGGATTGTGCCCTGGGCCAAAGGCAGGCGCTAAACCGCTGCGCCACCCAGGGATCCCTATCTCTTACCTCTAATGCTTCTCCTGGTTCTGTGCCTCTGCATCTCGATCTCTTACTTCTCACTATTCACCTCCTAGTTCTGTGACGCTGAGTGATATCTCCTATCTCTCATCCTTCCCCTCCTGGTTTTGTGACTCTGGGTCTCTATCTCTTACCTCTCATAGTTGTCCAATTTCTTATGTGATTCTGGGGCTCTATGTGTTATCTCACATAATTGCCTCCTGGCTCTGTGACCCTGGAACTCTATCTCTTCCCTCTCATAATTCTGATCCAGGTTCTGTGACTCTGCCTCTCTATCCCTTAACTCTCATCCATCTCCACTGGTTCTGTGATCCTGGGTCTCTATGTCTTACCTCTCATAATTCCCCTCCTTTTTGTGTGACTCTGGATCTCTATCTCTTAATTCTCCTCAAACTCCTCTTGGTTCTGTGACTCTGGGTCTTTATCTCTTACTTCTCTACTTTCTCATGCTCATTTTGTGACTCTATGGCTCTATCCCTTTCCTCTCACCATTCTCCTCCTGGTTCTATGACTGTGGATCTCTATCTCTTACCTCTTACATTTCTCATCCTGGTTCTGTCACCCTGGGTCTCTATCTCTTACCTCTCATCAATCCCCTCCTGCTTCTGTGACTCTGGGTCTCTATCTCTTACCTCTCATCGTTTTTCCTCTTTTTGTGTGACTCTGGGTCTCTATCTGTTACCTCTAAATAATTTCCTCCTGACTCTGACTCTGGAACTCTATCACTTACCTCTCATAATTCACTTCCTGCTTTTGAGACTCTGGGTCTCTATCTCTTACCTCATCATCCACCTCCTGGTTCTGTGACCTGGATCTCTATATCCTCTCTCTCATCCTTCCCCTCATGGTTATGTTATGTGACTCTGGGTCTCTATCTCTTACCTCTCATCATTCTCCTCTTGGGTCTGTGACTCTGCCTCTCTATCTCTTACCTCTCGTCAATCTCTGCCTGGTTCTGTGACACTGGGTATCTCTTACCTCTGATAATTCTCTTCCTGGCTCTGTGACTCTGGTTCTTTAACTCTTACCTCTCATACTTCTCCTACTCGTTCTGTAACTCTAGGTCTGTATCTCTAACCTCTCATCCTTCCCTTCCTGGTTTTGTGACTCTGGGTCTCTATTTCTTAGCTCTCATCATTCTCCTCCTCTTTCTGTGATCCTGGGTCTCTATCTCTTACCACTTACATTTCTCCACCTTGTTCTGTACACTGGGTCTCTCTCTCTTATCTCTCATCAATCACCATCTAGTTCTGTACCCTGGGTCTCTATCTCTTACTACTCTGTTATCTGTGACTCTGTGTCTGTATCTCTAACTTCCCATTTGTCTCCTCCTGTTCTGGGTCACTATCCCTTACCTGTCATCATTCTCCTCCTTTTTGTGTGACTCTGGGTCTCATTCTGTTACCCCTCATTAATCTCCGGATTCTTGACTCTGGAACTCTCTCTCTTCCATCTCATAATTCATCTCCTGGTTCAGTGATTCTGGGTTGTTTCTCCAATCTCTCATCATTCACCTCCTCATTCTGCCACCTAGTCTCACTCTTTTACCTCTCATCCATCTCCCCCTCTTATTTTGTGACTCTGGGTCCCTATCTCTCACCTTCCATCAATCTCTATTTGGTTGTGACTCTGGCCTCTCATCTCTTTCTCTCATCATTCTCCTACTGAGTCTGTGACTCTCTGTCTATATCTTACCTCTCATCAATGTGCACCTTGCTGTGTAACTTAGGGTCTCTATCTCTTATCTCTCACATTCATCTCCTGGGTCTGTGACTTGGGTCTCTATCTCTTACCTCTCATTCTTCTTATGGTCCTGTGGCTCTGGGTTTCTAAGTCTTACCTCTCATCATTCTCCTGCTGGCTCTGTGACTCTGGCTCTCTATCTACAGATGCAAAGTGCATGATAGCAGCACACAGGAGGGGTGGCACATGAGTCCACACTGATTCAAGGTTCTTATAATTTAGGTAAAGTAGTAAAATATTATATCTAAGTTCCTTGTGGCAAAGTCAGGGTGCACATAATATTCACTAAGGATGAGGGATCCCTGGGTGGCTCAGCAGTTTAGTG
Organism: Nyctereutes procyonoides; assembly: GCF_905146905.1. Classification (NCBI taxonomy): domain Eukaryota; kingdom Metazoa; phylum Chordata; class Mammalia; order Carnivora; family Canidae; genus Nyctereutes; species Nyctereutes procyonoides. The sequence continues at coordinate 525,598 of NW_026575111.1, forward strand.
CCTGCCTTTGGCCCAGGGCACGATCCTGAAGCCCCAGGATCAAGTCGTGCATCGGGCTCCCGGCATGGAGCCTCTTCTTCCTCTGTCTCTGCCTCTCTCTCTCTCTCTCTCTCTCTCTCTCTCTCTCTCTCTCTAAGAAAGAAAGAAAGAAAGAAAGAAAGAAAGAAAGAAAGAAGAAGAAATCTTTAAAAAATATTCACTAAGGACGATGCAAGGAAGTTTATCTAACAAGATGATAGAGACATTAGGAGAGAATACTAAAATGTGTCTCATTAGCTGATGAGAATGTGGGAAAGAAGGAATAAATCTTTTTTTTAATAAATTAATTTTTATTGGTGTTCAATTTACCAACATACAGAATAACACCCAGTGCTCATCCCGACAAGTGTCCCCCTCAGTGCCCGTCACCCATTCACCCCCACCCCCCGCCCTCCTCCCCCTCCACCACCCCTAGTTCATTTCCCAGAGTTAGGAGTCTTTATGTTCTGTGTCCCTTTCTGATATTTCCCACACATTTCTTCTCCCTTCCCTTATATTCCCTTTCACTATTATTCATATTCCCCAAATGAATGAGAACATACACTGTTTGTCCTTCTCCGATTGACTTTCTTCACTCAGCATAATACCCTCCAGTTCCATCCACGTTGAAGCAAATGGTGGGTATTTGTCGTTTCTAATGGCTGAGTAATATTCCATTGTATACATAAACCACATCTTCTTTATCCATCATCTTTCGATGGGCACCGAGGCTCCTTCCACAGTTTGGCTATTGTGGACATGGCTGCTAGAAACATCGGGGTGCAGGTGTCCCGGCGTTTCATTGCATCTGAATCTTTGGGGTAAATCCCTAACAGTGCAATTGCTGGGTCGTAGGGCAGGTCTATTTTTAATTCTTTGAGGAACCTCCACACATTTTTCCAGAGTGGCTGCACCAGTTCACATTCCCACCAACAGTGTAAGAGGGTTCCCTTTTCTCCGCATCCTCTCCAACATTTGTGGTTTCCTGCCTTGTTAATTTTCCCCATTCTCACTGGTGTGAGGTGGTATCTCATTGTGGTTTTGATTTGTATTTCCCTGATGGCAAGTGATGCAGAGCATTTTCTCATGTGCATGTTGGCCATGTCTATGTCTTCCTCTGTGAGATTTCTCTTCATGTCTTTTGCCCATTTCATGATTGGATTGTTTGTTTCTTTGCTGTTGAGTTTAATAAGTTCTTTATAGATTTTGGAAACTAGCCCTTTATCTGATATGTTATTTGCAAATATCTTCTCCCATTCTGTAGGTTGTCTTTGAGTTTTGTTGACTGTATCCTTTGCTGTGCAAAAGCTTCTTATCTTGATGAAGTCCCAATAGTTCATTTGAAGGAATAAATCTATGGTAAACACACTTGGCAGATGGACTTCAGTGTTGTTTCAGCATTGACCAGGGACAAGGTGAGGACACCACATCACTGCTGCCCTACTGTATGTGACCTGACCTACTTACAGTGTGAAATCAGTTACAGACAGAAGAGTTAATGCATTGTACATAACAAGGGGTAGGTGTTTTTTGTGAAAATTTTGTGTCAGTTACATAAACAAACAGTATCTCTGTAAGGGCAATGAATGTACTATATATAAATAATACATATATAGACATTAGATCACAATACAAATGCTTTTCGGGTAAGTGGTGTGGTCAAAACAGTCTGAAAAATGCTCATGCAACACATTGAAGGTCCCAGCCAGTCTATGTGACAAAGAAGAAAACAGTAACCATTAAGGCTGAAAGGAAAGATGCAAAATTATCATTATTTGCAGATGACATGATCATGTGCAATGAAAATCCAATCGTATCCACAGATATCTATTAGAACTAGCAAGAACACCAGCAGAGTTTCCAAATGCAAGACCAGCTTACCAGTAGCAGTCACACTCGTCTGTGTCAGCAAAAGCCTCCTAAGGAAAAAAAAAAAACGAGGCATGAGTCACAATGATCTAGGGAGTCACCTGAGAAAAGATGTCCAAGGCTTTTGTGGAGAGGTGCAAACTCCAGTAAAGTACATGAAAGAACTCTGAGTGTCTGGAGAGATGGGATTTTGGGTGGGACGGCTCGTCAGGTGAGTGCCACTTGTCTCCCCAGCTGAGAGATACAATGTCTTCTCAATCAAAATTCTGGATGAGCTGGTTTTGTTAGTTTATGTATGTTTGAGATCCAGTTGCAGCTTCGACAGTGTTGAGAAATACCAGCAAAGGATGAGGGGTTTCAGTGAGACTGTCCCCCAAATGGTAACATGAAATTTTCATTGGAAAAGGATGTCACTAATCTATAAACTCAAGGCTCCAAGCAATGCGGAGGACTGGGTGTGCAGCAAGGGAGTCCCCTCCAGGCCCCAGGACCTCTGGGAGGTTGGTAGACAACCTGGGTCTCTACCTCACAGCATAAGCAAGATGGGCAGTGGTGCAGCCTGTTAGGGTTGCATGATTACATCTGAAGGGCCAGCTCCAAAGCAAAAAGGGAAAGGACTGGCCAGGCTGGTGTAGCACAGGGATTAGCATCTGCCTGGGTGCAGGTATGCCCACTCATAACTTCAGAACACGACTTTGTTTGGCTATAGGGTCTTTGCCAAGGTAACTAAGTTAAGGGTTTTGCAATGAGGTCGTACTAGATTTCAGGTGGGTCCTGAGTCCAATGACTGGCATCCTTGTAAGGAGAAGAAATGATACATAGGGCTATGTGAAGACTGAGGCAGAGAGGTGCATGATGTCCACAGCCACCCAGGCCTGAAAGGGCAGCTCAGCCCTGGTAAAACCTTGATTTCAGATTCCTGGCTTCCAGAATGTGGGGGTCCCTTTATGTGGCTTTAAGCTTGTGATCCCAGGAAGCTCATACAGCAGCCTCCATACGTGAAGCCTTTGGGCCAATAACCAATAAATTTAGCCACAAGGAAACCAGGAATTTCTGCTAATTGAAGGACACCATGAGCAGCATTAATAGCTACATAAGACAAGGTCATCTCATGTTTAAAGCCAGCAAGGGGCTGGCATCTAGAAATGACTGCCTTACAAATTTCCACAAATTTGCCAAGGAAACATTTAGAAAACATGGTAAGAGCAAAGACAGATGTCCAAATTGCTGCTGTCTCTGAAAAGATGCTCCAGCTTGCTAATAATGGGGGCATTTAAATGACAAGGAGGAGACGCCATACACTTGACAATGGGAGCCTACTTTCCAAGACATGGTGACAACATCTTGACTGTGTGGACAGGCACCAAGATGGAGCAGGGATGACCCCAGGAGGGGCACTTCATGGGGCAGGGAGCCCAATGAAGCACAGGCAGAGGTGCATCCAGGCGTGCCCTGGGGGAAGTAACCTTGGGGGATGTTCCAAAGGCCTGCATCTGGAGCCACAACCAAGGGCATGGGGAGCACGGGAGCTGAGACCCAGCTGAGTCTGGCATATCTAAAGGCTATCTGCAGCTGCTCTTTGTAGACATCTAGTTCTAGAAGCATCTGAGAAGCACTTGCAGCCCAGCCCTCCCTCCAAGCAGCCCCTTAGCCAGAGCTCATCATTTGTCCTCCATTGTCCCACAGGCCCTAACTCCAGAGCTGAGCCTCAGAGGGGGGCCTTAGGCCCCCCAGCTCCTAGAGAATATCTGAACCCATGAGACACTGGGTGGGGCCCACCTGACCTAGGTCACCAAAGAGGGGCGGGGGAAGATTCAGCTTGCCCTGTCCAAGTGCCCACCACCAGGCTTCACCACATTCTCTAGCATAATGGGTCTGGCCACTAGGTCCTTGCCTACACCACCCTCCCCCAGCCCTCCACCATCAGCAGGGCCTTTGGGACTAGGTAGGGATCACCATTCCCTGCTCCCCCAAACACACACACAAACACGCAGGAACACCTATACAGGGAGAGACACATGAAACACATGCAGAAACCGGCCCCCATGCACACACACACACATAGAAACCATATGCACACATACACACACACACAGGCCTCCATGCACACACACATGGAGACACACCAGGACACACACAGAGGCACACACCCCCAAAACACATGCACATGAAGACACACATACACACGCATAGTCATGAGCCCACATACAAGAACATGGAAACACGCATGCAAACATGGGCCCCATGCACACACATGCACATGGAGATACACATGCACACACATGCAGACACGGGCCCACACAAACACACATGTACAGGGAGACACATATGCACATACAGCCAGATTAGGGCCATACGCGCACGCACACACACACACACACACGTAGACACATGAAGATAAGGGCTTCCACCCACACACAGGCACAGGGAGACACCCATACACACCCACAGGGGCATTGGCCACACACACACACACACACACACACACACACACATGCACAGCTGAGAAGCAGCCCGTTTACTGTCGTCTGTCCCATGTCACTATTGTCCAGGAGCAACATTGTGGGGAGGCAGGGGACTCTGCAGGCAGGACAGCTGTGAAGGCCAGAGCAGAGCAGCCTGGACCTGAGCGCCCCATGCCTGCTGCCTGTAGCTGCCAGGACTGTCTCTGGACAGGAGGGGGCAGGGGCAAGGGTGGTGCCTGGAACCAAGGCAGGGCCAACAGCCCCAGAGAGGAGTGGAGCGGGACAGCACAGACTTGGTAGCTCAGAGCTCAGCCACCTACTGGGAACAGGAAAAAGAGGACAGGAGAGGAGAGCCATTCTCTTCCCCACGGGCGGCCCAGGCTGGAGGCGGGGCCCACCAGCAGCACGGCACATCCTGGGATGTCAGCATAGAGCCCGGAGCCCAGCTGGGCGCTGAAGACCCTGCCCCACAGCCTGGGCAGAATGAGTAGGGGGACACCAGGGTGAGCCAGGGCTGCCAGGGGAGCCTTAGCCCAGCATGCTCACCTATGTGCACCTGCCGGGCCTGGCACCACCTGACCTGGGCCCTCAGGGGCAACAGGCTCCCAGGTGGGGCTCTCAGCCCTGCGGTTTCTCTCAGAATCACGCGTCCTTCCAAGGAACTGGGTGCTCCCCCTCTGCCTCCCACACAGCACCTGTCCCCAGGGACAAGGGCAAGCAGGACAGACTGTGACAGACAGCTCTGAAGGGCAGAGGGGCTGGGCTGGGCACTGCCTTCCCCAGGCATCACATCCAGGCCTTTCAGGGCCTGGCTCCATCCCATGCCACACAGCCCAGTGGGCAATAGCTTCTCTGGGTCTCCTAGGTGAGCCCAAATGTCCCCCCAAGGGCACCAGACCTGCCAGAGACCACCTCCACACAACCTCCCAGCATGGGAATGCTGGCCCTGGTGTCCTGGGTCCAGATGATGGGATCCTGATGCCCCCCTCTCCAAAACTCTGCACAACATCTCCCAGCACTCACATGGATGAGCTGGGGTGGCATGTGCTCTCAGGCCTACGGGGCTTTCTGGGGGGCACCCAGGTCTGCACTGGGTGAAGGTGAGGCCTAGACCCAGCCCATCACAGCTCCATACACATCGGTGGCGTGTCATCACTGGACAGCTGCCCCGACAGCCCAGAATCCGATGCCAGGGCACCTCCAGAAAGCCACTCCGCGGTCTTCACCCCGTGCTGGGCAACCAGAAAACAGATCCACGGCACAGTCCACCCCAGCCTCCAGCAGCTACAGAGGACTTGCAGACACACAGGCCAACTTCACAGCCAGGCCCAGACCCCCCAAGGTCCCTGCCAGCCCTCACTGGCCACACCACCCAGCTGCAGCCCCAGTAAGAGGCCCAGCTCTGAGATGCTAGTATGGGAACAAGTGTGTGGGTAATGGGTGAGGTCCCTGGTCCCCAAAGGCCACTGGGGACTCTGGCCCTGCACACTCACACGCACAGCCCCTCCCATGGGGCCAGCCGCCAACCTGCTCCTCTAGGCAGTGGGACACAGGAACAAGGGTGGCATGCCACCGGGAAGCCCTGCATCCATGTCTCAGACACGTGGCCATGCGGGCTTTGGCTTCTCATGCACACAACAGCACCCCCTTCCTCACAGGGCTGCCTCAAGGCAGTGGTGGTGGTGCCCGGGGCCTCTCCCTTCTGGGGGCATCCCGGTGGCCACCACAGTGTTGCAGTGCACAGAGTCAGCCATGGTATTGAGGGAGAGGACATGAGCTGGGCAGCAGGGGCCTCAGAGAGGAGCCCACTTCACCCATGGCACAGGAGCCTCACATGCAACCCCACCATTGCTGCAGACTTCCCAAGAACATAAATAAGGGAATTTCCTCTGCTGAGGCCCTGGGGGTTCCCAGCCCATTTTTAGCTGGGCACTGAGGCAGAGCTCCCCTCCCCCAGGCATACCCACCACAGATTAGGTTCCTGGTACCATCCCAGGGGAAAAGCTGAGGTCATGAGAGCCAGGGTCTGAGCCCATCCCCACCCAAGCACCAAGGCTGCGTACAGGTCTCTTCCAGCCTAGACCCCCCAGTCCAGTCATGCCACACACACACAGACACAGCCCACCTTCTGAAGACACGAGCTAGCATACAAATGCCCAGGAGGCTCTCCACGGGAGACGGCACACATGCCAATGGCCCTCTGAGACAGGCCCCATCCCTGGCTCATGTCACACAGATCTGAATCGAAGTGAGTGACAGCTTGCCTGCAGCCTGTGGGGGTCACACCTGGGCTACTGGCCTCCCCTGGGGGGCGGGGAGAACACCCAGGATCGGGTGGCTCGGGGGCTCCTTCCAGCCTCGGAGGATTTGGCCTAAACAGAAGGAAGCCGGGGCGGGGTCATAAGAACTGGAGGAGGCCACGCTGCAGCCCCACACGGCGCTCACACACAGGCACACACGCTCTCAGGAACCCGGGCCCCACGCTGATAAATTAAAGGATATTTTCAGCTTTAAAGCTATTTCTGAGCTCCCAGGAAGGCTCTACTTCGACTGTGACCAAGGTCACAGGGATGCAACCACACCTCAGAGCAGGGGCTCTATCGCCGCCCCCAGCACATGCTGTCCATCTGCTTCAGCTGTGGGTGACCTGCGGGAAACAGGGCAGACGCCAAGATAAGAGGAAGGCCGCCCCAAGTCCCCGCTGGGTTGCATCACGCAGCCTTGCATGTACCAAAACCAGGAGGTGATCTGTCGCTTTCTGAAATGACCTTGGTCGCGATGATCTGTAACTCCTGATGGGAGACAGACCCTGTAGGAAATACCGCTCCCGGGGCAGGCAGGGTCCCGGCCACCGTCCTCACTGCCTTCTCCTTTTTTGTTACAATTTTCACAAAGGGTGCAGGCTTCTTGTGATGAGCACCGAGAGTCACATGTACGTGATGATTCACTGAATTCTACTCCAGAAAACAATATTGCACTGCATGTGAACTGAGTAAACTTTAAATAAATAAAAAATTTTGCAGAGGGTGCAGGGTGGAACTGTATTCTCCCTACATGGGCCTAGGCCCTGTAGAGGCATAGCTAGGAGGCGGAGTATATGGCAGCCCTGGGACCTGAGTATCATCCAAAATGATAGATGATAGATAGATAGATAGATAGATAGATAGATAGATAGATGATAGATAGATAGATAGATAGATAGATAGATAGATAGATGATAGATGATAGATAGAAGGATGGGATGAACTTCTAGAAGACAGTTCCCAGGAGTCCTGCTGGTGAAGCATCAAAGCAACTCTATCATTCCAAAAATCACCATCTGCCCTTTCCAACAAGATCTTTGAAAGTCTCTTTGGTGGGGTAGGAGGATATCTTACTTGGACACATAATCTCAGCCCAAGGGCTTATAATATGTGCTCCTCAATATGTCTCAGGGCTCTTTTGACTTTTACTGAGAAATATGTCATTACAGCAATCCCCTATTGGTCTTTTATATTAAACTCTCAGTAGGCTAAATAAATAAATAAATAAATAAATAAATAAATAAATAAATAAAGGATGGGATGAATGGAAGGAGAGACAGCAGAAAGAATGAAAGAGATGAATGGAAAGATAGACGATAGAAAGATGGTTGGATGGATAGATACTAGAATGAAAAATAGCAGCAATGTCCACAATAGCCAAACTGTGGAAGGAGCCTCAGTGTCCATCGAAAGATGAATGGATAAAGAAGCTGTGGTCTGTGTACACAATGGAATATTCCTCATCCATTAGAAATGACAAATACCCACCATTTGCTTCGATGTGGATGGAACTGGAGGGTATTATGCTGAGTGAAATAAGTCAATCGGAGAAGGACAAACATTATATGGTCCCATTCATTTGGGGAATATAAATAATAGTGAAAGGGAATAGAAGGGAAGGGAGAAGAAATGTGTGGGAAATATCAGAAAGGGAGACAGAACATAAAGACTCCTAACTCTGGGAAACGAACTAGGGGTGGTGGTAGGGGAGGCAGGCGGGGGTTGGGGGTGACAGGGTGACGGGCACTGAGGGGGGCACTTGACGGGATGAGCACTGGGTGTTATTCTGTATGTTGGCAAATTGAACACCAATAAAAAATAAATTTATTATAAAAAAAGAAAAATAGATGGGTGAAAAAAGAATAGGGTAAATGGGTGACAGGCACTGAGGGGGACACATGACGGGTTGAGCACTGGGTGTTATATATTGGTAAACCAAATTCCAATAAATAATATATAATTAATTAATTAATTGTTAAATAATTCACTAATTAACATAATATTCATTAATTAATTATATATTTACCAAAAAATGAAAAATCTCCACGACACATTGTTAAGTGAAAAAAGTAAACTATAAAATACTGGGTATACCATCATGCCACTGGTATAAGAAATATGCAATACGACCCCCTGACCGTCTTGTCAGAAGGACACAATTTTTTATCTTGGCATCATGAGTTCAAGCCCCACAGTGGTGGGCATGGAGCAGATTAAATATACATAGAGAGAGATAAACACATAATCAGCCAAATATTCCCATTAGTATACACTACCTCTGATATAATACACAAACTGGTAATAGTTATATATTAAATAAATAAATTGTGGTGGTGAAAATAAAAATTTAAAAAATTTTTAAAAGGGGGAAAAGAAATATATATGTTAGAGGGTTTTATAAATGGATGCATGATACATAAGTCAACGTGTAAATAAAAGATTAGATAGATAACTAGAAGACAAACAGATGACGTATGGTTGGATAGATTGGTAGATATGAGATGGAAAGATATATGAAAGGGATAATAGTTAGATGATAGATAGATAGATAGATAGATAGATAGATAGATAGATGATAGATGTGTGGAAAGAAGAAGAAAGAAAGAGAAAGAAAGAAAGAAAGAAAGAAAGAAAGAAAGAAAGAAAGAAAGAAAGAGAAAGAAAGAAAGAAAGAAAGAAAGAAAGAAAGAAGAAAGAAAGAAAGAAAGATAGAAAGATAGAAAAGAAAGGTGATAGATAGATAGATAGATGATAGATAATGTTACAAGAGACATGACTCATTTCCTGCCACAAGACCCACCCCCACCTGGCAGGTTCTCAGAGGCCCAGGCCTGGGGGCCTTCCTCCCATCCCCTGGACTGGGGGTCCCTCAGGGCAGCGCTGAGCGTCTCCCTTGTCTGACTGGTGCCCCAGTTCAGGAGACCTGCCTTGTGGCCCCCAGCTCGAGGACAACCAGGGCTCGGCTCACACAGGACCCTGAGCACCAGAGACCCCTGCACAGGGGAAGAAGGCATCTGGCCCGAGCCTGGGAGGAGGTGTGCCGGTCACCGGTCAGGCGGGGCCAGCAGCGGCCTGTCACGCGGGGAGCACAGCCTGGGAGCAGGGCGTGGGGGACAGTACCAGGGATGCTACCTTCACATGCCCTCGGGCACCAAGAGGCCACCATGTCAGGTCCCTCTGTCCCTCTCTCTCTCCTTCTCTTATGGACCCAGCAGAGTGGGCTGAACGCTGGCGCCCAGAGGCTATGTCCACCCCCAATGCCGTGGCACCTGTGGATGTGACCTTGTTTGGAAAAAGGGTCTTGCACATCTGATTCAAGTCAACGAGCTTAAGATGAGAAGCTCCAGGCTTACACCCATTGGTAGGTGTCCTACAAGAGACATACAAGGAGAGACACAGATGCAGAAGAGAAGCCTCATGAAGACAGAGGCAGAGACCGGAGGGACAGGGCCACAACCCGGAGGCATGTGGGGCCCACAGAGGCTGGAAGAGGCAGGAAGGACCCTCCAGGGAGCCTGTGGGGGGAGGGCGGTCCTGCCCTGCCCCAGACCTCAGACATCTGGCCTCCAGAGCTGGGAAGGGAAATTTCCACTGCTCAAGTCCATCTGTGGCCCTTGTCACAGCAGCCCCAGGACGCTTGCACACGCAGCCAGAAGGGCTTGGCCAAGAGGAGGTTCAGGAGACTCCTGGGTCTTTTCAAGCCACATGGGCCCAATGCTGTCGAGAGCCCCTGACCCTGTGGGGTGCTGGTCACACAGGGCACAGTCTCTGACCTCTGGGGTATTGTGTCGTGCTGAGCACACGCCCTGACTCCTGGAGGTGTTGGGTCACACTGGGCATAGCCCCTGAATTCTGGAAGGTGCTGGGTCATGCTGGGCAGTCCCTGATCCCTGGAGGTATTGTGTCATGTTGAGCAAACCCCTGACTCCTGGAGGTGTTGGGTCACATCAGGTATAGCCCCTAACCCTGTAGGGTGCTGGTCACACAGTGCACAGTCTCTGACCCCTGGAGGTATTGTGTCATGCTGAGCACAGGCCCTGACCCCTGGAGGTGTCAGTCACACTGGGCATAACCCCTGACTTCTGGAAGGTGCTGGGTCACACTGGCACAGCCTCTGACCCCCGGAGAGAATTGGGTCAAACTTAGCCCAGTGCACTTCAGAAGTGTTTCCTGTGTTCCCGGTATTTGACAACTCAACACATTACTCATGCTGCCCACACGAAGGGCCGTTCCCAAAAAAGAACTGATGGCAAATCTACTGAAGATTTAAAACAACCACCTTAAAGATGCTCAGAGAACTATAGGCAGATGCAGAGAAATTTGAGAAAACGATGTATGAACAAAATGCAAATAACAATACAGAAATAGAAAATCAGAGAAGATGCAGTGAAATGCCGGGACACCTGCCCCCCGATGTTTCTAGCAGCCATGTCCACAATGGCCAAACTGTGGAAGGAGCCTCGGTGCCCATCGAAAGATGATGGATAAAGAAGATGTGGTCTATGTATACAATGGAATATTCCTCAGCCATTAGAAACGACAAATCCCCACCATTTGCTTCTACGTGGAGGGACCTGGAGGGTATTATGCTGAGTGAAGTAAGTCAGTCGGAGAAGAACAAACATTATATGGTCTCATTCATTTGGGGAGTATAAAAATTAGTGAAAAGGAATAAAGGGAAAGGAGTGAAAATATCAGTGAGGGTGACAAAACATGAGAGACACCTAACTCTGGGAAATGAACAAGGGGTAGTGGAAGGGGAGGTGGGCGGGGGTTGGGGTGACCGGGTGACGGGCACTGAGGAAGGCACTTGATGAGATGAGCACTGGGTATTATGCTATATGTTGGCAAATTAAACTCCAATAAAAATTTTTTTTTAAAAAGTACATGGTTAAGAAAACATTTTTAAAAAGTAAGAAAATCTAAGAAAAATTTGGGAGATGAAAAATACAATAGCTGAAATGAAAAACTCACTAGAGAGATTCAAAGCAGATTTTTTTAATGATAAATTTATTTTTTATTGGTGTTCAATTTACCAACATACAGAATAACACCCAGTGCTCATCCCGTCAAGTGTCCCCCTCAGTGCCCGTCACCCATTCACCCCCACGCCTCGCCCTCCTCCCCCTCCACCACCCCTAGTTCGTTTCCCAGAGTTAGGAGTCTTCATGTTCTGTCTCCCTTTCTGATATTTCCCACTCATTTCCTCTCCCTTCCCTTCTATTCCCTTTCACTATTTTTCATATTCCCCAAATGAATGAGAACATATAATGTTTGTCCTTCTCCGATTGACTTACTTCACTCAGCATAATACCCTCCAGTTCCATCCACATCGAAGCAAATCGTGGGTATGTGGGAAATGTCAGAAAGGACAGGACTTGAAGGTCTACACATCACTCACTGCCCACATGGAGGGCCGTCAGCCCGTGTCACCCACGACGCCATCCAGCGCCAGCGACTTCCCTGCCGAGCTTGCTTTCTCCTCCCCGTGCCTGCTTCTGTAACCCTATAACCAGAAGACCGTGCTCTTTCAGAACAGGTTCAGGGCCATAGGTGAGAGAGCAGAAAGGAGTTTCCACACGGCCCAGAGCCCGACCAGGTGCCCAGGTTCGCTGTGATTGACAGCAAGCACGGGGTGCTCCGGTGGGTAGGCACGAGGAGCCAGTGCTAGTACTTCCCGCTGAGGTCAAGGGCAGGGCGGACGTGGTGCTCACCGCCCCTGCAGGCCCGTCCCGGAGCCCTGGCCCAGGCAGCCCGGCCCCGCGTCCCCCACGCAGGCCCTGTCCAAGGTGCTGCCCTGGTCAGCCCTGCTCTGCCGGCTGCCGTCCCCGGGCTCCCCCACCGCAGTCCCTGCACAATTCCTTCCTTCCACACAAGAGCCCCTCTGCTCACCTGCTCCTCCCTCGCTCGGCCCTAACACCCAGGCCACCAACCCTCCCACTGTCGTAGTCGCCCTGCCTTCCTGAAGTCGTGAGCTGGAATGGGACAGCACGGAGCCTTCTCCAGCTGCCCCCTCCCTCGGCACACAGGGCCAGCGTATGGGACCCACACGTGTGCCCACGGGCCGACTCCAGGGTGGGACTCGAGGGGTGCAGGTGTGTTGGGGGCTTGACAGTGGGACCCCAGCTGCGCTTCACACACAGGAGAGGTGCTTTGAGTAGGAAACAACATCCGGTGAGCCGAGCTGTCAGTGCTCTCCTGGAAAGAGGCGCTGCTGTTGGGAGACCAACCCTGGTTCTGATGACACAGAGAAAACCCTAGCGACCTGACACAGGGGAGAAGCCACCGTAGAGTCTCTGTCAGCACAACGGGACCCATGCTCCGTCCACCCCGAGCCTGCCTGATGGCGCCCCCGCCTGCTTTGGGCACTCGTGTGGGGATGAGTAGCCTAAGGAAGACCATCTTGTCCTTCACGTGCCCGTCAGTGCTCCTACTGCCTGCATTTCTCCGCGGGAAGACACACGATTCCTGCCTGGGCACTAATCTACCTTCCTGAGAGCTTCCTTCCTCAGGAAGACCTTGGGCCTGGGGCTCGTTCTCTGGAGAGCTCTCTCTGGGGGCAGGCGAATGACCCGGGATCCATCCTGAAAAGGACCCAAGTAAACCTTCCCCCTTTCTTGTAGAGATGCTAAAAGGCTTGTGCAGTTTGTGTGGACACCCTGGACGGGGCCGCAGCACAGGCTACGGGTGGGGAGCCAAGTCCCTGCCTTTCAGACGTGCGGGGGGTGGGGGGCCCTGATGGCAACCACACAGGCTCCCAGGGCAGGGACGTGCAGGGGTAGGTCATGGCCAGCCCAAGAGACTCCCAGCTCAGCTTCAGAGGCCACAGGGAGACCAGCAGAGGCTGTGACATGGCCTGGGCTGGCTGTGGGGGCCAAGATAGGTCACCCTCCAAACACCCATGTTAGGGTAGATTATTTCAACCTGCCACCATGGATGGCAACAGGGCAGATGGCATTCTCCTGGGAGGACAGGACAAGGTCAGGGCTGAAGTCACACAGTGCACTGGCCAGGGCACAGAAGGGAGCCCACCAGGGTTGGGGCCGCTGGGGGCCCATGGAGGGCCAGTGGCTCTGGGCTGCAGGGACCAGGCTCAGGCACATCCCTGCAGGAGCTTGAGCTGCCTACGCGGCTATACTGGGGCTTCTGGGCTCCCCAATAGGGCCCCTGGGCACCCACCATACCCCACCCCCACCACCCACGTAAGGAGGCCTTGGCCCTGTGCGGACTCCCCCCAAGACCCTGTAAGACAGAAACCAAACAAGAAAAGGGAACTTCAGGATGCAGGCCAGGCCATTTGGTTTCGATGCTATGTTAATCTTCCCAGGGCTGCTGGGACCTAGGAAGCAGGGCTGTGGGCACAGAGCTCAGGCACAAGGAGCCCCGGGGGGGGTTCGTCAGAGCAGGGATGGGGCAGGCTGCAGGCGGAGTGTGACTGCAGGGAGACCGAGGCTGCAAGGGCAGTGAGGCTGCAGAAAAGCCGCCGCCACAGCCCGGCCCGAGATGAGTGGAGTGTGCTCGGAGCCAGGACAGAGGGAGGGAGGTGGGGCAGCAGAACCAGCCACAGGACCTGAGGAGACACCAGGCCCTCAGGACCCATGGAGGCAGCAGCAGCTGAGCCGGCAACGGGGAGGGCAGGCCGCCCGCGGGCCTACGTGACATCCCAGGAACACACCGGTCGAGTGCGACGGGACGAGCACACCCAGCCAACAAGGGTGGATGCACGACACGCTGATGGCTGGGGAAGGACCTGGACCATCAAGGATCATGACAGGTCCGGTGGGCAGGAGCCTGAGGGCTGCCCTTCATCACACCTGCAGGGGCCCAGGCCTGGACTGCATGAGCCACTGCAGGAGCAATGTCTAGACAGACAGGTGGGTCCCAGGTGAGGACGTGGGGGGACTGACTCACCAGAGGAGGGGAAGACACCCCAGGGATCCCAGGGCCTGTCCAGGTTAACGAAGCAGCTCAAGCCCCTGGGAGGATAACCGGTGAGGGGAGAGCGGCCCTGGGCTGCATCAGATGAGCAGCAGGTGAGTTGGGTTGGAGCAGGGGGGCCGTTTAGGCTCACAGGACCGAGAGCCCAGGTCAGCAGAGGGGCTGAGGGGCGGATCCACATGGACGGAGCCCAGGGGTGAGGGCAGGATCCAATCCGGGACACAGGGTGTGAGGCAGGCCACAGGGCAAGGGCAGACCTGGAACACACAGAGACTGGGTGGTGCTCAGGGAGCCCTGGGGACAGATCCTAAGACAGGAGGGCAGGGGCTGCGGTATCCGTGAGATCCTGGGACCAGGAGAGAGAAGCCCGGGTGAGCAGGAGCCAAGGGGGGCAGCACGAGCAGAGGGCAGCCCCCAGAACTCAGGGAGCAGGGGAGGTGGTGCAAGTGAGCAGGGGCAGGTGACGGAGAAGGAGGGGCAATGGTCACCCCAGGAGCTTACGGAGCAGGGAACCTATTGCAGGGGAGCAGGGTACGTGGGGAGCAGGAGAGACAGGGGTCACCCCAGAAGCTCATGCAGCAGGGAGCTGATGCAGGGGAGCATGGGGAAGATGGGGAACAGGAGGGGCAGGGTTCACCCCACGAGGTCAGTGAGCCGGGGAGCTGCTGTGGTTGTGCAGGGCAGGTAGGGAGCAGGAGGTACAGGGGTCACCCCAGGAGCTCAGGAAGCAGGGGAGCTGGTACAGGGGAGCAGGACATATGGGGGAGCAGAAGGTGCAGGGGTCACCCCAGGAGCCCAGGCATCAGGAGGCTGGTGCAGGGGTCGTTGGCAGGTGGGGAGCAGGAGAGGCAGGGGTCACTCCAGGAGCTCAGGGAGCAGGGAGCTGGTGCAGGTGTGCAGGTGAGGTCGGGGAACAGGAGGGTGGGGTCACCTGAGGAGCTCAGGGTCCAGGGGGATATGCTGTAGGTGAGCAGGGGCAGGTGGGGGAGGAGGAGGGGCAGAGATCACACCATGAGCCCAAGGAGCAGGGGAGCTGGTGCAGAGGAGCAGGGCAGGTGGGAGTGCAGGAGGGGCAGGAGTCACCTGAGAGACCTAGGGAGCAGGGGAGCAGGTACAGGAGAGCAGGTCAGGTGGGGAGCAGGAGGGACAGGGGTAGCCTCAGGAGCTCAGGGAACAGGGGAGCTGGTGCAAGGGAGCATGGTAGATGGGGAGCAGGAGATGCAGGGTCACCCCAGGAGCCCAGGGAGCAGAGGAGCTGGTGCAGGTGAACAGGGTACATGGGGAGCAGGAATTGCAGGGGTCGCCCCAGGAGATCAGGCAGCAGGGAGCTGGTGCAGGTGAGTAGGGCAGGTGGGGAGCAGGAGGCGCAGGGGTCAGCCCCGGAGCACAGGCAGCAGGTGGGTTGGTGAATGAGACCAGGGGTAAGTGGGGGAGCAGGAGGGTCAGGGGTCACCCAGGAGCTCAGGGAGCAGGGGAGCTGGTGCAGGAGAGCAGAGGCAAGAGGGGTAACAGGAAGGGCAGGGGTCACCCTAGGAGCCCACGGAGCAGGGAGCCTGTACAGGTGAGCAGGGCAAGAGGGGGAACAAAAACGGTGGGGGTCACCCCAGGAGCCCAGGGAGCAGGGAGTGGGTGCAGGTGAGCAAGGGCAGGTGGCAGAGCAGGAAGGGCAGGGGTCATCCCAGGAGCTCAGGGATCAGGGAGCTGGTGCAGGTGAGCAGGGCAGATGGGGAGCAGGAGGGGCAAGGGTCAGCCCAGAAGTACAGGCAGCAGGTGAGTTGATGCAGGGGACCAGGGGTAAGTGGGGGATCAGGAGGATCAGGGGTCACCCCAGGGCCCAGGGAGAAGGGAGCTTGTGCAGGGGAGCAGGGCAGGAGGGGAGCAGGAGGGGCAGGTGTCATCCCAGGAGCACAGGCAGCAGGTGAGTTGGTGCAGGGGACCGGGGTAAAAGGGTGCGCAGGTGGTTCACGGGTCTCCGCAGGAGCTCAGAGAGCAGGGGACCTGGTGCAGGAGGGCAGGGGCAGGTGGGGAGCAGGAGGGGCAGGGGTCACCCCAGCAGCTCAGGCACCAGCAGAGCTGGTGTAGGTGCACAAGGCAGGTGGGGGACCAGAGGGGTATGGGTCACCCTAAGAGCACAGGGAGCAGGGAAGCAGGTGCAGGAGAGCAGGGGCAGGTGGGGGAGTAGGAGGTGCAGGGGTCACCACAGGATCAGAGGCAGCACGGGGGTTGTTGCAGGTGTGCAGGGCAGGTGGGGAAGCATAGAGGTTGGGGTCACCCCAGGTTCTCAGGGAGCATGGGAGCAGGTTCAGGTGAGCAGGGCAGGTGGAGGAGCAGGAGGGGCAGGGGTCACCCAGGAGCTCAGGGTGCAGGGTGGCTGGTGCAGGGGAGCAAGGGCAGGTGGGGGAGCAAGCGGGGCAGTAGTCACCCCAGGAGACCAAGGAGCAGGGGAGTTGAGAAGATGAACGGGCAAGTGGGGGAGCAGGACAGACTGGGATCACCCCAGGAGCCCAGGGAGCAGGGGAGTTGGTACAGGAGAGCCGGGAGCCAGTGAAAGAACAGGTGGCGCAGGGGTCACCCCAAAGTCCAGGGAGCAAGGGAGCAGGTGCAGGGAAGTAGGTCAGGTGGGGGAGCAGGAGGGCCAGGGGTCACCCCAGGAGCCCAGGAGCAGGGGAGCAGGTGCATGGGAGCAGGGTAGGTGGGGAGCAGGAGGGGCAGGGGTGCAGAGGGAGCATGGAGCGGGTGCAGGCGAGCAGGGGCAGGTAGGGAGCAGGAGGTGCAGGGGTCACCCCAGGAGCCCAGGGAGAAGGGAGCTGGTGCAGGTGAGCAGGGCAGGAGGGGAGCAGGAGGGTCAGGGGTCACCCAAGGAGCTCAGGCAGCATGGGAGCTGGTGCAGGGGAGCAGAGCAGGTGGCGTGCAGAAGGGGCAGGGGTCACCCCAGAAGCCCAGGGAGCGTGTGAAGGTGAGCAGGGCAGGAAGGGGAGCAGGAGCGATGGGGGTCACCCCAGGAACAGAGGGAGCATGGAGCAGGTGCAGGCGAGCAGGGGCAGGTAGGGAGCAGGAGGTGCAGGGGTCACCTTAGGAGTCCAGGGAGAAGGGAGCAGGTGCAGTTGAGCAGGACAGGAGGGGAGCAGGAGGGTCAGGGGTCACCCAAGGAGCTCAGGCAGCATGGGAGCTGGGGCAGGAGAGCATGGCAGGTGGGGAGCAGGAGGGAAGGGGTCAACCCAGGAGCACAGGCAGAAGGTGAGCTGGTGCAGGGGAGCAGGGGTAATTGGGGGTGCAGGAGGTTCATGGGTCTCCCCAGGGTTTCAGGGACCAGGGGAGTGGGTGCGGGTGACCAGGGCAGTAGGGGTGCAGGAGGGGCAGGGGTCACCCCAGGAGCCCAGGGAGAAGGGAGAGGGTGCAGATGAGCAGGGCAGGTGGGGGAACAGGGGGCCAGGGGTCACCCCAGGGGCCCAGGAGCAGGAGAGCAGGTGCAGGGGACCAGGGTCAGGTGGGGAGCAGGAGGGGCAGAGGTCACCCCAGGAGCCTAGGCAGCAGGAGAGCTACTGCAGGGGAGCAGCGGCAGGTCGGGTGCAGGAGGGGAAGGGGTCACCCCAGGAGCCCAGGAAGAAGGAAAAGGGTGCAGATGAGCAGGGCAGGTGGGGGAGCAGGGGGCCAGGGTCACCCTAGGAGGCCAGGGAGAAGGGAGGGGGTGCAGGGGAGCAGGACAGGTGGGGAGCAGGAGGCGCAGGGGTCACCCCAGGATCTCAGAGAGCAGGGGAGCAGGTGCAGGGGAGCCGGGCAGGTAGGGAGCAGGAGGTGCAGAGGTCACCCCAGGAGCCCAGGGGCAGGGGAGCTGGTGCAGGTGAGCAGGGGCAGATGGGGGAGCAGGAGGGGCAGGGGTCACCCCAGGAGCCCAGGGGGCAGGGGAGCTGGTGCAGGTGAGCTGGGGCAGGTGGGGGAGCAGGAGGTGCAGAGGTCACCCCAGGGGCAGGGGAGCTGGTGCAGGTGAGCAGGGGCAGGTGGGGGAGCAGGAGGGGCAGGGGTCACCCCAGGATCCCAGGGGGCAGGGGAGCTGGTGCAGGTGAGCAGGGGCAGGTGGGGGAGCAGGAAGGGCAGGGGTCACCCCAGGAGCTCAGGGAGCAGTGGAGCCAGTGCAGCGGAGGTGGTGCAAGTGAGCAGGGGAGGTGGGGAACAGGAGGGGCAGGGGTCACGCCAGGAGCTGAGGGAGCAGGGGAGCTGGAACAGGGGAGCAGGGGCAGGTGGGAGAGCAGGAGAGGCAGGGGCCAACCCCTAGGAGCCCAGGAAGCAAGGAGCTGCTGCAGGTGAGCAGGGCACGTGGGGGAACAACGGGGGCAGGCATCATCCCAAGAGCCCAGACAGCAGAGGAGCTGGTGCAGGGGAACAGAGCAGGTGGGAGAGCAGGAGGGGCAGGGGTCACCCCAGGAGGTCAGTGTGCAGGGGAGCTGGTGTAGGGGAGAGGGGCAGGTGGAGGAGCAGGAGAGCCAGGGGTTACCCCAGGATCCCAGGGAGCAGGGGAGCTGGTGTAGGGGTGCTGGTGTAAGTGAGCAGGGCAAGTGGGGAGCCGGAGGTGCAGGGTTCATCCAGGAGTACAGGGAGTGGGTAGCTCATGCTGGGGAGCAGGGGCAGGTGGGTGAGCAGAAAGGGCAGAGGTCACCCCAGGAGCAAAGAGAGCAGGGGAGCAGGTGCAGGTTAGCAGGGCAGGTAGGGGAGAGGAGGGGCAGGAGTCACTCCAGGATCCCAGGAAGCAAGGAGATGCTGCAGGTGAGCAGGGTCAGATGGGGAACAGGAGGGGCAGGGGTCACCCAGGATCTCAGTGCTCAGGGGAGCTGGTGCTGGGGAGCAGGAGCAGGATGGGGAGCAGTAGGGGCAAGGATCATGCCAGGAGATCATGGGGCAGGGGAGATAGTGCAGGTGAGCAGGGCAGGTGGGAGAGCAGGAGGTGCAGGAGTCACCCCAGGAGCTCATGGTGCAGGGGAGCTGATGCAGGGAAGCAGGGACAGGTGGGGGAGCAGGAGGGGCAGGGGTCAGTCACCCCAGGGCCCAAGGAGCAGGGGAGTAGAGGAGATGAACTGGCAAGTGGGGGAGCATGAGGGACTGGGGTCACCCCAAGGGCCCAGGGAGCAGGGGAGCTGGTGCAGGAGAGCAGGGGCCGGTGAAGGAGCAGGCAGGGCAGGGGTCTCCCCAAAGCTCAGTGAGCAGGGGAGCTGGTTAAGGTGCACAGGGCAGGTGGGAGAGCAGTGGGGCAGGGGTCACCCCAGGAGCTCAGGCAGCAGGGAGCTAGTGCAGATAAGCAGGGCAGGTGGGGAGCAGGAGGGGCAGGGGTGCACTCAGATCTCAGCTCAGCGAGGCCCTGGAACATGCCCCGTCTTGGAGGCCCAGGGGGGCAGGGAGGTGCCGCCTTGTTCCAGAATCTCAGCGCCGAGGCCTGAGCGCCAAGCGGGGCTGCACTGCGCAGCGGCTGAGCCGGCGCCACCCGCTCAGGGGCTGAGGGTCCGGGCAGCTGAGCCTCCTGGACCCGGGGAGTGTGAGGCGGTGAGGCCGGGTGGGGAGCAGAGCCTCCCCGGGAAGGCCTTGGGGCCCAGGGGAAGGGGGGCCACTCTAGGAAGGAGGGAGCCACGGGTTTCCAGTCAGGGCAGCAGCGCGGTCCTGCAGGCTCCTGAGACCCGCCCGGGAGGGGGGTCATGGCCAGCCGGGTCCCGGGGTGCAGGGCCGAGGAGCCAGAGGCAGGAGAACAAGGGGCCCGTGGGGAGCCCCAGGCAGGGCTGCCAGCCGTGGTGGGCGTGCGAGGGGCAGCTTCAGGGCCCTGAGCTGAGCAGCGGGGCCCAGGGTCCAAGGGGACAGGCCGGCGGGTGGCGGCGTCTGAGCTGCAGCCTACTTGCTGTCACCACGCAGGACGGGACAGCCAGGGCAGGGCCGCGCTCCCTCCCACCCCGAGGGGCGCACAGGCTCAGGGCAGCCCTGGGTGCGGGAGGCCTGTGGGAGCTGCCCGGGCCCCAGAGCAGGGGGGGCAAAGGCCGGGGCCAAGGCGGGAGCAGCCCTGAGGGACGTCAGGAAGCCATGCCTGGAAGGCCTGGGGCAGTCCCGACGGCTCGGGCAGGGACGGGATCCGGCCCCGGGTGCTTGGCTGCAGAGCTGACCCTGACGTCGTGGCGCCTGGAGGGCACATGGCAGCCCAGGACGAGAGCTCCGTGCTGAGGGGCCTGGGCAGTGGGTGCAAATCCCTGCTGGGGCAAGACGCGGTCGGACGGGGACAGCAGGCCTGGGCTCAGGGGCCCGCAGGAGCCCACTGGGCACAGGGCTCCCAGGTCGGGGCTGCCACAGAGGCCGTGGTCAGGTGGGGCAGCCAGGGAAAACCTGAGCGGGGACCCAGGGGCCGAGGCCCTGGGGACGTGATCCAGGTGGTCACCCAGCACTGACCAGGCCGAGGAGTCCAGGTTCTGTGGCCACAGCGAGCCGGGCCATGCGCCTGGTGTGCAGACTCCCTGAAGCACGTGGGCGTGGTGCTCAGAGCCACCCCAGGCCTGGACCCCTGAGACCCTGGGGGTCACACAGCCTCCTCTCTTGCAGCCTCCACCACGGCCCCCTCGGTCTTCCCACTGGCCCCAGCTGCGGGTCCACTTCCGGCTCCACGGTGGCCCTGGCCTGCCTGGTGTCAGGCTACTTCCCCGAGCCTGTAACCGTGTCCTGGAATTCCGGCTCCTTGACCAGCGGTGTGCACACCTTCCCGTCCGTCCTGCAGTCCTCAGGGCTCTACTCCCTCAGCAGCATGGTGACAGTGCCCTCCAGCAGGTGGCCCAGCGAGACCTTCACCTGCAACGTGGCCCACCCGGCCAGCAACACTAAAGTAGACAAGTCAGGTGAGACGTCGGACCTCAGAGAGGGGTCCACTCGGGGACAGGCCAGGTCAGCTGTCCCGGACCCACGTCACCGGGGAGTCACCTCAGTGTCCCCGCCCTCAAGGCCTCCCCTTTCTGGGAGGGTGTCCTCTGGGCGTGGCTGCCTGGTCCAGATGACCACAGGCTGCATTCCCCACTGCATTCCCGGGGCCCATTGGGTGCCACTGGTCAGGGATCCCCTCATGAGCTGGCCTGACCTAAGTTCACCCCATGACCTGTGCCCACCCCACGCTCCCAATAACCCCAGTCTGCTCTCTCTGCAGTGCCCAAAGAGTCCACCTGCAAGTGTACATCCACATGCCCAGGTGAGTCAGCAGGGCCCCGCTCTGCACCCCAAGCAGATGGTGCACATCCAGGCACTGACTAATAGGGGAATGGGTGCTAAAAAGGAAGTCACCCAAATGCTGACCCTAACTGTCTCCCATTCCAGTCCCTGAACATCTGGGAGGGCCTTCGGTCCTCATCTTTCCCCCGAAACCCAAGGACATCCTCAGGATTACCCGAACACCCGAGGTCACCTGTGTGGTGTTAGATCTGGGCCGTGAGGACCCTGAGGTGCAGATCAGCTGGTTCGTGGATGGTAAGCAGGTGCACGCAGCCAAGACCCAGCCTCGGGAGCAGCAGTTGAACAGCACGTACCGTGTGGTCAGCGTCCTCCCCATCGAGCACCAGGACTGGCTCACCGGGAAGCAGTTCACGTGCAGAGTCAACCACATAGGCCTCCCGTCCCCCATCGAGAGGACCATCTCCAAGGCCAGAGGTGGGCAGAGGGGCTTCAGGGAAGGAGAGCTCCCGTGTAGGGTCCAGTCCTCCACCCTGACAGTGACCATCTGTGCTGACCCTTTACCCCACAGGGCAGGCCCATCAGCCCAGTGTGTATGTCCTGCCGCCATCCCAAGGGAGTTGTCATCCAGTGACACAGTCAGCATCACCTGCCTGGTCAAAGACTTCTTCCCACCTGAGATTGATGTGGAGTGGCAGAGCAATGGACAGCAGGAGCCCGAGAGCAAGTACCACACGACTGCGCCCCAGCTGGACGAGGACGGGTCCTACTTCCTGTACAGCAAGCTCTCTGTGGACAAGAGCCGCTGGCAGGGGGGAGACCCCTTCACATGTGCGGTGATGCACGAAGCTCTACAGAACCACTACACAGATCTCTCCCTCTCCCATTCTCCGGGTAAATGAGCAACACGCCCGGCACCCAGCAAGCCCCCCACCTTGGCTCTCAGGATCCCCTGAGGACGCCTGAGCCCCCGCCCCTGTGTACATAACCCCGGGTAGGCACCCATCATGAAATAAAGCACCCAGCACTGCCCTGGGACCCTGCACGCTGTCATGGTTCTTTCCGAGGTAGAGCTCGGGACACCCGGGCCCTGGGTGGTACGGGCAGGCCAGCTCTGAGTCTAAGGTGTCACCACTGGTGGGTGAGCTCTGCACCTCGAGTGGGGAGGGCGGCACAGGCTGCCACAACGTGGGGCCGGGAGCCGCCTGAGCCTGGGGAGCGCACTTTGGCAGAGGTGCAGCCCCTGTGCGCCCTCAATCCAGCCAGAAGCTAGCCAGGGCTGGGGTGTGTGGACGGGGACGGCAGGAGTTGTCCCCTCCAGGGCCCCTCAGGGAAATGAGCACACAGACCTTCCCACCTCTGTACCGAGTTGGGGGACACTGGCCTGTCCTCATGCCCTGGGCTCCCTGTCCCCTGGGCCTGCGGAGAGCTCTGCTTGGTAGCTCTGTGTCAACCCAGTAGCCATGCTTGTCCTGTCAGGAGGGGACAGGCCCTGTTTGCCCTCAGACACGACACTCCATCCATGTACAGTCCCCCACCCTGCCTCCAGTGAGGAGGTCCCCCCTGAGTTCATCCCCCCTGGGACCAGGCCTGTCCACTCATGGGGACCTCACCCCGTGCCCCAGTGGGGCAGAGGCAGGTGGCCCTGAGTGCCCAGGGGAGGGACCACTGGAGACCTCCACATGGACGCTGAGTCCAGATCCACTGAAAACAAGCCCATCGTGCTGAGCACCGCCACCTTCTCACACACACACACACACACACACACACACACACACACACACAGACCTTATACCCTGGTCCTCACACAGGACCAGCTGCAGTGCCCAGAGCAGAGCCAGTCTTGGGAACCCTCACCATGGACAACACCCTGGTCCCCACCCCCTCCACTGCCCGTCATCTGCTCAGCAGCTCATCCACACACTGACCACGCCGACCCGCCCTCCTCTGCCCCAGGGAGCCTACACCCCCTCTTGACGTGCACAAAACCCCCACAAACCAGCTTATCCTGATGCTCCCACCCACTTGTTCACTAGGGACACTCCCTGTCACTCTGGGCCCTTCCCTGGGCCCTGGGCTCTGCTGACCCTCCACAAGGGCCTGGTCCCCCAGGGAAGAGGAGGTGTGGCAGTCAAGGCACCTTCTCCCCACAGGGTCCCTGCATAGGGCAGAGCAGAGAGGGAGTGCGGGTCCCCACTGGCCTGGCCCAAGCGGTAGGGCTGGGGTGCTGAGGCTGGCACCCAGGGTTGCAGAGGGCTGTGACTGTCCCTCAGGGAATCTGCCCCTCCGCCGGCCCAGTACTGACCACCCCCTTCCTGTCCAGAGCTGATCCTGGATGACAGCTGTGCTGAGGACCAGGACGGGGAGCTGGACGGGCTGTGGACCACCATCTCCATCTTCATCACCCTCTTCCTGCTCAGCGTGTGCTACAGCGCCACTGTCACCCTCTTCAAGGTGGGCACACCCGTACTGTCCCTGGACTATGGCCCACTGTCCCGTCGCTGTCCTCACCATGTGCCCACACAGACCCCACAATGACCACATGGTGACCCCTCACTGTCCCTACATTGTCTCATCCTTGACCCCTCATGGACCTTTCCTTTTTGTCTGGCAGTTCCCTCACTTTCTTCTCACTATATCCTCACTGTCCCCTCACTGTCCCCTCACTGTCCACACCTTCTCTCATCACTGTCCCTTCACAGTGCATCACTGTCCCCTCACTGTCTCCACATGGTTCCCCACTGTCCTCATATTGTGCCTTCACTCCCTCTCAGTGTCCCCACATTGTCTCCTTATTGTCCCCTCACTTTCATGACAGTCCCCTCACTGTCTCCTATTTCCTATGACATGTTCCTCACTTTTGCCTCATTGTCTCCTCACTGTCCCATCACTGACTTCATAATGTACCCTCATTGTCTCCACAATGTCCCATCCTCACTGTCCCCACATGTCCCCTCACTGTCTCCTCACTATTTCCTCACTTTCCTATCGCTGACTCCACACGTACTCTCACTGTCACCTCACTGTCCTGTCACTATCCAAACACTGTTCAGACACTTTCCTCCCATGATCTCCACACTGTCCCCAATTGTCTCCTTTTTGTCATCATTGCCTTCACAATAACCACACACTGTCCCTTCACTCTCCCCCTTTCAGTCCTCTGTCTCCTCACTGTCTCCTGACTGTCCCCACATTGTCTCCTGTCTTTTCGCTCTCCTCACTGTCCATCACTGTCTGTCACTAACTCCTCGTGATATACTCACTGTCTCCTCACTATCTCATCACTCTCCACTCACAGTCCCATCACTACCCCTCACTGTTCCCACACTGTCCCCTCACTATCTCCTCAATGTCCCCTCATTGTCCCCTTACTGTCCCCCTTGTCTCCAGACAGTCCCTCTCTGTCCCTGCACTGTCCACTCAGTCTTTTCCCTGTCTCCTCACTGTCTCCCCACTGTCTACACTATCCCCACTCTGTCCCATTGGTTTCTTCTCACTGTCCCCACACTGTCTCCTCACTGTCCAATCACTGTCCCTTGACTGTCCTCTAAGAGTCTGTTCACTGACTCCTTACGGTCTCCTCACTGTCACCTCACTTACTCTTCACTAGACCCTCACTGTCTCCATACTGTCCCCTACCTCCACACTATCTCCTCACTGTCCCCACACTGTCTCCTCAAAGTCTCCTCACTGGCCCTAAGTCATCTTTTGCTCTCCCCTCACTGTCTCAACAATGTCCCCTCTCTCTCCCCACAGTGTCCCCAGATTGTCTCCTTACTGTTCCCTCGCTGTCTACACACATCACCTCACTATCGCCTGTCCCCTCACAGTATCATCACTGTCTCCACACTGTCTCCTCACAGGACCCACATAGCCACCACAGTGTCCCATTACTATACTCACACTGTCCCCACACTGTCCCCTAAATGTCCTCTCACTGTCCCCACAGTGCCCCCCACACTATCTCCTCATTGTCCCCTCACCATCTCATAACTGTCTCATCACTGTCCCCTCAACTGTCTCCCCACAATATCTCAACAAAGTCCCCTCACTCTCCCCACAATATCTCCACATTGTCTCCTTACTGTCCCCTCGTATACACGATCACATCACTGTCCCCTATACCCACACCGTCCCCTCAATTCCATCAGAGTCTCCTCACGTCTCCATACTGATCCTCACAGGACCCACACTGTCCCCACAGAGTCCCAACACTACCTCCTTACTGTAACCTCACTGTCCCCTCACTACCCCCACACTGTCCCTTCTCTGTCCCATCCTGGTCCTCTCACTGTCTGCTCCCTCTCCCCACACCACCCCCTCCAGGATCCCCTCACACTACCTAGCCTTGGGAGCAGGAGCTTGGTCATGGAGGGAGGTGGTCTGTGGGGGTCCAGGCCAAGCTCATACCTTCCCCTCCCTGCTGCAGGTGAAGTGGATCTTCTCGTCAGTGGTGGAGCTGAAGCGCTCAATTGTCCCCGACTACAGGAACATGATCGGACAGGGGGCCTAGGGCCAGCCCTCTGGGATGGATGTCCAGCATTGCCCTAGACCCCATGTAGGAAACGGGTGCCTTGGTTTGTGCCACTAGCCTGCTTCCAGGCCTGCTCCTCTGCCCTCTGACCTCACCAAGCTCTGAACTCACAGTCATCTTGGGCCTGCACCTCTACCATCTGGCCTTGTGGCCACCATGGGCTGTATCTTGCACTCTGGTTCACTGTCTGGAGAATCGAGGGAACACCAAGAATGCCCCCAACCTGAGCTGATGGACACCTGCTGGCCCCTCCTAGCAGCCACCAAGATACGTCTGGGGCCATGTGGACACTGAGGCATTGGGCAGTATGGCCCCCAGGGGATGGCCCCTAGGTAGACTAGCTCATTCATTCCCCCAGGAGACAGAGGGATGGAAAGCCCAGTGTCTATCTGGGTAGGGTCTGGCCTCTGTGAACACCCCATCAAAGCCAGGTTCCAGAATGCCGGATGTCCCCAGACAGGCACGTTCTGGCACGTCGAGAGGAAGCCATGGGCCCCTGTCACCCAATGGGGAAACTATTGACATTTCGCTAATGGTCAGTCAGGTCTTCTCCACCAGAGGAGACCACAGTGAGAAAGGCCCGGCCCTGAGGCTGCTGCAGGAGCTCCACAGCTGCTGGACGACAACACTTGGGGAAGCAGTGATGTCACCCAGACACCCCTCCTGGAGAGGGGACTGTTGACCCGGTCCCAGGCAGGGGGACACAGGCTCCATGGACAGAACTGGAGGGTTCTGGCGGGCCAAGGCAGCAGACCCAGCCCACTCTGTCCTGTGGCCTGGACCTGAGTCCCATGGGGCAGGAACTCCTGCTAGCTCGCAGTACCAGGGGAGAAGCAGGGGTCAGAGAGAGAGCATACAACCATGGGTAATGGCCGGGGACACTTAGGCCTTGATCTCTGCCTGTCCTGGAGCTACTGCAAAGTGGGAGCCCCTACATAGCCTGAGACCGCCATGCCAGGGAGGAGAAACAGAGCCCCTGTGCCCCCTGGGAGAGAATGTGCAGGGATCACACAAACGAAAGCCACTGTTGTAGCTTGGCTAGCTTGTTTAATCTCTTTACATTTCTGGAGCTCATTAATTTCCTTATAGTTTCTTTCTTTCTTAAAGACAATAAAATCTAAAACTTCCAGAAATCACTGGGGAAAGGCTTCCTCTGTTGATGGGCAGGTGAAATCCACAGCCATGCCACACCATGCATTGGCTCCCTCCAGCCATGGGAGTCGGGTGGGGAGCAGACCCAGCCTGGGGCTGGAGACAATGGCTACCCGCCCTGGCTGTGGACAAAGCAACAGGCATGTGTTGGGTGTGTATTAGTCAGTGCAGGCTGCCAGACAAAGACCCTGATTCTGGCATCTTAAACCACATGTGTTTATGCTTTCACAGTCCTAGTAGCCGGCAGTGGGAGATGCATGCCTCACAGGGCCCCTGTCTGTGTCCTCCCTGGCCGACCTCCTGTGCTGCCTGTATCCTGACACCTGCTCTTACAAGGACAGGAGTCCATATGGAGGACCAGCAATGCTGATGGGGCTATGACCTCCTTTCACCTTGCTACTTCTCAAAAAACCCATCTCAAATGCAGCCACATTCTGAGGTCCTGGGTCAGGGCTCAAGACTTGAATTTGAGGGACACATTTAGGTCAACACAGGCCAGTTGGGTCAAGGCACAAGGACCAGATGGGATCACTGGTGAAGGCCAGGCCAGGCGAGGCCATGGGGAGAGCATTGGCAAAGGTAAGCAAAGAAGGACACCAGTCAAGTGATCAGGGCATTGGGTAAGGAGAGACCCTCAGGGGATGTCATGTGAACTCCACTTGGGGACAGTGACCGTTTTTTCCAGGTAAACGAGGAGTGAGGGCAGGCAGGGCACCAATGAAGACTCAAGAAGGGTTGTTCACACGCAGATCTACTCAGGCTGCAGATCCAGGGCCAGCAATTACAGAGTCGAGATTCTGTCCTTGTGGTGACTAGGAGGTCTCAGGTCCAAGAGAGATGCCCCTGGATTGTAGGGGACACACACTACTCAGAGGCAGAGGCAGGACCATACTTCCCAGCTCTTTCCAGTAAAGTATCCAGGGAAGGGAGGTGGGGATGTTGGCAGCATTGGGCTTCCCCAGGTGAGCAGGAGGCTGAGGGGCCAGGAGCGAGCCACCATCCATTCTGGCACCAGTGGGAGTGGGGAGAAGACTCTGAGTCTGCAGTCCAATAGTGCAGCCTGAGGCCCAGGAAGAACACAGATCTTGATCAGCATGGCCGCAGCCCCCTGAGCTGGTCAGGATACACCCTTCCAGATCCCTGTGGGTGACAGGGAATTGTCTGCAGAACAGGGGCTGTCTCACCCTCACCAGTGGCCAGGGAGGCAGGAGGGGCAGCAACAGACTCCTGGTCTGGGACCCATGAATTTCCTGCCACAGAGAGCACATCCAGGAGAACAACCCAGCCCTCAGGGACCCTGGAGGCTCCAGGTTACCATCCTGAGGCTCACGCCCACCCTCCTGCCCCTTCACACAACACATCTACCTGAAAAGCCTATTTGCCAGTGTCCACACAACCTGTCCAGCCCCCTCTTACTCTGCGTGCCAGCACCTGCCCCACTTCCATTCCCTGGAACAATGATCATCCCACATCCCCCCCACCACTCCCAAGGGTATGGCAGGATCTCCCATAACAGGAGGACCTCATGTCCTCCTTGTCGACACCAAGCCCAGACAAAACTACACTCTCACCCTCAGGGCTACGATGCCTACCCTGTGAGTATTACTGCTCACAGGCTCTAGGGCTCCCAAATGTGACCCTGAAATATTGTCCGAGCACGCAGACACCCCTCACATCTCCACATGCATCCGGTCACCCACACACAGAATATAAGATTTACACAAGCTTCAGAGACTATGCATCAAACAGCACAAGAGTAACAGACCAGAGGAAATAGATGAGAAATAGGAGACAGGGACCCAGTGTAACAGACCCAGGAAGAGAAGGATGAGAGACAAAGGAAAGAGACCCAGAGTCACACAAACAGGAGGAGAAGGAAGAGAAGTAGGTGACAGAGGCCCAGAGTCAAAGAACCATGAAGAGAAAGATGGTAACTAAGAGATAGAGACCCAGAGTTAAAGGACCAAGACAAGAGTGAGTACTTTCACATACAGACTCAGAGTCACACAACCAGGAGGTGAATGATGGAAGGTAAGAGATAGACACCCAGAATCACACGCAAAAAAAAGGAAAATGTTCATGTCTTTTGCCCATTTCATGATTGGATTATTTGTTTCTTTGCTGTTGAGTTTAAGAAGTTCTTCATAGATCTTGGATACTAGCCCTTTATCTGATAGGTCATTTGCAAGTATCTTCTCCCATCTGTAGGTCGTCTTTTCGTTTTGTTGACTCTTTCTTTTGCTGTGCAGAAGCTTTTTATCTTGATGAAGTCCCAATAGTTCATTTTTGCTTTTGTTTCTCTTGCCTTCATGGATGTATCTTGCAAGAAGTTACTGTGGCCAAGTTAAAAAAGGTGTTGCCTGTGTTCTCCTCTAGGATTTTGATGGAATCTTGTCTCACATTTAGATCTTTCATCCATTTTGAGTTTATCTTTGTGTATGGTGCAAGAGAGTGGTCTAGTTTCATTCTTCTGCATGTGGATGTCCAATTTTCCCAGCACCACTGAGGGGGTGATGAGCACTGGGTGTTATTCTATATGTTGGCAAATTGAACACCAATAAAAAATAAATTTATTTTAAAAAAGGAAAATGGTGAGAGATAAGAGATAGAGGACTAGAGTCACAGAACCAGGAGGTGAATGGCAAGAGGTAAGAGTTAGAGACCTAGAGTTACAGAACCAGACGATGAATGGTGAGAGGTATTATAGAGACCCAGAGACACAGAACCAGAAGGTTGATGAGAGGTAAGAGATACAGACCAAGAGTCAAGAAGCAGGATGTGAATGATGAGGAGAAACAGAAACCCAGAGTCGCAGAAACATTAAGAGATTGATGACCCATAAGAGATAAAGACCTAGAGACACAGAGCCAAGGAGCTTGATGAGAGTAAGATAAGGAGACAGGTCAAATAACCAGGAGGAGAAATGAGAGGTAAGAAATAGAAGCACAGAGTCACAGAAGTAGGAGGAGTAGATGAATGGTGAGAGATAGAGACCCAGAGTCAAATAGCCTGGAATAGAATTGAGGGTAACAGATAGAGACCTGGAGTCAAAGAACCATTTAGAGAAATGAGAAGTAAGAGATAGAGACTGAGGGTCACAGAAGCAGAAGAAGAACGATGAAAACTAAGAGATAGGGATCCCCGGGTGGCGCAGCGGCTTGGCGCCTGCCTTTGACCCAGGGCACGATCCTGGAGATCCGGGATCAAATCCCACGTTGGGCTCCCGGTGCATGGAGCCTGCTTCTCCCTCTGCCTATGTCTCTGGGCCTCTCTCTCTCTCTCTCTCTCTCTCTCTCTCTCTGTGTGTGTGTGTGTGACTATCATAAATAAATAAATAAATTTTTAAAAAGAAAACTAAGAGATAGAGATCCAGAGTTACAGAACCCAGAGAAGGGTGATGTTGCAGATACAGATCCAAAGTCACAGACAAGGAGGTGAATGCTGAGGTAAGAGATAGAGACTAAGAATTATTGAACCAAGAGGTGAATTATGAGAGGTATTATAGAGACCCAGAGTCACATAACCAGGAGCAAAGTGATGAGAGGTAAGAGATAGAGAACCAGATCAAGATCCAGGAGGTGAATGATGAAGTAAAAGATAGAAACCCATAGTCATAGAAAGGTGAAGTTAGATGAGTGGTAAGACATAGAGACCCAGTGTCACAGAGCCAGGAGGAGATTGATGAGAGGAAAGAGATAGAGACCCAGAGACTCAGAGCAAAGAGGAAATTGATGAGAGTAAGGGAAAGAGGCCCAAGGTCAAATAACCAGGAGGAGAGATGAGAGGTAAGAGATAGAAACCCAGAGTCACAGAACTTGGAGTAGATGAGTGTTGAGAGATAGAGACCCAGAGTCTCAGAGCAGGAGGAATTGATGAGAGGTAAGAGACAGAGATGTGGAATTACACAAGAGGAGGCAAATGAAAAGAGGTAAGAGATAGAGACCCGGAGCCATGGAACCATTTGTAGACATGAGAAGTAAGAGATACAGACTAAGGGTCACAGAAGCAAGAGAGGAATGATGAGAAGTAAGAGACAGAGACTGAGTATCATAGAACCAGCAAGAAATAATCAGAGAAAATAGATCCCCAGAGTGCAGAACAAGGAGATTAATGAGAGGTAGGAGATAGCAGGGTCACAGAACCAGAAAGGATTGATGACAGGTAAGTAATAGAGATCCAGGGACACAGAGCCAGGATTAGATTCATGAGAGGTAAGAAACCGTGACACACAACGAGAGGGAAAAATATTCCAAGTTCAAGGATTGAAAGAATTGATATTGTGAAAATTTCAATGCTACTGAGGGCAATTTACACATTTAATGCAATCCCTATCAAAATACCATGGACTTTCTTCAGAGAGTTTGAACAAATTATTTTAAGATTTGTGTGGAATCAGAAAAGACCCCGAATAGCCAGGGGAATTTTAAAAAAGAAAACCATATCTGGGGGCATCACAATGCCAGATTTCAGGTTGTACTACAAAGCTGTGGTCATCAAGACAGTGTGGTACTGGCACAAAAACAGACACATAGATCAATGGAACAGAATAGAGAATCCAGAAGTGGACCCTGAACTTTATGGTCAACTAATATTCGAGAAAGGAGGAAAGACGATCCACTGGAAGAAAGACACTCTCTTCAATAAATGGTGCTGGGAACATTGGTCATCCACATGCAGAAGAATGAAACTGGACCACTCTCTTGCACCATACACAAAGATAAACTCAAAATGGATGAAAGATCTAAATGTGAGACAAGACTCCATCAAAATCCTAGAGGAGAACACAGGCAACACCCTTTTTGAACTTGGCCACAGTAACTTCTTGCAAGATACATCCACGAGCGCAAAAGAAACAAAAGCAAAAATGAACTATTGGGACTTCATCAAGATAAGAAGCTTTTGCACAGCAAAGGGTACAGTCAACAAAACTAGAAGACAACCTACAGAATGGGAGAAGATATTTGCAAATGACGTATCAGATAAAGGGCTAGTTTCCAAGATCTATGAAGAACTTGTTAAACTCAACACCAAAGAAACAAACAATCCAATCCTGAAATGGGCAAAAGACATGAAGAGAAATCTCACAGAGGAAGACCTAGACATGGCCAACACGCACATGAGAAAATGCTCTGCATCACTGGACATCAGGGAAATACAAATTAAAAGAGATACCACAATGAGATCCCACCTCACACCAGTGAGAATGGGGAAAATTAACAAGACAGGAAACCACAAATGTTGGAGAGGATGCGGAGAAAAGGGAACCCTCTTACACTGTTGGTGGGAATGTGAACTGGTGCAGCCACTCTGGAAAACTGTGTGGAGGTTCCTCAAAGAGTTAAAAATAGACCTGCCCTACGACCCAGCAATTGCACTGCTGGAGATTTACCCCAAAGATACAGATGCAGTGAAATGCCGGGACACCTGCACCCCGATGTTCATAGCAGCAATGTCCACAATAGCCAAACTGTGGAAGGAGCCTTGGTGCCCATTGACAGATGATGGATAAAGAAGATGTGGTCTATGTATCCAATGGAATATTCCTCAGCCATTAGAAATGACAAATACCCACCATTTGCTTCAATGTGGATGGAACTGGAGGGTATTATGCTGAGTGAAGCAAGTCAATCGGACAAGGACAAACAATATATGGTCTCATTCATTCAGAGAATATAAAAAATAGTGAAAGGGAATAAAAGGGAAAGGAGAGAAAATGAGTGGGAAATATCAGAGAGGGAGACAGAACATGAGAGACTCCTAACTCTGGGAAATGAACAAGGGGTGGTGGAAAAGGAGGTGGGCGGGAGGTGGGGGTGAATGGGTGACAGGCACTGAGGGGGACACTTGATGGGATGAGCACTGGGTGTTATTCTGTATGTTGGTAAATTGAACACCAATAAAAAATTAATTTATTAAACAATTAATTTATTAAAAAGAACAGACACGTAGATCAATGGAACAGAATAGAGAATCCAGAAGTGGACCCTCAACTCTATGGTCAACTAATATTCAACAAAGCAGGAAAGAATGTCCACTGGAAAAAGGACAGTCTCTTCAATAAATGGCTTGGGGAACATTGGATATCCACATGCAGAGGAGTGAAACTAGACCACTCTCTTGCACCAGACACAAAGATAAACTCAAAATGGATGAAATGCTGGGACACCTTCACCCCGATGTTTCTAGCAGCCATGTCCACAATAGCCAAACTGTGGAAGGAGCCTCGGTGTCCATCAACAGATGATGGATGAGAAGATAAAGAAGATGTGGTCTATGTATACAATGGAATATTCCTCAGCCATTAGAAATGACAAATACCCACCATTTGCTTCAACGTGGATGGAACTGGAGGGTATTATGCTGAGTGAAGTAAGTCAATCGGAGAAGGACAAACAGTGTATGTTCTCATTCATTTGGGGAATATAAATAATAGTGAAAGGGAATATAAGGGAAGGGAGAAGAAATGGGTAGGAAATATCAGAAAGGGAGACAGAACATGAAGACTCCTAACTCTGGGAAACGAACTAGGGGTGGTGGAAGGGGTGGAGGGTGGGGGGTGGGGGTGAATGAGTGACGGGCACGGAGGGGGGCACTTGATGGGATGAGCACTGGGTGTTATTCTGTATGTTAGCAAATTGAACACCAATAAAAAATAAATTTATTTTTAAAAAAAGATATAGATACGCAGAATCACAGAGCCAAGAGGAGATTGATGAGATTAAGAGAAACAGACCCAGAGTCAAATAATCAGGATGAGAAATGAGAGGTAAAAGATAGAGACCCAGAGTCACAGAACTGGGAGAAGTCGATGAAAGGTGAAAGATAGAGACCCTAAGTCACAGAGCAGTAGGAGATTGAGGAGAGTAAGAGAAAGAGATCCAAGGTCAAATTACCAGTAGTAGAATGGAGAGGTAAGAGATATAAACCCAGAGTCACGGGACCAGTTAGGGAAATGAGAAGTAAGAGATAGAGACTAAGGGTCACAGAAGCTGGTGGAGAATAATGAAAACTAACAGAGAGAGACCCAGAGTTATAGAACCAAGAGAAAGGTGAGAGGTTGCAGATACAGAGTCACAGAACCAGAAGGTGAGCTATGTGAGGTAAGAGATAGAGACCCAGAGTCTCTATCTGAAATAGGAGGAGGAGGAGAGAGGAGAATGGAGGAGGAGAATGATGAGAGCTGATAAATAGACAGGAGGGCCAGTGAACCAGAGGAGATTGATGAGATGTAAAAAATAGAGATCCAGGGACACACGAAGGGGTTGATTGATGAGAGGTAAGATATTATGTCTCAGAACATAGAAATAGGAGGAAATGATGAAACGTAAGAGATACAGACCCGGAAGCACAGAACCAGGAAGAGACAGATAAGAAGTAAGAGATACAGACACAGAGTCACAGCAACAAGAGACAATGATGAGAGATACGAGAGAGACTAATAGTCAAGAACCAGGAGGTGAGGGAGGGCAGACCAAATGGTGGAGGAGCAGGGTACCCAAGCCACCAGTCCCCACCAACTTACCTAGACAACTTTCTTTTTATGTAGATATTTTTTATTGGAGATCGATATGCCAACATATAGCATAACACCCAGTGTTCATACCATCAATTGCCCCCCTCAGTGCCAGTCACCCAGGCACCCCCAACCTCCTGCCCACCTCCGTTTCCACTACCCCTTGTTCGTATCCCAGGGGTAGGTGTCTCTCATGTTCTGTCACCCTCACTGATATTTCCCACTCATTTTCTCTCCTTTCCCCTTTATTCCCTTTCACTGTTTTTTATATTCCCCAAATGAATGAGACCATATAATGTTTGTCCTTCTCCGATGACTTATTTCACTCAGCATAATATCCTCCAGTTCCATCCACATGGAAGCAAATGGTGGGTATTCATCATTCCTAATGGCTGATAATATTATAATGTACACATAGACCACATCTTCTTTTTTTAATAAATTAATTTTTATTGGTGTTCAATTTACCAACGTACAGAATAACACCCAGTGCTCATCCCGTCAAGTGTCCCCCTCAGTGCCCGTCACCCATTCACCCCCACCCCCCGCCCTCCTCCCCTTCCACCACCCCTAGTTCATTTCCCAGAGTTAGGAGTCTTTATGTTCTGTGTCCCTTTCTGATATTTCCCACACATTTCTTCTCCCTTCCCTTATATTCCCTTTCACGATTATTCATAGTCCCCAAATGTATGAGAACATACACTGTTTGTCCTTCTCCGATTGACTTACTTCACTCAGCATAATACCCTCCAGTTCCATACACGTTGAAGCAAATGGTGGGTATTTGTCATTTCTAATGGCTGAGGAATATTCCATTGTATACATAGACCACATCTTCTTTATCCATCATCTTTCGATGGGCACCGAGGCTCCTTCCACAGTTTGGCTATTGTGGACATGGCTGCTAGAAACATCGGGGTGCAGGTGTCCCGGCGTTTCATTGCATCTGCATCTTTGGGGTAAATCCCCAACAGTGCAATTGCTGGGTCCTAGGGCAGGTCTATTTTTAACTCTTTGAGGAACCTCCACACAGTTTTCCAGAGTGGCTGCACCAGTTCACATTCCCACCAACAGTGCAAGAGGGTTCCCTTTTCTCCGCATCCTCTCCAACATTTGTTGTTTCCTGCCTTGTTAATTTTCCCCATTCTCACTGGTGTGAGGTGGTATCTCATTGTGGTTTTGATTTGTATTTCCCTGATGGCAAGTGATGCAGAGCATTTTCTCATGTGCATGTTGGCCATGTCTATGTCTTCCTCTGTGAGATTTCTCTTCATGTCTTTTGCCCATTTCATGATTGGATTGTTTGTTTCTTTGGTGTTGAGTTTAACAAGTTCTTCATAGATCTTGGAAACTAGCCCTTTATCTGATATGTTATTTGCAAATATCTTCTCCCATTCTGTAGGTTGTCTTTGAGTTTTGTTGACTGTACCCTTTGCTGTGCAAAAGCTTCTTATCATGATGAAGTCCCAATAGTTCATTTTTGCTTTTGTTTCTTTTGCCTTCGTGGATGTATCTTGCAAGAAGTTGCTGTGGCCTGAGTTCAAAAAGGGTGTTGCCTGTGTTCTCCTCTAGGATTTTGATGGAATCTTGCCTCACATTTAGATCTTTCATCCATTTTGAGTTTATCTTTGTGTCTGGTGCAAGAGAGTGGTCTAGTTTCATTCTTCTGCATGTGGATGTCCAATTTTCCCAGCACCATTTATTGAAGAGACTGTGTTTCTTCCAGTGGATCGTCTTTCCTCCTTTCTCGAATATTAGTTGACCATAAAGTTCAGGGTCCACTTCTGGGTTCTCTATTCTGTTCCATTGATCTATGTGTCTGTTTTTGTGCCAGTACCACACTGTCTTGATGACCACAGCTTTGTAGTACAACCTGAAATCTGGCATTGTGATGCCCCCAGATATGGTTTTCTTTTTTAGAATTCCCCTGGCTATTCGGGGTCTTTTCTGATTCCACACAAATCTTAAAATAATTTGTTCAAACTCTCTGAAGAAAGTCCATGGTATTTTGATAGGGATTGCATTAAACATGTCAATTGCCCTGGGTAACATTGACATTTTCACAATATTAATTCTGCCAATCCCTGAGCATGGAATATTTTTCCATCTCTTTGTGTCTTCCTCAACTTCCTTCACAAGTGTTCTATAGTTTTTAGGGTATAGATCCTTTACCTCTTTGGTTAGGTTTATTCCTAGGTACCTTATGCTTTTGGGTGCAATTGTAAATGGGATCGACTCCTTAATTTCTCTCTCTTCAGACTCATTGTTAGTGTATAGAAATGCCACCGATGGAAATATCAGAAAGGAAGACAGAATATGAGAGTCTCCTAACTCTGGGAAACGAACTAGGGGTGGTGGAAAGGGAGGTGGGTGGGGAGTGGGGGTGACTGGGTGATGGGCACTGAGGGTGGCACTTGATGGCATGAGCTCTGGGTGTTATTCTATATGTTGGCAAATTGAACACCAATAAAAAATAAATTTATTTTTAAAAAAGTGAATGCCACTGATGGGGATCCCTGGTTGGCTCAGCGGTTCAGCACCTGCCTTTGGCCCAGGGCGAGATCCTGGAGTCCCGGGATTGAGTCCCCTGTTGGGCTCCCAGCATGGAGCCTGCTTCTCCCTCTGCCTGCATCCCTGCCTCTCTCTCTCTCTCTCTCTCTCTCTCTCTCTCTCTCTCATGGATAATTAAATAAAATCGTTAATAAAAGAAGAAATGCCACTGATTTCTAGGCATTGATTTTGTATCCTGCCACACTGCGGAATTGTTGGATGAGTTCTAGCAACCTTGGGGTGGAGTCTTTTGGGTTTTTTATGTACAGGATCATGGCATCTGTGAAGAGGGAGAATTTGATTGCTTCTTTACCAATTTGAATGTATTTTATTTCATTTTGTTGCCTGATAGCTGATTCTAGGACTTCCATTACTATGTTGAATAGCAATGGTGAGAGTGGACATCCCTGTCGTGTTCCTGATCTTAGGGGAAAGGCTCCTGGGGTTTCCTCATTGAGAATGATATTTGCTGTGGGCTTTTTGTAGATGGTTTTTAAGATGCTGAGGAATGTTCCCTCTATCCCTAGACTCTGAAGAGCTTTGATCAGGAATGGATGCTGTATTTTGTCAAATGCTTTCTCTGCATCTATGGAGAGGATCCTATGGTTCCTGTCCTTTCTTTTGTTAATGTTCTATATCACATTGACTGACTTGCAGATGTTGAACCAGCCTTGCATTCTGGGGATAAATCCCACTTTGTCATGGTGAATAACTTTCTTAATGTACTGTTGGGTCCTATTAGCTAGTATCTTGTTGAGAATATTTGCATCTGTGTTCATCAGGGACATTGGTCTCTAATTCTCCTTTTTGGTGGGGTCTTTGTCTGGTTTTGGAATTAAGGAGATGCTGGCCTCATAAAATGAGTTTGGAAGTATTCCATCCCTTTCTATCTTTTGGAACAGCTTCAGTAGAATCGGTATTGTTTCTTCTTCAAATGTTTGATAGAATTCCCCTGGGAAGCCATTGGCCCTGGACTTTTATGTCTTGGGAGGTTTTTTTTTAATTTTATTTTTAATAAATTTATTTTTTATTGGTGTTCAATTTGCCAACATACAGAATGACACCCAGTGCTCATCCTGTCAAGTGCCCCCTCAGTGCCTGTCATCCATTCACCCCCACCCCCCATCCTCCTCCCCTTCCACCACCCCTAGTTCGTTTCCCAGAGTTAGGAGTCTTTATGTTCTGTCTCCCTTTCTGATATTTCCTACCCATTTGATCTCTCCTTTTTCATTTGTGATTTTATTAATTAGAATCTTTTCTCTGTTGTTTTTAATAAGGCTGGTTAATGGTTTATCTATCTTATTAATAATTTCAAAGACGCATCTCCTGGTTTTCTTGATCTGTTCTACAGTTCTTGTGGTCTCTATTTCATTGAGTTCCGCTTGAACCTTTATTAACCCTCTTCTGCTTGGTGTAGGTTTTATTTGCTGTATCTTTCTCCAGTTCCTTTAGGTTTGAGGTTAGCTTGTGTTTTTGAGTTTTTTCTAATTTTTTTGAGGGATGTTTGTATTACAATGTATTTCTCTCTCAGGACTGCTTTGTCTATATCCCAAAGATTTTGGGTTTTTTTTAAGGTTTATTTATTTATTTATTTATTTATTTATTTATTTATTTATGATAGTCAGAGAGAGAGAGAGGCAGAGACATAGGCAGAGGGAGAAGCAGGCTCCATGCACCGGGAGCCCGACGTGGGACTCGATCCCCGGTCTCCATGATCACGCCCTGGGCCAAAGGCAGGCGCTAAACCACTGTGCCACCCAGGGATCCCTGTATCCCAAAGATTTTGAATGGTTATATCTTCATTCTCATTAGTTTCCATGAATCTTTTTAATTCTTCTCTAATTTTCTGGTTGGCCCTGTCATCTTTTAGCAGGATGCTCTTTAAACTTCACGTGTTTGAATTTCTTCCAATTTTATTCTTGTGATTGAGTTCTAGTTTCAAAGCATTCTGGTCTGAAAGCAGGCACGGGACTATCCCAATCTTTTGGTATCAGTTCAGACCTGATCTGTGACCCAGTATGTGGTCTATCCTGGAGAAAGTTCCATGTATACTTGAGAAGATGCGTATTCAGCTGCGTTTGGATGTTAAGTTCTGTAAATATCTGTGAAATCCATCTGGTCCAGTGTATCATTTAAAGCTCTTGTTTCTTTGGAGATGTTGTGCTTAGAAGACCTGTCATTTGCCTAAAGCGCCATGCTGAAGCCTCCCAGTATAAATGTATTATTATCTAAGTATGTCTTAACTTTGGTTATTAACTGATCAATATACTTGGCATCTCCCCCATTCGGGGCATAAATATTCATTATTGTTAGGTCCTCTTGTTGGATAGATCCTTTAAGTATGATATAGTGTCCCTCTTCATCTCTTACTACAGTCTTTGGGATAAACTTTAATTTATCTGATATGAGGATGGCTACCCCTGTTTTCTTTTGAGGACCATTTGAATGATAAATGGTTCTCAACCTTTCATTTTCAGGCTGTAGGTGTCCTTACGTCTAAAATGAGTCTCTTGGGATCCCTGGGTGGCGCAGCGGTTTGGCGCCTGCCTTTGGCCCAGGACGCGATCCTGGAGACCCGGGATCGAATCCCACGTCGGGCTCCCGGTGCATGGAGCCTGCTTCTCCATCTGCCTGTGTCTCTGCCTCTCTCTCTCTCACTGTGTGCCTATCATAAATAAATAAAAAAATTAAAAAAATATTCAAAATGAGTCTCTTCAGAACATGAGACTCCTAATTCTGGGAAAGGAACAAGGGGTGGTAGAAAGGGAGGTGGGCAGGGAGTCGGGGTGACTGAGTGGCGGGCGCTGAGGGGGCACTTGATGGGATGAGCACTGGGTGTTATTCTGTATGTTGGCAAATTGAATACCAATAAAAAATAAATTTATTACCTAAAAAACATTAAATATTAATTAATTAATTAAATTAAAATAAAATAAATAAAATGAGTCTCTTGTAGACAGCAAATAGATGGGTCTTGCCTTTTTATGCAGTCTGAAACCCTGCATCAGTCCCTGTTTTGTGGATTGTTTCTTTGGACTTCCTCTTTCTTTTACAGAGTCCCCCTTCATATTTCTTGCAAAGCTGGTTTAGTGGTCACATATTCTTTCAGTTTCTGCCTATCTTGGAAGCTCTTTATCTCTCCTTCTATTCTGAATGAGAGCCTTGCTGGATAGAGTATTCTTGGCTGCATGTTCTTCTCATTTAGGACCCTGAATATATCCTGCCAATCCTTTCTGGCCTGCCAGGTCTCTGTGGAGAGGTCTGCTGTTAATCTGATATACTAAGATATAGTGACCTAGAATCACAAAACCAGGAGAAAATAATGAGAGGAAAGAGTTAGTAATCCAAAGTCACAGAACCATGAGGTGAATAATGAGTGGTAAGAAATAAAGACCCAGTGACACCTGGGTGACTCTGCGGTTTATTGCCTGCCTTCAGCCCAGGGCATGATCCTGAAGTCCCAGGATTGAGTCCCACATCAGAATCCCTACATGGAGCCTGCTGTGCCTTCTGCCTATGTTTCTGACTCTGTGTGTCTCCCATGAATAAATAAATAAATAAAATATTTTAAAAACAAAGAAGGAGGAGGTGAAAGATGAGAACTATGAAATAGAGACCCAGAGTCACACAAAAAGCTGGAAAATGCTGAGACATAAGATAGAAACCCAGAGTCAAAAACCAGGAGTCAAATGTGAGAGGTAAGGGAGGGTGACACAGAGTCAAGAACCAGGAGGTGAATAATGATATGTAAGATTTACTAACTTTGAGTCACAAAACCAAAAAGAATGATGAGAGGTAAGAGATAGAGACCCAAAGTCACAGAACCATGAGGAGAATGATGTCATGTAAGATATAGGGACCCAGAGTCAAGAACCAGGAGTACAATGATGAGAGGTAAGAAATAGAGATCCAGGGACACAGAACAAGCAAGAGACAGATCCAAGGTAAGAGATAGACACCCAAATGGATAAAAAAGATGTGGTTTATGTATACAATGGAATATTCCTCAGCCATTAGAAATGACAAATCCCCACCATTTGCTTCAACATGGATGGAACTGGAGGGTATTATGCTGAGTGAAATAAGTCAATCAGAGAAGGACAAACATTATATGGTCTCATTCATTTGGGGAATATAAATAATAGTGAAAGGGAATAGAGGGAAAGGGAGAAGAAATGGGTAGAAATATCAGAAAGGGCGACAGAACATGGAAGACTCCTAACTCTGGGAAACGAACTAGGGGTTGTGGATGGGGAGGAGGGCGGGGGTGGGGGTGACTGGGTGGCAGGCACTGAGGGGGGCACTTGATGGGGTGAGCACTGGGT
Source organism: Nyctereutes procyonoides (assembly GCF_905146905.1). Lineage (NCBI taxonomy): Eukaryota > Metazoa > Chordata > Mammalia > Carnivora > Canidae > Nyctereutes > Nyctereutes procyonoides. Next base: position 567,444 of record NW_026575111.1, read on the forward strand.
GTTATTCTGTATGTTGGCAAATTGAACACCAATAAAAAATAAATTTATTATTAAAAAAGAAAGATAGACACCCAGCTTTCAGAACCAGGAGGAGTTTGATGAGAGGTAAGAGATAGACTCAGGGCCAAAGAGCCAGGAGGAAATGGTGAGAGATAAGAGTTACAGACCCACAGTCACATAAACAGGAAGAGACAGATGAGAAGTAAGAGATAGAGACTCAGGGTCACAGAACCAGGAGAGAGATGACAGGTAAGAGATGGAGATCCAGAGTCACAGACCAGGAGATTGATGAGAGGTAAGAGATAGAGAGCTAGAGTAAAAGAACCATCAGGAGACATATCAGAAGTAAGAGATAGAGACCAAGGGTCACGGACACTGGAGGTGAATGATGAGAGGTACATGATGGAGACCCATGGTCACAGAAGCAGGAGCAGATTGGTGATAGTTATTAGATAGAGACCTGGAGTCACACAAAAAAGGAGGAGAATTTAAGAAGTAAGAGATGGAGACCCAATGTCACAGAACCAAGGGAGACTGATGAGAGGTAAGATATAAAGACCCAGAGTCACAGGGCAGGAGGAGAGAGGTAAGAGATGGAGACCCAAAGTCACAGAACCACAGGTGAATAATGAGAGGTAAGAAATAGAGGCACAGAGTCACACAAAAAGGAGGAGAATGTTGAGAAGTAAGAGATAGTGGCCCAGAGTCACAGAACAGGGAGGAGTAGATGACTGGTAAGAGATAGAGACCAGGAGTCACAAAGCAGGAAGATATTGATGAGAGATAAGAGACAGAGACCTAGAGTCCAACAAAAAGGAAGAGAATTTTGAGAAGTAATAGAGAGAGAGATACCCAGTGTCACAGAACCAGGGAAGACTAATAAGAGTAAGAGATAGAGACCCGAGTCACACAAGCAGGAGGCAAATGATGAGAGGTAAGAGATAGAGACCCAGAGTTGCAGAGCCAGGAAGAGACAGAAGAAAATTAAGAGAGAAACCCAGGATCACTGAACCAGGAGGAGAGAGATGAGAGAGGTAAGAGATAGAGACCCGGGTAAAAGACCCAGCAGGAGACAGATCAGAGGTAAGAGATAGAGCATGAGGGTACAGAACCAGGAGGTGAATGATGAGAGGTAAGAGATAGAGACCCAAGTCACAGAACCATGAGGTGAATCATGGAATGTAAGAAATAGAAACCCTGAGTCACAGAATGAGGAAGAGATTCATGAGAGGTAAGAGATAGAGACACAGTGTTCAGAACCAGGAAGAGATTCATAAGAGGTAACAGACCCAGTATCACAGCCAGGATGAAGTGATGAGAGGTAAGAGTGACAGACCCAAAGTTACAGACCCAGGAAGAGACAGATAGGAAATAAGGATAGGGACAAGGGTACAGAACCAGGAGGAGAGAGACAACAATACGAGATAGAGACCCAGAGTTACACACCAGAGGGGAGTTTGACGAGAAGTAAGAGATAGAGAGCCAGGGTAAAACAACCAGGAGAATACAGATCAGAAGTAAGAGATAGAGACGGAGGGTCACAGAACCAGGAGGTGAATGGTGAAAGGTAAGAAATGGAGACCCAGGGTCACAGAGCAGGAGGAGATTGGTGAGAGGCATGAGATAGAGACCTAGAGTCACACAAAATGGAGAGGAATTTTGAGAAGCAGAGATAGAGACCCAGAGTTACAGAAAGGCAAGAAGTAAATGAGCGTTGGACTTAGAGACCCAGAGTCACAGAGACAAGAGGAGGTTGATGAGAATAAGAGAAAGAGACCCAGAGTCAAATAACCAGGGGGAGAATTGAGAGATAAATGATAGACCCAGAGTCACCAGGAAGAGACGTGAGAATTAAGAGATAGAGACCCAGAATCACAAAGCAGGAGGACAAGGATGCAAGGTAAGAGATAGGAACCTAGGGTCACTAAGCCAGCAAGAGACAGATACGAGGTACGAGACAGATATGCTGAGTTCAGAACCAGGAGGAGATTGAAGAAAGGTAAGAAATTGCGACTCAGAGTCAAGGAACCAATAGGAAATGATAAGAGGTAAGGGAGAGAGTATACACACATGCAGACACAGACCGCCATGCACACACATGCACCTGCCCATGCATGCACACACAGGCATACTCTGGCTCCCAAGTACTCACATGCACATAGGACAATGTGCACACGTAAGCAGACTTGAGCCCAAACACACACACACACACACACACACACACACACACACACACCCGTAGACGCGCAAAAAAGGGCCTACACCCACACGCAGGCACATGGAGACATGCATACACACCCAGAGGGGCACTGGCACACACACACACACACACACACACACACACACACACACACACATGCACAGCTGAGAAGCAGCCCGTTTACTGTCTGTCCCAGGTCACTGTTGTCCAGGAGCAACATTGTGGGGAGGCAGGGGACTCTGCAGGCAGGACAGCTGTGAAGGCCAGAGCAGAGCAGCCTGGACCTGAGCGCCCCATGCCTGCTACCTGCAGCTGCCAGGCCTGCCCCTGGACAGGAGGGGGCAGAGGCAAGGGTGGTGCCTGGAACCAAGGCAGGGCCACAGCCCCCAGAGAGGAGTGGAGCGGGACAGCACAGACCTGGGAGCTCAGAGCTCAGCCACCTACTGGGAACGGGGAGGAGAGGAGAGGAGAGGAGAGCCATTCTCTTCCCCACGGGTGGCCCAGGCTGAAGACAGGGCCCACCAGCAGCACGGCACATCCTGGGATGTCGGCATAGAGCCCGGAGCACCAGCTGGGCCCTGAAGACCCTGCCCCACAGCCTGGGCAGAATGAGTAGGGGGACGCCAGGGTGAGCCAGGGCTGCCAGTGGAGCCTTAGCCCAGCATGCTCACCTATGTGCACCTGCCGGGCCTGGCACCACCTGACCTGGGCCCTCAGGGGCAACAGGCTCCCAGGTGGGGCTCTCAGCCCTGTGGTTTCTCTCAGAATCACGCGTCCTTCCAGGGAACTGGGTGCTCCCCCCATGCCTCCCACACAGCACCTGTCCCCCGGGACAAGGGCAAGCAGGACAGACTGTGACAGACAGCTCTGAAGGGCAGAGGGGCTGGGCTGGGCCCTGCGTTCCCCAGGCATCATATCCAGGCTTTCTAGGGCCTGGCTCTGTCCCAAGCCACCCAGCCCCAGTGGGCAACAGCCTCTCTAGGTCTCCTAGGTGAGCCCGAATGTCCCCCCAAGGGCACCAGACCTGCCAGAGACCAGCTCCACACAGCCTCCCAGCATGGGAATGCTGGCCCTGGCATCCTGGGTCCAGATGGTGGGAACCTGATGCCCCCCTCTCCAAAAATCTGCACATCTCCCAGCACTCACATGGATGAGCTGCAGTGGCATGTGCTCTAGGCCTTCGGGGCTTTCTGGGGTGCACCCAGGTCTGCACTGGGTGAAGGTGAGGCCTAGACCCAGCCCATCACAGCTCCATACACATCGGTGGTGTGTCATCACTGGACAGCTGCCCCGACAGCCCAGAATCCGATGCCAAGGCACCTCCAGAAAGCCACTCTGCAGTCCCCATCCTGTGCTGGGCAAACACAAAACAGATCCACAGCACAGTCCACCCCAACCTCCAGCAGCTACAGAGGACTTGCACAAATAGATAGATGATAGATGTGTGGAAAGAAAGAAGAAGAAAGAAAGAAAGAAAGAAAGAAAGAAAGAAAGAAAGAAGAAAGAAAGAAAAGAAAGGTGATAGATAGAGAGATGATAGATAATGCTACAAGAGACATGACTCATTTCCTGCCACAAGACCCACCCCCACCTGGCAGGTTCTCAGAGGCCCAGGCCTGGGGGCCTTCCTCCCATCCCCTGGACTGGGGGTCCCTCAGGGCAGCGCTGAGCGTCTCCCTTGTCTGACTGGTGCCCCAGTTCAGGAGACCTGCCTTGTGGCCCCCAGCTCGAGGACAACCAGGGCTCGGCTCACACAGACCCTGAGCACCAGAGACCCCTGCACAGGGGAAGAAGGCATCTGCCCGAGCCTGGGAGGAGGTGTGCCGGTCACCGGTCAGGCGGGGCCAGCAGCGGCCTGTCACGCGGGGAGCACAGCCTGGGAGCAGGGCGTGGGGGACAGTACCAGGGATGCTACCTTCACATGCCCTCGGGCACCAAGCGGCCACCACGTCAGGTCCCTCTGTCCCTCTCTCTCTCCTTCTCTTATGAACCCAGCACAGTGGGCTGAACGCTGGCGCCCAGAGGCTATGTCCACCCCCAATGCCGTGGCACCTGTGGATGTGACCTTGTTTGGAAAAAGGGTCTTGCACATCTGATTCAAGTCAACGAGCTTAGGATGAGAAGCTCCAGGCCTACACCCGATGGTACGTGTCCTACAAGACACATACAAGGAGACACACAGACGCAGAGGAGGAGCCTCATGAAGACGGAGGCAGAGGCCGGAGGGACGGGGCCACAACCCGGGGCGTGTGGGGCCCACAGAGGCTGGAAGAGGCAGGAAGGACCCTCCGTGGAGCCTGTAGGGGGGAGGGCGGTCCTGTCCCCCCGGACCTGAGACATCTGGCCTCCAGAGCTGGGAAGGGAAATTTCCACTGCTCAAGTCCATCTGTGGCCCCTGTCACAGCAGCCCCAGGACACTTGCACACGCAGCCAGAAGGGCTTGGCCAAGAGGAGGTTCAGGAGACTCCTGGGTCTTTTCAAGCCGCATGGGCCCAGTGCTGTCCAGAGCCCCTGACCCTGCAGGGTGCTGGTCACACAGGGCACATCCCCTTAACCCTGAGGTGGCTGAGTCGCCCTGGGGACAGCCACTGACACCTGGAGGGAGCTGGGTCACACTGGGCAGAGGCCTGACCATGGAGGGCGCTGGGTCAGTGTCAGCAGAGTGCACTTCAGACCTGCTTCCTGAGCTCCCAGTGATTTGACAAGTCTACAAGTCACTCACTGCCCACATGGAGAGCCGTCAGCCCGTGTCACCCACGACGCCATCCAGCGCCAGCGACTTCCCTGCCGAGCTGCTTTCTCCTCCCCGTGCCTGCTTCTGTAACCCTATAACCAGAAGACCGTGCTCTTTCAGAACAGGTTCAGGACCATAGGTGAGAGAGCAGAAAGGAGTTTCCACACGGCCCAGAGCCCGACCAGGTGCCCAGGTTCGCTGTGATTGACAGCAAGCACGGGGTGCTCCGGTGGGTAGGCACGAGGAGCCAGTGCTAGTACATCCCGCTGAGGTCAAGGGCAGGGCGGACGTGGTGCTCACCGCCCCTGCAGGCCCGTCCCGGAGCCCTGGCCCAGGCAGCCCGGCCCCGCGTCCCCCACGCAGGCCCTGTCCAAGGTGCTGCCCTGGTCAGCCCTGCTCTGCCGGCTGCTGTCCCCGGGCTCCCCCACCGCAGTCCCTGCACAATTCCTTCCTTCCACACAAGAGCCCCTCTGCTCACCTGCTCCTCCCTCGCTCGGCCCTAACACCCAGGCCACCAACCCTCCCACTGTCGTAGTCGCCCTGCCTTCCTGAAGTCGTGAGCTGGAATGGGACAGCACGGAGCCTTCTCCAGCTGCCCCCTCCCTCGGCACACAAGACTGGTATGGGACCCACAGGTGCCCACAGGGCCGACTCCAGGGTGGGACTCAAGGGGTGCAGGTGTGTTGGGGGCTTGACCATGAGAGCCCTGATGCACTTCACACATGATTCCTGCCTAAAAGGCTTGTGCAGTTTGTGTGGACACCCTGGATGGGGCTGCAGCACAGGCTCAGGGTGGGCAGCAAAGGCCCCCAGTCTTCAGACATGTGGGGGCCCCCTGATGGCAACCACACAGGCACCCAGAGCAGGGACATGTGGGGGTAGGTCAGGCCAGCCCACGAGGCTCCCAGCTCAGCTTCAGAGGCCAAAGGGAGACCAGATGAGGCTGCAACATGACCTGGGCTGGCTGTGGAGGCCCAGATAGGTCGTCCTCCAAATGCCCCATGTTAGGTTAAATTATTTCAACCTGCCACCATGGATGGCGACAGGGCAGACGGCATTCTCCTGGGAGGACAGGACAAATCCCAGGGCTACAGCCACACTGCTCGCTGGTCAGGGCACAGAGAGGAGCCCACCAGGGTTGGGTTCCCTGAGGACCCAGGGATGGCTGGTGGCTCTGGGCAGTAGGTACCAAGCTTCAGACATATACCTGCAGGAGCTTGAGAGCAGACAGCAGCACATGGGGCCGTCCCAGGGCTCCTGGGTTAACCCCTAGGGCCTCTGGGCACCCACCGTACTCCACCCACACACACCCACATGAGCAGGCCTTGACCATGTCCAGACTCCCCCCAGACTCTGTAACACAGAAAGCGCCCAGAAGAAAAGGGAACTTCAGGATGCTGGCCAGGCCATTGGTTTCAATGCTGTTGTTAATCTTCCCAGGGCTGCTGGGACCTAGGAAGCAGGGCTGTGGGCACAGAGCTCAGCCACAAGGAGCCCCAGGGGGGTTTCGTCAGAGCAGGGATGGGGCAGGCTGCAGGGGGACCAAGGCTACAGAAAAGCCGCCGCCACAGCCCGGCCCGAGATGAGTGGAGTGTGCTCGGAGCCAGGACAGAGGGAGGGAGGTGGGGCAGCAGAACCAGCCACAGGACCTGAGGAGACACCAGGCCCTCAGGACCCATGGAGGCAGCAGCAGCTGAGCCGGCAACGGGGAGGGCAGGCCGCCCGCAGGCCTACGTGACATCCCAGGAACACATCGGTCGAGTGCGACGGGACGAACACACCCAGCCAACAAGGGTGGATGCACGACACGCTGATGGCTGGGGAAGGACCTGGACCATCAAGGAACATGACGGGCCCGGTGGGCAGGAGCCTGAGGGCTGCCCTTCATCACACCTGCAGGGGCCCAGGCCTAGACTGCATGAGCCACTGCAAGAGCAATGTCTAGACGGACAGGTGGGTCCCAGGTGAGGACGTGGGGGGGGGCTGACTCACCAGAGGAGGGGAAGACACCCCAGGGAGCCCGGGGCCTGTCCAACTTAAGGAAGCAGCTCATGCCCCCGGGAGGGTCACAGGTGAGGGCCGAGCAGCCCTGAGCTGCATCAGATGAGCAGAGGTGAGTTGGGGTGGAGCAGGGGGACCAGCATAGGCTCGCGGGACCCAGATCCCAGGTCAGCAGAGGGGCTGAGGGGCGGATCCACATGGATGGGAGCTCAGGGGTGAGGGCAGGATCCAATCCGGGACACAGGGTCGGGGGTGGGACGCAGGGCAGGGGCAGACCTGGAGCACACAGAGACTGGGGTGTGGATCATGGAGCTCTGGGGACAGATCCTAGGACAGGAGGGCAGGAGTGCCCGTGTCTGTGAGATCCTGGGACCGGGAGAGAGCATCCCTGGGTGAACAGGAGCCACGGGGGGAGCACGAGCCACGGGGGGAGCACAAGCAGAGGGCAGCCCCCAGAACTCAGGGAGCAGGGGAGCTGGTGCAGGTGAGCAGGGGCAGGTGGGAGAGCAGGAGGGAGAAGGGTCACCCCCGGAGCTTAGGGAGCAGGGGATCTGGTGCAGGGAAGCAGGGCAGCTGGGGTGCAGGAGGTGCAGGAGTCACCCGAGAGGCTTAGACAGCAGGGGAACAGGAGCAGGAGGGTCAGGGGTTGCCTCAGGAGCTCAGAGAGCAGGGGAGCAGGTGCAGGGGAGCAGGGGCAGCAGGGGAGCAAGAGAGCCAGGGGTCACCCCAGGATCTCAGGGAGAAGAACAGCTGGGTGCAGGGGAGCAGGAGCACATGGGGAGCAGGAGGGGCAGGGTTCACCCCACGAGGTCAGCGAGCAGGGGAGCTGTTGCAGTTGAACCGAGCAGGTAGGGAGCAGGAGGTGCAGGGGTCACCCCAGGAGCTCAAGGAGCAGGGAAGCTGGTGCAGTGGAGCAGGGCAGGTAGGGGAGAAGGAGCGGCAGGGGGCACCCCAGAAACTCAGAGAGCAGGGGAGCTGGTGGAGGGTAGCAGGGCATGTGGAGAGAAAGAGAGGCAAGGGTCACCCCACTAGTTCAGCGAGTAGGGGAATTACTATGGTAGAGCAGGGCAGTTAGGGAGCAAGACATATAGGGGTCACCCCAGGACCTCAGGGAGCAGGGAAACTGGTGCAGGGGAGCAGGGCAGGTGGGGGAGCAGGAGGGGCAGGGGTCACACCAGGACCTCAGGGAGCAGGGAAGCTGGTGCAGTGGAGCAGGGCAGGTGGGGGAGCAGGAGGGACAAGGGTCACCCAGGAGCTCAGAGAGCAGGGGAGCTGTTGCAGGTGAACAGGGCAGGTGGGGAGCTGGAGAGGCAGGGGTCATTCCAGGAGCTCAGGGAGCAGGGGAGCTGGTACAGGGGAGCAGGACATGTGGGGGAACAGAAGGTACAGGGGTCACCCCAGGAGCCCAGGCAGCAGGGAGCTGATGCAGGTGTGCAGGTGAGGTCGGGGGGATAGGAGGGTGGGGTCACCTGAGGATCCCAGGGTCCAGGGGGTATGCTGCAGGTGAGCAGGGGCAGGTGGGGGAGGAGAAGGGCAGAGATCACACCATGAGCCCAAGGAGCAGGGGAGCTGGTGCAGAGGAGCAGGGCAGGTGGGAGTGCAGGAGGGGCAGGGGTCACCCGAAAGGCCTAGGGAATAGGGGAGCAAGTGCAGGAGAGCAGGTCAGGGGGGAACAGGAAGGACAGGGGTCACCTCAGGAGCTCAGGGAGCAGGGGAGCTGGTGCGGGGAAACAGGGGTAGCAGGGGAGCAAGAGAGCCAGGGGTCACCCCAGGATCTCAGGGAGAAGAACAGCTGGGTGCAGGGGAGCAGGGGCAGGTGGGGAGCAGGAGGTGCAGGGGCCACTCCAGGAGCCCAGGGAGAAGGGAGCTGGTGCAGGTGAGCAGGGCAGGAGGGGAGCAGGAGGGTCAGGGGTCACCCAAGGAGCTCAGGCAGCATGGGAGCTGGTGTAGGGGAGCAGAGCAGGTGGTGTGCAGAAGGGGCAGGGGTCACCCCAGAAGCCCAGGGAGTGTGTGAAGGTGAGCAGGGCAGGAAGGGGAGCAGGAGCGATGGGGGTCACCCCAGGAGCAGAGGGAGCATGGAGCGGGTGCAGGCGAGCAGGGGCAGGTAGGGAGCAGGAGGTGCAGGGGTCACCCTAGGAGCCCAGGGAGAAGGGAGCTGGTGCAGGTGAGCAGGGCAGGAGGGGAGCAGGAGGGTCAGGGGTCACCCAAGGAGCTCAGGCAGCATGGGAGCTGGTGCAGGGGAGCAGAGCAGGTGGCGTGCAGAAGGGGCAGGGGTCACCCCAGAAGCCCAGGGAGCGTGTGAAGGTGAGCAGGGCAGGAAGGGGAGCAGGAACGATGGGGGTCACCCCAGGAGCAGAGGGAGCATGGAGCAGGTGCAGGCGAGCAGGGGCAGGTAGGGAGCAGGAGGTGCAGGGGTCACCCTAGGAGCCCAGGGAGAAGGGAGCAGGTGCAGTTGAGCAGGACAGGAGGGGAGCAGGAGGGTCAGGGGTCACCCAAGGAGCTCAGGCAGCATGGGAGCTGGTGCAGGGGAGCAGGGGTAACTGGGGTGCAGGAGGTTCATGGGTCTCCCCAGGGTCTCAGGGAGCAGGGAGTGGGTGCGGGTGACCAGGGCAGTAGGGGTGCAGGAGGGGCAGGGGTCACCCCAGGGGCCCAGGGAGAAGGGAGAGGGTGCAGATGAGCAGGGCAGGTGGGGGAACAGGGGGCCAGGGGTCACCCCAGGGGCCCAGGAGCAGGACAGCAGGTGCACGGGACCAGGGTCAGGTGGGGAGCAGGAGGGGCAGAGGTCACCCCAGGAGCCTAGGCAGCAGGAGAGCTACTGCAGGGGAGCAGCGGCAGGTCGGGTGCAGGAGGGGAAGGGGTCACCCCAAGAGCCCAGGAAGAAGGAAAAGGGTGCAGATGAGCAGGGCAGGTGGGGGAGCAGGGGGCCAGGGTCACCCTAGGAGGCCAGGGAGAAGGGAGGGGGTGCAGGGGAGCAGGACAGGTGGGGAGCAGGAGGCGCAGGGGTCACCCCAGGATCTCAGAGAGCAGGGGAGCAGGTGCAGGGGAGCCGGGCAGGTAGGGAGCAGGAGGTGCAGAGGTCACCACAGGAGCCCAGGGGCAGGGGAGCTGGTGCAGGTGAGCAGGGGCAGATGGGGGAGCAGGGGCCAGGGTCACCCTAGGAGCCCAGGGGGCAGGGGAGCTGGTGCAGGTGAGCAGGGCAGGTGGGGGAGCAGGAGGTGCAGAGGTCACCCCAGGAGCCCAGGGGGCAGGGGAGCTGGTGCAGTTGAGCTGGGGCAGGTGGGGGAGCAGGAGGTGCAGAGGTCACCCCAGGAGCCCAGGGGCAGGGGAGCTGGTGCAGGTGAGCAGGGGCAGATGGGGGAGCAGGAGGGGCAGGGGTCACCCCAGGAGCCCAGGGGGCAGGGGAGCTGGTGCAGGTGAGCAGGGCAGGTGGGGGAGCAGGAGGGGCAGGGGTCACCCCAGGAGCCCAGGGGGCAGGGGAGCTGGTGCAGGTGAGCAGGGGCAGGTGGGGGAGCAGGAGGGGCAGGGGTCACCCCAGGAGCCCAGGGGGCAGGGGAGCTGGTACAGGTGAGCAGGGGCAGGTGGGGGAGCAGGAGGGGCAGGGGTCACCCCATGAGCCCAGGGGCAGGGGAGCTGGTGCAGGTGAGCAGGGGCAGATGGGGGAGCAGGAGGGGCAGGGGTCACCCCAGGAGCCCAGGGGCAGGGGAGCTGGTGCAGGTGAGCAGGGGCAGGTGGGGGAGCAGGAGGGGCAGGGGTCACCCCAGGAGCTCAGGGAGCAGTGGAGCCAGTGCAGCGGAGGTGGTGCAAGTGAGCAGGGGAGGTGGGGAACAGGAGGGGCAGGGGTCACGCCAGGAGCTGAGGGAGCAGGGGAGCTGGAACAGGGGAGCAGGGGCAGGTGGGAGAGCAGGAGAGGCAGGGGCCAACCCCTAGGAGCCCAGGAAGCAAGGAGCTGCTGCAGGTGAGCAGGGCACGTGGGGAACAACGGGGGCAGGCATCATCCCAAGAGCCCAGACAGCAGAGGAGCTGGTGCAGGGGAACAGAGCAGGTGGGAGAGCAGGAGGGGCAGGGGTCACCCCAGGAGGTCAGTGTGCAGGGGAGCTGGTGTAGGGGAGAGGGGCAGGTGGAGGAGCAGGAGAGCCAGGGGTTACCCCAGGATCCCAGGGAGCAGGGGAGCTGGTGTAGGGGTGCTGGTGTAAGTGAGCAGGGCAAGTGGGGAGCCGGAGGTGCAGGGTTCATCCAGGAGTACAGGGAATGGGTAGCTCATGCTGGGGAGCAGGGGCAGGTGGGTGAGCAGAAAGGGCAGAGGTCACCCCAGGAGCAAAGGGAGCAGGGGAGCAGGTGCAGGTTAGCAGGGCAGGTAGGGGAGAGGAGGGGCAGGAGTCACTCCAGGATCCCAGGAAGCAAGGAGATGCTGCAGGTGAGCAGGGTCAGATGGGGAACAGGAGGGGCAGGGGTCACCCAGGATCTCAGTGCTCAGGGGAGCTGGTGCTGGGGAGCAGGAGCAGGATGGGGAGCAGTAGGGGCAAGGATCATGCCAGGAGATCATGGAGCAGGGGAGATAGTGCAGGTGAGCAGGGCAGGTGGGAGAGCAGGAGGTGCAGGAGTCACCCCAGGAGCTCATGGTGCAGGGGAGCTGATGCAGGGAAGCAGGGACAGGTGGGGGAGCAGGAGGGGCAGGGGTCAGTCACCCCAGGAGCCCAAGGAGCAGGGGAGTAGAGGAGATGAACTGGCAAGTGGGGGAGCATGAGGGACTGGGGTCACCCCAAGGGCCCAGGGAGCAGGGGAGCTGGTGCAGGAGAGCAGGGGCCGGTGAAGGAGCAGGCAGGGCAGGGGTCTCCCCAAAGCTCAGTGAGCAGGGGAGCTGTTTAAGGTGCACAGGGCAGGTGGGAGAGCAGGGGGGGCAGGGGTAACCCCAGGAGCTCAGGGATCAGGGGATCTGGTGCAAGAAGCAGGGGGAGATGGGGACAGGAGGTGCAGGGGTCACCCCAGGATCTCAGAAAGCAGGGGAGCAGGTGCAGGGGAGCAGGGCAGGTGGGGAGCAGGAGGGGCAGGGGTGCACTCAGATCTCAGCTCAGCGAGGCCCCGGAACATGCCCATCTGGGAGGCCCAGGGGCCAGGGAGGTGCCGCCTTGTTCCAGAATCTCAGCGCCGAGGCCTGAGCGCCAAGCGGGGCTGCACTGCGCAGCGGCTGAGCCGGCGCCACCCGCTCAGGGGCTGAGGGTCCGGGCAGCTGAGCCTCCTGGACCCGGGGAGTGTGAGGCGGTGAGGCCGGGTGGGGAGCAGAGCCTCCCCGGGAAGGCCTTGGGGCCCAGGGGAAGGGGGGCCACTCTAGGAAGGAGGGAGCCACGGGTTTCCAGTCAGGGCAGCAGCGCGGTCCTGCAGGCCCCTGAGACCCGCCCGGGAGGGGGGTCATGGCCAGCCGGGTCCCGGGGTGCAGGGCCGAGGAGCCAGAGGCAGGAGACCAAGGGGCCCGTGGGGAGCCCCAGGCAGGGCTGCCAGCCGTGGTGGGCGTGCGAGGGGCAGCTTCAGGGCCCTGAGCTGAGCAGCGGGGCCCAGGGTCCAAGGGGACAGGCCGGCGGGTGGCGGCGTCTGAGCTGCAGCCTACTTGCTGTCACCACGCAGGACGGGACAGCCAGGGCAGGGCCGCGCTCCCTCCCACCCCGAGGGGCGCACAGGCTCAGGGCAGCCCTGGGTGCGGGAGGCCTGTGGGAGCTGCCCGGGCCCCAGAGCACGGGGGGCAAAGGCCGGGGCCAAGGCGGGAGCAGCCCTGAGGGACGTCAGGAAGCCATGCCTGGAAGGCCTGGGGCAGTCCCGACGGCTCGGGCAGGGACGGGATCCGGCCCCGGGTGCTTGGCTGCAGAGCTGACCCTGACGTCGTGGCACCTGGAGGGCACATGGCAGCCCAGGACGAGAGCTCCGTGCTGAGGGGCCTGGGCAGTGGGTGCAAATCCCTGCTGGGGCAAGACGCGGTCGGACGGGGACAGCAGGCCTGGGCTCAGGGGCCCGCAGGAGCCCACTGGGCACAGGGCTCCCAGGTCGGGGCTGCCACAGAGGCCGTGGTCAGGTGGGGCAGCCAGGGAAAACCTGAGCGGGGACCCAGGGGCCGAGGCCCTGGGGACGTGATCCAGGTGGTCACCCAGCACTGACCAGGCCGAGGAGTCCAGGTTCTGTGGCCACAGCGAGCCGGGCCATGCGCCTGGTGTGCAGACTCCCTGAAGCACGTGGGCGTGGTGATCAGAGCCACCCCAGGCCTGGACCCCTGAGACCCTGGGGGTCACACAGCCTCCTCTCTTGCAGCCTCCACCACGGCCCCCTCGGTCTTCCCACTGGCCCCCAGCTGCGGGTCCACTTCCGGCTCCACGGTGGCCCTGGCCTGCCTGGTGTCAGGCTACTTCCCCGAGCCTGTAACCGTGTCCTGGAATTACGGCTCCTTGACCAGCGGTGTGCACACCTTCCCGTCCGTCCTGCAGTCCTCAGGGCTCTACTCCCTCAGCAGCATGGTGACAGTGCCCTCCAGCAGGTGGCCCAGCGAGACCTTCACCTGCAACGTGGCCCACCCGGCCAGCAACACTAAAGTAGACAAGCCAGGTGAGACGTCGGACCTCAGAGAGGGGTCCACTCGGGGACAGGCCAGGTCAGCTGTCCCTCCCGGCCCACGTCACCGGGGAGTCACCTCAGTGTCCCCGCCCTCAAGGCCTCCCCTTTCTGGGAGGGTGTCCTCTGGGCGTGGCTGCCTGGTCCAGATGATCACAGGCTGCATTCCCCACTGCATTCCCGGGGCCCATTGGGTGCCACTGGTCAGGGATCCCCTCATGAGCTGGCCTGACCTAAGTTCACCCCATGACCTGTGCCCACCCCACGCTCCCAATAACCCCAGTCTGCTCTCTCTGCAGTGGTCAATGAATGCAGATGCAGTGAGATACCCCCATGCCCAGGTGAGTCAGCAGGGCCCCGCTCTGCAACCCAAGAAGATGGTGCACATCCAGGCACTGACTAATAGGGGAATGGGTGCTAAAAAGGAAGTCACCCAAAAGCTGACCCTAACTGTCTCCCATTCCAGTCCCTGAACCTCTGGGAGGGCCTTCGGTCCTCATCTTTCCCCCGAAACCCAAGGACATCCTCAGGATTACCCGAACACCCGAGGTCACCTGTGTGGTGTTAGATCTGGGCCGTGAGGACCCTGAGGTGCAGATCAGCTGGTTCGTGGATGGTAAGCAGGTGCACGCAGCCAAGACCCAGCCTCGGGAGCAGCAGTTGAACAGCACGTACCGTGTGGTCAGCGTCCTCCCCATCGAGCACCAGGACTGGCTCACCGGGAAGCAGTTCACGTGCAGAGTCAACCACATAGGCCTCCCGTCCCCCATCGAGAGGACCATCTCCAAGGCCAGAGGTGGGCAGAGGGGCTTCAGGGAAGGAGAGCTCCCGTGTAGGGTCCAGTCCTCCACCCTGACAGTGACCATCTGTGCTGACCCTTTACCCCACAGGGAGGGCCCATAAGCCCAGTGTGTATGTCCTGCCGCCATCCCAAAGGGAGTTGTCATCCAGTGACACAGTCAGCATCACCTGCCTGGTCAAAGACTTCTACCCACCTGAGATTGATGTGGAGTGGCAGAGCAATGGACAGCAGGAGCCCGAGAGGAAGCACCGCATGACCCCGCCCCAGCTGGACGAGGACGGGTCCTACTTCCTGTACAGCAAGCTCTCTGTGGACAAGAGCCGCTGGCAGGGGGGAGACCCCTTCACATGTGTGGTGATGCACGAAACTCTACAGAACCACTACACAGATCTCTCCCTCTCCCATTCTCCGGGTAAATGAGCAACACGCCCGGCACCCAGCAAGCCCCCCACCTTGGCTCTCAGGATCCCCTGAGGATGCCTGAGCCCCCGCCCCTGTGTACATAACCCCGGGTAGGCACTTGGCATGAAATAAAGCACCCAGCACTGCCCTGGGACCCTGCACGCTGTCATGGTTCTTTCCGAGGTAGAGCTCGTGACACCCGGGCCCTGGGTGGTACGGGCAGGCCAGCTCTGAGTCTAAGGTGTCACCACTGGTGGGTGAGCTCTGCACCTCGAGTGGGGAGGGCGGCACAGGCTGCCACAACGTGGGGCCGGGAGCCGCCTGAGCCTGGGGAGCGCACTTTGGCAGAGGTGCAGCCCCTGTGCGCCCTCAATCCAGCCAGAAGCTAGCCAGGGCTGGGGTGTGTGGACGGGGACGGCAGGAGTTGTCCCCTCCAGGGCCCCTCAGGGAAATGAGCACACAGACCTTCCCACCTCTGTACCGAGTTGTGGGACACTGGCCTGTCCTCATGCCCTGGGCTCCCTGTCCCCTGGACCTGCGGAGAGCTCTGCTTGGTAGCTCTGTGTCAACGCAGTAGCCATGCTTGTCCTGTCAGGAGGGGACAGGCCCTGTTTGCCCTCAGACACGACACTCCATCCATGTACAGTCCCCCACCCTGCCTCCAGTGACGAGGTCCCCCCTGAGTTCATCCCCCCTGGGACCAGGCCTGTCCACTCATGGGGACCTCACCCCGTGCCCCAGTGGGGCAGAGGCAGGTGTCCCTGAGTGCCCAGGGGAGGGACCACTGGAGACCTCCACATGGACGCTGAGTCCAGATCCACTGAAAACAAGCCCATCGTGCTGAGCACCGCCACCTTCTCACACACACACACACACACACACACACACACACAGAGAGAGAGACCTTATACCCTGGTCCTCACACAGGACCAGCTGCAGTGCCCAGAGCAGAGCCAGTCTTGGGAACCCTCACCATGGACAACACCCTGGTCCCCACCCCCTCCACTGCCCGTCATCTGCTCAGCAGCTCATCCACACACTGACCACACCGACCCGCCCTCCTCTGCCCCAGGGAGCCTACACCCCCTCTTGACGTGCACAAAACCCCCACAAACCAGCTTATCCTGATGCTCCCACCCACTTGTTCACTAGGGACACTCCCTGTCACTCTGGGCCCTTCCTTATTCTCCGCTGACCCTCCCACAAGGGCCTGGACCCCAGGGCAAGAGGAGGTGGGCACCCTTCTCCCCACAGGGTCCCAGCACAGGGCAGAGCAGAGCGGGTCCCCCATTGGCCTGGCGCAAGCGGTAGGGCTGGGGTGCTGAGGCTGGCACCCAGGGTTGGAGAGGGCTGTGACTGTCCCTAGGGAATCTGCCCCTCAGGCATGCATGAGACTAACCACCCCCTTCCTGTCCAGAGCTGATCCTGGATGACAGCTGTGCTGAGGACCAGGACGGGGAGCTGGACGGGCTGTGGACCACCATCACAATCTTCATCACCCTCTTCCTGCTCAGCGTGTGCTACAGCGCCACTGTCACCCTCTTCAAGGTGGGCACACCCGTACTGTCCCTGGACTATGGCCCACTGTCCCGTCGCTGTCTCCACCATGTCCCCACATTGACCACACACAGCACACATGCTTATCCCACACTGTGGCACGTCGTCTCCTTGCTGTCTCCTCAGTGTCCTCTTCCTATTGGAACAATGTTCTCTCACTGCCCCATGACTGTCCCCTCACTATCTACTCACTATCACCTCACTGTGCCCTCACTGTCTCCTCACTGTCCACATACTGTCTATTCAATGTCTCCTCTGTGTCTCCTCACTTTCTTCTCTCATCTCCTTGCAGTCCTGTCACTGTCTCCTCACTGTCCCCTCATTGTCCCACACTATCTCCTCACAGTCTCCTCATTGTACCTTCCCTGTCTCCTTAATGTTCCCTCATTGTACCCTTATGTTCCTCACTGTCCCCTCTCTATCTCAACGCTGATCTCTCTGTCTCCTCACTGTCCCCTCATTGTCTCTTTACAGTCTCCTCACTGTCCCTCATTGTCCTATCACTGTCCCATCATTGTCCCATCACTGTCCCCACAGTGTCCCCACACAGACTCTTCAGTGTCCCCTACTCTCTCCTCACTGGCCCCTCACTATCTCCACAATGTCGCTCACTGTGCCCACAAAGTCTCCTCACTATCTCCTCACTATCTCCTCACTACCCCCACACTGTCCCTTCTCTGTCCCACCCTTGTCCTCTCACTGTCTGCTCCCTCTCCCCCACACTGTCCCCTCCAGGATCCCCTCACACTACCTAGCCTTGGGGGCAGGAGCTTGGTCATGGAGGGAGGCTGTCCGTGGGGGTCCAGGCCAAGCTCACACCCTCCCCTCCCTGCTGCAGGTGAAGTGGATCTTCTCGTCAGTGGTGGAGCTGAAGCGCTCAATTATCCCCGACTACAGGAACATGATCGGACAGGGGGCCTAGGGCCAGCCCTCTGGGAAGGATGTCCAGCACTGCCCTAGATCCAATGCGGGATCCAGGTGCCTCAATCTGTGTCACTCAGATGCTTCCAGGCCTGCTCCTATGCCCTCTTACCTCACCAAGCTCTGACCTCACGGTCATCTTGGGCCTGCACCTCTACCATCTGGCCTCGTGGCCACCATGGGCTGTCCCTGCCCCCTGGCCCACTGTCTGGAGAATCAAGAGAACACCAAGAATGCCCCCAACCTGAGCTGATGGACACCTGCTGGCCCCTCCTAGCAGCCACCAACATATGCCTTGGGCCATGTGGACACTGAGGTATCAGGCAGAATGGCCCTCAGGGGATGGCCCCTAGGTAGACCAGCACGTTGATCCCCCAAGAGGCAAACGGCTGTGAGTCCAGTGTCTATCTGGGCAGGGTATGGCCTCTGTGAACACCCCATCCAGACCAGGCTCCAGAATTCAGGATGCCCCCAGACAGGCACGTTCTGGCACGTCGAGAGGAAGCCATGGGCTGCTGTCACCCAATGGGGAAACCCCTGACATATCGCGAATGGTCAACCAGGTCTTCTCCACCAGAGGAGACCACAGTGAGAGGGCTTGGGCCTGAGGCTGTTGCAGGAGCCCCACAGCTGCTAGACGACAACACTTGGGGAAGCAGTGATGTCACCCAGACACCCCTCCTGGAGAGGGGCCTGCTGACCTGGTGCCAGGCAGGGGGACGCAGGCTCCATGGACAGAGCTGGAGGGTCCTGAGAGGCCAAGGCAGCAGACCCAGCCCACTCTGTCCTGTGGCCTGGACCTGAGTCCCATGGGGCAGGAACTCCTGCTAGCTCGCAGTTCCAGGGAGTAGCAGGGGTCAGAGAGAGAGCCTGCAGCCATGGGTAATGGCCGGAGAACCCCTAGGCCTGGATCTCTGCCTGTCCTGGAGCTAGTGCCAGGTGGGAGCCCCTATGTGGCCTCAGATGGGCATGCCGGGGAGGAGAAACAGAGCCCCTGTGCCCCCTGGGAGAGAATGTGCAGGGATCATGCAATGAAAGCCACTGTTTTAGCTTGGCTAGCTTGTTTTAATCTCTTTACATTTCTGGAGCTCATTAATTTCTATTACTGTTTCTTTCTTTTCTTAACGACAATAAAATCTTTAAAAATTCCAGAAATCACTGGAGAAAGTCTTCCTATGTTGATGGGCGGGTGAAATCCACAGCCATGCCACACCATGCATTGGCTTCCTCCCGTCATGGGAGTCGGGTGGGGAGCAGACCCAGCCTGGGGCTGGAGGCACAGTGGCTGCCCGCCCTGGCTGTGTACAGAGCAAAGGGCATGTGTTGGGTGTGTATTAGTCAGTGCAGGTTTCTAGACAAATACCCCCATTCTGGCAGCTTAAACCACATGCATTTATGCTTTCACAGTCATAGTAGCCAGCAGTGGGAGATGCAGGATTCACAGGGCCCCTCCCCGTGTCCTCCCTGGCTGACCTCCTGTGCTGCCTGTATCCTGACACCTGCTCTTACAAGGACAGGAGTCCATATGGAGGACCAGCAATGCTGATGGGGCTATGACCTCCTTTCACCTTGCTACCTCTCAAAGAACCCATCTCAAATGCAGCCACATTCTGAGGTCGTGGGTCAGGGCACAAGACTGGAATCTGAGGGACACATTTAGGCCGACACAGGCCGGTTGGGTTGAGGCATGAGGACCAAATGGGATCACTGGTGAAGGCCAGGCCAGGCGAGGCCATGGGGAGAGCATTGGCAAAGGTAAGCAAAGCAGGATGCCAGTCAAGTGATCCGGGCACTGGGTCAGGAGAGACCCTCAGGGGATGTCGTGTGAACTTCACCTGGGCACAGAGTGACCGTTTTTTCCAGGTAAACGAGGAGTGAGGGCAGGCAGGGCACCAATGAAGACTCGGGAAGGGTTGGTCACATGCAGGTCTACTCAGGCCACGGATCCAGGGCCAGTGATTACGAAGTTGAGATTCTCTCCTTGTGGTGACTGGAAGGTCTCAGGTCCAAGAGAGATGCCCCTGGATTGTAGGGGACACACACGACTCAGGGCAGAGGCAGGACCACACCTGCTAGCCTTTCCCAGTAAAATCTCCAGGGAAGATAGGCAGGGTCGTTGGCAGCATTGGGCTTCCCCAGGCCAACATGAGGCTGAGAGGCCACGAGCCAAGCCACCGTCTGTTCTTCCCGACTCTGAGTCTGCAAGCCGACAGTGCAGCCTGAGGTCTGGGAAGGAGACAGAATCTTGGTCAGCATGGCCACAGCCCCCGGGGCTGGTCAGGAAACACCCTTCCAGGGAAGTGGAAAGGGAAGTGGAAGGGGGGATGGGGTGACTGAGTGATAGGCAATGAGGGGGGCACTTGACGGGATGAGCAGTGGGTGTTATGCTATATGTTGGCAAATCAAACTACAATAAAAAAATATACAAAAAAATCTCAGAAATAAAATCTCAGATGATGAATCCTAGTCAAGTGTAAGATAAGCTAGAAACCTAATTTTCAACAATCATTCAAAGCTTGGAAAGTGATGCTCTACTGGGTGATATGCTATATGTTGGCAAATTGAACTCCAATAAAAAAAAAAGAAGAAAGTGATGCTCTTAGGTGTGGTTGGTACTATCCCAAGAGATAGTAATCTTTATTTTTTTATAATAAATTTATTTTTTATTGGTGTTCAATTCACCAACATACAAAATAACACCCAGTGCTCATCCCGTCAAGTGCCCCCCTCAGTGCCCGTCACCCATTCACTCCTCCCCCTCCACCACCCCTAGTTCGTTTCCCAGAGTTAGGAGTCTCTCATGTTCTGTCTCCCTCATTGATATTTCCCACACATTTCTTCTCCCTTCCCTTCTATTCCCTTTCACTATTATTCATATTCCCCAAATGAATGAGAACATATAATGTTTGTCCTTCTCCGATTGACTTACTTCACTCAGCATAATACCCTCCAGTTCCATCCACGTTGAAGCAAATGGTGGGTATTTGTCATTTCTAATGGCTGAGGAATATTCCATTGTGTACATAGACCACATCTTCTTTATCCATTCAAGTTTCGACGGGCACCGAGGCTCCTTCCACAGTTTGGCTATTGTGGACATTGCTGCTAGAAACATCGGGGTGCAGGTGTCCCGGTGTTTCATTGCATCTGAATCTTTGGGGTAAATCCCCAACAGTGCAATTTTTAATACCTTTTAAAAAAGGAAACACCCTTCCAGCTCCCTGTGGTTGAGAGGGAATTGTCTGCAGAAAAGGGTTTGTCTCACCAGTGGCCAGGGCAACAGGAGGGGCAGCCACAGACTCCTGGCCTGGGCCCCATGATGGCTGTGGCACAGAGAGCACATCCAGGAGAATGAGCCAGTCCTCAGGGACCCTGGAGGCTCCAGGTTACCATCCTGAGGCTCACGCCACACCCTCCATCCCCTTCACACTATACATCTACCTGAGAAGCCTATTTGCCAACGCACCACACAGCCTGCCCAGCCCCTTCTTACTTTGTGTGCCAGCACCTGCCCCTGTCTCATTCCTTGGACCAATGATCCCACATCCTGTCCACTACACCCAAAGGAAGAACTGGACATCCTACATCAGGAGGAGCCCATGTCCTCTTTGCTGACACCAAAAACAAGTCAAGCTATTTGCTCACCCTTGGTGCTACACCTACTCTGTGAGACTTACTACCCAAAAGGTTCTGGGGCTCCCAATTGTAAGCCTCCAATATTGTCCTCATACTTGGACACCCCTCAACTACCATGTGACCCCAGTGACTCACACATACTATTTGACATTTACACAAGTATAAACTATGTATTGGAACACTCAAGAGTAAAAGAACCATAGAAAATAGATGAGAAGCCGGAGATAGAGAAGCAGGTCACAGACCTAGGAAGAAAAGGATGAGAGTTAAGAAAAGGAGAGACAGAGTCACAAAAGCAGGAGAATGATTAGAAGTGAGAGATAGAGATGAAGAGTCACAGACCAGAAGGGGAGTTATTAGAGGTAGGAGATAGAGACCAAGAATCACAGAACAAGCAGGTGAATGATGAGAGGTTGCAGATACAGACCCACAATCACAGAACCAGGAGGGGAATGATGAGAGGTAAGATATACAGATCAAGGTCACAGAACCTGGACATGAAAAATGAATGTAAGAGATAGAGACCCAGAGTCACACAACACAAGGTGAATAATGAGAAGTAAGAGATGGAGCCGCGGAGTCACAGAACCAGGAGGAGAAGAATGAGAGGTAAGAGGTAGAGACCCAGAGTCACACAAGCAGGAAGTGACTGATGAGAGATAAGAGATAGAGATGAAGAGTCACAACCAGGAGGGGAAATATGAGGAGTAAAGGACAGAGACCCAGATTCACCGAACCAGGACATGAATGATGAGAGGTAAGAGATAGAGACCCAGAATCACAGAACAAGTAGGAGAATGATGAGAAGTAAGATATAAAGACCCAGAGTCACAGAACCAGGAGGTGAATGATAAGAGGTTGAAGTAGAGACCCAGAGTCACAGAACCAGGAGGAGAGTGATGAGAGGTAAAAGATAGAGACCCAGAATCATACAAGGTACGGGTGAATGATGAGAGGTAAGATAGAGAGATGCAGAGTCACAGAACCAGGAGGAGAATGATAAGAAGAAAGAGATAGAGACCCATAGACACTGAAATGGGAGATGAATGTCAAGAGGTAAGAAAGAGGTAGAGACCCAGAGTCACAGAGCCAGGAAGAGAAAGATAAGAGGTAAGAGATTGAGACCAAGGGTCACCATACCAGGCAAAGATTGATAAGAGGTAAGATAGAGGCCCAGAGTCACAGATCCAGGAGGAGAATGATGAGAGGTAAGGGATAGAGACCCAGAGTAACAGAACCAGGACATGAATGATGAGAAGTTGGAGTAGAGACCCAGAGTCACAGAAGCAGGAAGAAAAGAATGAAAGGTAAAAGATAGAGACCCAGGGTCAAGAACCAGGTGGAGAATGATGAAATATAAGATACAGAGTTGCAAAGTCAGAGAACAAGGAGAATAATGATAAGAGATAAGATAGAGACCCAGAGTCACAGATCCAGGAAGAGAAGAATGACAGGTAAGAGATGGAGACCCAGGGTCAAGAATCAGGTGGAGAATAATGAGATATAAGAGATAGCACTGAGGGGGGCACTTGACCGGATGAGCACTGGGTGTTATTCTGTATGTTGGTAAATTGAACACCAATAAAAAATAAATTTATTATTTAAAAAAAGAGATAGAGTTGCAGAGTCAGAAAACAAGAAGAATTATAAGAGGTAAGAGAGAGACGCAGTCACAGAACCAGGAGGAGAAGGATAAGGTAAGGGATAGAGACTGAGTCACAGAGCAAGGAAAGAAAACTGAGAGGTAAGAGATAGAGACCCAGAGTCATAGGATGAGGCGGACATTGAGGAGAGGTAGGAGAGAGACCTAGAGTCACAAAACGAGGAAGGAAAGGATGAGAAGTAGGAGATAGAGACCCAGATCACATAACCAGGAGGTGAATGATGAGAGGTAAGAGATAGTTTCAGTATCACAGAGTCAGGAGGAGATTAATTAGAGGTAAGAGATAGAGACCCAGAATCACACAAACAAGAGAAGAATGACAAGAGGTCATTCTCACAGCAACCCTTGCAAGATCCACCTATGAAGTCAAGGGAAATAAAAGTAAAAATGAACTAATGGGACTTCATCAAGATAAAAAGCTTCTGCACAGCAAAGGACACAGTCAACAGAACTCAAAGACAACCTAGAGAATTCGGGGTCTTTTCTGATTCCACACAAATCTTAAAATAATTTGTTCCTACTCTCTGAAGAAAGTCCATGGTATTTTGATAGGGATTGCATTAAATGTGTAAATTGCCCTGGGTAGCATTGACATTTTCGCAATATTAATTCTGCCAATCCATGAGCGTGGAATATTTTTCCATCTCTTTGTGTCTTCCTCAATTTCTTTCAGAAGTGTCCTGTAGTTTTTAGGGTATAGATCCTTTACCTCTTTGGTTAGGTTTATTCCTAGGTATCTTATGCTTTTGGGTGCAATTGTAAATGGGATTGACTCCTTAATTTCTCTTTCTTCAGTCTCATTGTTAGTGTATAGAAATGCCATTGACTTCTGGGCATTGATTTTGTATCCTGCCACGCTACCAAATTGCTGTATGAGTTGTAGCAATCTTGGGGTGGAGGCTTTTGGGTCTTCTATGTAGAGTATCATGTCATCGGCGAAGAGGGAGAGTTTGACTTCTTCTTTGCCAATTTGAATGCCTTTAATGTCTTTTTGTTGTCTGATTGCTGAGGCCAGGACTTCCAGTACTATGTTGAATAGCAGTGGTGAGAGTGGACATCCCTGTCTTGTTCCTGATCTTAGGGGAAAGGCCTCCAGTGCTTCCCCATTGAGAATATTTGCTGTGGGCTTTTCGTAGATGGCTTTTAAGATGCCGAGGAAAGTTCCCTCTATCCCTACACTCTGAAGAGTTTTGATCAGGAATGGAGGCTGTATTTTGTCAAATGCTTTCTCTGCATCTAATGAGAGGATCATATGGTTCTTGGTTTTTCTCTTGCTGATATGATGAGTTACATTGATTGTTTTACAAGTGTTGAACCAGCCTTGTGTCCCGGGGATAAATCCTACTTGGTCATGGTGAATAATTTTCTTAATGTGTTGTTGGATCCTATTGGCTAGTATCTTGTTGAGAATTTTTGCATCCATGTTCATCAGGGATACTGGTCTGTAATTCTCCTTTTTGGTGGGGTCTTTGCCTGGTTTTGGAATTAAGGTGATGCTGGCCTCATAGAATGAATTTGGAAGTACTCCATCTCTTTCTATCTTTCCAAACAGCTTTAGTAGGATAGGTATGGTTTCTTCTTTGAACGTTTGATAGAATTCCCCTGGGAAGCCATCTGGCCCTGGACTCTTGTGTCTTGGGTGGTTTTTGATGACTTCTTCAATTTCCTCTCTGGTTATTGGCCTGTTCAGATTTTCTATTTCTTCCTGTTCCAGTTTTGGTAGTTTGTGGCTTTCCAGGAATGCGTCCTTTTCTTCTAGATTGCCTAATTTATTGGCGTAGAGCTGTTCATAATATGTTTTTAAAATCGTTTGTATTTCCTTGGTGTTGGTAGTGATCTCTCCTTTCTCATTCATGATTTTATTAATTTGAGTCTTCTCTCTCTTCTTTTTAATAAGGCTGGCTAATGGTTTATCTATCTTATTAATTCTTTCAAAGAACCAACTCCTGGTTTTGTTGATCTGTTCCACGGTTCTTCTGGTCTCAATTTCGTTGAGTTCTGAACTTTATGGTCAACTAATATTCGATAAAGGAGGAAAGACGATCCACTGGAAAAGGACAGTCTCTTCAATAAATGGTGCTGGGAAAATTGGACATCCACATGCAGAAGAATGAAACTAGACCACTCTCTTGCACCATACACAAAGATAAACTCAAAATGGATGAAAGATCTAAGTGTGAGACAAAATTCCATCAAAATCCTAGAGGAGAACACAGGCAACACCCTTTTTGAACTTGGCCACAGTAACTTCTTGCAAGATACATCCACGAAAGCAAAAGAAACAAAAGCAAAAATGAACTATTGGGACTTCATCAAGATAAGAAGCTTTTGCACAGCAAAGGATACAGTCAACAGAACTAAAAGACAACCTACAGAATGGGAGAAGATATTTGCAAATGACATATCAGATAAAGGGCTAGTTTCCAAGATCTATAAAGAACTTGTTAAACTCAACACCAAAGAAACAAACAATCCAATCATGAAATGGGCAAAAGACATGAAGAGAAATCTCACAGAGGAAGACACAGACATGGCCAACATGCACGAGAAAATGCTCTGCATCACTTGCCATCAGGGAAATATGAATAAAACCACAATGAGATGCCACCTCACACCAGTGAGAATGGGGAAAATTAACAAGGCAGGAAACAACAAATGTTGGAGAGGATGCGGAGAAAAGGGAACCCTCCTGCACTGTTGGTGGGAATGTGAACTGGGACAGACACTCTGGAAAACTGTGTGGACCATTTGCTTCAACGTGGGTGAACCAGGAGGGTATTATGCTGAGTGAAGTAAGTCAATCGGAGAAGGACAAACATTATATGGTCTCATTCATTTGGGGAATATAAAAAATTGCGAAAGGGAATAAAGGGGAAAGGAGAAAAAATAAGTGGGAAATATCAGAAAGGGAGACAGAACATGAAGACTCCTAACTCTGGGAAATGAACTAGGGGTGGTGGAAGGGGAGGAGGGTGGGGGGTGGGGGTGACTGGGTGACTGGCACTGAGGGGGGCACTTGATGGGATGAGCATTGGGTGTTATTCTGTATGTTGGCAAATTGAACACCAATAAAAAATAAATGTATTATAAAAAAAATAAAAATAAAATAAAATAAATAAAAAATTTTAAAAAATAAAGAGAATAAAATGTTAAAAAATAAATAAAATAAAATAAACAAACACATGCAGACACCGACCCCCATGCAAACACACACACATGGAAATCATATGCACACATATACACACACACAGGCCTCCATGCACACACATGCACATCGAGATACACGTGCACACACACAGACACTGGTCTCCACATACACACACAGGGAGGCACAATGCACACATATGCAGACACAGGCCTCCACACACACAAACACACACACTCACACATAGAGACACCCTGGGACACACAGAGGCATGGACCCCCAACACACACATGCACATAGAGATGCACATGCACATGCGTGCCCACATGCAATAACATAGAGATACACATGCACACACACAGAGACCCAGACCCGACTCATCCACATGCACATGGAGACATTGGGACACACACAGAGGCACAGACTCCCCAACAAACAGATGCACATGGAGACACACATACACACACATACAGTCATGAGCCCACATACAAGAACATGGAGACACACATGCAAACATGGGCCTCATGCACACACATGCACATGGAGATACACATGCACACACATGCAGACATGGGCCATGCACGCACGCGCACACACACACACACACACACGTAGACACACCCAGATAAGGGCTTCCACCCACACACAGGCACAGGGAGACACCCATACACACCCACAGGGGCATTAGCCACACACACACACACACACACACGCATGCACAGCTGAGAAGCAGCCCGTTTACTGTCGTCTGTCCCAGGTCACTGTTGTCCAGGAGCAACATTGTGGGGAGGCAGGGGACTCTGCAGGCAGGACAGCTGTGAAGGCCAGAGCAGAGCAGCCTGGACCTGAGTGCCCCATGCCTGCTACCTGCAGCTGCCAGGCCTGCCCCTGGACAGGAGGGGGCAGAGGCAAGGGTGGTGCCTGGAACCAAGGCAGGGCCACAGCCCCAGAGAGGAGTGGAGCGGGACAGCACAGACCTGGGAGCTCAGAGCTCAGCCACCTACTGGGAACGGGGAGGAGAGGAGAGGAGAGGAGAGCCATTCTCTTCTCCACGGGTGGCCCAGGCTGAAGACAGGGCCCACCAGCAGCACGGCACATCCTGGGATGTCGGCATAGAGCCCGGAGCCCAGCTGGGCGCTGAAGACCCTGCCCCACAGCCTGGGCAGAATGAGTAGGGGGACACCAGGGTGAGCCAGGGCTGCCAGGGGAGCCTTAGCCCAGCATGCTCACCTATGTGCACCTGCCGGGCCTGGCACCACCTGACCTGGGCCCTCAGGGGCAACAGGCTCCCAGGTGGGGCTCTCAGCCCTGTGGTTTCTCTCAGAATCACGCGTCCTTCCTGGGAACTGGGTGCTCCCCCTCTGCCTCCCACACAGCACCTGTCCCCCGGGACAAGGGCAAGCAGGACAGACTGACAGACAGCTCTGAAGGGCAGAGGGGCTGGGCTGGGCACTGCCTTCCCCAGGCATCACATCCAGGCCTTCCAGGGCCTAGCTCCACCCCATGCCACCCAGCCCCAGCGGGCAATAGCCTTTCTCGGCCTCCTAGGTGAGCCTGAATGTTCCCCCAAGGGCACCAGACCAGCCAGAGACCACCTCCACACAGCCTCCCAGCATGGGAATGCTGGCCCTGGTGTCCTGGGTCCAGATGATGGGATCCTGATGCCCCCCTCTCCAAAACTCTGCACAACATCTCCCAGCACTCACATGGATGAGCTGGGGTGGCATGTGCTCTCAGGCCTACGGGGCTTTCTGGGGGGCACCCAGGGCTGCACTGGGTGAAGGTGAGGCCTAGACCCAGCCCATCACAGCTCCATACACATCGGTGGCGTGTCATCACTGGACAGCTGCCCCGACAGCCCAGAATCCGATGCCAGGGCACCTCCAGAAAGCCACTCCGCGGTCTTCACCCCGTGCTGGGCAACCAGAAAACAGATCCACGGCACAGTCCACCCCAGCCTCCAGCAGCTACAGAGGACTTGCAGACACACAGGCCAACTTCACAGCCAGGCCCAGACCCCCCAAGGTCCCTGCCAGCCCTCACTGGCCACACCACCCAGCTGCAGCCCCAGTAAGAGGCCCAGCTCTGAGATGCTAGTATGGGAACAAGTGTGTGGGTAATGGGTGAGGTCCCTGGTCCCCAAAGGCCACTGGGGACTCTGGCCCTGCACACTCACACGCACAGCCCCTCCCATGGGGCCAGCCACCAACCTGCTCCTCTAGGCAGTGGGACACAGGAACAAGGGTGGCATGCCACCAGGAAGCCCTGCATCCATGTCTCAGACACGTGGCCATGTGGGCTTTGGCTTCTCATGCACACAACAGCCCCCCCTTCCTCACAGGGCTGCCTCAAGGCAGTGGTGGTGGTGCCCGGGGCCTTCTCCCTTCCTGGGGCATCCCGGTGGTCACCACAGTATTGCAGTGCACAGAGTCAGCCATGGTATCAAGGCAGAGGCCATGAGCTGGGCAGCAGAGGCCTCAGAGAGGAGCCCACTTCACCCATGGCACAGGAGTCTCACCTGCAACCCCACCATTGCTGTACACTTCCCAAGAACATAAAGAAAGGGAATTTCCAGGGCTGCTGAGGCCCTGGGGGTTCCCACCCCATTTTTAGCCAGGGCACTGAGGCAGAGCTCCCCTCCCCCCAGGCCCTATTATCTGGACACAAAAATAACAGCCATTGTACTAATGATTCACCTCATCTGTCCAGGAGCCTATCCAGGGAGCTGCAGACAGCCAGGCCAGGCCCCCTCTTGGAGCACCAGGCACCTCAGGTATCCCAGCCACTCAAGCTGGCCCAAGCTGCAGTCCACTACGCAGCCAGGAGGAACAGAGCTTCCTGGTCACTGCTCATCTCCCAGATGTCTCTTCCCTGCACATGGACACACGGGAGCAAGACTCTGCCCAAAGCTGATCTGGAGAAGACTAGGGGCCAAGAATCAAAGACACGACAGGACTAGGGCAGAGCCCAAGGCTGAGAAGGTCCAGGACCATGCAGAGGGCATGGAGAGAGGGCCTGAGCATGGAGCTGCCTGCAACCAGCAGGGCAATGACCACCAGCCCAAGGTCGGGGGGAAGCACCAGGGAGCTGTCCCTATGGTGGACTAGGCGGCAGGCTGGACTGGCCCACATCCTCAGGTGTGTGAGCTGGGTTGCCTGAGCCAGCCTGAATAAGGTGGGCCAGGTTGCCTGGGTCTGCCCTATACAGCTTGAGGGGAAGGAGTTAAGTGAAAGAGGTCAAACTACTCCAGGCTCAGCTGGACCAGGCTGGTCTCTCTGGGCTCCACTGTGTGAGTGGACTGAGATGGGCCAGGCTGGGCTGACTTTACAGAACCAGGGTGGATGGGGAAAGCTGGGGTGAGCTAAGCTGGGGTGAGCTTGGTGGACAGAGCACAGGACAGGCTTGACCAGTCTGGGTACTTGTGGCGGTGCTGGGCTATCCTGAGCCAAGATGATCTGAACCAAGCTGAGCGGCTCAGGGAGTCGGGGAGACTTGGGTCAGGTGAAACGCTCTCTTCAGTGAGGACTGTCCTGGGCTGGGCTGATGTGGATGGAAAGGGCTTGGGCAAGCAGGTCCAACTGAGCAGATCTGAGGCAGCCTGGCAGGACTGTCCTGGGTTGACTCACCTTGGCTCAAATAGCTGAACTAGGCTAACCTGAGCTGCACTGCACGCAGCATTGTTGAGCTGAGTCAGGAAAACCTGGGCAACCTGACCAGACCAGCAAGATTTAGGCTGGCAAACAGATGGGCTACCTGTGCCTAAATGAGCTAAGTCTGTCTGACCTGGACAGGGCTCGGCTCCGCTGGGCTGCACTGACCAGGGCTGGGCTTGCCTGGGCTGAGCTGGACTGAGCAGGGCTGAGCTGAGCTGAACTGGGCTGGGCTGGGCTGATCTGGGCTGAACTGGGATGAGCTGAGCTGGGCTGAGCAGGGCTGAACTGAGCTGAACTGGGCTGAGCTGGGCTAGGCTGTACTGAGATAAACTGGCTGAACTGGGCTAAGCTGAACTGGGCTGAACTGAGCTGAACTGGGCTGAGCTGGGCTGAAGTGGACTGATCTGGGCTCAGCTAGAAGGAACTAGGCTGAGCTGGGCTGAGTTGAGCTGAACTGGACTGGACTGGGCTGGGCTGGCTTGGGCTGAGCTGCCCTGAACTGGGCTGAGCTGAGCTGAGCTGAGCTGCACTTGGCTAAATGGGCTAGGCTGACCTGAGCTGGGCTGGGCTGCGCTGGGCTGCGCTGAAATGGGCTGAGCTGGGCTGAGCTGAGCTGAGCTGAGCTGGGCTGAACCAGGCTGAGCTGAGCTGGGCTGAACTGAGTTGAGCTGAGCTAAGCTGGGATGAACTGGCCTAAGCTGGGCTGCACTGAACTCTACTGAACTGCACTGAGCTGGACTGAACTGGGCTGAGCTGAGCTGGGCTGAACTGGACTGGACTGGGCTGAAATGGCCAGAACGGGGCTGAGCTGGGCTGAAATTGGCTGAACTGGGATGAGCCTAAGTAGGCTGAGCTGGACTGAACTGAGCTGAGCAGTGATGAACTGGGCTGGGCTCAGCTGAACTGGACTGAGTTGAGCTGGGCTGAGCTGATCTGAACCAGCCTGAGCTAAGCTGGATGGAACTGGGCTGTGCTGGGCTGAGCTGGGCTGAATTGCACTGAGCTGGGCTGAAATGAACTGGGCTGAGCTGGGCTAAGCTGAGCTGAATGGGGCTGAACTGGGCTGAGCTGGGCTAAACTGGGCTGAACTGAGTTGAACTGGCCTGAGCTCTCCTGAGCTGGGCTGAGCTGGGCTGGGCTGGGCTGAATCAGGCTGAACCAGGCTGAACTGGGCTGAAATTGGCTGAGCTGGGATGAGCCTAACTAGGCTGAGCTGGACTGAACTGAGCTGAGCAGTGCTGAGCTGGGCTGGGCTAAGCTAAACTGGGCTGAGTTGAGCTGGGCAGAGCTGATCTGAACCAGCCTGAGCTCAGCTGGACTGAACTGGGCTGAGCTGGGCTGGACTGGGCTGAACTAGGCTGAGCTGAGTTGAACTGAAGTGGGCTGGACTGAGTTAGGCTGACCTGGGCTGGGCTGAGCTGGCCTGAGCTGGGCTGAGCTGAGCTGTGGTGAACTGGGCTGAACTTGGCTGATCTGAGCTGGGGCGAACTGGGCTGAGCTGGGCTGAGCTGGGCTGAACTGGCCTGAGCTCTCCTGAGCTGGACTGAGCTGAGCTGGGCTGAACTGGGTTGAACTGGCCTGAGCTCTCCTGAGCTGGGTTGAGCTGAGCAGGGCTAGGCTGAACCAAGCTGAGCTGGGCTGAAATTGGCTGAGCTGGGATGAGCCTAACTAGGCTGAGCTGGACTGAACTGAGCTGAGAAGTGAACTGGGCTGGGCTGAGCTGAACTGGGCTGAGTTGAGCTGGGCTGAGCTGACCTGAACCAGCCTGAGCTCAGCTGGGCTGAACTGGGCTGAACTGATCTGAACTGGGTTGAACTGGCCTGAGCTCTCCTGAGCTGGGCTGAGCTGGGCTGAGCTGAGCTGGGCTGGGCTGAACCAGGCTGAACCAGGCTGAACCAGGCTGAACTGGGCTGAAATTGGCTGAGCTGGGATGAGCCTAATTAGGCTGAGCTGGGCTGAACTGAGCTGAGCAGTGCTGAACTGGGCTGGGCTGAGCTGAACTGGGCTGAGTTGAGCCGGGCTGAGCTAAGCTGGGTGAACTGGGCTGAGCTGGGCTGGACTGGGCTGAGCTGAGTTGAATTGAACTGGGCTGGACTGAGGCTGAGCTGAACGGGGCTGAACGGGGCTGAGCTGGGCTGAACTGGGTTGAACTGGCCTGAGCTCTCCTGAGCTGGGCTGAGCTGGGCTGGGCTGAACCAGGCTGAACTGGGCTGAAATTGGCTGAGCTGGGATGAGCCTAACTAGGCTGAGTTGGACTGAACTGAGCTGAGAGCAGTGTTGAACTGAGCTGGGATGAGCTGAACTGGGCTGAGTTGAGCTGGGCTGAGCTGACCTGAACCGACCTGAACTAAGCTGGGATGATCTGTGCTGGGCAGAACTGGGCTGAGCTGGGCTGAACTAAGCTGAGCGGGGCTGAAATTG
This sequence comes from Nyctereutes procyonoides, assembly GCF_905146905.1. Taxonomy (NCBI): domain Eukaryota; kingdom Metazoa; phylum Chordata; class Mammalia; order Carnivora; family Canidae; genus Nyctereutes; species Nyctereutes procyonoides. The sequence goes on from NW_026575111.1 coordinate 599,170, forward strand.
GCTGAGCTGGGACAAGCTTAACTAGGCTGAGCTGGACTGGACTAGGCTGAGCTGGGTTGGACTGAACTGGGTTGAAATGGGCTGATCTGGGATGAGCTTAACTAGGCTGAGCTGGACAGGGCTGAGCTGAGCTGCACTTGGCTTAACTAGGTTGAACTGGGCTGAGCTGGGCTGAACCGGGCTGAGCTGAGTAAGACTAAATTTATTTCGCTAGTTGGTTTGGCCTGGCCCTGAGTCATGTAGGGTGTTCCTAGGCCCAGTGGCAGGGGTCCATGGGAATAATGTGAGTGGAACTGACCTAGTGGAACAAGCCTGGCTGGCTCGCTAAGTTAAGCTGAGCTGGATGAACTTGGTTGAACTTGCAGACTGATCAGATGAGTCGGCTTGCTTGAAATGGGTTATCCTAGGCTGACCTGGGCCAGGCTAGGCCAAGGTGGCCCCCTTGAACTTAGGTAATCTGACTAGGCAGAGCTGGTGAGGCTGTGTGTGGAGCTGGTTTGTGTCCCTGGCGCCCTCTCTCCTGACACAAGGCCATGGGACTGGTCTCACTGGACTGGCTGGGCAGAGTGGAGCTGAGAGGCAGGACCAACATGACCTGGGGTCTGGGCTCCTAGGCCAAGGGAGCACAGGCAGGTGTGCAAACCCAAGTCATCAACTGGGGAAGATTGACCTGGGCTCTGACGGGGTCTCCTCTTCTATGAATGGGGCCCATTGTCAGGCCTCCTGGAAGCTCTGCAGGGACAGTAGAGAACCAGAGAGGGCTGTCTGGTCAGGAGAGGAGGAGTCCCCAAGAACCCCACGTTCCTGCCTCTCAGGGCTGAGGGCAGGGAGTCCTGGCCAAAGGTAAGGGCAGCAACTACTTCCGACAAGTGGTTCATCAGAAAGTGTTCCAAGCAGAAGCAGGGAATAAGGAAAGAGTCCAAAACGAGCATCTATCCCCCAAGGCTGGAGAAGGGGTCCCAGTGACCCTCCATCTCTGCCCCCACGCTTTTCCTTCTCAGACGCCCCCCGCCAGGCGGCCAGGAGCGGGATACCCCAGGTCAACAGCGGGCCTGGCATATGATGGGGTGACAGTCCCAAGGCAGGCACTGACACTGGCCCCGTCCCCACAGCCTCCAGCCAGGGCCTGTCTGTGTTCCCCTTGGCCTCCTGCTGTAAAGACAACATCGCCAGTACCTCTGTGACACTGGGCTGCCTGGTCACCGGCTATCTCCCCATGTCGACAACTGTGACCTGGGACGCGGGGTCTCTAAGTAAGAATGTCACAACCTTCCCCACCACCTTCCACGAGACCTCCGGCCTCCACAGCACCGTCAGCCAGGTGACCGCCTCGGGCGAGTGGGCCAAACAGAGGTTCACCTGCAGCGTGGCTCACGCTGAGTCCACCGCCATCAACAAGACCTTCAGTGGTGAGCCAGGGTTGGGCTGGCCCACATGACACCGGAGGGAGGAGGGACAGGCTGGGCGGGAGCGGTAGGAGAGGGGTGGTGGCGGGCCCGAATGCCGCCATGGCTGGTAACATGGTAACTTGGCTGACACATGAGTCCCGTGGGCTCAGAGACGCCACTCCACATGGCTGCCTCTACTCCTAGCATGTGCCTTAAACTTCATTCCGCCTACCGTGAAGCTCTTCCACTCCTCCTGCAACCCCGTCGGTGACACCCACACCACCATCCAGCTCCTGTGCCTCATCTCTGGCTACGTCCCAGGTGACATGGAGGTCATCTGGCTGGTGGATGGGCAAAAGGCTACAAACATATTCCCATACACTGCGCCTGGCACAAAGGAGGGCAACGTGACCTCTACCCACAGCGAGCTCAACATCACCCAGGGCGAGTGGGTATCCCAAAAAACCTACACCTGCCAGGTCACCTATCAAGGCTTTACCTTTAAAGATGAGGCTCGCAAGTGCACAGGTATGACCCCCCTGTCCCCCCGACACCCAGATGCGCAGGGCTCAGAGATGAGGGCCAAGGCACGCCCTCATGCAGCCTCTCACACACTGCAGAGTCCGACCCCCGAGGCGTGAGCAGCTACCTGAGCCCGCCCAGCCCCCTTGACCTGTATGTCCACAAGGCGCCCAAGATCACCTGCCTGGTAGTGGACCTGGCCAGGATAGAAGGCATGAGCCTGACCTGGTCCCGGGAGAGCAATGAACCCGTGAACCCGGGCCCTTTGAACAAGAAGAATCACTTCAATGGGACGATCACAGTCACGTCCACCCTGCCAGTGAACACCAATGACTGGATCGAGGGCGAGACCTACTATTGCAGGGTGACCCACCCGGACCTGCCCAAGGACATCGTGCGCTCCATTGCCAAGGCCCCCGGTGAGCCACGGGCCCAGGGGAGGTGGGCGGGCCTCCTGAGCCGGAGCCTGGGCTGACCCCACACCTGTCCACAGGCAAGCGTGCCCCCCCGGATGTGTACTTGTTCCTGCCACCGGAGGAGGAGCAGGGGACCAAGGACAGAGTCACCCTCACGTGCCTGATCCAGAACTTCTTCCCCGCTGACATTTCGGTGCAATGGCTGCGAAACGACAGCCCCATCCAGACAGACCAGTACACCACCACGGGGCCCCACAAGGTCTCGGGCTCCAGGCCTGCCTTCTTCATCTTCAGCCGCCTGGAGGTTAGCCGGGCGGACTGGGAGCAGAAGAACAAATTCACGTGCCAAGTGGTGCATGAGGCGCTGTCCGGCTCTAGGATCCTCCAGAAATGGGTGTCCAAAAGCCCCGGTAAATGATGCCCACCCTCCTCCCGCCGCCACCCCCCAGGGCTCCACCCTGCTGGGGCAGGGGAGGGGGGCTGGCAAGACCCTCCATCTGTCCTTGTCAATAAACACTCCAGTGTCTGCTCAGAGCCCTGGGCACACCCATTCTTGGGGGTGGGCAGGGTTGCAGAGCAGGGATGTCTTGGCACAGAAGGGACCCCCAGGAGAGGGGACAGGAGGGGACGAGGCAGGGCGGAGGTGTGGCTATGGCTCTGTCCACCATAGCCATCCATGTGGGGGGCCCTCCCTGCCACCCCTCTATGGAGTATGCCCGCTCAGAGGGGTCCCAGGGGAGGGACCACAGACACCCCAGCCAGCCCGGGGCCCCTCCCTCTCCTGAAGGCCCCCGAGGTCTCAGCCTCCACCCTCACCAAGTCTCCTGTCAGCCGCTCCAGACACGGACCTATCACCAGGTCCAGCTGCACACACGCACGCAGGCCCTCTGAGAGGGGAAATCAGCCAAGCCAGACCCCCACACGGGTGCCTGCACACAGAAACCCAGACAGCCCCACCCCGGCAGGCCCTCAGCGTCACCTCCCTCGTACACACGGGCCAGACAGGCCCCCGACCCCACACTGGGGCCACTGCACACCTACTCCCACACGGCCCCTCTAATCGCCCCCCTGCCTACACGGCCACGCCAGGCGGGGTCAGCACCCAGTGCCCTGTCTTGCTGTTCAGCCTCACTCCGCCCTGAACTGATGCCAGGGAAGCCCCCAGCCCTTGCACAAAAGTTCCCATGAGCCTCACACGGGGTCACACACACCTCAGCCGTCCTTCAAGGCACACCAAGTAGCAAAGTGGCTCCAACAATCACCCACCACCACCAAGCACCATAGGGCAGACGCACCCTACAGGGACACACGTGGCTCCTACCTCCCTGTCCCATCTGGACCGCTGCATCCAGGATGGACATGGAGAGGCCTCCCGCCCCCCACCCGGGAGCCTCCTCTGTGTCCCTGGCCTCCCTAGTCCAGACACCCCCTGTAGGCTGCACCCCAAGGATGAAAGAACGCACACACCGACACTCCAGGACACACACACACACACACACGCATGCACACGCCTAGAGCGTGGGCTCTGTCCTCTTCTCCCACTGGACCCAGAACAGGCGCTGGCCCCATCCCAGGGCCTGAGCCCCCCCCCCCCACCCAAGCGCCAAGCCTGCGTACAGGTCTCTGCTAGCCCTAGACCCCCAGCCCAGGCATGCCCCTCCCCCCCCACACACGGCCCACCTTCTGAAGACAAGCCTGGAAACAGCAGCTCCTGCATTCCCCGCGGGAGCCCTTGGGCAATGCACGTGGCCCACTGTCACCCTGCAGAGTGGATGCCCACCTGTGCAAGGCCGGGAGGGCCAGGAGGCTGGGGACGGCCATGGGCCCGGTGTGCGGCCAGGTGGCAGCTCTGGGCACTGTCAGGCCTCAGCAGGTCCACATGGCCCACCTGGCACCTCAGAGCACCCAGTCCACTGCTTCCTGGGGTTATTCCAGGTCCTCTGAGATGGGCTCCCGAGCTCAGGCTCCTCAGGGCTCCTGGCAGGGCGGCAATCCCAGGACAGTTCACACACATCCTCAGGCTGGCAGGAGTATAAAGGAAGTGGGCACAGGGCTGGGGTGGCCAGGCCGGTGGCCCCAGGCCATGCAGCAGAAAGCAGAGCCGTCCCAGAGGGCGGGGGGTGGGTGAGAGAGGGCAGGGCACTCCCACGGCCACCGGCCACCACGCAGGGCCTCGGACCCCAACCCTCTGGGGGCAGCTGCACCTGCAGAACGGGCTGGACCAGGCGGCCTGCCACTCCAGCCGCTGGCAGGGCTGCCGAGGCCAGGGCATCATTCTCTTGTCCCCTGGGGGGGGGTGGGCCTGCCTTCCCCCCACCAGCGCATGAAGCGGCTGGACCGGGGAGGGCTGACTGGCCGGTGCCCGCAGAGCTAGAGCTCCAGGAGCTGTGCGCGGACGCCACTGAGAGCGAGGAGCTGGACGAGCTGTGGGCCAGCCTGCTCGTCTTCATCACCCTCTTCCTGCTCAGCGTGAGCTACGGCGCCACCAGCACCCTCTTCAAGGTGGGCATGCGGAGCCCCTGTGCCGGGGGCGGGGGCAGCCCGGAGGGAGGGAGAGCTCCCGGCAGAGCTGTCCTCACACGTGCCCTCCCCCCAGGTGAAGTGGGTACTCGCCACCGTCCTGCAGGAGAAGCCACAGGCCGCCCGAGACTACGCCAACATCGTGCGACCGGCACAGTAGGCCCAGAGACACGGCGATGAGGCCTTGCTTTCTCCCTCCCCCTGGCTGAGGGCAATCTGCTGGCCCTGAGCGGGAGGAGGAAAGCAGACAAAGCCCCGGAGGGGCCAGAGCCAGACGCCCAGCACACAGGCATCCAGAAGCTTCCAGCTCAGCTCCAAGGCACCGATGGGACCTGCCAGTCACAGCCCCTACCCCCCCCCCCACACTTGGCAACAAGCCTCAGAAGAGCATCTGTCCCTGCCACCGTGACCTGAGCTGGGCCTGGGCGCTGACCCCCGGGCTCCTCCCTGTCCTAGGGTCAGGACCACTCCTCATCTCCCTGAGCAACTCCCCCCAAAGCACAGGGAGGGGGATGCCCATGGCCTGGCCCAGAGCCAACCCCGCGACTCAGAGTCCAAGTCCAGGGCAAGACCTCGGCGCCCAGACTCAGTCCACCTCCCTGGCACCAGCTCAAGTCCCCCCGGCCCTGTGCCCAGCCCCGGGCCCCCTGCCCCGCCTTCCTGCCATCCACTGGCAGCTCCGTCCCTGCAGAAGGCCAGGACAGAGAAGCATGGCTGGGCAGAGGCCGCAGGACTGCTCGGGGCTGGGGGACGAGGGAGCGCCCAGCAGAAGGAGCTTCCCACGGGTCCCGCCTCAGCCCGCAGCTGCCCACCCCGCCCTGGCCTCACCTGAACCCTCGCTCCCCGCCTGGCGGCCCTGTTGCCTTCCTTCTGAGTTTCTTAGTAAAGTTCGTTTTTACAAATCCCGTGCCACCTGAGCAAGCGCTGGAAGGGGTCCTGATGGTCCTGCGAGGCGCCACGAGGCAGAGTCTCCCACAGGATGTGGACAAGGGGCCGAGGAAGGGAGCAGGGGTCAGGTCTGACCCTGACAGCCCAGGGGGCCGGCCAGCTGCTCCCTGCTGCCTTGGACACCCCCAGAGACACCACAGCTCAGTCCCTCACACCTCTGCTGGCCTCCAGCAGGGCTCACTGCCCCTTCCACGCTAACACAAAAGCAACATCTCCCCGGGCAAACCCAAAGTAGCTACTTCCATGGTCAGTGCAGGAGGCCATAGGAATACAGCTGCACAATCACCAAGCACAGGGCCTCCATCAGCCTCCGGGGACACCGGGCACCCACCCCAGACTGTCCACCCCCTGAGCACACACACAGGCCATCCTGGGCCCCACCCCACCAGCCAGCCTGGGATGCCCAGCGAGCTGAGCAAGTCAGACGTGCAAGCAAGAGCTGCTGGGGGCCAGCCAGCGCCGTCCTCAACAAGAAACCCAACGAGCCTGGAAGGCAGGAGCCCAGGGGCTGGAGAGACGGCCAGCTGGCCAAGCACAGTGCTGGGTGTGAGGCTGTGCCCCTCCTCAGAATAAAGAGGTGGTTCCCTGGCTGGATACACCTTCCCTCTAGGGTCTGCCTGAAGTGCCCTGGAAAAGGGGGGACAACATGTGCACACACGTGATGAAAGGATTAATCCCTCATATACAAAGAGTGCTCAGGAACCAATACAAGGAAAGAAAGTGAGCCGTGGGTCCTTTGCAGAAAGGGAAAACCAAGTGGCCAACTATGGGAAGAAAACATTAAAATAGCTACGAAAGCTACACTAAGAGGGACGCCAGGGAGAGGCAGCCCTCTCAGCCCCGTCTGAGGCCATGTGAACTCTTAGCACCATCGCTCAGGCCCTGGCCGCACGCCCAGCGTACAAATGCCCAGGATGCTGTGCACGGGAGGCGACACGTGTGCCAGTGGCCCTCCGAGACAAGCCCCATCCCTGGCTCATGTCACACAGATCTGAATCGAAGTGAGTGACAGCTTGCCTGCAGCCTGTGGGGGTCACACCTGGGCTACTGGCCTCCCACGGGGGGCGGGGAGAACACCCAGGATCGGGCGGCTCGGGGGCTCCTTCCAGCCTCGGAGGATTTGGCCTAAAAAGAAGGAAGCCGGGGCGGGGTCTAAGAACTGGAGGAGGCCACGCTGCAGCCCCACACGGCGCTCACACACAGGCACACACGCTCTCAGGAACCCGGGCCCCACGCTGGTAAAGTAAAGGATATTTTCAGCTTTAAGACTATTTCTGAGCTCCCAGGAAGGCTCTACTTCGATTGTGACCAAGGTCACAGGGACGCAACCAGACCTCAGAGCAGGGGCTCTATCGCCGCCCCCAGCACATGCTGTCCATCTGCTTCAGCTGTGGGTGACCTGCGGGAAACAGGGCAGACGCCAAGATAAGAGGAAGGCCGCCCCAAGTCCCCGCTGGGTTGCATCACGCAGCCTTGCATGTACCAAAACCAGGAGGTGATCTGTCGCTTTCTGAAATGACCTTGGTCGCGATGATCTGTAACTCCTGATGGGAGACAGACCCTGTAGGAAATACCGCTCCCGGGGCAGGCAGGGTCCCGGCCACCGTCCTCACTGCCTTCTCCTTTTTTGTTACAATTTTCACAAAGGGTGCAGGCTTCTTGTGATGAGCACCGAGAGTCACATGTACGTGATGATTCACTGAATTCTACTCCAGAAAACAATATTGCACTGCATGTGAACTGAGTAAACTTTAAATAAATAAAAAAATTTTGCAGAGGGTGCAGGGTGGAACTGTATTCTCCCTACATGGGCCTAGGCCCTGTAGAGGCATAGCTAGGAGGCGGAGTATATGGCAGCCCTGGGACCTGAGTATCATCCAAAATGATAGATAGATAGATAGATAGATAGATAGATAGATAGATAGATGATAGATGATAGATAGAAGGATGGGATGAATGGAAGGATAGAAAGAAAGAAAGGGATGGAAGGATGGTTGGGTGGGTGGATGGATGCATGGATGGATGGACAGATGGATAGATGATAGATAGATGAAGGATAGACCAATAGATGATACATGGACAGATCAATGGATGGATGGTGGAGAGATAGATAATAGAAGGATGAGTGATACATGATAGAGAGTTTTATGAATGGATGAACAATACATAAGTGGATGGGTAACTAGATGACTAGATAGATGAATCGAAGATAAACAGATGACGACGATGCTTGGGTAGGTAGGTAGATATGAGATGGAGAGATATATGAATAGATGATAGAGAGATGATAGATAATGTTACAAGAGACATGACTCATTTCCTGCCACAAGACCCACCCCCACCTGGCAGGTTCTCAGAGGCCCAGGCCTGGGGGCCTTCCTCCCATCCCCTGGACTGGGGGTCCCTCAGGGCAGCGCTGAGCGTCTCCCTTGTCTGACTGGTGCCCCAGTTCAGGAGACCTGCCTTGTGGCCCCCAGCTCGAGGACAACCAGGGCTCGGCTCACACAGGACCCGAGCACCAGAGACCCCTGCACAGGGGAAGAAGGCATCTGCCCGAGCCTGGGAGGAGGTGTGCCGGTCACCGGTCAGGCGGGGCCAGCAGCGGCCTGTCACGCGGGGAGCACAGCCTGGGAGCAGGGCGTGGGGGACAGTACCAGGGATGCTACCTTCACATGCCCTCGGGCACCAAGAGGCCACCACGTCAGGTCCCTCTGTCCCTCTCTCTCTCCTTCTCTTATGGACCCAGCACAGTGGGCTGAACGCTGGCGCCCAGAGGCTATGTCCACCCCCAATGCCGTGGCACCTGTGGATGTGACCTTGTTTGGAAAAAGGGTCTTGCACATCTGATTCAAGTCAACGAGCTTAGGATGAGAAGCTCCAGGCCTACACCCGATGGTACGTGTCCTACAAGACACATACAAGGAGACACACAGACGCAGAGGAGGAGCCTCATGAAGACGGAGGCAGAGGCCGGAGGGACGGGGCCACAACCCGGGGCGTGTGGGGCCCACAGAGGCTGGAAGAGGCAGGAAGGACCCTCCGTGGAGCCTGTGGGGGGAGGGCGGTCCTGTCCCCCCGGACCTGAGACATCTGGCCTCCAGAGCTGGGAAGGGAAATTTCCACTGCTCAAGTCCATCTGTGGCCCCTGTCACAGCAGCCCCAGGACACTTGCACACGCAGCCAGAAGGGCTTGGCCAAGAGGAGGTTCAGGAGACTCCTGGGTCTTTTCAAGCCGCATGGGCCCAGTGCTGTCCAGAGCCCCTGACCCTGCAGGGTGCTGGTCACACAGGGCACATCCCCTTAACCCTGAGGTGGCTGAGTCGCCCTGGGGACAGCCACTGACACCTGGAGGGAGCTGGGTCACACTGGGCAGAGGCCTGACCATGGAGGGCGCTGGGTCAGTGTCAGCAGAGTGCACTTCAGACCTGCTTCCTGAGCTCCCAGGGACTCCATTCATGGCTGCAGCCAGGTGGGCAATACTGTGATGTCACCTCCAGGGCCAAACAACACCTCTTCTGCCCTGTGTTCCAGGCTGCCTGTGCCCACGATGCCCACAGGTGGGTGCCTGGGCTGAGGAGCAGGGCGGCTGACGGAGAAGGTGGACCATCTGCCGGACCTGTGGGTGCTGCCCACCCTGCCTCTCATTTCTCCTGCTCCCTAGGCCCGGGCTGCTTTGGGGGACTCTACTGCTTCAGACCCTGAGAGGCTGCAGAATCCAGGGGCCAACAGGCAGGCAAAAAGGGAAAGCTCCAGGGGCGTCATCCGCACAGCAGTGCTCACAGGGTGCAGGCGGGGGACAAGTGGCAGGCGGCCTGGGAGGGAACATCCCCCACAGGTGATGCTGCTGCAGGGACCCTGGGGCTCTTAGTGAAGCCCCCCACCCCTGGAGCCGGCCGCAGTGTGTGCAGCACCCTGGGCCGCCCTCCCGGAATCCACCTCCTCCTCCCCCTTCCGCCTGCCCAGACTCCCCGTCCCCGGGCCCCCCCAGCCCACAGGGAAGCAGCATGGTTAGCAGACACCTCCATTCAGCCTGCAGCTTGCTGCCACTCCCCCTGGTGGTGTCCTTCCTGGGGGCGGACCAAGGGCTCCTGTGTGTGGCTCCAGAATCTTCCTTGCTTGCAGGAATGAAGGATCAGATGGGCACAGACACCAGCTGGACCCGATCTGCACCAGGGACAGCCACACAGGGTGCAGGGGAGCAGACACGTGGGTGCCGCCCGGGCGCCGGCAGGAGAGCCCTGGGCTGGGAGGGTAGGGCACGGGTGGCCCTGCAGCTGCCCCCTCCCACCTGGGCTCCAGGGGCCCAGACAGGTACAGCCTGCCACCCCCGCCACCTGCTCATAGCCCTGGCTGAGGAAGGCAGCCACTGGTCATGGCCAGACTGGCCTGGCTTTTCACCCTCACACCCGCCCCTGTGGCCATAAGGCCTACTGAGGCCCGCAGGTCCCCCAGGGGTCACTCTGGGCAAGCCTTCTCCCTCCAGGGCGCGTTTGCAAGCCTTCACTCCATCTCCACCTCCCAGGCCACCTCTACATCAGTGTCCCTGAGCCCCCCACCACGTCCACCTCAGCCTTCGCTTCCTTGCACCTCGGCCCCCAGCCAGCCACATGAAGCAATGACCTCGACTGGGCCACCTGCCTCGCACCCACATGGCCTCAAGCCAGAGTCAGACTCTTGGGGGTCTCACAGGCCAGGCCACATACACCTGGCCCCACCACAGCCAGACCACAGACCAGACATGACGTGGAGGCAAGCAGCCACCACTGTGGGACAGGAAGTGGGCAAGTGACCCCGTCTGTGGGCCAGGCACAGTCATGCAATCCCTCCCAGCCCACCCCTCACAGCCTCAGCCCGCCTATAGCGGCAAATGCCCCAGAGCAGGGCAGGGGGCTGCTGAGACCACAGGGCCGTCAGGCAGGCTGACAGGAGGCCTCGGCCCCATCCTCACTCCAGTCCCCGAGGGAGGCAGGCTGGGGGACATGCAGCAGTGCACCGCCTGGCAGAGGGAGGCCGGGCCTCTCAGATGCAATAGACCCCCGGGCGGCCTACAGCAGGTGGGTCCGAACGTGGTCCAGACCTTTTCTCCTCAGTCAGACCATCCTGAACCCTGCTGGGCCCAAGAGGATGGAGACAGGCAGAAGGGACAGCGAGCAGAGGAAGGAGGGACGATGGGCCTGGAAGCCATTGAATCACCGAGCAGAGAGCTGGGAGAAGCACAGTCGTCTAGACTACCGGGGGCTACTCTAGGCCGGGCTGGGCTGAGCTGGGCTGAGCTGGGCTGAGCTGGGCTGGGCTGAGCTGGGCCGAGTTGGGCTGGGCTGGACTGAACTGAGCTGAGCTGGGCTGAACTAGGCTGATCTGGGCTGGGGTAAACTGAGCTGCGCTGGGCTGAGTTGGGCCAAGCTGGGCCAAGTTGGGCTGAACTGGGCTGGGCTGGGCTGAGCTGGGCCGAACTAGGCTGAGCTGGGCCGGACTGGGCTGAGCTGGGCTAGGCTAAACTGAGCTGAGCTGGGCTGAGTTGGGCCAAGCTGGGCTGAGCTGGGCCGAGTTGGGCTGGGCTGGACTGAACTGGGCTGGGCTGAGCTGGGCCGAAGTAGGCTTAGCTGGGCCAAAATGGGCTGAGCTGGGCTGGGCTAAACTGAGCTGAGCTGGGCTGAGTTGGACCAAGCTGGGCCAAGTTGGGCTCAGCTGGGCCAACTGGGCTGGGCTGGGCTGGACTGGGCTGGGCTGAGCTGGGCTGAGCTGGGCTGGGCTGGACTGAACTGGGCTGGGCTGAGCTGGACCGAACTAGGCTGAGCTGGGCCGAACTGGGCTGAGCTGGGCTGGGCTAAACTGAGTTGAGCTGGGCTGAGTTGGGCCAAGCTGGGCCGAGTTGGGCTGAGCTGGGCCGAACTGGGCTGGGCTGAACTGAGTTGCACTGAGCTGGGCTCAGCTGAGTGGGGTGGACTGGGCTGAGCTGGGCAAAGCTAAGCAGGGCTAAACGGCTGAGCTGGCCTGGGCTGAGCTGGGCTGGGAAGAGCTTAGCTGAGCTGGGCTAAAATGGGGTGAGCTGAACTGGGCTGGGCTGGGGTGAGCTGGGCCGAGCTGGGCTGAGCTGGCCTGGGCTGGGCTGGGCTGGGCTGAGCTGGGCTGGGCTGGGCTGGGCTGGGCTGGGCTAAGCTGAGCTGCACTGAACTGAACTGAACTGGGCTGAGCTGGGCTGAACTGGGCCAAGCTGGGCCAAGCTGGGCCGGGCTGGGCTGGGCTAGGCTAGGCTGGGATGAGCTGAACTGAATGGGCCAAGCTGGGCTAAACCGGGCTGGGCTGGGCTGAGCTGAGCTGAGCTGTGCTGAACTGGGCTGAGCTGAGCTAAATTGGACTAAGCTGGGCTGAGCTGAACTAGGCTGAGCTGAGCTGAATGGGCCAAGCTAAGCTGCCCTGAACTGGGCTGAGCTGGGCTGGGCTGAGCTGAGCTGAGCTGAGCTGAACTGGGCTGAACTGGGTTGGGGTGAACTGGGCTGGGCTGACCTGGGCTGAGCTGGCCTGGAAAGAGCTGAGCTGAATGGGTCAAGCAGAGCTGGGCTAGAATGGGGTGGGCTGAACTGGGCTGGGCTGGGGTGAGCTGGGCCAAGCTGGGCTGAGCTGAGCTGGGCTAAACTGGGCTGAACTGGCCTGGGCTGGGCTAAGCTGAGCTGTACTGAACTGAACTGAACCGGGCTGAGCTGGGCTGAACTGGGCCAAGCTGGGCCAGGCTGGGCCGGGCTAGGCTGGGCTAGGCTGGGCTGGGATGAGCTGAGCTGCACTGAACTGAACTGAACTGGGCTGAGCTGGGCTGAACTGGGCTAAGCTGGGCTGAGCTGAACTAGGCTGAGCTGAGCTGAATGGGCCAAGCTAAGCTGCCCTGAACTGGGCTGAGCTGGGCTGGGCTGAGCTGAGCTGAGCTGAATGGGCCAAGCTGAGCTGTGCTGAACTGGGCTGGGCTGAACTGGGTTGGGGTGAACTGGGCCGGGCTGACCTGGGCTGAGCTGGCCTGGGAAGAGCTGAGCTGAATGGGTCAAGCAGAGCTGGGCTAGAATGGGGTGGGCTGAACTGGGCTGGGCTGGGGTGAGCTGGGCCGAGCTGGGCCGGGCTGGGCCGGGCCGGGCTGGGCCGGGCTAGGCTGGGCTAGGCTGGGCTGGGATGAGCTGAACTAAATGGGCCAAGCTGGGCTAAACTGGGCTGGGCTGGGCTGAGCTGAGCTGAATGGGCCAAGATGAGCTGTGCTGAACAGGGCTGGGATGGGCTGAACTGGGTTGGGGTGAACTGGGCCGGGCTGACCTGGGCTGAGCTGATCTGAGCTGACCTGGGCTAAAATGGGCTGGGCTGAGCTGGGCTGAGCTGAACTAGGCTAAGCTGAGCTGGGCTGAGCTGAGCTAGGCTGAATTGGCTGAGCTGGGCTGAGCTGAGCTGGGCTAAACTGGGCTGAACTGGCCTGGGCTGGGCTAAGCTGAGCTGCACTGAACTGGGATGAGCTGGGCCGAACTGGGCCAAGCTGGGCCGGGCTGGGCCGGGCTGGGCCGGGCTAGGCTGGGCTAAGCTGGGCTTGGATGAGCTGAACTGAATGGGCCAAGCTGGGCTAAACTGGGCTGGACTGGGCTGAGCTGAGCTGAATGGGCCAAGATGAGCTGTGCTGAACTGGGCTGGGCTGGGCTGAACTGGTTTGGGGTGAACTGGGCCGGGCTGACCTGGGCTGAGCTGGGCTGGGCTGAGCTAGGCTGAACTGTGCTGAACTAGGATGAGTTGGACTGAGCTGGTCTAAACTGGACCGTATTGGGTTGAGCTGCGCTGTTCAGGCTAGTGACTGAGGTGAATGTAAAGGAATAAGTTGGGTTTGTATCACCCCCCAGAGATCCAGTCCTCAGCCCCATTTTTCTGTGTGTTCTTAGGGGTCCATGGGATCATGCTAGTTAGGTTGTACCCATAATGCCCTCTTTCCCCACCATCACTTCAGGGAACTGGTCCTGTATATGTGAGTAGACCACACTCTGTATTTCTGGCTTTTCCAGCAGGGACACCTTTGGATGGAGTTTGAATTGGGCCTCTAACCTCCAAAACCTCATAAGCCACAGATGTCACCTGTCAGTAACAGGGAGGCTAGACATGGGACTAGTGAGGGTGGGTGGTTTGACTGGGACCCTGACTGGTAAGAGGAAGGGGGTCCCAGAAGGAGCCGGCGCCTTCTCCTCCCCTGTGTCACCCCCTACACAGCCTTGCTTGAAGCCTGGGCTGCTCTGTCCTGGCCCGTGCTCTCCCTCTGGGCCCATCTCTGGTGATACCCAAAGCCCAGCAGAGCATGTCTGGGCCCACTGCATGGATGGGAAACTGAGGCTCCAGGAGTACCTGCAGACTCAGTGAGCGGGAGAGCCACGTTCAATAACCACAGATCCAATCTGGGGGTGGCTTGGACCAGAGGCCCTCCCCGAGGAACCTGTCCAGGTGGTCATGCTAGAACCCTGACGAGCATGTCCAGTTGGACCCAGGCGTGTCGTTCTGAGTCCTCGGCATATGAGCTGCATGACCTTGGGGCTGTCACTGACCATCTCTGTGCAGTTTCCTCTAGTGCAAAGAAAAAATAGGCCTCACCCTGGCCTGTGAGGCCGTGTCAGGGGTCCAGGCAGCACTGGCCCACTGGCTCACAGAGTGTCCTGTGTCACAGAGTCCAAAACCAGCCCCAGTGTGTTCCCGCTGAGCCTCAGCCGCCAGGAGTCAGAAGGGTACGTGGTCATCGGCTGCCTGGTGCAGGGATTCTTCCCTCCGGAGCCTGTGAACGTGACCTGGAACGCCGGCAAGGACAGCACATCTGTCAAGAACTTCCCCCCCGTGAAGGCTGCTACCGGGAGCCTATACACCATGAGCAGCCAGTTGACCCTGCCAGCCTCCCAGTGCCCTGCTGACTCATCTGTGAAATGCCAAGTGCAGCACGCTTCCAGCCCCAGCACGGCCGTGTCTGTGCCCTGCAAAGGTCAGAGGGCAGGCTGGGGAGGGGCAGGGGCCCCACATCCTCACTCTGACCCTCCACCTGGAGCCGTGTCCCCAAGGGCACTCCACGGGGAGGGCAGTGGGCTGCTGGGCTGAGCTCCCAGCAAGCGGCCAAGGTGGGGCCCCCATGAAGGAGCTGGAGGGTGGCAGGGGGCAGGCGGGCAGAGGGCACACACTGACCTGTTCCACTCTCTCTCTCTCTCTCTCTGCTCCTGAAGGTAACTGTCCTTATCCGTGTCCCTCGTGCAATGAGCCCCGCCTGTCACTACAGAAGCCAGCCCTCGAGGATCTGCTTCTAGGCTCCAATGCCAGCCTCACATGCACACTGAGTGGCCTGAAAGACCCCAAGGGTGCCACCTTCACCTGGAACCCCTCCAACGGGAAGAAACCCATCCAGAAGACTCCTGAGCGTGACTCCTGTGGCTGCTACAGTGTGTCCAGTGTCCTACCAGGCTGTTCTGATCCATGGAACCGTGGGGACACCTTCTCCTGCACAGCCACCCACCCTGAATCCAAGAGCCCGATCACCGTCAGCATCACCAAACCCATAGGTGGGCCCAGACCCTGCCCGTGAGGCACTGCTTGGCACACAAAAGTTTGTGAGGCATCTCCTAAGCCTGCTTCCTTCCTCTAGCCCCTGGGCTTGGGTGCTCCCATCCACATTTTACAAAGGGAAACTGTGGCATGGGGTGCTATGGGGAAGAAGGCTCTTCCCCCACCCCAGATCCCTGACCTGGCTCTCTGTCTTGCAGAGAACATCTTCCCGCCCCAGGTCCACCTGCTGCCGCCGCCGTCGGAAGAGCTGGCCCTCAATGAGCTGGTGACACTGACGTGCTTGGTGAGGGGCTTCAACCCAAAAGATGTGCTCGTACGATGGCTGCGAGGGACCCAGGAGCTACCCCAAGAGAAGTACTTGACCTGGGAGCCCCTGAAGGAGCCCGACCAGACCAACATGTTTGCCGTGACCAGCATGCTGAGGGTGACAGCCGAAGACTGGAAGCAGGGGGAGAAGTTCTCCTGCATGGTGGGCCACGAGGCCCTGCCCCTGTCCTTCACCCAGAAGACCATCGACCGCCTGGCGGGTAAACCCACCCACGTCAACGTGTCTGTGGTCATGGCAGAGGTGGACGGCATCTGCTACTGAACCGCCCAGCCTTCCCTCCCTAAATAAACTCCATGCTCGCCCAAAGCAGCCCCGTGCTTCCATCAGGCCGCCTGTCTGTCCATATTCGGGGTCTGTGGCATACTGAGGCAGGGGTAGGGCCCAAAGAGGAAAGGGTACCTGCGCCCCTGACCCTTTGGGGCCTCACTTGTCTTGCTCAGCCTGGCACCTCAACGTGCCTCTCACACCCATGGGTGTGTGTGTGTGTAAGAGTGTGAGCATTAGTGTGAGCGTATGGTGTGCATGGTAGTTAGACAAGCTGGGAGCAAAACCTGCAGTTGACAGTCGGGGGAGGGCACAGCACAGTGGGTAAGTCCTCTGCGGGCAATGATGCAGTTTCTTGTGTCTCAGAAGATGCCTCTAGGGGCAGCCTTGAGGGGCCAGAGGGAGGCAGGAGAGCAGGTGACCAGTGAAGAGGCTGGTGTCACTGTCAGGGGTCGAGGCAGGATTCCAGAGGGACCCACACCACCCTTGGTGGGTGCGGTGCATGCAGTTGCCCCACTGGTGCCCTGGACAGGGAGCTGCCCTGTGCCACACTGCTCCGTACACGGCTCACTCACAGACACACACAGCCACCCCCTCTATGCTCACGCTCACGCATCTGTACACACACCGGAGCCCTCCAGCTGCAGGAAGTCCCTAGCCCAGCCCCAGCCCCAGGAAAGTGAGGGGGATCCCCACCCTAGCCCCAGCAAGATTTCCCAGGCCCAGGGCCACCTCCCCAGGCCTTCCCTGTGTGCCCCACTGACCCCACACAGGCAGCCTCTACCCCCCGCCTGACGCCCAGACTCAAGTCTCCCATCCCTTCCTGAGCCCAAGGGTAGCCCAAACCACAGATAGGGTAGGGGTGGGGGGCAGGTTAGAGAGGAGTCAGCAGAGAAACCTCCCACCCAGGGCCCCTGTGCAGCTGCTCCTGGATGGTCTGGTAGAAAGGGAGGTTTGAGGAGACAGCATAGAGGCGGTACGGGGACACTGTGGGACACCTGGCCTTACCGCTCCCACAAGGGGGCAGCGGGGCCCCTGCTCTTGTCTCAGACACCTTCTGGGCTTCCCCGTGGGACCTGGCCTTCTGCTCCTCTCTCTGCTCCCAGGGCCAAAGTGAGGTGGGACCCACACACACACACACCCACAGGCTCACTGCTCCCCTTTCAAGGGTCTAATCACCAAAGGGTAATAGAGGGAACAACAGGTTCATTGCAGGGGAGGTGCTGCCATAGAGAAGGTACTCCAGCCACCAAGGGAGCTAGCACCCAGCCCGAAGCAGGAGTATTCTAGAGAGGGAGAGGGGAGGAAGAGTCAGTAGATGGACAGATCATAGGACATGTAGTGGATGGAAGCATGGAGGGAGGGAAGAAGGGATGGATGGATGGGTGGGTGGATGGAGGGAAGGAGGGATAGATGGATGGGTGGATGATGGATGAATGGATGGATGGATGGACAGATGGATAGATGGGTGGGTGATGGATGGATGGTTGTATGATGGTGATGGATGGACAGATGGACAGACAGGTGGATGGATGGATGGACAGATAGATGATGGATGGATGGATGGATGGATGGATGGATAATTGGATGTGTCATCAATGACAAGCAAGTCCAAATCCCATTTAACCTAGAAGGTCTGTGCCCTGGGATCCTGAAAATAGCCTGTGCTGGTGGCCTTCACCTGGGCCCCCCTCCTGCTCCTTGTAGCTTATGGGAAGGCAACGTGCCTGTCTAGCCCTTGACACATTGAACTACAGACCCAGATTTACGTCTCAACCTGGAGCACCCTGAGGGTGGCAAGTCTGGTCCTCTCTGGTGCCACTCAGGGTCCAGACCAAGGCCAAGCCAAGAGTGAGGACTTGGTGAGCAAACACATGGAGCTGGGATCCAGGAGGCTTTGGGTTTGAGCTCTGTTTACGGCAGCAGAGCCAGTGCCCACCCTCTTGCCTTGCCAGGTCCCTCTCCCTACGGTCCTGCCAGGACTCCTTTAGAGATGGGGGCTCTTTGGCTATCTAAATTGCTATAAGGGCCCCAGCCCTTTCCCTGGGCACCTGTCACCTCATCCTCCCCAAGGCAGCCTCAGACCTCAGAGAGGGCACCCCCATTGCCCCTGTCCTGACCCTAAGAGTGTGTGGGAGGGGAAGGCATTGGCTCAGCCCCCGTCCATGCAGGCATGGGCCTGGCAGACTCACAGTGTCTTGCAGGTTACCGGGAGCCACTTCCCTGGCTGGTGCTGGACCTGCCGCAGGAGGACCTGGAGGAGGATGCCCCAGGAGCCAGCCTGTGGCCCACTACCGTCACCCTTCTCACCCTCTTCCTACTGAGTCTCTTCTACAGCACAGCACTGACTGTGACAAGTGTGCGGGGCCCAACTGACAGCAGAGAGGGCCCCCAGTACTGAGCAGAAGCCAGCCAGGCACAGGTAGGGGCAAGGAGGCAGAGTGCTGGGCTGACTGGGGCAGGGAGGTCGCCCACCAGGGCACCTGCCTATTCCCCACCCCTGGGGGTCTGACACTGAGGATTATGGGCAGTCCTGGGGTCAGAGCTTAGATATCTCCCAGCAGCATCAGGGAGTTAGCTTCCCCTGGGCTCCAGTCACAGCAGGACTCGAACCATCTCCCCTGAGGCAGGCAGGGTGGGGGACAGGGCATTGGTGAGGAGTTCCCCTGGGCCCTGATCCCACTGTGTTTGCAGGGAGGAGCCTGGAGGAGCCTCCTGGAAGCCCAGCTGGATGTCAGAGCTCAGCCCTGCTCAGAAGCTGCCCACCCGCCCCCCACACAGGCCTTGCTGGTGCAATAAACTGATCTCAAAGGCAAAGGTTCTCAGACTCTAAATGAGAGGAGGGGAGAGGAGAGGGATAGAGGCTTGGGAGAGGGGGGACATCAGCCTCATGACCCAGGTTGAGGCTCCCTTCACCTATAGTCTACCTGATCTGGTCCTGCATAAGCCACAGGCTTAGGACAAAAGTCGTCCTTCACCAAGGACAGTATGAAACAAAACCTTCCTAAGCACTGCACCCAGGACCTTTTCCTGGTCACTGAGCCCTGCTCCTCATCACCAGACCCTTGTCATGATCACCGAGCCCTGGTCCTGATCATGATCACTGGACCCTAGTCCTCATCACTAGGCCCTGGTCATGATCACTGAGCCCTGGTCCTGGTCACTGGGCCCTGGTCCTCATCACTAGGCCCTGGTCATGATCACTGAGGCCTGGTGCTGACCACTAGACCCTAGTCCTCATCACTGGGCCTTGGTCCTTGTCACTGAACCCTGGTACTGGTCACTGAGCCCTAGTTTTAATCACTAGACCTTGGTTTCATCATTGGTCCCTGATCCTGGTCACTGAGACCTGGTCCTGGTCATGATCACTGAGCCTTGGTCCTCATCACTGGGCCCTGTCATGATCACTGAGGCCTGGTGCTGACCACTAGACCCTAGTCCTCATCACTAGGCCCTGGTCATGGTAACTTATCCCTAGTCCTCATCACTAGGCCCTGGTCATGATCACTGAGGCCTGGTGCTGACCACTAGACCCTAGTCCTCATCACTGGGCCTTGGTCCTTGTCACTGAACCCTGGTACTGGTCACTGAGCCCTAGTTCTCATCACTAGACCTTGGTTTCATCACTGGCCCCTGGTCCTGGTCACTGAGACCTAATCCTGGTCATGATCACTGAGCCCTGGTCCTCATCACTAGGCCCTGTCATGATTACTGAGGCCTGGTGCTGACCACTAGACCCTAGTCCTCATCACTGGGCCTTGGTCCTTGTCACTGGACCCTGGTACTGGTCACTGAGCCCTAGTTCTCATCACTAGACCTTGGTTTCATCACTGGTCCCTGGTCCTGGTCACTGAGACATGGTCCTGGTCATGATCACTGAGCCCTTGTCCTCATCACTAGGCTCTGGTCATGATCACTGAGAACTGGTCCTGACCACTAGACCCAGGTCCTCATCACTGAGCCCTGGTCATGATCACTTAGCCCTAGTCCTCATCACTAGGCCCTGGTCATGATCACTGAGCCCTGGTCCTGATCATGATCACTGGACTCTAGTCCTCATCACTAGGCCCTGGTCATGATCACTTATCCCTAGTCCTCATCACTAGGCCCTGGTCATGATCACTGAGGCCTGGTGCTGACCACTAGACCCTAATCCTCATCACTAGGCCCTGGTCATGATCACTTATCCCTAGTCCTCATCACTAGGCCCTGGTCATGATCACTGAGGCCTGGTGCTGACAACTAGACCCTAGTCCTCATCACTGGTCCTTGGTCCTTGTCACTGGACCCTGGTACTGGTCACTGAGCCCTAGTTCTAATCACTAGACCTTGGTTTCATCACTGGTTCCTGGTCCTGCTCACTGAGACCTGGTCCTGGTCATGATCACTGAGCCCTGGTCCTCATCACTAGGCCCTGGTCATGATCACTGAGGCCTGGTGCTGACCACTAGACCCTAGTCCTCATCACTGGTCCTTGGTCCTTGTCACTGGACCCTGGTACTGGTCACTGAGCCCTTCACTAGACGCTGATCCTCATCACTGAGCCCTGGTCTTAATCACTATGGCCTGGTCCTAGTCACTGGGCTTAGGTCATGATCACTGAGCCCTGGTCCTAGTCACTGAGCCCTGGTCCTAATCACCATGGCCTGGTCTTAGCCCTAGGAGGAGGCTGAGTCATTGTGAGCACCGTGCAACCCAGGCCAGGTAGCCCCACTAGAGGACACTGGGCTTAGGTCATGATCACTGAGCTCTGGTCCTCATCACTGTGTACTGGCCCTGGTCACTGGTCTCTGGTCCTGGCCACTGAGCCCTGGTCCTGGTCATGATCACTGAGCCCTGGTCACTGAGCCCTGGTCCTTACATTGTTCCCTGGTACTTACCACTCAGCCCTGGTCCCAGTTACTGTGACCTGATCTAATCACTGGGCTCTGGTCCTTAACATTTTGCTCTGATTACTTATCAACAGTCCAAGTTACTGAACCCTGCTCCTGATCACTGGGCCCTGGGCCCAGTCACTCTGCCCTGGTCCTGATCACTAATCCCAGTTCCTGGTCACTGAACCCTTGTCCTAAAAACTGCGTCACAGTGTTCATTACATATGCAGAAAGTGACCCAGTGCCCATTTATTCTGAGTTGGAGCCCTTGTTCATGGCCTGCATTACAACTTAGATCTGGAGTCCTGTTCCCATGTTCTGGGTCCTTAGTCCTAACCCTCATCAGAAGTGACCCACAGTAAGGAGAGGGAGCCCCTCAGACAATCCAAGACCCTCTTGGCATGGGCACTGGACAGAGGATGAGATAGTGACCCCCAAGTCCGGTTTCATCTTTTCCAGGGCCCAGAGGGGCATAAAGATGTTGACTTGAAGGAAAGAGAATCAGCCCAAGTCCAGGGCCCGGGAGGCATGAATGAGCTAGACCCCCAGGCCATGAGGGTCACCAGTACAGGGGTGCCAGGGGGAGGGGGCTCAGGTACTGGAGTGGGAACAGGGGTAGAGGCGATGGTGTCTGCGTTCTCTTGTTTTTCTCATGTTTGTCAGTCTTCACCTGCTGAACACCCAAAATAGCCCTAGGAGGGGGCTGAGTCATTGTGAGCACAGCGCAACCCAGGCCAGGTGTCCCCACCAGAGACTGCTATTCCAAGAATCAGGCCCGAAAACCAAGACCTGGGCAGATGGGCGGGAGGCCTGAGCAAGGGAGGTTCCCCAAACCTGCAAACCACCCCAGCCCCCACCTCATGTGGGCCCCCATCAGCCAGGGTCTGTCCAGGGTCAGCACGGATCACCTGGGACAGCAAACACCAGCCTGGGATCAGCCAGGGTCAGCCAGGGTCAGGACTAAGAGAGGCCAAGTTCAGCCAGATTGAGACAAAAGTCATCCTATGTCGGCCAGGGTGAACCAGGGTCAGCCAGGCTCAGACCTCGGGGGGCCAAGGTCACCCAGATTGAGACAAAGTCACCCTAGGTCTGCAGGCTCAGCCAGGGGTTTGCTCGGATCCGTGCAGGACACCGTGACACCCACACCTTCAGGCCAGATCAGTGGGGCTCCCAAGGGCCACAGGACCCGTGAGTGTGCAGGCCCCGAGGGCTGAGGTCTGTGCCCACAGCCAGGCTGGCTGGCACCCCAGCAGCCATGCCCCCCGGGCCGTGCACCGGGACAGGCACGCTCGCTCCGTGGGGCTCATGGCAGGACCCACATCCCACGCCGGGGACCCCGGGGGTCCGGGACGGGGGCTGGGACCACGGGACAGTCGGGAGCGACATGGGGACGGGGAGAGACAGAGATAGAGGGCAGGACGCGGCCCGGCCCCGGGACCCAGCCCCTCACACACGCACCCACGGCTGGGCCCTGACCACCACCGCCCTCCGCACTCTCGACCTAACTCACCCCCTCACGTCCACAGAGGGGGGCGGCCAGACGCCCACGTGCCTATGTGCCCACCCCCACCCACACTGCCCCTCTGCGCCCTGGGGGCTCGGGGTCCCTGCCTCACCCTGTGGGGCTGAGCGGCACACCCGGGTGTCTGGGTGCCTAGACCAGCGCCCCGTGCACCTTGGGGGCCCAGCTGTCGGGGGGCACGTGCCCTGTGCCCCACGAAGGCCCCCAGATGGTGCAGGGGCACGAGGGCGGACGTCAGCCCCCGCGGGAGCAGCCGAGAAGTCCTGGGCAGAGGCGGGCGCGGTGTGCGGGTGGGGCAGGGCCGCTTGGGCACCCACGTGCCCCTCGGGGGTCTGGCCCCCACGGCCCCTGGGACGCCCACCCAGCCCTGCGCCCTGCACCCTGTCGCTGTGCAGGCCCGAGCAGGCCCCTGGGCCTCGGGGGGGAGCCTGCAGGCTGCATGGGTCCCCAGCAGGGGCTGGGAAGAGGGGGCCCCTGTGGCAGGGGACGCGGGAGCTCTGGTGCCCTGAGGCCCTGGGACCCCAGCTGCTGGGCTCAGGCCTGGGGCTCATGCAGGGGCCCCCACGGGGGGCGGACACCTGGGGCCCGGCCTTGCTGCCCTGGGGCCGGGGCCTGGGGGACGACCGGAGAGCAAGAGCAGCACACGGCACAGCCCGAGGACACGGGTGGACACTGGGAGGGCCTCAGGACAGGGGTGGGGAGTTCCAGAGTGGCGGGGGCCCTGCGGGGTCGCGTGTGGGTTTGGGGTCTGCGGGAGGGGTCCCGGAGCCGCCCAGAGAGGCCGGGCTGCGTGGGGAACGGGGACAGAGGAGCCGCGCGGCGGGGGCCTCGGGGGGAGGCGGGCTCTGCTGGCACCGAGCTCAGGCCCCGACGGGCTACCCCCTGGGGGACAGGGGTCGGGGTGCGGGTGGGCCACGCGGGGGCCAGGAGTGTGGAGGCCGCGGGGTGTGTTGATGCTCACAGCTCGTGTCTCAGACGTGACCAGGGTAGAAGGGCGAGCTGGCGGTGGCCGGCGGGGCGGGGCGAGGGGCGGGTGGCCCGGGTGCAGGGCCCGGGGGTACCCACTCCCGGTTACGGGCTGAGAGCGCCGCACGGCAGCGGGTCGCTGGCGCTGGGACGGCGTCGCGGGTGACACAGGTGACGGCCCTCCCCGGGGCAGCAGGAGTGATGTGTAGACGTGTGGGGTCACCGCGTCCCTCACCTGACCCTAACACCTCTCTCAGGGACGAGGGCCCAATGCCACCTCCGCCCGGGTCACCCCCCACACACGCCAGAGGCACGAGCGTCCTGCCCCCGCCGCCCCTCCTGTCCTGCTCTCCATTCAGGGCCCCCCGACAGCCCTGGCGGGGGAGGGCGAGCGGCGGGGGGCTAGGGGTCAGGGAACGCCCGGGCTCACCCCGCCCGGCAGCCCGGGACACCCAGACCCCGCCTGCAGATCCTCAGCCTGGGCCCCTAGAGGCAGCCAAGCTGTGCTGTCCCCACCACGCCCGCGGCTCCCGACTCCTCCGCGCCCCCAGACCCGCTCACGGTCCCCCTCCCTCTGGATGGAGTCACGTGCCCGCCCCCCCAGGCCTCGTCCCCTGGCCTTGGCGGTCCCACCCGGGCGCTTGTCCCGGCCCCCTGCAGGGGGTCTGGGTGTGGGGGCAGCAGCCCCAGCCCCCGGGACCCCGCCCCCCGTGGTGAGTCCCGGCTCCCTCTGGAGCTCAGGGAGCTGCAGGTTGGGCGTCGCGGCCACTGGTCATCGCTGCCCCGGTGCCCCCACCGGCCCCCACACTCTGGAGTCACCGTCAGCACCACTGGCCTCGGACGCCCTCTCCCCGCGGGTCACAGGGGCCCTGGGCCGTGACCCTGCCGAGACCCCATCCCTGGGCTGGAGTAGGGCCCCGGGGTCCCGGCCGAGGTGGGGTCGGGGTGAGGGGCACCAGGAGGGTCCTCCCACGTCCTCCTGTGTCAGCCGGGAGCCCCCCGGAACGAGCATGTCCCTCGCCTGCAGCGTGGCTGGTGATGGCGCAGCTCGGCTCCTTCTGGAAGGGGCCCCGTGAGCGTTTGGGGGTAAGGCTGCCGGCCCCCAATTGTGTTTTAACAGTAAAGAGTCAAGGCCCAAGTCCAGGTCCAGGGGTCTTCCTGGGGTGTGAACCTCGGGGGCGCCCACCCTGCGGCCATGCGGCCCGGGGCCTGCAGGCCAAGGACCCTGCTGCCTGCGCACGCCCCAGTGACAGCCTCGGCCTGCTGGGAGCCTGTGAACCCCCACGCTGAGCCTGTGCTACGAGCCGTCCCCAGCCTCTGGCCTGGTGTCCTCGGCCACCTCCTGCAGGCACCCCACGTCTTTCGCCCTCACTGGTCACGCACTCCTGGGCTTTGCACCCTCAGGGTGCCACAGCCCAGCTGGCCAGGGCCATCGGCTGGGTCACGGCCCCCTGTGACCTGTCCCAAGCTGGCCTCCTAGTCCGGGGGCCGAGCCGCACGGCTGCGGGGGGCAGGGGGTGCACCGTCTGCAGCTCCATGGCCCTGCCACTCCGTGCCCACTCCCGCCACCCCCACCCCCACACAACACAGGTGCGCGGGGCTCCAGTCTCCGTTTCTCTCCAAATTACTCATTTCGGGCAGATTTGGCCCTGAAGGGGACATGCAAATGGCTGTTTGTTCCACACTGAAAAACATCTTTCTCACCCACCAGGGCCGTTTCCAGAAATAGCTTGCCCCGAACCCCACCTGCGGCCCGGCCGCCGCCCCCACAGCAGGCCAGGTGGGCCCAGGCCTCGGGCTCGGGGCCCTCCGCCCAACCCCCCGCCGGCGGAGGCCCACCTGGGTCAGTGACCCGGCGACTGGCCTGCAAATGGTGACTTCAGTGAATCAAAATGGTTCTCAGCTTGTCCATCCCTGGCCTCTGTCCCCGGTCCCCAGGGACGCGGCCTCGCAGGCCGGCCTGGAGGGTCCAAGCCCCAGGGCTGGCGGGGTGTAGAGGGAACAGGAGGGCGCGGGGGGAGGTGTGCTGAGGACACCCCCGGGGACCCCGTGTCCCTGAACTGGCCGCCCCCCCCACCTGGCAGTCCCCCCACTACACACCAGGACAGGGAGGCTCGGCTGCGCCAGGCAGCTGCGGGTCACCCGGGGCTGGGCCTGTGGAGTGGGCCTGGGGCCGCGGGTGCTCACGGCACCTGAGCCCTTGTCAGCCCGCAGCCTCCCCCTGCCCGGGCCTGTCCACGTCCCCACCGGCCTGTCCTTGTCCCTACCAACCTGTCCTCATCCCCCCCCGCCTGTCCCCGTCCCCACCTCCCTGTCCTCATCCCCACCGGCCTGTCTCTGTCCACACCTGCCTGTCCACATCCCCACTGGCCTGTCTAGGTCCCCGTCTGCCTATCCCCATCCCCACCTACCTTGTCCTTGTCTGCACCTACCTGTCCCCCTCCCCACCTCCCTGTCCCCGTCCCAATCCTGCCTGCCCCCATCACCATCTTCCTGTCCTCGTCCCCGTCCTGCTTGTTGTTGTCCCCACTTGCCTGTCCCCATCCCCACCTCCCTGTCCCCATCCCCACCTCCCTGTCCTTGTCCCCACATGCCTGTCCCCATCCCCATCCTGCCTGTCCTCGTCCCCACCCCGCCTGTCCCCGTTGCTCCCTGTCTCTTTCATCTGTGTGTCTTTGTGTCTCTCTCCCAGTCTCTGTATCTCTATCTTTATGTCTGTCTCCATCTCCTGATGTCTCTCTTTTTTTTTAATTTTTATTTATTTATGATAGCCAGAGAGAGAGAGAGAGAGAGAGAGAGAGAGAGAGAGAGAGAGGCAGAGACACAGCAGAGGGAGAAGCAGGCTCCTTGCACCGCGAGCCCGACGTGGGATTCGATCCCGGGTCTCCAGGATCACGCCCTGGGCCAAAGGAAGGCGCCAAACCGCTGCGCCCCCCAGGGATCCCCTGATGTCTCTCTATCTCTCTCCACCTGTGTGTCTTCACAGCTCAAACTGTTGATCGGGGGCCGGCAGCCTTACCCCCAAACGCTCACGGGGCCCCTTCCAGAAGGAGCCGAGCTGCGCCATCACCAGCCACGCTGCAGGCGAGGGACATGCTCGTTCCGGGGGGCTCCCGGCTGACACAGGAGGACGTGGGAGGACCCTCCTGGTGCCCCTCACCCCGACCCCACCTCGCCCGGGACCCCGGGGCCCTACTCCAGCCCAGGGATGGGGTCTCGGCAGGGTCACGGCCCAGGGCCCCTGTGACCCGCGGGGAGAGGGCGTCCGAGGCCAGTGGTGCTGACGGTGACTCCAGAGTGTGGGGGCCGGTGGGGGCACCGGGGCAGCGATGGTCAGTGGCCGCGACGCCCAACCTGCAGCTCCCTGAGCTCCAGAGGGAGCCGGGACTCACCACGGGGGGCGGGGTCCCGGGGGCTGGAGCTGCTGCCCCCACACCCAGACCCCCTGCAGGGGGCCGGGACAAGCGCCCGGGTGGGACCGCCAAGGCCAGGGGACGAGGCCTGGGGGGGCGGGCACGTGACTCCATCCAGAGGGAGGGGGACCGTGAGCGGGTCTGGGGGCGCGGAGGAGTCGGGAGCCGCGGGCGTGGTGGGGACAGCACAGCTTGGCTGCCTCTAGGGGCCCAGGCTGAGGATCTGCAGGCGGGGTCTGGGTGTCCCGGGCTGCCGGGCGGGGTGAGCCCGGGCGTTCCCTGACCCCTAGCCCCCCGCCGCTCGCCCTCCCCCGCCAGGGCTGTCGGGGGGCCCTGAATGGAGAGCAGGACAGGAGGGGCGGCGGGGGCAGGACGCTCGTGCCTCTGGCGTGTGTGGGGGGTGACCCGGGCGGAGGTGGCATTGGGCCCTCGTCCCTGAGAGAGGTGTTAGGGTCAGGTGAGGGACGCGGTGACCCCACACGTCTACACATCACTCCTGCTGCCCCGGGGAGGGCCGTCACCTGTGTCACCCGCGACGCCGTCCCAGCGCCAGCGACCCGCTGCCGTGCGGCGCTCTCAGCCCGTAACCGGGAGTGGGTACCCCCGGGCCCTGCACCCGGGCCACCCGCCCCTCGCCCCGCCCCGCCGGCCACCGCCAGCTCGCCCTTCTACCCTGGTCACGTCTGAGACACGAGCTGTGAGCATCAACACACCCCGCGGCCTCCACACTCCTGGCCCCCGCGTGGCCCACCCGCACCCCGACCCCTGTCCCCCAGGGGGTAGCCCGTCGGGGCCTGAGCTCGGTGCCAGCAGAGCCCGCCTCCCCCCGAGGCCCCCGCCGCGCGGCTCCTCTGTCCCCGTTCCCCACGCAGCCCGGCCTCTCTGGGCGGCTCCGGGACCCCTCCCGCAGACCCCAAACCCACACGCGACCCCGCAGGGCCCCCGCCACTCTGGAACTCCCCACCCCTGTCCTGAGGCCCTCCCAGTGTCCACCCGTGTCCTCGGGCTGTGCCGTGTGCTGCTCTTGCTCTCCGGTCGTCCCCCAGGCCCCGGCCCCAGGGCAGCAAGGCCGGGCCCCAGGTGTCCGCCCCCCGTGGGGGCCCCTGCATGAGCCCCAGGCCTGAGCCCAGCAGCTGGGGTCCCAGGGCCTCAGGGCACCAGAGCTCCCGCGTCCCCTGCCACAGGGGCCCCCTCTTCCCAGCCCCTGCTGGGGACCCATGCAGCCTGCAGGCTCCCCCCCGAGGCCCAGGGGCCTGCTCGGGCCTGCACAGCGACAGGGTGCAGGGCGCAGGGCTGGGTGGCCGTGGGGGCCAGACCCCCGAGGGGCACGTGGGTGCCCTGCCTCACCCTGTCCTGACCCTGCCTCACCCTGGCCTCACCCTGTTCTGACCCTGCCTCACCCTGGCCTTACCCTGTTCTGATCCTGCCTCACCCTGACGTCACCCTGTTCTGACCCTGCCTCACCCTGTCCTGACCCTGCCTCACCCTGGCCTCACCCTGTTCTGACCCTGCCTCACCCTGACCTCACCCTGTTCTGACCTTGGACCTACCCTGACCTCACCCTGTTCTGACCTTGGACCTACCCTGACCTCACCCTGACCTCACCCTGTCCTGACCCTGCCTCACCCTGACCTCACCCTGTCCTGACCCTGCCTCACCCTGGCCTCACCCTGTTCTGACCTTGGCCTCACCCTGTCCTGATCCTGCCCTCACCCTGGCTTCACCCTGTTCTGACCATACCTCACCCTGGCCTCACCCTGTTCTGACCTTGGCCTCACCTGTTCTGACCCTGCCTCACCCTGACCTCACCCTGTTCTGACCTTGGCCCGACCCTGACCTCACCCTGTCCTGACCCTGCCTCACCCTGACCTCACCCTGTTCTGACCCTGCCTCACCCTGGCCTCACCCTGTTCTGACCTTGGCCCCACCCTGGCCTCACCCTGTTCTGACCCTGCCTCACCCTGACCTCTCCCTGTCCTGACCCTGCCTCACCCTGTCCTGACCCTGCCTCACCCTGTCCTGACCCTGCCTCACCCTGGCCTCACCCTTTCTGACCCTGCCTCACCCTGGCCTCACCCTGTCCTGACCCTGCCTCACCCTGACCTCACCCTGTCCTGACCCTGCCTCACCCTGCCCTGACCCTGCTTCACCCTGTTCTGACCCTGCCTCACCCTGGCCTCACCCTGTCCTGACCCTGCCTCCCCTGGCCTCACCCTGTTCTGACCTTGGCCGACCCTGGCCTCACCCTGTCCTGACCCTGCCTCACCCTGTCCTGACCCTGCCTCCCCCTGACCTCACCCTGTTCTGACCTTGGCCTCACCCTAACCTCACCCTGTTCTGACCCTGCTTCACCCTGACCTCACCCTGTCCTGACCCTGCCTCACCCTGTCCTGACCCTGCCTCCCCCTGACCTCACCCTGTTCTGACCCTGCCTCACCCTGACCTCACCCTGTCCTGACCCTGCCTCACCCTGTCCTGACCCTGCCTCACCCTGTCCTGACCCTGCCTCACCCTGGCCTCACCCTGTTCTGACCCTGCCTCACCCAGGCCTCACCCTGTTCTGACCTGGCCTCACCCTGTTCTGACCCTGCCTCACCCTGACCTCACCCTGTTCTGACCTTGGCCCGACCCTGACCTCACCCTGTCCTGACCCTGCCTCACCCTGACCTCACCCTGTTCTGACCCTGCCTCACCCTGGCCTCACCCTGTTCTGACCTTGGCCCCACCCTGGCCTCACCCTGTTCTGACCTGCCTCACCCTGACCTCACCCTGTCCTGACCCTGCCTCACCCTGTCCTGACCCTGCCTCACCCTGGCCTCACCCTGTTCTGACCCTGCCTCACCCTGGCCTCACCCTGTTCTATCCTGCCTCACCCTGACGTCACCCTGTTCTGACCTTGGCCTCACCCTGTTCTGACCCTGCCTCACCCTGACCTCACCCTGTTCTGACCTTGGCCCGACCCTGACCTCACCCTGTCCTG
Source organism: Nyctereutes procyonoides (assembly GCF_905146905.1). Classification (NCBI taxonomy): domain Eukaryota; kingdom Metazoa; phylum Chordata; class Mammalia; order Carnivora; family Canidae; genus Nyctereutes; species Nyctereutes procyonoides. Next base: position 628,863 of record NW_026575111.1, read on the forward strand.
ACCCTCCCTACCCTGACCACACCCTGTTCTGACCCTGCCTCACCCTGTCCTGACCCTGCCTCACCCTGTCCTGACCCTGCCTCACCCTGGCCTCACCCTCTTCTGACCCTGCCTCACCCTGGCCTCACCCTGTCCTGACCCTGCCTCACCCTGACCTCACCCTGTTCTGACCCTGCCTCACCCTGGCCTCACCCTGTTCTGACCTTGGCCCACCCTGGCCTCACCCTGTTCTGACCCTGCCTCACCCTGGCCTCACCCTGTCCTGACCCTGCCTCACCCTGTCCTGACCCTGCCTCACCCTGTCCTGACCCTGCCTCACCCTGACCTCACCCTGTCCTGACCCTGCCTCACCCTGACCTCACCCTGTCCTGACCCTGCCTCACCCTTTCTGACCCTGCCTCACCCTGGCCTCACCCTGTCCTGACCCTGCCTCACCCTGGCCTCACCCTTTCTGACCCTGCCTCACCCTGGCCTCACCCTGTTCTGACCCTGCCTCACCCTGTTCTGACCTTGGCCTCACCCTAACCTCACCCTGTTCTGACCCTGCCTCACCCTGGCCTCACCCTGTTCTGACCTTGGCCCACCCTGACCTCACCCTGTGCTGACCCTGCCTCACCCTGACCTCACCCTCTTCTGACCCTGCCTCACCCTGTTCTGACCTTGGCCCCACCCTGACCTCACCCTGTCCTGACCCTGCCTCACCCTCTCCTGACCCTGCCTCACCCTGACCTCACCCTGTTCTGACCTGGCCTCACCCTGGCCTCACCCTGTTCTGACCCTTGGCCTCACCCTGGCCTCACCCTGTTCTGACCCTGCCTCACCCTGACCTCACCCTGTTCTGACCCTGCCTCACCCTGTTCTGACCTTGGCCTCACCCTGGCCTCACCCTGTTCTGACCCTGCCTCACCCTGACCTCACCCTGTTCTGACCCTGCCTCACCCTGTTCTGACCTTGGCCTCACCCTACCTCACCCTGTTCTGACCCTGCCTCACCCTGGCCTCACCCTGTTCCTGACCCTGCCTCACCCTGTTCTGACCTTGGCCTCACCCTGGCCTCACCCTGTTCTGACCCTGCCTCACCCTGACCTCACCCTGTTCTGACCCTGCCTCACCCTGTTCTGACCTTGGCCTCACCCTAACCTCACCCTGTTCTGACCCTGCCTCACCCTGGCCTCACCCTGTTCTGACCCTGCCTCACCCTGGCCTCACCCTGTTCTGACCCTGCCTCACCCTGGCCTCACCCTGTTCTGACCTGCCTCACCCTGGCCTCACCCTGTTCTGACCCTGCCTCACCCTGCCTCACCCTGTTCTGACCTGCCTCACCCTGGCCTCACCCTGTCCTACCCTGCCTCACCCTGGCCTCACCCTGTCCTGACCCTGCCTCACCCTGGCCTCACCCTGTTCTGACCCTGCCTCACCCTGGCCTCACCCTGTTCTGATCCTGCCTCACCCTGGTCTCACCCTGTTCTGACCCGGCCTCACCCTGGCCTCACCCTGTCCTGACCCTGCCTCACCCTGGCCTCACCCTGTCCTGACCTGCCTCACCCTGACCTCACCCTGTCCTGACCCTGCCTCACCCTCTCCTGACCCTGCCTCACCCTAACCTCACCCTGTTCTGATCCTGCCTCACCCTGGCCTCACCCTGTTCTGATCTTGGCCTCACCCTGTTCTGACCTTGGCCCCACCCTGACCTCACCCTGTGCTGACCCTGCCTCACCCTCTCCTGACCCTGCCTCACCCTAACCTCACCCTGTCCTGACCCTGCCTCACCCTGACCTCACCCTCTTCTGACCCTGCCTCACCCTGGCCTCACCCTGTTCTGACCTTGGCCCCACCCTGACCTCACCCTGTCCTGACCCTGCCTCACCCTCTCCTGACCCTGCCTCACCCTAACCTCACCCTGTCCTGACCCTGCCTCACCCTGGCCTCACCCTGTTCTGACCTTGGCCTCACCCTGGCCTCACCCTGTTCTGACCCTGCCTCACCCTGGTCTCACCTGTTCTGACCCTGCCTCACCCTGTTCTGACCTTGGCCTCACCCTGGCCTCACCCTGTTCTGACCCTGCCTCACCCTGACCTCACCCTGTTCTGACCCTGCCTCACCCTGTTCTGACCTTGGCCTCACCCTAACCTCACCCTGTTCTGACCCTGCTTCACCCTGGCCTCACCCTGTTCTGACTCTCCCTCACCCTGGCCTCACCCTTCTGACTTGCCTCACCTGTCTGACCTACCTCACCCTGTCTGACCTGCCTCACCCTGGCCTCACCCTGTCCTGACCCTGACCTCACCCTGTTCTGACCCTGCCTCACCCTGGCCTCACCCTGTTCTGACCTGCCTCACCCTGTTCTGACCCTGCCTCACCCTGGCCTCACCCTGTTCTGATCCTGCCTCACCCTGGTCTCACCCTGTTCTGACCTGCCTCACCCTGGCCTCACCCTGTTCTGACCTGCCTCACCCTGGCTCACCCTGTTCTGACCTGCCTCACCCTGGCCTCACCCTGTCTGACCTGCCTCACCCTGGCCTCACCCTGTTCTGACCCTGCCTCACCCTGGCCTCACCCTGTTCTGACCTGCTCACCCTGGCCTCACCCTGTTCTGACCTGCCTCACCCTGGCCTCACCCTGTCTGACCTGCCTCACCCTGGTCTCACCCTGTTCTGACCCTGCCTCACCCTGGCCTCACCCTGTTCTGATCCTGCCTCACCCTGGTCTCACCCTGTTCTGACCTTGGCCTCACCCTGGCCTCACCCTGTCCTGACCCTGCCTCACCCTGGCCTCACCCTGTCCTGACCCTGCCTCACCCTGGCCTCACCCTGTTCTGACCCTGCCTCACCCTGGCCTCACCCTGTTCTGACCTGCTCCCTGGTCACCTCTGACCTGCCTCACCTGGCCTGTTCTGACCTGGCCTCACCTGGCTCACCTGTCCTGACCCTGCCTCACCCTGGCCTCACCCTGTCCTGACCCTGCCTCACCCTGGCCTCACCCTGTTCTGACCTGCCTCACCCTGGCCTCACCCTGTTCTGACCTTGGCCTCACCCTGACCTCACCCTGTCCTGACCCTGCCTCACCCTGACCTCACCCTATTCTGGCTGTGGCAGACCTCGGGTGATTGGTCTAATTATCTCTGACATTGCCCTCTCTGAGGCCTGAAATTGGCTGAGCCTGGCCTAACTGTGATCCTGCTGACCCTGACTAACCCTGACTGACCTTGGCCTGACTGTGGCCTCACCCTGGCTGACCCTAGTGTGACCCTGGCTGATCCTGCCTGACCCTGCCTGACCCTGGCCCACCTAGGATGACTGTTGTCTCATTCTGGCTGACCTTGGCCTCCCTGAGTCCTGACCCTGGCCTGACTGTGATCCTGGCTGACCTTGGCCTGACCCTGGCTGACCCTAGTCTGACCCTGGCCGACATAGGATGACTCTTGTCTCAATCTGGTTGACCTTGGCCTCTCGGGCTGACCCTGGCTGATCCCAGGCTGATGTTGGCTGTCCCAGGTGATCCGTGCTGACCCCGGACAGACCCTGGCCGATGGGGACCCTCGTGACGTGGGGGCTGGGCGGTCTGCATGTTTGGGGAACCTCCCTCGCTCAGGCCCCAGGCCCATCTGCCCAGGTCCCAGTGAGCGTGTCTGTGTGTTCTGAGTGTAGGGGAGGGGTGAGCGCGCATTTCAATACGTTGTGTGTGTGTTGATTCGTGTGATTCGTGGGTACCAGGGCCTTCAGTGTGTGTGAGTGTGTGGTGTGCGTTGTCCCATGTGTGTTGAGGGGGAGTGGGTTCCAAGAGTCCCTCTGTGTGTAGGTCGGGGCCGCCTCCCTGGGGCCCTGGCTCCTGCATGAGGCTGACCACGGGCTCCCCGCCCCACGCTTTCCACTCACTGTGCCCCCAGTGGGCCCCTCGGGTGACCAAGCGCCACTCTTCCCTGCCGCCTCTGTGTCCCTGCCCGGCGCAGGCCCTGACTGCCAGCCCAGCCTGTCCCTGCCCACAGGGCTCCGGGCCTTGGGGAGAACCAGGAGACACCCAGACAGCGGACCGAGGTTCTGTGCCAGAGGCACATGATGAGCAGCCAGGCCCGGAGAGTGAGAGGCCCCGACCCATCTCCTGGTGAGCGCCCACTGCACACTGGTGCACACCCACACACACTGCACACGTCTACACACACCTGTGCATACACTTGGACACATCTATACACTGTATACACGTGTGCAGGCCCCTGTACACACCCACAAACCCTACACACACCTAGACACACTGTGCATACCTACTCACCCTGTGTGTGAACCTGCACACACCTACACACTTACACCCCATGCACACAGTACACAGCTTCACGCTGCACACATCTATGTGCTCCTGTGCAACCACCTGAACACACACACACCCATGGGCCCAACTCACCCCACTCTCCTCACATACACTCACGTGCTCACTACATGCTCACACTCACAGCCTGAGCAGCATTGTGAAGCTGAGCTTCGTCCCTGGAGTAGGACGTCTGCCTGAGTGGGCACGCTGGCCACCTGGGCCTCTGTGGTGAGAGCTGTGAGGCCACGAGATGAGACAGTGTGGCACATGGAGTGTGGCAAGGGCCAGGTCTTCTTGCCACCCTTACCTCCAGGACACGCAGGAGGCCAGTGCAGCAAGTGTGTGCACATGCACGGGGTGTGAGTGTGGAGCCTCCCTGTCACTGAGGCTCCCTCTCCATCTGCCCCTCAGCCCAGGGACACTGAAGCTCTGGAAGGTTCTGGATGGCAGGGCCTCGGGTCACACTCAAGACCCGCATCTTACTGCTGGGGATTGACCCCAAAGATACAGATGCAGGGAAACGCCGGGGCCCCTGCACCCCGATGTTTACAGCAGCAACGTCCACAAGAGCCACACCGTGGAGGGAGCCTCGGTGCCCATCGACACATGATGGATGGAGAAGCTGCGTCTGTGCGTACGGCGGGATGTTCCTCGGCCGTCAGGAACGACCAATACCCACCACGTGCTTCGACGTGGAGGGACCCGGAGGGTGTGATGCTGAGGGAGAGAAGTCAGTAGGGGAAGGACAAACAGTGTATGGTCTCACTCATTGGGGGGTATGAATAATAGTGAAGGGGAATAGAGGGGAAGGGAGGAGAAATGGGTGGGAAATAGCAGAAAGGGAGACAGAACATGAAGACTCCTGACTCTGGGAAACGAACTAGGGGGGATGGAAGGGGAGGATGGCGGGGGGTCGGGGTGACTGGGTGACGGGCACTGAGGGGGACACTTGGCGGGATGAGCACCGGGTGTTATGCTGTATGTTGGCAAATCGAACACCAATAAAAAATAAATTTATTATCAAAAAAAAAAAGACCAGCATCTTGGCCCCTGGGGCCGCCCCCCAAGGACACGAGCCGGGCCTGGGCTCCACATCCGCCAGAGTGGAGGCGCACACCCTGGGGCCCCACCGGGACCCTCAGCGCCCTCAGCGCAGAAGCTGGACGCAGGGCCCCCCACCCCCAGCCCAGTCTGAAAAACATGACCCCGGGGGCGCTGGAGCGGCTCCCAGCCCCACCCTACACAGGCACAAACATCCACTTGCAAATATGTCTAAAAACACCAAGGACGGGAACCACAGAGCAGGTGGGGGCCGGGGTGGAAAGCCCCGCGGGCCCCTGAGAGCGAAACGGCCCAAGCAGAACCCTCCAGCATTTGCATTGTGGGGGAGGGGAGGCTGTGCCAGCTGGCTGTGGTTGGGGCCATTCCTGACCATCGTCCCCTGCCTGGCCATCGCCCCACGTGACCAGGTCCAGCGTGGCCAGGCCCCACGGTGCCTTCCAGAGGCCTGCCTGGTGGAAGGGGCCTCATGTGGGGGGCGGGGAGGGGGACAAAGCCCCCGGGTCGCCGCCAGGTCCCATCCACCCTTCACAGTCTGTCCTGCCAACCCTCGTCCCTGCTGTGCCCAGGCGGGGGCTGCCCCCTCCATGGCCAGACACCCTGGACCGACAGGCCTGGAGGGCAGCGGGGGGGTGATGACCATGGCTGAAGGCCTCCCTGTGGGTGCCCCCCTCTGGGACACAGTAGAGCGGCCTCCCCGGAGCAGGGACCCTGCCCGTACCCACCCCCCAAGCCAGGCCAGAAGCCTTCAGAGAGGCTTCAGTTTAGAGAGGCCTCCAGGAGGGCTGGGTGACGGGCACTGAGGAGGGCACTTGATGGGATGAGCACTGGGTGTTATGCTAAATGTTGGCAAATTGAACTCCATAAAAATAAATAAATAAATAAATAAATAAAATAAAAAATAAAATAAAATCAATAAAATCAATAAGGCTCCAGGGCGTGGCCTTGGTGACAGGGGTCAGCGCGGTGGCCCTTCCTACGGTCCGGCACACACGGTCACGAAGAATCACAGCCACAGCAACATACAAACAGACACACGGACACACAGAGACAGAGAGACACACTCTCAGAGATACACACACACACACAGGCATTGACCTGAAGAAGTACCCACTGACCCCACAGATGACTCATGTGGCCTCCAGATAAACGTGGTCACACTGCCAAACACAGACACACGGACACAGCCAGACACACAGCACACAGGTACCTCCCAGCCACTCACAGTGTCGCAGAGACACATTCACTCACAGCCATGTCGACCCTGCACACACTCACATGCACTTAGGCACACACGTTCTAGAGGCTCGCACAGAAGTGGAAGCACATACTCCACCAGGACCATGAGTGCCACAGGCTCACACAGCAGCTCACACGGGTGTACACAGTCTCACACACACATCCACGACACCTGTGGGTTCACATATGTGTACAATCCATAGTCACACATGGGCTCACAGGAGTGTCCACAGTCACACACACACACAGGCTCACAGAAGTGTACACAATCCACACTCACAGGGGTTCACACAGATGTACAGTGTCCCACAAACACACACGGGCTCAAGGGATGTACACAGTCATACACATGATCTCACACGGTGTACACAGTCCCACAGCCACACACATGGCCTCACACAGTGTACACAGTATACAGACACACACAGGGCCTAACAGGGGTGTACACAATCCACACACACAGGGCCTCACACAGTGTACATAGTCCCACAGACACACACAGGCTCACAGGGGTGTACAGTGTCCCACAAACACACACATGGGCTCACAGAGGTGCACAGTGTCTGACAAACACACACGGGCTCACAGGGGTGTACACAATACACACACACACGGGCTCACACAGGTGTACACAGTCCCCCCACACACATACACACAGGGCCTCGACAGTGTACACGGTCCCACAGACACACAGGGGTGTACACAATACACACACACATGGGCTCACACAGCTGTACAGTGTCCCACAAACACACACGGGCTCACAGGGGTGTACACAGTCCCCCCACACACAGACTCACATGGGTGTATACAGGCCCACACACATGGGCTCACACAGATATACAGTCCACAGACACACACATGGGCTCACACAGTCTACACAGTCCCACAGACACACAGAGGCTCAAACAGGTGTACACAGTCCCACACAGGGCCTCACACAGTGTAAACAGTTGCACAGATACACACAGGGGCTCACAGGAGTATACAGTGTCCCACAAAGACACACATGGACTCGCACGGTGTAGAGTGTCTCACAAACACACACGGACTCACAGGGGTGTCCACAATACACACACACACAGGGCCTCACACAGTGTGCACAGTCCTACAGACACACAGGAGCTCCCAGGGGTGTACACATCCACACGCACACAGGCTCACACGGGTGTACACAGTCCCACACATGACCTTACACAGTGTACACAGTCCAACACACACACACACACAGGGCTTGCAGGGGTGTACACAATTCACACACACATGGGCTCACACAGCTGTACAGTGTCCCACAAACACACACGGGCTCACAGGGGTGTCCATAGTCCCACACACATGGGCGCACACAGATATACAGTCCACAGACACACACAGGGCCTCAGACAGTGTCCACAGTCCCACAGACACACACGGGCTCACAGGGGTGTACACAGTCCTAATGGGGCCTCACATGGTGTACACATTCCCACAGAAACACAGAGGCTCACAGGGGTCTACACAATCCACACACACACAGGCTCACACAGGTGTACAGTGTCCCACACATATGAGCTCACACAGTGTCCACAGTCCCACAGACACACACAGGATCTCAACAGTGTCCACAGTCCCACAGACACACAGGGGCTCCCACGGCTGTACAGTGTCCCACAAACACACATGGACTCACAGGGGTTTCCAAAGTCCACACACACTTAGGCTCACACGGGTGTACACAGTCCCACACACATGGGCTCACACAGTTATATGGTCCACAGACACACACAGGGCCTCGCGCAGTGTACACAGTCCTACACACACACACGGGCTCACACGGGTGTACAGTGTCCCACAAACACACACATGGGCTCACAGAGGTGCACAGTGTCTGACAAACACACACGGGCTCACAGGGGTGTCCACAATCTACACACACACAGGCTCACACAGTGTACACAGTCCCACAAACACACAGGGCCTAACAGGGGTGTACACAATCCATACACCAAAGGTCACACGGGTGTACAGTGTCCCAGGAACACACACATGGGTTCACACGGGAGTACAGTGTCACACAAACACACACGGGTTCACATGGGTGTCCACAATCCACACACACACAGGCTCACACGGTGTACACAGCCCTACAGACACACAGGGGCTCACAGGGGTGTACACAATCCACACACACACAGGCTCACACAGTGTACACAGTCCCACACTCACACACAGGATCTCAACAGTGTCCACAGTCCCACAGACACACAGGGGCTCCCACGGCTGTGCAGTGTCCCACAAACACACACGGACTCACAGGGGTTTCCAAAGTCCACACACACTTAGGCTCACTTGGGTGTACAGTGTCCCACACACATGGGCTCACACAGTTATACGGTCCACAGACACACACAGGGCCTCACACAGTGTACACAGTCCCACAGACACACACGGGCTCACAGGGGTGTCCACAGTCCCACAGAAGGCCTCACACAGTGCACACAATCCTACAGACACACTGGGGCTTACAGGGGTGTTCACAACCCACACACATGGGCTCACAGGGGTGTACAGTGTCCCACAAACCCACGCACGGTCTCCCACGGGCTCATGGAGACGGTCTCTCCCAGAGGCAGCATGGGGCTGGGTGGACCCAGGGCCCCCCGAGGAGCCTGAGGGTGCAGCTGCTGCGCCCAGAGCCCCCAGGGCTGTCCTCCAGCACCCTCCTCTGGTCTTCACCCTGGGAACATGGGGACCCCAGCTCTGCGCAGAGGTGCACTTCCAGAAAGGACACACCTGCTCCCCAGGCCCACACCACAGCTCCTCAGACACGTGCCCCCCAGCCCGGGGTCCCTCCGAGTGGAGGAGCACATGGCTGCAGCTGTGAACACACACCCAGCGGGCACACACACGGCCCGGGGGTAGCCAGCAGCCCCGAGGGCCCGGGCACGGCAGGCTCCCAGTCCGCAGCCTGAGCCCGTCCCCTGCCAGTCCCTGAGTGTGCGGGCCCCCACTGCCAGGCCCTGCACTTCTGCAGAGACCCACACCGACCCCTCCCCTGTGGGTCTCCCAGCCTGCAGCCCCCGGATCCCCATCTGCCACCCTGGGGATTGTTCTAGAACCCACAGCCAACCGTGGCCTCCCGCATTCTCAGGGTGAGTCCCGGCCAAGCCCCCTGGCCTCCTGCACGGCCACCTTCTGCCCGGGCCCGACCTCCAGCCCCACTCAGGCCCCTGGTTCCAACACGGGCTCTGGAGAGCCCTGTGGGGTAGGGGGTGCATGGAGCTGGGAGGGCCCGGCCCGAGGGCAGCAGGTGCAGGCAAGGTCCCCAGGGCCTCCTGTCCCCGCCTGCTGAGCCCTCGGGCCAGCCTGGACACGGCACAGGCAGAGGCTGAGCTACCCCGCGGTGACCTGTGCCCCAGGCTCTGGGGGCTGGTGGGGGACAGTCCCCCTCGGAACGTGAGGCCACGCAGGCTCCGGTGCCTTTGGGAGGAGGGGGCTGCTCTGCTGGGCCTGGGGTGGGTGTGCATCTTGGTTCGGGGGCCTTTGCTCTCGGAATGTGACATTTCACAATAAAAAGGGACTTTCTTTCTCTCAGAGAAAAGGAAGACAGGCCCGTCCCGGGCAGAGCAGAAGCAGGGGGCAGCGAACCTGGGTGCCCCCCAGGGAATTCAGTCCAACTAGAAGGGAAGGCCAGTGGTGAGGAGCTCCGGCGGGGGCGGGGTCAGGGGGGCAGGGGGGCAGGAGGGGCAGAGGGGGCAGCCCGGGTGCAGGAGCCTCGGAAGGGTCTCAGCCGTCTCAGCTTTCTCTCCCGCCTCCGACCTCGGCTGGTGGGAGGGGTCCTGGCCCCCCCAGGGTGGAGGGCACTCCCCTCCAGAACACCTGCCAAGCCCCCAGCCCTGCCCGGCCGAGGAGCAGGAGGGCTGCAACCAGCCCCCCAGGACTGCAGGGGACACGCCATCACCCTGCCGCTGCCCGGGCCTCGCCCAGGTTCTCCCTCCACGGCGGGAGCAATAAGGCCGTGCTGTATTTTCCTGTGCTGAAAACACCGACTTCTAACCCTGCTCTCAAAAATCTCTGGGGCCTGCCTGCCACATGTGCAGACCTCGCACGCTGGGCCGTCAGATTGTCCTGACCTGACAGGGGCGCGAGCCGTCAGGCGAGTTCTCACTGGAGAGGGGCACGCGGGCACGACCGCCCACCGCTGGCCTCTTCAATGGACAAGTGTGTTACCTTCCAAATATAAGAGGGACCCGTGTCTCTAGCAGGGCCTCTGGGGGAGCCCCCTACCCAGCCCCACACTCCCCGGCCTGGGGCCCCCTCCCAGGACAGGCTCAGGGGAGCATGGGGCAAAGGTCTGGTGACCTGGGCCCTGGGTCAGAGCGACCGGAGGCCTGGGGCGGGGTGAGCCTGGAGCCTGGGTCAGGGACACGTGGGGCCAGGGTCAGGTCCGCTGGGGCCTGCGTTGGGTGACCTAGACTGGGTCAGGTGAGCTGGGGCCAGGGACAGGGGAAGCTGAGGCCAGGGTCAGGGAGACATCAAGTCTGGGGCAGGTGAGCCTGGGACCTGCAGCAGTGACCTGGGGCCGGGTTGCCGGTGAGCTGGGCCAGGGTCATGGTGACCTGGGGCCTGGGTCAGGGGAGCTGGGGCCTGGGTCAGGGTGCCCCGGACTGGCCTCACGCAGGCTCCCCCTCACCCCCACTCCCAGCCTGGCCCCAGCACAGCAGCCAGGGCCCGGCCTCAGGCACCTGCACCCGCCAAGCTCTGCTGCCCCCCTGGGGCCGTCAGCAGCACCGCAGGGACCCTGCCAGCGACAGGCTGTTCCCAGACCTGGGCACAGGGCAGGGGGGGACGGGGCGGGGGCACGGCCGCCACCCCCGGGCGCTGTGCTGGCTTCACCTGGGGCCCAGGGCTGGCCCACGCAGCGCGCGCTTCCTGGATCCCGGCCTGCCCCCCGCCCTTCGACTGGAGGTGGCCCTGGGGCCTGGGGACAGGCAGCCTGGACCAACGGGCCACAGCGGGTGCCAGGCACCCTGGAGGGGCTCCCCGGGGGATGTCCTGCGCCTGCGCCTGCGCCCTCGTGGCCAGGTGAGGCGCTGCACGTGTGCCCGCTGTGCGGGTGGCTCCAGGCCCAGCCCACCTGAGGCCGCTGCCCCACCTGGTGGCTGGGGTGCTGCAAGTGTCACCACAGCCGGGACAGGCCCCCTCACGGCCCTCGGCCCCCGCAACGACCCCCGGGCCCTCCTGGGCATGCCTGTGCCGCCTTCAGGTGCACGGGCTCCGGGCAAGTGGTCACGGCCGGGCGTCCCCGCAGAGGACATGTGGCACAGCCAGAGGAAGGACGGGGCTCTGACACCGGGTGCGGGGGGCCCTCGGCAGGACCCGGGACTGGCGCTGCCCGCACAGGAGCCCCGGCCCCTCCCCACCCACGGTCTCGCGCTGCTGTGACCCCTGGCCTGGATGCACCCCACCCCGGCTCTCAGCCCCCGGAGAGACCCGCAGGTGACAGCCGTGGCCGCACACGCCCAGCGTCCCCGCTCCGAGGCCAGGACAGGCCGACGGGAGGCTGCCCCCACGTCAGGCTCTGGGCGCAGACCGTGAGGGGCGGGGCTCAGCCTGGGGGACAGGGCTCAGCTCCCCAGGGTCACCCCACCCCGGGGCCTGCTCAACAGCCCCAGGGCGGCCACAGCGTGGGGTTCGGGCGCCCCCCGGTGGCCGTCCTGCACCAGACAGGTCACAGGGCCTGGGGCCATGGCTCCACCCCGCAGAGCCGCCTGCACCCCCAGAGGGGACATCCCCCAGGACTGGGGGGGGGGAGGGTCCCGAAGCCAGGCCGCCGTCCCGGGGGAAGCCCTGACACCAGGCGGGCAAAGGACAGGCCCAGGACCTGGAGGAGCACACAGGGGGCAGCGGGGGGGACACAGGGCAGCACAGCCCGGGGCTGAGGCCTGGACGCGCCCCGAAGGGACAGTCACCGGGGGCCGGGCCGTCCTGACGGGGAGCCCACAGGGCCACGGTGCACCCACCTCGTCCTACCTGCGCCTCGTGTCCCAGCCGAGACCCCCGAGCCCAGAGCTGGGTCCCGAGCAGCTCGTGCTGGGGGGGGCCCCCAGAGCCTCAGTGCACCCCCGAGCCCGCTCCACAGGGAGCCAATCAGGGAATAAAGGGACACATGAGGGAGGAGAGAGCAGTGTCCAGGGCAGAGGATCCCAGGGATTAGGTGGGTGCTGCGCCCGCCCGGGGTGGGGGTGAGCCGCTGGAGGGGGCACCGCAGGCCCTGCAGGTGGGTCCTCCCTGGTGGCTGCTCCCAGGTGGGTCCTCCCTGCATTTCTCCCCGTCGCCCAGGATGGATCCAGGCACCGGGAGCCGCCCCCCTCATCTTGCTTCCGGGTGGGCCTGCGAGCCCCGCTTCTGAGGCTCCCGCTGGGCTGGACGGCGGAGCGGTCCTCTCACCTGTGCCCTGAGCACGCAAAGGACACACCGCCGGCCCCGACCACCGACCAGGACCTGACCTGAGCTGCTCCGACTTTGTGCTGGTGCAACAGCGACACACGCTCAGGGGAAGCCACGCTTTGGGCCCTGACCCGCTCTCCCCCGGAGCCGGCAGCCGGTCCCACGCTCGCGCCCACAGTCCGCACCGGGACTCAGCCGGTTCCCCGGGATTTCAACCCGGTCTACACAACAGGGCAGAGAGCAGGCTGGAGGCCCTCCCCTCCGGCGCCAGCCCGCGGCCAGGTCCGGCCCAGCAACAGCCAGAAGCGAAGGCCCACGGAGGCAGAGGGGTCTCAGGGGCCGCGACCCCGCGGGTCACCGGGACGGGACCCGAGCCAAGCTGCTCGCGCTGACACCTCTGCGAGCCTGGACCCCGACGGCGCGGCTGCTCCTGTTCCCCGGGCTTCAGGGCGGAGCAAGGCCGAGCTGCGGGGGCCACCCCGGGCTCCTCGCCCACCCGCGCCGCCAAGCAGGACCTTGCTGGTGCAGCCGGTCCGGGGCGGCCGCGCATCTGTGGCTCCGACGTTTCCGCTTCGAGGCCTTCGGGGCTGTGGGTGCGACCTCACGAGGCTCCCCCGCGGCGTGCGCATCCCGGAGGTGTGCGGCTTCCCACCTGGGCCGCTGCTCCTGGAATGTGCTCCTGCGGCGCCCCCGGGGCCTCCCGGGGAGGCAGGGGTGCGGCCAGCGGGCAGGCACCTGTGGGCGCGGGGAGGGCAGGTGCGCGCGTCTGTGCACCTCCTGGCTCGGCCCCTGGAGGTGCGGGGCGGTAATAAGTAAACAGCACGTATGTGGCCACGAGCGGCGCTTGCGATGCTCCCGCCGCTGCCCTGACTTTGACACGAGGGCCCCGCCGCTCCTCGGGGCCCGGGGCCCACAGCCGGGTTCGCACACAACAGCAGCAAGACCGCGACTGCGACACCCCCCGCGGGGGCTCCCCCGTGGCCCAGGCGGGCGCTGGCATCTGTGCCCTGCTGGGCCGGGGCCGCCGGGGTCCGCAACAGAGAACGCCAGGCAACGCCGCCCGGCCTGGCTGCTGCAGAGGCCGGGGCTGGGGGCCCCCAAGAGTCGGCCGCGCTCCGGGAGGAGCCCGGCCACCAGCGAACACCTGCGGTCGAGGCCGGCTGAGCCCGAAGCCCTGGCCACACGCCTGACACTACGAGGGCAGCGCTCAGGCGGGAGCGTGGGCCGGGGCACGCGGGGCTCACAGCCAGGGGGCGTCACCACACGTCGGCTCGTGGCTGCTCGGAAAACCTGAAGGGTCCTCGGGGTCGCGCACACCCAGCGCGTCGTCATCGTCAGCAGCCTGAGCCATCCCCGAACCTACTACTTGTCACTACTCGAAAACCAGGGGCCACCTTTTCACCCTGAGTGTGGAACCTCGTGGGCGACAAATCCCACCGCTGTGTGCAGATGTGGGGGGCCCGGGGGCCCCAGCACCCCCACCACAGAAGGCGCTGGCCCCCGTCTGGGCCTGACCAGCCAGACCCTCCCTGCAGGCCCAGCATGGACAGGTGACCAGGAGTGGGCGCCCGACAGGCCCGAGGTCTCCAACCACTGCCCTCAGGGTGCTCCTCATAAGCGCAGGCAGCTCCCCCGATGCCTGGGGGCACGGCCAGGGCTGTGGAGGTGAGCTCGGCCTGGCAGGGGCCTGGGTCGGGTGTCCTTGACCGGGGTCAGGGCGAGCTGGGGCCGGGGTCAGGGTGCCCTCGGGGTAGCGTCAGGAAGACCAGGGGCTGGGATCACGGTGTTCGGAGGCTGGGTCAGGACCAGGTGGGCCGGGGTCAGGTGACCTGGGGACACGATGAGGGAGACCTGAGGCCTGGGTCCAGTGAGCCTGGGACCTGACACCAGTGAGCTGGGGCCGGGTTGCCGGTGAGCTGGGCCAGAGTCATGGTGACCTGGGGCCTGGGTCAGGGGAGCTGGGCCAGGGTCATGGTGACCTGGGGCGGGGTCAGGATGACCTGGGCCTGGGTCAGGGTGCCCCGGACTGGCCTCACGCAGGCTCCCCCTCACCCCCACTCCCAGCCTGGCCCCAGCACAGCAGCCAGGGCCCGGCCTCAGGCACCTGCACCCGCCAAGCTCTGCTGCCCCCCTGGGGCCGTCAGCAGCACCGCAGGGACCCTGCCAGCGACAGGCTGTTCCCAGACCTGGGCACAGGGCAGGGGGGGACGGGGCGGGGGCACGGCCGCCACCCCCGGGCGCTGTGCTGGCTTCACCTGGGGCCCAGGGCTGGCCCACGCAGCGCGCGCTTCCTGGATCCCGGCCTGCCCCCCGCCCTTCGACTGGAGGTGGCCCTGGGGCCTGGGGACAGGCAGCCTGGACCAACGGGCCACAGCGGGTGCCAGGCACCCTGGAGGGGCTCCCCGGGGGATGTCCTGCGCCTGCGCCTGCGCCCTCGTGGCCAGGTGAGGCGCTGCACGTGTGCCCGCTGTGCGGGTGGCTCCAGGCCCAGCCCGGCCTGAGGCCGCTGCCCCACCTGGTGGCTGGGGTGCTGCAAGTGTCACCACAGCCGGGACAGGCCCCCTCACGGCCCTCGGCCCCCGCAACGACCCCCGGGCCCTCCTGGGCATGCCTGTGCCGCCTTCAGGTGCACGGGCTCCGGGCAAGTGGTCACGGCCGGGCGTCCCCGCAGAGGACATGTGGCACAGCCAGAGGAAGGACGGGGCTCTGACACCGGGTGCGGGGGGCCCTCGGCAGGACCCGGGACTGGCGCTGCCCGCACAGGAGCCCCGGCCCCTCCCCACCCACGGTCTCGCGCTGCTGTGACCCCTGGCCTGGATGCACCCCACCCCGGCTCTCAGCCCCCGGAGAGACCCGCAGGTGACAGCCGTGGCCGCACACGCCCAGCGTCCCCGCTCCGAGGCCAGGACAGGCCGACGGGAGGCTGCCCCCACGTCAGGCTCTGGGCGCAGACCGTGAGGGGCGGGGCTCAGCCTGGGGGACAGGGCTCAGCTCCCCAGGGTCACCCCACCCCGGGGCCTGCTCAACAGCCCCAGGGCGGCCACAGCGTGGGGTTCGGGCGCCCCCCGGTGGCCGTCCTGCACCAGACAGGTCACGGGGCCTGGGGCCATGGCTCCACCCCGCAGAGCCGCCTGCACCCCCAGAGGGGACATCCCCCAGGACGGGGGGGGGGGGGGGGGGGGGGGGGTCCCGAAGCCAGGCCGCCGTCCCGGGGGAAGCCCTGACACCAGGCGGGCACAGGACAGGCCCAGGACCTGGAGGAGCACACAGGGGGCAGCGGGGGGGACACAGGGCAGCACAGCCCGGGGCTGAGGCCTGGACGCGCCCCGAAGGGACAGTCACCGGGGGCCGGGCCGTCCTGGCGGGGAGCCCACAGGGCCACGGTGCACCCACCTCGTCCTACCTGCGCCTCGTGTCCCAGCCGAGACCCCCGAGCCCAGAGCTGGGCCCCAAGCAGCTCGTGCTGGGGGGGGGCCCCCAGAGCCTCAGTGCACCCCCGAGCCCGCTCCACGGGGAGCCAGTCAGGGAATAAAGGGACACATGAGGGAGGAGAGAGCAGTGTCCAGGGCAGAGGATCCCAGGGATTAGGTGGGTGCTGCGCCCGCCCGGGGTGGGGGTGAGCCGCTGGAGGGGGCACCGCAGGCCTGCAGGTGGGTCCTCACAGGAGACTTGGGGGTTGGAGCAAAGGGTCCGCTTCCCGGGACAAAGCCGGCACACACTCCTCGGCCAGGTGGGCCCGGGACCGCCCCGTGGCTCGCCCCCTGGACCCCACGGACCCACACTGTCCACACACGTGACCCCAGGTGCCAGGAAAAGGAGACAAATCCCGTGGAGCCTGGTCCTGCCGTTGTCTTCAAACATCCAGGCCGTCAGAAAGGAGCCTCGGAGGCGCCGTCCCACCCAGAGCAGCCTCAGCGGAGCTGGATGTCCCGTGGACCCCGGGTGGGTCCCGGAACAGAGAGAAGGGACAATCCGAACGAAGTGCGGGTGTCCGCTGAGGACAGCGTTTCAATACCAGTCGGGCGACGGTGACAAACCGCCTGGTGACGAGATGTTCGTAGTAGTAGGAGCAACCGGGCTCCCCTCCCGATTTGCGAATCCAAAAGTCTCGTAAATACAACATTTCTTAACATTTCTGAAGACCTGGCAATAACCCCAACCCTCTCCGCAGGCCCGTGGCTCCTGTGTGCGGCCGCGCCCCTCCGCCCCGTGCCCCGCGGGGCTCTTCTGCGGCTCCTGTCCCCTTCCCTGTATTGCACGTGGTCCTGTGTGTTCCGTGTTTTGTTGTTCAAGTCATCCGGACCCTCGGCAACACCAACACACTTACCCCCTGCCCTGGGGTCCGGGTGTGCCAACGCTCCTGCCTCCGACCGCACCTGCTGGACACGGTGCCATCCTTCCTCGGGCGGTCGTGCACGCTGGCGCCTTGCCACCGTCGCCGCAGCTCACAGCCCCGAGCGATCCGGTTCCCGTGTCTCGGGATGTGGACTGAGTCTGGACAGCGTGAGAGCACGAGGGGCCCGGCCACCCTCGGGCGCCCGACCGCACCTCTGGCCACCTTCCCAGCGACCCTGCCGGGCAGGGCTGGCGGCCACCGTGCAGGTGCCCACAGCACAGGCTGCAGGGCCCGGCTGCCCCCACCCAGACCCACCGTGACAGGGTCAGGGCATGAGAGAGGACGCCCCGCGCCGTCCCAGGCCGCACTCCCCCAGCGGGACGCTTCCCGGGCACAGAGGGCCCTGAAGTGTCACCACGGGGCCGGCCCCGAAGCGCACCCCCAGCCAGACGCCCGTGGCGAGGCTGAGTAACCCACGTCCAGGGCCGGGGTTCCGGCTCAGGCGACACGGGCCTCAGGCTCACGTGGAGCTGAGCTCGGGGGCTCGAGCTGCGGCCTGGAGGGTCAGCGAGGCGGGCCGGGCCCGGGCAGCCCGCAGTCAGGGGCAGAAGCAACCTGCCGTCACTCCTGCCGTCTCCGCGTCTGGCACGGCTCTGCAGGATCGCGCCACGTGGCCGCTCGGGCACCCAGGAAGAGGCCGCCCTTCGCCAGCTGACCCCCAAGCCCACCGCGCGGCCGGGCACCACAGGACGGCGGGTGCTACGACACACACTCCTGCCCTCAGCCCGCTGGCAGCGCCTCCCGGCAACAGGGGGTCGGCGACCGCCCCAGGCCTCTACCGGCCAGAGCCAGGGTCCCGCCCGAGGTGCCCGCGGCGCCCGCCAGCCTGGCACAGGTGAGGCTCGGGAGCCCCCTAGTGGCCATCTGCGCCGCTGCACGTTGTGCCCGCGCCCGGGGCTCCCCCAGGTGACCTTCACTGCCAGGAAAGGGTCCCCTATGGTGGGCCAAGCCCCAGCAAGCATCCCCGGCGGGGAGGCCGCCTGCTGTCCCCTGCACCGTGCCGACCACCCGCCCGCACAGCACCTGCCCAGAGCCTCGCCCCAGGGAGTGGCAGCACATCCTCAGCGCCCTCGGGGGCGTCCGTCCGGCTGCACCCTTCCGTGTCACAGCCCCGACTGACCTGGGGAACAGGTGCGTGCGTGCGGCTCACAAAACCTGGGCCCGGCGGGAGGTCGGGGCAGGACCCGCGTGCTCCTGGCCTCCTGGTCCCGCACAAAGCCTCCCCTCCTGGCTGTCTACACTGCCCGCGAGCCGTTCCCGAAGCCCCCGTGTTCAGCCGCATGTCGCCGAGACAGTAAACATTCTTTTCCTCATAAAAGGGCCGCGAAGACGTGGCTCGCTCACGTCCCCTCTCGAGGCTTCTGTCACTGTGACCGTCAAGCGCAACCTGCCTTGGTAAAACCCTGCAGAACTGACTCTTGGGAGGACGCGGTGGCCTCCGTGCCCAGGCCGGGCGGAGGCACATGCTCCGGGCCGCGCCCTCACGCTCCGCCGGCCGCTCCGTGCCTTCGTCATTTCACGCACGATATTCCTGTTCGATTTAATGCAAGGTTGAAGGGACCCCCCGGGCGGCTCAGCAGTCGAGCACCTGCCTTCGGCCCAGGGCGTGATCCTGGGGTCCCGGGATCGAGTCCCGCGTCGGGCTCGCTGCGTGGAGCCTGCTGCTCCCTCTGCCTGGGTCTCTGCCTCTCTCTGTGTCTCTCATGAATAAATAAATGAAACATTTAAAAATAATAATAATAATAAAAGGTCGAACATTTGCTTTCTGAGACTCCCAGCGAGGTGGAAAGGCTGGAGCATGTGCATCATTCGCGTTCTCTCCCGAACCCGGTGAAAATGAGAACGTCCAAGACGGCCAGCGCGTCCCCTGCGGCTTGTGGGGCCGCACACGCTCCGCCCAGAGCACAAGGTGGGGGGGGGGGCGTGTGTGGTGAAAACACGAGGGAAGCAGAGCTCGGGGGCCAGCCCGTCAGGCAGACACAGCCAGGACCTGGAGGCCAGCCCTGCTACAGCTACAGCAACGCACACCGAGCACGAAGGTGTGTGGGGCACGGACAAGCACCGTGTCACCGCCCCCGCCCACCCAGCGCCGCTGGCTTCCCGGCCGGAGAGGGAGGGCAGGGACCTCCACACGCTGGGCCCACCGGTGCGGGGAAGCCTCGCTGCCCACCCGGACACAGCACGTTCCAGAACACGGCGGACGAACCCACGGGGAGAGGCGGGGCTCGCACACGGACACTCAAGACTTTTCCAACAGCAGATTTTCCGACAGCGACACTGGTGACAAAAACCGCACGGGTGGAAGCGCGGCCGGAGCCCGGGCCCACGGGCTCCTGGCTGGATGCGGGCGTCACTGGACGCGGCGCTCGTGGTGACGGTGAGCACCCCCTTCCCTGCGTCCTGCCGCGCGTATCCCCAGGAAAGCTCGCCCCGGAGGGCGGCTGCGACGCGGGCAAAACCCCGGGGTGATCCTCGTGCCCGGCGGCGTTCACACGGTCGGATTAACCCACACGCGAGGCAGCACCGGGGACCCTCAGCACAGCCCCGACTGAAGAAATGAGCCGCCGAAGAACACGGAGAGCGCGACCCCCTTTCCGCGGAGCTGGGAGCAGGAGACCCGGCCCCCCACCCGCCCGGGAGGAGTGCACGCAGGCCGTCGTCGCTGTGGCCTCGGGTGGCTGTTATCAGGACCCGTGGGGGCGGGGGTGCTTCCCAGAGAACGTCGGGGACGGCAAAGGTTTGGGGGGAAACTAAAAACTGTAGTCAGACTCCTAGGTGCTTCCGTTTTGGAGTCCAGGAAGCGGCCCCTCCGTCCACGGAAGCCGAATGCCACCAGGACACCTGGGCGCCCCGCAGCTCGGCGAGCCCCCGAGTGAAAGCCGAGCAGCCGCGCAGACGTCCCACCAGGGTCCCTCTCCAGGTGCCCCGGGGGAGCAGGACTCGCACAGAGGAGCGCGGCCTCGTCAGGCCGGGCTGGCCCCACCGCCGGGACAGCCCGCCAGACCCACAGGCGTCCCCTCGCGACCACCATCCCGGGGCACACGGCCGAGTCCGCGGTCAGTGGGAGTAGCACACCCTCCCCGTGACGGGCGGACAGAGGCGGGCAGCAGCGCGAGGGACGCTGACCACTGGGCCTCCACGGCCGTGCCCGCTCCCAGCCCGGGGGCGTCCTGCCCAGCCGCGCCCACCTCCCTCCAGCACCCGGTCCCCTCTCTGCGGCCGCCAACCCCACGGTCCCCCCTCTGCACCGCTGGGCCGACAGGACGGGGCCCGGGACGTGAGCGCGGCGTGTCAGCCGTGACTGCGGGGCGTGCGAGGCTGCCTCCCGAAGAGACGGGCATCACGTCGGAGGACGGAGGGGAGCAGGCGGCCTCTGGGAGGCTCCAGGAGGGGGACTGTTCTGCCCGCGGTCCCTCGACCCTGGGGGGCTCCCCTGGTCCTGCTCTCGGGCCCAGAGGGTGGGGCTTCCCAGGGCCTGGCCTCCCTGTGTCTCAGCTGGTCCTAGCGGCCCCATTTCTCTGCAGAACCCGGAGAGCCCGTCCCTACGGCCTCCGGGAGGCCCCTCTGCCCTCAGCGTCCCGCACAGCCTGCCTGCAGCGCCTCCCTGCCTCCCCGGCGTGCGGGGACCCCTCTGCCCCGGCTGCTCCTTGGAGCATCAGGGCCCCCCCAGGCCGAAGCCCCCAGGCACTACTCTGATCCCGCTTCTTCTGTCCTCTGGTTAGATGGCACTGACCTTGATTGTGCCATGAGTGACTTTGTGGCGTCCTTCCGGTCCTGGGCCTGGGGCCATCAGCCAGAGCCGCCCCCCACCGCCCCTCGCGGTCCCAGCCCCGGGAAGCAGAGGACACGGCGGCCGTCCTGACCGGGACAGCGGTGCTGACGGCCTTTCCTCCCCGTGACTGCGCCCTGCCACCCTACGGGACAAAACGAGCCTGACCGCGTGAGGTTACTTATCACCTAGCACGCGTGGGTTCCATTCCGCGAAGTTGTGTTCTATCGTCGTGAGGCTGCTTTGCTACAGAGAACGTGACTGTGCCTTGGACGGAAGAGGAAGGGTCAGAGTGTGTAGGTTTTGTCTGTGTCTGCGGCGCGGCGGTCCTCACAAGCAGGTGCAGGGGCCTGGCCCCACCGGCCCAGGGAGAGGGGACCCGGGGAGGCACCGAGCGGGGCTCCGGCCAGGGGGGCCTGGGCCGAGGGACACCCCGGAACTTCCCAGAGGCTCGGGAGCAGCTTGAGTCTTGCTGGGTGAGCACCTGGGAAGGGGCACGGTGAAGAGGATGGTGCAGACCTGGAGAGGCAGGGGCCTCCTGGGGAGTCACTTCTCTGGGGGCTTGGATGCGTGCCCGCGTCACGCAGAAAGGCTCGGCGACGGAGCTGGGATGAACACGGCCTCGACTCGGCCAAAGGGCCTCCGCGGGGCAGCTACGCCCGCGTGGCCGCAGAGGCCGGTAGCCGCGGAGGGAGGGTGCGCCCTCAGCCGTGCGAGCCACACCGCCGGCCTCCCCACGTCCCCACGCGGCTGGTGGCCAGAGGAACCAGGCAGCCTGCACGGGGATCCTGCTGTGCCCCTGTGACAAAGTCCCGTGTCTCAGACCCGGGGCGCCGTGAAACCCCAGGCCCGACGGGTCACGGCCCCAGGCCCCGCGGCCAGCCATCAGCAGAGGGCCTGTCACGGGAGCCAGACCTGGACAGCGGGGCCCGAGGGGACCCATGCCGGGGACTTCAGAGAAAGGTTTTCCGGCCAACAGGAGGGGCCCAGCCCTCTTCTTCCGGCACGTGGACGCTGTTAGAGACGACGCGAGCGTGGCGCTGTGTGGACCACGCCGGGAGCCGTCACCAACCCTCCAAGGTGGGAAAAACACGCAGACAGAGCCTGGTCCCGCGCGACACGGCCAACCTGCCGAGGCCACCCTGGGAGGGCTTGGCTCACGCTGAGCAGGGCGCCAAATGCCCTCCAGGTCCCAGCCTGGCCCTCCCGCCTGCGCCGAGGCAAGGCTGAGCTCTCGGCTGGAGGTTTCAGGCTGGAGCCCTCTGAGGACAGGACCGGGCGGTGGGGTGAGCTAGGGGGTGGGCACGAGACATCCGGGGCGCTGGGGAGGGCACCTCAGATCCCGGGCGGGGGCGGCTCCCCGGGCATCTTGGAATGGGGGCTCTCTGGCCGGGGCAGCCCGTGTGGGGGGAAGGGCACACCCCGTCTGGGGCCGCGGCCCGGCTCGCAGTCCAGCGGTTACCCTTCCGCGGTTTTCCCCTGGGACCCTCAGCTGACACTCGCTGGCAGGGGGCGGGGGAAGGACGCGGCATCCGACCTTGCCTGGGAGGGGCCGCAAGACAGGCACCTGGGCCCACGGGAGGCGCACGGCCCCCGGAAACACCCCTTCCCTGGACCTCACTGCCCAGGTCCCCCCCGCCCCTCCCCAGGGAGCTGCCCACACCCCTCTTCGCTCTCCTTCCCATCACGCCCGAGCTGTCCGCCCCGCTGCCACCCACAACCTAGGGATGCTGTTTTGTCCCGGTGCCAATGGCCTCCCACGTGGCCCGTGGGCGTCTCCACCCAGCCCGTGTCCCCCAGCCCTCCTCTCAGCCCCGGCCCTGTGGCCCAGTGCCCAGCACCCTCACGAGGCCCCTCCACCACCTGTCTGAGCAAGGCCCCCGCAGGGCCCGGTCCGCCCCCCGCCCGCACAGCGATGGTCTCTGCCTGGGCTCAGCTCCAGGACCTGCGTGGGGCCAGGTGACGGGGCACAAGGGACCAGTGGCTGGCTTCTCTGCCACGTCTGGCCATCGCAGGCCACTCGGAAAGCCAGGGGAGGACAGGCTGGAGTGCGGCCAGGTCCGTGCACCTTGTTGCCAAGGCCGACTCCTGAGGACAGACACCTCGGGCCACACGCCTGCCCAACGCCCCTGGTTCCCCGCCCCGCTGCAGCCAGAGCCAAGCTCGGTCATGGAAACAGTGGGCGCCGGCCACAGCCCTCGCTGCAAAGCGGGGTCCCTCGCTGGCATCCTCCGCATCGGTCCAGACGCCCTCAGAGACCGCCGGAAGGACACACGGGCCCCTAATCCAAGTCAGGACAGGGTGGGGCCCATGTCCTCCGCACTAAACGGCCAGGGGAGGCCAGTGGAGGCAGAGATGGGAGGCTGTGACCAGCGCTGAGTCTGACCAGTTCCCACCTCTGACCCTGGACGCGGGGGCCTCACAGCAAGGCTGACCCCACGAATTGTTCCCCCGCACCGCCTCCCCAACCCGAGGGCCAGGAGGGGTTCCTCTGAGAACAGGCTTCCAGGGCAAGAGTCAAAACAGGGGGGAACCCAAAAGAGGCTGGGTGTCCCCCCCTCTCCCGCGCACCCCTCCCAGCATCCCTGTTTCCACAGGACTTGCCAAGGACATACCCCAAGAGACCACGTGGGGACAGGACGAGCAGCACTGGCTCAGGTGCAGCAGCTGGGCCCTCAGCCTCACCCACTGCCCCCACCCCACCCCACACCCTGCCCCACCACCCCCTGCCCCCAGCGGGCTGGACCCCCTGCAGCCCCTCACCTGTGGCCCTTCCAGGGCAGCTGCCCCCAGCACCCCCTCTGCTCCTCCTCCTCCTCCCTCCTCCCCTCCCACCCTCTACTTGCCAACGCAGGAGACAGCACCCCCGGCTCCAGACCAGGGCTCCCCAAGCTCAGAGAGATACTGCCGAGGTCGCGGTCAGAGGGTGGGGCCAGGTGGCCACTTCGGAAGGGCAGGGCTGCAGCCACCGTGTCGTCCCTGGGCCGCTGACGACAGAGGTCTCCCGGGCTCCTGGCTGGGAAGCACGCAGACTCCCAAAAGCCAGACGCCAGGCAACCTCAAGCTGGGGGAGACCAGGGATAGGTGAGCGGGGAGCCACAGCCTGCTGAGGGGACCCGGTGACCAGCCAGCCACAGCCTGAGGGTCAGATGGCCGGAAGGGGCTCAGAGAGGGCCTTGCCCTGCACCCACAGCCCGGGGCCCTCCTGGGAGCCGTTGGTTCTAGACACATTCAGGCAACAGGGACGGCGGACGTTGTGACCAGGAGGTGGGGGTGAATGCCCGGAGCACACGCCTGGCACGCCACTGGGCTTCACGACGCGGGCCGCACGGTGCCACGCGTGCCACCTGCCGCGTGTGGATCCGCCAGCCAGGAGGCTCGCGAGGCATCCTCAAACAGCCGTGGGCACAGCCTCCTGAGGCCTAAGGCAGAGGGCCCCCTCCCCAGATGCTACAGAATCGTCCTTGGCAGGTGGATGCCGGGGCCACGTGACAAGTGCATGGGGCCAGGGGACAGCCCCCCCCAACCCAACCCCTGCTCTTGGTGCCGTGTGCTCCCAATGACAGGCCAGACTGCATCAGGCACCCTCCCGGCCCCACCAGGGCGCCAAGCTGCTTGGGCCTCAGCGCCGTCTGTCTCTGTGGGCCCAGCCCCGGGGCTCCAGCTCCCCGGCTCCCCAGGCTACAATGTCCACCTGGGAGCAAAGCTCCGACCTGATCCCGCTCCTGCTCCCCATCCCACCTGCGCCTGCACCCCACCCCGGCCGCGGGCCCTGGGGTCACCTGGGCCTCAGGCCGCCGGCAGGCGCGTGGCTGAGGTGTGGGGGGGGGGGCGCAGAGTCAGTCCCCTGAAGGCGTCTCTGCGGGTGGAGCCGGTGCACCAGCGACCCCGGGGGCTGGCCCAGACACCCCCACCCGCCCCACCCGCCGCACCCACCCCGCGCGCGGGCCCGTCGGAAGCAGGACTCAGGAAACAGGCAGCGCAGGGCGCTTTGGATACAAAACTGTAAACACGAGTCTTTAAAATGCCAGAGGCCCCCCCTCCGGCCTAGACTCTGCGCCAGAGGCTCCCCACCGCGGGACCCCCAGGGACCAGGCCCCCGCCCGCTCTGTCCTCCCCGCGCGCACCGGCCACGCGCTGGGGCGCGGGGGGCGCGCGGGGCGCGCGGCGAGTCCGCGGTCCGGGGGATTCCTGAGATGAAGAAGCGGCCGCGGCGGCCCCGGGCGCCCTGGGGAGGGGGGGGAGGGCGCGCCCCACCGCATCCCGGCCGCACCGGCCCTGTCACGTGCCCAGGGCGTCGCGCGTGGGCGAGGGCCCGTGGGGGCGGCCGGGCGGGCCGTGCAGCGGCGGCGGCGGCGGCGGCACCGAGTTGCGCTGCGCGGGCGGCGGCTGCAGCTCCAGCGCGAGCGCGGGCGGCGGGAAGTCGCGCACCTGGCGGCGGTACTCGAGGAAGGTGCAGGCCTTGGTGGCCAGCGCCACCACGTTCTTGCCCACGAAGATGGCCGAGACGCGGCTGTCGCGGAACAGGGCCATGTTGGCGGCGCGCGCCAGCACGGCCACCACGTTGACGGTGGCGAGGCTGAGCACGGGGTAGAGCATCATCTTCTGCGGCGCGATGTGCTCGCCCTGCATGCTGACCTCGCTGAGCGCCACGCACGGCAGCACCAGCAGCAGCATGTAGCAGTAGAAGAAGGTGAGGCCCTCGGCCCACAGCGGCAGCCCGGTGCGCGGCGGCTCCCACAGGTTGGCCTGCATGTCCAGCAGGTCCAGCAGGTCCAGCGCCACCCAGAAGAGGCGGCCCCGCAGGTCCTCGCGCTTGCGGAAGGTGCGCACGTACTCCATGCGGTCGAGCGCCACGAGCAGCAGGAACAGGCCGGGCACGCACACGGACAGCAGCAGCGTCAGCGCCTTGCGCGCCACCGGGTCGGCCGCGCCCCTGCGCGCCGCCTTGTAGTTCTGGAAGATGAAGTAGAGCTTGATCTCCAGCACGAAGATGTAGAGGAACCAGAGGATCATGGCGTAGCCGCGCTTGGCCGTGCGCACCTCGGCGCCCACCCACACGGCCACGTAGCGCAGCACCAGCAGGAAGCACACGTCGCCCACCAGCACGATGATGCACACCCCGATCTTGCGCGGGCCCTGGTTCTGCTCCACCAGGTACGCGTCCATGACCGCCATGCTGCCCATGATCACCAGCGTGGTCAGGCACACGTGGCGCCGGTCCGGGGGCGGCAGCACCATGGTGGGCCGCGGGGCCCCGGCCTGGGCGCGCCCGGCCCCCACGCGCGGCGGGACGAGGCCCTGCGGCGGCGCCGCTCAGCCCGCGGGCATGGCGCGCCGGGGCCGGTCCAGCCGCTCCGGGGGCGCCACCGCTGCGGGCCGGCGAGCTCGGAACCTGCGGAGACCAGAGGGCACAGTGAGGGCGCGCCGCGGGCCAGACCCCGGCCCCCCGCCCCCCCCCCGGCCCCCCCCGGCCCGCGCCGGGCTCCCGGCCCTCGGCCGCACGCACGCGCCCAAGCGCGCAGGGGGCGGGGGGCGGGGCGGGCAGGGGGGGGGGCTGGGAGCCGGACGGGGCCTCCAGGGGGCGCTGCGGCCCCACCCGAGATCCAGACCCGCTTCCCGCCGCCGCCAGGAAGGAAATGGGGCGGAAGTGGTTTCTGCCCGCCGCGCGCGTCCGCGGCCCCCGTGGTGCGTCCCCGCCGGGCCCTGCGGCGTCCTTGCCCCCACCCCGCGCGCCTTGCCGTGCGCGCCCCGGCCCACGACCCAGGAGCATCCTCTCCCGGCTGCCTCCCAGCGCCCGCCCCCTGCACCTGCACCTGCTGCCCCCGCCTCGGCCACCCCGTCCCGTCGCCCGCGGAGGCTCGCGTCCCTCCAGGAGCCCTCCGCAGCCCCACACCGCCTGCTCGCCTGCCGCTGCCTCGCCGGCTCCCTGGGGGCCCCTCCGGAGGTCGCCCTCCGCCGCCAGCCCCCGCCCCCGCCCCACGGGCCGCCTGCCCCTCTCGCGGCCGGGGCGCGGCTGTCAGCTCCCCGCTCATCTGATCGCCCCGCAGCGGACTGGGGCCCACGGCGCCCCGCGCCCTCGCCCGGAGCCCGCCGAGCCCCCGCACCCCGCCTCTGCCTGCCAGCACCCCTGGCCCCGGGCTGTTTACTGTCCTGTCTAGACAAGGACATAAAATTTCATGTCACCCGTGACTGTGAAGCCCAGGCTCAGCCTTCCCCTGCTGACACCAGCGTCCCCAAGGCTGGGGCAGCGGGTCCGCCTGCAAGCCCGCGCCCCCACTCCGGGCCCGAGCAAGGCCGCTGCCCCTCCCAGGGCTCCCCCCCCCCACCCCGCAGCCACACTCGGGCCCCCCACCGAGTTCGCGCGCCTGGCGGGTGCTGGAGGGGCTGCCCCTCCGCCCTGCACGGGACCAGGGGCTCCCGAGGCCCACCCTCACCCCAGCCCGTGCTGCCCCACGAGGTGCAACCCCGTCCCACCCGGGCCTCTGGCCGCGGCCTGGGGATGGCCCTCCTGCCAGGCCAAACGGCCAGACTAGGCCCTCCCCATCCAGTCCTCGGCGCCCGCGGTCCCCTCCCGGCCACTCGTCAAAGGCGGCCCGGGGACGCCAGGGCAGACCCCATCCCGGCGGGAGCTCCCAGGGGGCCGGCGCCCCCGCCCCAGGGACCACAGCCGTCCCCCCCCTCCCCCCCCGTGCACAGCCTCCCCGGCCTGTCCCTGGGGAACCTGGCCCCCGGCCCTGGGTCCTGGGCCGGCCTGGACCCCGCGTGCCCCTGCCCGCGCCCCCCCTCGCCACCTCCTCAGTGCCCAGTGGTGGGGGGCGGGCAGGAAGCGGCCGCCAGCCCCGGCCAGACCCAGGCTGCTCCCGACAGGCTGCGGCTCAGCGCCTCGGCCCGCACCGCCCGCGCCCGGCCCTGCAGCATCGCTGCGCAGCCCGCCCCCGCCCCCGCCCCGCGCCCTCCCCGCGCCCTCCCCGCGCCTCCCCGCCCTCCCCGCGCCTCCCCGCGCCTACCCACCACCCGGCCGGAGCTCCCGGCCGAGGCCGCGCTCCCTCCGCTCTGCCCGCTCCTCTCGCTCCTCCGCCGGCCCCCGCCGAGGCCCCGCCCCCCGAGGCCCCGCCCCGCGCGGTGGGGGTCCCCGCGCCCCGCCCCCCCGCGGCGCCGGTTGCCATGGCGACCGCCCTGCGCCGCGCAGGTGCCGGACCGCGCGGCCGAGCTGGACCCCCAGACCCGCGCGCCAGCCCCGGGAAGCCTCTGCCCTGCCTCCCCCGCAGCCGCGGAGCGTGGCCCCGGGCCTCCGACCCGCCCAGGCCGCCACCACGGTGACCCCACGCGCCCTCCACGGGCAGCCTGAGGACCCCGCTCCCTGCCGCCGAGCCCCGGCTGAGCGCTGGCCCCCTGCAAGCGGCCGGTGGGAACGGGAAAGAGCCTACACCTCTGGGCGCCGCGTCCCAAGAGGCCCCGAGTCCCGGATTCTTCAGCCTCCCCCGCCCCCAGCCCAGCCTGAGCCCCGCACCAGGCCCAGCCTGTCCACCCTTAGGGTGGAGGAGGGGCGTGTAGCTGCGGCTCTGGCAGAGCTGCGCCCACAGACGAGGAGATGCACGGTCAGGGAGGTCACCAGGATCCCCCTGATGCGGAGGGGTGAAGCCTGACTCGCAGCTGAGGCCCTGAGCGGCTCCCAGGCCCACACAGCTGAGGGGGTCTTGCAGGGGACCCCCAACTGGCACCCACCCTCAGCACGGGGCCAGGGACATGTCGGTGCCAATGGGAGCAAAGATAGCAGGCTGCTGTGGCCACCCAGGCGCAGCACAGATGAGGTGCTGAGATGGTGGGGGCAGACCCTCCAGAGGGCTGGTTGGGACAGCAATCCCCATGCCCACTCCCATGCCCCCAGGTAAGGGCCCACCTGCCTCGGGGATGGCTCAGCTCCCCAGGGAAGCCTCCAGAAGCCCCCTGCCTCGAGGGACAAGGGGCCTGAGTTGAAGGCCACCCCTCCAGCGTGGAGGGAGGGGTCAGCAGGCTGACGGCAGACAGGTCCTGCTCGGGGAAGTGGGCACTCCACGCAGACCCACCCTGGCAGCTCAGGAGGCAGAGAGCCAGAAGCCCCTCCCTGTGTCCTCCTGCCTCGGGGACGGGCTCCCCCCCAGCCACCCTGCCCCTCTCCACAGCCTCTCTCCCTCCACCGTCACTGACGTCACCCTAGGGCATGCTCAGGAAGCCCAGTCTGCAGCCCCAGAGCTGCCTCGGTGCTCCGCACACCACCCCGCACCCACTTCTTGCCTCCAGTGAGGCAAAGCCCAGGCCTGAGAACCCCTGGCGTGTGTCTCTGCGCTGACCTCACTGGGGCTCACGCCCCTGCCTCCTGGTGTTTCCATCACCGAGGGCCGCAGCCCTGAGGGCAGCCCCAGAGCGGTTGGGGTTGGGACCTTGGGCGAGCGGGCGGGCAGTGCCTAGGGGACAGTCCGCTCTTTGCCTCTTCGGCCTGTGGTGACTGCAGCAATGCTTAGCCTTCCTTCGCTCGCGGACATCATGGGGCCTTTGTGTGTCTGTGTTCTTCTCATGAGGACACGTGTCATGTTGGAAAGGCCCACCCTAGTGACCTCATCTTGACAACATCTGCAAAGGCCCCGTTTCCAAATAAGGTCGCATTTGGACATGCTAGGGCTCAGGGCTTGAACATACCTTCGGGGGGACATAGTTCAACTCACAGACACTCCCCAACTTGCCAGTCTGTGCCCCCCTCACTGCCGTGCCTCCCCAGCTCCTAGGTCTGGCTGTAAAGCGCCCTCCGCCCTGCCCCAGCTCTGGCCCTGCCAGCACCCAGCCGTGTCTCTCAAGACAGCCCCTCACGGCCAGGCCAGGCCTTGTTTCCCCACCGTGCACATCGTCCTGCCAGCTCCCCGGGCCGCCAGCAGGATGGCGAGCCCGACCCCACGCACCTCACGCCAGGCCAGGCTTCCATCCAGCTGCCACCTCCACTCTGGGGCCTGGCTACCTGCCCTAGCCGCAGCCCCTCCCCTCTGGCTGTCACTCGGGTGCAGTCACCAGGCTGGGCTCCATGCCCCTGGCCGGCCTGAACCAAATCCACAGACGGACTGTGGGAGCCTCACGCTGCCTGGATCCCCTCCGGACACAGAGCAACTTCACACTTCTGGCAGCTGCTCCATGAACTGTGTGCTGGTCCTCAAGCTCTTGGAGGGGGACGGCAGCTAGGCCCACAGGGGCTGGGGTCCCTGGCTCTGACCTTGGCGGCAGGGGAGCCGCGCAGGCCCCACCTCCAGTGCCCAGCAGAAGCACGTGGAAACCTCAAGGAGGCAGGGATCTGCACTGCAGCCCTCAGTTGTCCCACAAGTGATTTTCCAAACACAACAAGCCACGACACTGGACTGCAGGAGCCAGCAGAAACACACTGAACCCGACGGAGACGCACCCTGACGCTTCAGAGCCTGGAGGTGCCGGGTGCAGGGCAAGATGGGGCCCTGGAAATGGCAGATGCCACCGAGTGGATGGGGGAGAGCGCTAAGCAGGCCTGATAGGACTAAAGTAAGGACCAAAGGAGCAGAGTGGACACCCTGGAGGAGCCCTGAGGATGGAGGGCGGTGGGGGAGCCAAGCAGACTGGGGCATGGAGGACAGAGGCAGGGACCACGGAGGTGAGAGGGCAGAGAGGGGTGGTGGGAAGCCTGACCCCGCGTGTCATTGCAAGCCCAGGGCCCCCACCAAGGCACAGCGGCACTCTGAACAGGGTGGCTGCGAGGCGGTGCAAGGACGGCCTCCGGCCCATTTAGGAGAGCGCTCCCACTCTCAAGGGGCGCGTGATGGGCTTTCAGGGTGACGGGTCACGGAGCCTGCGCTTTACCTCCAGACGGCCTGGGACACGCATGCCGGCAGAGCTCGGCCGGGTGTGGCTCAGGGGTAAGAGCTGCTGAGCCCAGGCCATGGGCTCAGGTTTGCTCTTTTCGTGTCCTGGGGAGACAGAGCAGACACAGTCGACCCTACAGTGCGTGGAGCTCGAGGGCTCTGAGAAGTAAACGGTAGCAGGTGGACCGTGGTGAAAGCCAGAACTGGAAGCACCACCGAACGAGCGGTGGGTCTCAGGATCTTCCTCCGTATCCCCAGCCTCGACTGAAGCCAGCCTCAAGGCCAGAATGGGGTGGGGACCTGGACGGAGAAAGCTCCGGGAAGCCCTCTAGTTGTGGCTCAGGGGGCAGGGAAGAAACAGGTGTCCTGATGCTCACGGGGATTGAGGGAGCCTCGGGCAGAGGGTGGGCTGGGGTGACCCTCCTGTCCACACACCTGCCCCAGCTGCAGTGGACACACAGGCTCACAAGTGCCTGCAGTGGGGAGACCTCCTCTCCTGTGGGAGGAGACGTGGTCCCTAGACGATCTTCCCCTCTTGCCTGAGGGGAAGCTGTGCGTGTGTGCAAAGTCTACACGTAGAGCTACAGGACAGTCCCCCACGGGCCACCGGGTAGTGCTCACCCAGGGCGATCCACGTGACACTGTGAAGGCTTTGAAAACAGAACCGACGCTGAAACCACACCCTCCAGGAGGCTGGGTTCATCGCGTTCTGAGACAAAAATATCAACATTCTCAGTGGGATTTTTAGAAGACCAGGTATTCACGAAGTAATATTTGATTGTGCAAGACACAATCCAAAACTATTCTGCATATGAAGAACCAGGAGAGGGACCCCCTGGGGGGCTCAGCGGTTGAGCATCTGCCTTGGGCTCAGGCCGTGATCCCAGGGTCCTGGGATCGAGTCCCACGTCGGGCTCCTGCATGGAGCCTGCTTCTCCCTCTGCCTGTGTCTGCCTCTCTCTGTGTGTCTCTTGTGAATAAATAAATAAAATCTTTAAAAGCAGAAGAAGAACAACAACAACCAGGAGAATCCAACCCACAAGGGAAAATAAATCTAGTGCCAACATGACAAATCCTCCACAAAATATTAGCAAATAGAATCGATCAACATTAAAAAAAAAAAAAAAAAAAACTACAACCACCTGAAGGGTGCCCCAGGAATGCAAGGCTGGTTCAACCCAGGAAAACAAATCAGTGTCATCCACCATGCTAACAGTCTGAAGAAGAAAGCCGGTGATGGTATCAGTTGATGCAGGGAAAGCATTTGACGGAATCAGCATCCACCCATGAGGAGCACTCTGAGCAAACAAGAAACAGAAGGGACTTACTGTCATAAAGGGCACCTACAGAAAGAAGCAACAACAACAAAAACCCTACAGTTGACATAACACTGAAGGACTGATGCTTCGCCTTAGTCATGTATGAATTAATGAGGACGACAGTCCTAGGTAACTTTACAGTAGAGGAATCTGGCAGGTGCCATTCTGACCGAGTAATAAAAATTAGAGGCACCGACAGTGGGGCAGATGGGCCTCGCGGGCTTCCTGGCGTGAGGCGCCGAGAAGGCACAGCATCCCGTGTGTAACATCCGTGCCCACCGGTCGGGGGACACGATGGAGGTGCATTCTACAGATTGGTCGTGAAAGTCAGGAACAGACAGAGGAACATTCCAGATGGAAGAGGACTCAGGAGAGGTGGCAGCCAAATGCACACACGAGCCAGGCCTGGTTAGGGACCCATGAAGGACGTCATAGGGCAATGGAGAGGTTTGCGTGGCATCTGCCCGTTAGATGGGGACGCTGGGGGCGCCGGGGTGGCTCAGCGGTTGAGCGTTTGTCTTCAACTCAGCTCCTGACCCTGGGGTCCTGGGATCGAGTCCCACGTCGGGCTCCCTGCATGGGGCCTGCTTCTCCCTCTGCCTGTGTCTCTGCCTCTCTCTCGTTGTGTCTATCATGAATAAATAAAATCTTTAAAAAAGAAAAGAAAGTGAAGGGGCAGCCCCGGTGGCGCAGCGGTTTAGCGCCGCCTGCAGCCTGGGGTGTGATCCTGGAGACCCAGGATCGAGTCCCACGTCGAGCTCCCTGTGTGGAGCCTGCTTCTCCCTCTCCCTCTGCCTGTGTCTCTGCCTCTCTCTCTGTGTCTATGAATAAATAAATAAAAATCTTTAAAAAAAAGAAAAAGAAAAGAAAGTGAAATTTCTGTGTATAAAACATGCATATGGGGCACCTGGGTGGCTCAGTTGGTTAAGCATCTGCCTTCAGCTCAGGTCCTGATCTCGGGGTCCTGGGATCGAGCCCCATGTCGGGCTCCCTGCTCAGGGGGGAGTCTGCTTCTTCCTCTCCCTCTGCTGCTCCCCCGGCTCCTGCTCTCTGTTGTTATCCGTCTCTGTCTCTCAAATAAATAAAATCTTTTTAAAAAATGAAATAAAATAAAATAAAACATGCATATATGTGTATGTAATATACGACACCTGTACACACGTGTTTGTACGCAGTGCTTATAATACCGAGGAATAAATCTAACAAAGCAAGTATAATACTGGAAACAGCCAGAAAACCAGAAAACATTAATAAGTTACACCTAAACAGACGGACCTGTGTTCATAAATTGGAAGAATCAATATTTATAAAGCTGTCCCGTCTCCTCAAACTAATCTATACACTCCATGTAACTGCAAGCAAAATGCCAAGTTTGTCCCCAGTACATGACAAACTGATGATAAAATGTGTCCCGAAGTGCAAAGGGCCAAGAAGAGTCAAGACCTTCGGGAAGGGGGCGCCCGGGGCGCTCAGTCGGTGAAGTGTCCCGACTCTTGAGCTCACGCCTCGATTTCGGGGTCGTGAGTTCAAGTCCCACATTGGGCTCCACGCTGGGCATGGGCCCTGCTTTAAAAAAATAAATAAAATAAATATTTTTTTTAAAAAAAGGCTTCGTGAAGTAAAACAGGATGACAAAAATTTTTTTAAAGATTTTATTTATTCATGAGAGACACAGAGAGAGGCAGAGACACAGGCGGAAGGAGAAGCAGGCCCCATGCAGGGAGCCTGACGTGGGACTCGATCCCAGGATCACGCCCTGAGCTGAAGGCTCAACTGCTGAGCCACCCAGGTGTCCCAAAACAGGGCGACACACTGACCGACCGCGGGTGCAGACCTATTGTGAGGCTGCAGGAGTTCCAGCGCGTGCGTTCACGGAGGCGGGCAGAGGGCCGCGGGCCGCAGCAGAGCGGCAGACACCTGCCAGGCACAGAGCGCGCCGTCCGTGGCAGGTGCCACCTTGCAGCAGTGGGGCTGGCGGTCTTCCCACAGATGGTGCCGGGACAGTGGTCGTCCACATGGGCACGAAGAGCCACAACTCAGACACCCGAGCGCTGTGGGAGCGAACGATGCTCTAAACTAACAATAGGTATGTTTAGGAAGGTGAGAGCAATGTCACGGGACGGGTCAGTAAGGAAGAAAGCCCTGAGAGACTCATCTAGAGAGAAAAATCTTTTTTTTATTTTATTTATTTATGATAGGCACACAGAGAGAGAATGGCAGAGACACAGGCAGAGGGAGAAGCAGGCTCCATGCACCGGGAGCCCGATGTGGGATTCGATCCCGGGTCTCCAGGATCGCGCCCTGGGCCAAAGGCAGGCGCCAAACCGCTGCGCCACCCAGGGATCCCGTAGAGAGAAAAATCCTTGTGACTTTGGAGTTGGAAAAAAAGCTTAAATGGGCCACAAACAGCAGTGGCCATAAAAAAGAAAAGAGTGATCCACTGGATTATGTAAGTCTTGGCTTCTTTTTTTTTTCTTTTTAATTTAATTTAAATCCAATTTGCCAACATATAGTATAACCCAGACTCAGCTTCTGCTGATCAAGAGACATCACTGAGGGACGCCCGGATGGCTCAGCGGTGGAGTGTCCCCCTTCAGCTCAGGGCATGATCCCGGGGTCCCAGGTTCGAGTTCCGCATCGGGCTCCCTGCATGGAGCCTGCTTCTCCCTCTGCCTGCATCTCTCATGAATAAATAAATTTTTAAAAAAAGAGAGAGAGAGGAGAGAGAGAGAGCCATCACCGAGAGTGTGCGAAGGCAAATCACAGACAGGGAGGCACTTCCTTTTTTTTTTTTTAATTTTTTTTTTATTTATTTATGAAAGTCACAGAGAGAGAGAGAGAGAGAGAGAGAGAGAGGCAGAGACACAGGCAGAGGGAGAAGCAGGCTCCATGCAGGGAGCCCGATGTGGGATTCGATCCCGGGTTTCCAGGGAGGCGCTTCCTGCAGCTCCAACGACGGGCGGAGGACTCCCATCCAGAACGCACTAAGAACCTCTACATGTTGGTAAGAACCACAACACCCCGAGGGGAAACACGGGGGGAGATGCCAACAGGCACTTCCCAAAGGGGCAGCAACGAGGTGGCCAGCCCCTCTCGCCATCGGCAAGGGACGGCCGCGGGGCCGAGTGTGCGTGGAGGCGCTGAAGCCCCCCCGGCTCTGCCCTGCTGGCGGGGTGCGAGCCGGGGCACCAGCCTAGGAAACGGGCCTCGCCTCCTGCCACTGAGCACAGACACGCCCTGCGGCTGGAGGGTTGCACGGTGCGTGCCCGCGAGCAACAGATGGCCGGGGAAGCGTCACCTGGAACAGCTGCGACAGCCCCGCGGCCCCCGACACAGGGCAGAGCCAGGACGTCTGTACGATGGATTCCGGGCAGCAGTAAGAGCGGGCGGATGACAGCTTCGTGCAGCCAACCCGCGTGAGGTTCACGCATCCAAGGCCGGGGAAAGAAGCCAGACGCGAGCGAACGTAACGTATGACTTCATGAAGCCCCAAAACAAGGCGGAAGCAAGTTATCGCGTTGAGAGGTGCGGGCTTCGGGGTGAGCCATACGGAAGTTTGAAATCTATGATCTGAAACAGCTCGTGGGAAAAATAAGAGTGAAAGAAAACTTTCTAAAACTTTCTAAAACCGGGCAGCCCGGGTGGCTCAGCGATTTAGCGCCGCCTTTGGCCCAGGGCGTGATCCTGGAGACCCGGGATCGAGTCCCATGTCAGGTCCCTGCATGGAGCCTGCTTCTCCCTCTGCCTGTGTCTGTTTGTCTGTCTCTCTCTCTCTCTGCGTCTCGAATGAATGAATAAATAAAATCTTTAAAAAAAATAATAAAAATAAATAAATAAAAAATAAAAGTCACAAAACCAGGCAGCCCGGGTAGCCCAGCAGTTTAGGGCCACCTTCAGCCCGGGGCGTGATCCTGGAGACCCGGGATCGAGTCCTGCGTCGAGATCCCTGCCCCACAGGCTGCCCCTGGCGTGGGAGCAGAACAGTGGGACGGGAAGGACGTCCCCACACAGACGGGAGGGGACCGGCGGGCAGGAAGGGCCGTGTCCGAGTGAGCCGAGGCGGTGTTGGGAACTAGGTGGGCTCTGGCTGAGGGGACACGTGAATGCGAAAGAAATGTCGCAGACGGGGAAACGGAGGAGCCTGGGATGTAGGAGAGGCCGCGAGTCTCCAGGCGCTTCTCTCCAAGAAGCAACGAGATGATCGGTTTGGTGAGAACAAAATCCAAGGTCTCTGTTGAGCAAACAGGATGCCACGAGCAAGCGTGTGAGCAGGTGACAGGATGGAGAGGATACGATGAGTAAACCCAGCGAGAGACGCACAGTCCCCAACACAAGTGATGAAGGGATACGACCAGGCGGTCGCATCAGAGGGGCCCGAAGAGCTTAGCGAGCGCAGGTGACGACGGCGGCACCTGGTGCCCCTTGCACTGCAAACCTGTGGACGCCACACAAAGCTGGGGAGGGTCTCGGGGACAGGAGCGTCCCAGCCGGTGGGAGTGTGGGCTGGAAGCGAGCACAGCCAGGTGGAGGGTCGGTCGCCCCCGCGCCCGGTCCCCGGTCGGTCTGTGACGCCAGAGTCGGGGGGCGGCAGGGGAGTGAGCCTGAGGGACGTGGACACGCACCCACTGGACGGAAGCAGTGACGAGCTGGACACACAGCTCCAAGGACGGAGCCCTGAAAACCTAACACCAAGCGGAGGGGAGCAGAACGCAACACAAAACGTCACGCGCATTAGGGTCGTGCCGAGGCACCCGAGGGCGCCACGGCCAATTCTCAGGGGCACCACAAGGCGCTTTGAGCTTTTCCAGGACACAGGTACGCACGGCCCGCCGGGTGGCCCGCAGTCGGGGCGCTGCGCTGCCCTGCCGTCCCCTCCAGGGGTCTCTGCAAAGGGGGCTTTCCGGAGCTGCTGCCCCGACTGGGGGTCAAAGGCCACAGCAGGTGGCGGCCCAGAGGGCAGCGCAGTCTCGGGCGTGAGAAGGCGCGTGGGGCCTCACGGTGTCCGGCAGCCCACGAAAGTACGGTTATGTGAGAAAGACCGCTTTCAGGGGCGCCCGGGGGGCCCGGTGGGCGGAGCGTCTGCCGTCGGCTCAGGGTCCTGGGGTCAGCCCCACGGTCGGGCTCCCTGCTCGGCCCGGGCCTGCGTCCCCCTCCGCCTCTGCCCCTCGCCCTCCTCCTGCTCTCGTGCTCTCTCTCTCTCTGACAAATAAATAAAATATTTTTTTTAAAAAAAAAAGAACATTGTCGGGCAGCCCAGGTGGCTCAGCGGTTTAGCACCATCTTCAGCCCAGGGCGCAGTCCTGGAGACCCGGGCTCAAGTTCCGCATCGGGCTCCCTGCATGGAGCCTGCTTCTCCCTCCGCCTGTGTCTCTGCCTCTTTCTCTCTCTCTCTCTGTGTCTCTCATGAATAAATAAATAAAATCTTTAAAAAAAAAAAAGAACATTTTCAGTGGATGGGTACTTGGGTTTGTTTCTGGTTTTTGTTCTGAACTGCCAAGTTGTTAGGACCCAAATGCATATTCGTAAACGGAACTGTCAGAGGTTTCTTTTGAGCAGGGGGGTCCTGTGAAGAGCCCTGGGGGCAACGCGAGACCCCAGCACGGGACCCGGGGAGACCCGCCTGCCGCTGCTGAGCCCCCACCCGCCCCAGGAGAGCAGCCCCGTGCCCATGTGCTCCCTGCACCCGCTCACGTCCCAGGTCTGGGGACTGCACAGGTGTCTCCACCATGTCCACGTCTGGCCCACGGCGACCTAGACAGGCGGGGTCCCCCCAGAGGAGGGATTTTGGCACATCATCCGTAACACCCCACAGCTGGAAGAAGGACAAACACAGCGCCGTCTGTCCACAGATGGAACGGGACTCAGTCTCAGGGTAAGGGCAGAAGGCCCGACCCCTGCTCCCACAGGGGCGAGCCGTGAGGACCGGGCCCTGGGTGACCTCAGCCCGTCCCAGAAGGACAGAGCACGTGTGGTGCGCTCACCTGAGGAGCCTCATCCATGCAGCGGACGGGCCGGGGAGTGAGTGCGGACGGGGCCGGGGTTTCAGCTTGACGGGGTGAGAAGGTTCTGGATATCTGCTGCCCAACGGTGGGGAAGTACGTAACACCACTGACCCATACACCTAAAAATGGTTAAGGTCGGAAATTTAATGTTAGCCTTTTACCACCAAGAAATATAAATGGTCCCCAAAATGGGGGTGGGGGGGACCTTGGTGTTATAAAGAATCTGAGCAAACCAGAAGGAAACACAAGAGAGCCGTCAGCTCGCGTGCCCCAGAACCAAGACAGCCACAGAGCCCAGAGCCCGTATCCACCTGGACCCGCCTGGGCCCAGCCCCCCCACCACCACCTCCCGAGCCCAGCTCGGCTCCCCCGGGGGCACGGGGGTTTTCTGGAACAAAGGCATCGGCCAGCTCGGCGGGAGGGCCCAACGGGCCACGGGCGTGTGCAGCCCCTGCGCCCCGACCCTCCCGAGCGCTGTGCTGCCCCCACGCACACCCCGTTTCCGTGCGTGGACCCCTCGTGGCTCCGGGTCCCCCAGCCCGTCCTCGGCTCTGCCCACCACCCTGACACCTCGACCCGCCGCCCAGCCGCCCGGGGTATGACGGTTATCCTCCGGCGCTGGCAGCGTGCAGGCGCTGCGGGAACGCTGGGGGACGGCCAGCACAGCGGGAAGGGCCGGGGAGGTGGCCGGACACCCTGCGGGGGACGCGGCGGCCGGGGACACATGAGGGGAGCACCCGGGCCAGGTCACCAGCCGCGCCCCCCACCCAGGCTTCCATCCCGAGTGCATCGCGGCCCCAGAATGTGGACGTGACCGGCCTGCGGCCCCGCCAGCCGCGCCCCCAAGTGTGGGTCCAGCCAAGGTGGGCCAACGGCCCCAGAGGCCCTGAGCTGAAGGGAGAGGAAGCGGCCGGTGGGCGCGGAGGTCAGGGCCAGGACCCGGGAGCTGGGGCGGGGAAAGGTCGCCGTGGGCGCAGGACACAGACGCACCTGTGTGCACGGCTGCCCGCGGGCCCTGCTGGCGCCGTAGTTGGTAAAACACCCAAGAGGCCAGCACGGGTGCGGGCAAGGACGGCAGACGCGGGTCCTGGAGCCCGCGGGCCCGGGCCACCAAGGCCCCCACCCTGTGACGCCTGCGTGGCCTCCTCTGAGGTCTCCTCGTAGGTCCCCTCGTGACCTGTGTGTCCTTCCCTCACGGACCCAGGAGGCCTGGTCACAGCGGGGCCCGTGGCCACACTTACCGGCCGGCTGCCGTGCGGGTCCCCCCTCCTCCCAGCCCCGGGGGAAAGGCCTCCCCGGCCTGGGCTCCAGCCGCCCAGCCCTGCCCTGCGAGGGCCCTGCGCCCACCCGGCGGGCCGGTGCCACCTCCCACCTCTCCCGTCCAGGTCCCATGGTGACCCGCTTCCTCTTCCCGGCGGGGCCTCCCCAGGGTCCCACTCCCTTCTGTGTCCTCTACGCCAAGTCTCCGCAGGTCACAAGTGTCATGAAGGGATTCTAGGCTGCCTCATCCTCCCTTGTCCGTAAGATGGAGTCTTCAGAGAAGCAGGCTTCTGGCGTCGGTGGCGGCCAGTGGAGCGTGGTGTCCTTGCCCCGCTGAGCCACCCTCGGACACCTGCCTGCCCAGAGCAGCCCCCGCTGCCCCTCGCTGGCCGGGCCGGCCCATAGCGTGCACATGAGCTCCGCCGGCCAGCGCCTGCACCTGGCGCCTCGGGGGTGGGGGGCCCGGCCTCCACCTGTGGGCCGGTCGTGTCATGTGCATCTCAGGACTGTCACCGACCAGCCTGGGGCTGCAGGGGAGGCAGAGGAGCGTCACAGAGGCCGCCCGTGGGAGATGGACCTCGCCGACGGCCCCGCGCCCCCTGCCCACCTACGGCCGAGCCGCCGGGCCGCGCTTCCCCAGCCACCAGGTGCGTGCTTACGGCGGCACCCGTCGGAGCCCAGCAGAGCGCACCTGCTCCCGGGGCAGCTTCCCCCGGACTTGGCCGCCGGGGCCGTCCCTCCCCGAGTAGCTCTCACAGACGCCACAGACACACTCGGGGTTTTCAGTGGGGCTGTATTGGACCTACAGACCGGTCTGAGAAGTGACAGCTCCGTAAGACCGAGCTTCCTTGGGCCTGTAAAAGCCAAGCGTCGGGGGCCAGGGGCGGCCTGGCTCGGACGCGGTCCTCCAAGGCGGGCAGTTCTGAGTGGACTCGTTTCCGAGACGCGAAGGGTCCCACCCGGTGGTCGTGATGGCTGAGGGCAGGGCAGGCGGAGGGTCGAGGCCCGTGTGCCTGGCCTACAGCCGGAGCCCCGAGGAGGAGCGGGGGGGCCTGTGGCTGGAGGGAGGGACCCCGGGCCAGGAAGCTGGGGCGCAGGCCCAGAGGCTCTCCTGAAGGGGGAACCTGCCGGCCACTGCCTGGTCCGGCCCATGCTCCTGACCAGTCTGCCTGGTGTGACAGCGCAGAGGGAGCCCCGGCATGTCCCTCAGGATGGGGGTGGGGACCAGGCTGGCCCAGCCCGGCGCCCCAAGTGTGAGCCGCTGCTCCAGCACACCCTCAGCAGCAGGAAAAGCCGAGGATGTTCTGCTGGGGACTCAGGCTCTGGAAGTGTCCCCGGGCCTGAACCGGCTGGCAGCAGCAGGCTGGGGTTCAGCTGCCCCGGGCCAAGGGGAGCCTGGCGGGAGGCAGGACGAGGCCGTCTGCGCCTGCTGGGTGAGGGGTGCCGACAGGCTGAGGCCCCTGCGATGGAGGGGGCCTGTTCCGGCGCGCTGGGGGCACGTCCCCCAGACACAGATGGCTCTTTGTCAGGGCCGAGCCCAGCTCCCCCATCGGACTCACGA
Organism: Nyctereutes procyonoides; assembly: GCF_905146905.1. Taxonomy (NCBI): domain Eukaryota; kingdom Metazoa; phylum Chordata; class Mammalia; order Carnivora; family Canidae; genus Nyctereutes; species Nyctereutes procyonoides. Next base: position 670,055 of record NW_026575111.1, read on the forward strand.
ACAAAGCCCCCTCTGTCCACGGTGGCCTCCCCCTCACCCCCAGCACCGCCCCCAGGAAAGGAACAGAGCCCCCACCCCAGGCTCCCAGCCAGCGCCCCTGCCCAACACACGCACACACCAGGCCCAACGAGGCGGGGCACGCGGTGGGGGCCCGGATGCAGTGCGTGAGGGGCACCAGCGACCCTGATGCCTGACACCCAGGGGCCCCTTCCCCCAGGCCTGAGCAGACCCAGCCACACCCAGACGGCAACCTGGAAGGGGGCGGGGGGGGCGGGGGGGGCAGGACAGGGCCTCGCCCCTGCAGGGAGGCCTCTACAACCCAGTTGTGCGTACTCTCTTGGTCCTGAATGCCCACGGACACCTCGCTGGGCCTGTCGTCCTGCCCTGGTATCGCCAGCCAAGGGGCTGGGCTGTTCCCGGTGAGGTCAGCCACAGGCTCTGTGTCTGCCTCGTCCCCGGGTCCCGGCCCCCCTGGAGGCCTCCCCCTGGAGGAGCGCACACCCGCGGCCCCTCAATGACCAGGCGGCAGGATCCAGATGAGGCCGGGCAGGGCCGCCGCCAGCCGGGCCAGCTCCTGCCGACACTGGCTCCGCAGCTGGCGCAGCACCGCCTCCAGGCAGGCCTCCCGGCTGCGCAGCGCCCCAATCACCTCGGCAGCCCGCAGCCCCGGGCCCCCCGAGGCTCTGGCGTCACTCTTCACCAGCCGGCAGGGTCCGTGGGGCTGGGCCGGGGCCCCACCTTGCTCCCAGGCCCGCCGAAGTGCCGCCAGCTCCTGTCCCACGGCCTCCTGGGTGGCCCGCTGCAGAGCGCTCCACTCGGACCCCGAGCCTCCAACCTGCGTTGGGGACAAGGCGGCTCGTGAGCCAGGGGTGGCCGCCCGCTGGCCAGGACACAGGCTGCAGGCCCAGATCCCACTCCTCCCCGGGGAAGGGGCCAACCCCGGTGCTGGCTGTCCAGCCGTTACATCACCCTCCCCGAGCACCTGAGCCCTGAGCCAGCAGTGGGCCCGGGACAGGGCCAGCACCTGAGCACCCGGTGGCCTGCAGCACTGCCCAGCGGCAGGCGACCCAGCTCACCAGGTCCCCGGGGCCTGTTCAGAGCCGAGGGCCGACCCTCCAGCCACCTACCCCCACCCCCACCCACCGTGCCGGGGTCAGGCTCGGCCTCCCACACCCACTGCCTTCCCAGGGCTCCCAGGAGGGGGACAGCGCCTGCCCAGCACTGGTGCCCCAGGCGAGCCCAGCCCAGGGGCGGGGGAGTGAGAAGAGGCTGTGTCCCCAGTCGTGGCCCTGACCCTGGCCCTCAGCGGGCTCCGCTGCAGACAGCTTGGGAGAAACGCCTGCAAACATCAAACACGCTCCAGGGGTCACCACCACGGACGGGAGGGGCCGCAGGCTGCTGGGAACAGCCCCGCTTCACGGGGTCCTGAAGACTTTAGGGAAAACCCTGCCTGCAAGTTACTTCAAGATGCCTCAGAAAACACGAGGCAACCGGGGTGGCTCCCGGGGAGCAGGGCAGGGCACGGGCGGGGCTGGGGGGCCGGGAGGGGCTACGTGGGGACAGAGCGCAGTCCCTGCGTCAGCGCCCCCTCACCCTGGCCTCCCAGGCCGCCCGCCGGGGCTCCACGGCTCCCTGCAGCTCCTCGTGCAGGGCCTGCAGCTGCTGAGCCACCATCTCCAACTGGTCAGCCCCCGACTCGGGGATCCTGGGCAGAAACGGGGGCTGTGCGGCCTCCAGGGGGCAGGCCCCCAGGACAGTGTCCTGCAGAGAGAGACCCCACCCCGTAAGAGGCAGGCAGCGAGCCCAGGCCTCCTAACCACAGGCCCAGCCCCTCAGCCCATGGGGCCAGCGCCCACCGCCGAGGGTGGACAGCTACTTGTCACCCCAGCAGGCCAGAGGCCAGGGCAGGCTGGATACTGAGAAGTCGGGGCTCCCGGGGAGCTGGGCAGCAACGGGGACGGGACAGAGTCCTGGAGAGGGCCCCGGGTCTGAAGCTGGCTTCATGGCCGGTGTGTATGCGCCCCCCACCCCCGACGCCCCTTCCCGTCTGGGCAGTAGGGAGGTGCCCCCAGGGCTGCTGGCTGCGCTCAAGGCTGGGGGGGCCCCGTCGTACCATCCACTGCCAGAAGACCAGCTCCCGGCGCCGCCACGCCAGGGCAGCCTCCAGGCGCGCGTTCTCACTCTCCAGCCTCCGGAGCAGCTGCAAGGCAAACCACACACCGCGGCCAGGTCAGAGCCCCACCTGCCCTCCGGGGACCCCCAGCGCCGACGCCCGTCCCTCTGGCCCGCAAGCCCGTCACCGCCGCCACCTCCGGCCTGGCCATCTCCGGGCAGGCAAGGCAGGGCAGCCCCACCTCCAGACGCGACCGGGCCGACACGCCACGGTCCCCACGGAGTCAGGAGCAGACATCAAGCACCTTGGGCTCAGGACCTCTGCCCCACAACCCTCACTGGGGGCCGCAGCCCGAGACGGCGGGCAGGTGAGGGAGCCCAGAACGGGGAGCCTGCCGGGCTCTCGGGGGAGGGAACCCCTCCTGGGCAACCTGGGAACCCCAGCGGCAGGGAGTCCGGGTCGCACAGCCCCGAACCTGCGCCCGCCACACAAACAGGTGGACCCACAGACGGCCACGGGCCCCAGGGCTGCTGCCGCTCACGGAGTGCCTGCCCCGGCCTCGGCCTCCAGGAGCTTGGCGGGGGCCAGGAGCCCCACACTGGGGGGCCCACTGGTCACTGGGGCGGCACAGTCAGGCCTCCTCGAGCCCCGCCTGGGCCCCAGCACGCCCCGCCACCCCCACCAGGAAGCCACAGGCCTGCACCTGCTGTGGCTCCTCTCTGAACACAGCACACCCGCCGGGCGGCGCCCACGGCTCCTTCTAGAAGGCAGACCTGCCGGGCTTCCTGGGAACCCAGCGGCGCGCTGTGCAGCCAGGACGAGGGGCCAGAGCACAGCGGCCAGCGAAGAGCTCTGCGCGCCGCCGGCGGGAAGGGCCGGTGCACACGCCCTACACACCGGCCCGGGGGCCCGGGGCTCCCCGCCGGGAGGGGCCCCTGCTCTGCCCCCGCTCCGCAGCAGACGGCCAGCGGGCAACCAGGAGTCCACTTCCTACAGCCGGAACCTGGGGCTCCAGGGGCCAGATGGGGACAGCCTCGCGCCCTGCCCCTCCAGCGGGGGGGCCTAGCGGAGCACAGCCCGGAGGCTGAGAGGTGCTGGCCCCCCGCCTGCTGCCCACGTGCACGCAGGCGAGCTCAGTTCTGTGGTTTCCGAGAACAGTCCGCGGGGCCTCCCCACCTCCCAGGCTAGGGAAAGGGGGGCAGGCACAACAGGAAGGCGCAATGAGTCCCCGCTGCCCCCCACCTCCGGCCTGGTGCTGGAGTCCCCCGCCACCCCCGCAGCCCGCTGCCTGTGGCCAGGCACGGGGACGCGAGAGGGCTGCAGGCCCAGCCCGGAGCCAAGCACGCGTGCTGCCCAGCTGCTCCGCGGCATGCCTGGCCACCCACAGCAACCACAGATCTCTCCAGAAGCTTCTGGGACCCATCCCAGGAGTGCAGGTCCTTTGGGTACACTGGCCCAGGTTTCTGCCACTCGCCCTCCAGAGACCTGGGAAGGAAACTGATTGTGACCCCCATCCACCCCACGCCACCTGCGGTCCTGCAGCTGCAACACGCCCCAGCGTCAGACAGGAGGGGGGGCATGCAGGCCAGGGCCCCCAGGGGCAGGAGGCCCGGCCTCGCTGAGTCACCCGTAAAAGGACACCTCGGGTCGCCAAGATACTACGGCCTCTGCACGGCCAGGGACAAGTGCAGCCCTGCCTGAACGGGGCCAGCCAGGTATTGGCCAGGGATGCGGGCCTGGCAGGCACCCCCAGGTGGCCACCCCAACCCCACTAAAGGGATGCAGGACCTTCTGGGAGCACGTGACTCCAAGCCTGGGATCTGCTGGGCCTGGAAAGAGCGGCCGCACCAGCCCTGAGCCTCAGCCCTCCTGCCTGGCCAAGTGCCCCCCAGGCTGCACGGTGCCAGCCTCACACTCTGGACGAGCCAGAGTCCAGCCCTCAAGTGACAGCCAGCCCTGGGCCTGGCCCAGGACACCCTGGCCGTGCCAGCCCAAGGGAAGGAAACAATCGTGACAGATCGGGGGCCACCGAAACGAAAGTCAGCAAAGTCGGGCCATGCTAGACCAGCCCTCTGCCCACCACCTCATCGCCAGATGACCCCTGCTCGGGCTCCAGGCACCCCCATCGTGACCTTGACCCTCAAGCAGTCTTCCTTAATTCCAAAGGGCACCCTCCCCCAGCTGCCAGTCCAGCCTAGACACCTGTGCCCCTGGGGCCCTAACCATGCCCAGCCACAGGCACACACAACAGCCGGTCTGCATCCTGGTCTAGGGCGCCAGGGGAGGCCCTCAGGAGGTGCCTGTCCCCCACATCAGCAAGATGGTGAGTTGGGCAATCACCCAGAGATCAAAGCGGGTCGGCTGGGTCCTCCTTCGCAGCCCCCTGCCCACCTCAACCCCACTACCTCTGGTCTCTGCAGTCCTATGGCACCAATAGACACCTGGCTCAGACAGGAGGGGGACCCACACCAGCCCTCACCTGCTGGCCTCCCTCCGGGTCCCTGAGCATCTCGGTCTCAGCAACAGACAGGTGGCCGAGGCTTCGGTCACTGTGGCAGCCACGGGTATACGAGTGGATCTGAAACAGGCAGTGCCAACCCCAGGCTGAGCAGGAGGGAGCAAGGAAACGGGTCTCGCCTTGCCAAGGTGGTCCAGGGCAGGCCAGGGTCAGGCTCAGAGAGCAGTCAGCACTGTGGGGGTGCTGGCCCAGGGCCCTCCCGGAGACCCCTGCAGTGGGAGGGGCGCTGGACAGTCCCCCCTGTAGCCTCCCGGTCCCACCCAGTTCCCAGGGGCATGGTGGGAATCGAATGGGGCACCCCTGCTTCTCCCTAAGTTCACTGAGTGCCAGGTCTACGTGGGGGGAGAAACAGCCTCTGGACAGGCTACATGGTCCGGTGGAGCCAACAGCAGGGACACAGAGTGACCATTTGGGTCTGGGAGGCAGGGAAGCTTCTCGGAAGGTGAGGCCTGAAGGCATCACGGAGGTTAATGAGTGGCCATGGCCCACGCAGGAGGAGCAACTGGAGCCCAGGCCAAGCAAGAGACAGGTTCTAAGAAGGGCTGAGGGAGCAAAAGGCTCTCTGCAGGGGTCCAGGGTGCAGGGGCACAGGAGTGCAGGGATATAGGGGTTTAAGGGTGCAGGGGTGCAGGGTGCATGCATACAGAGATACAGGGGTACAGGGGTGCAGGGATACAGGGGTGCAGGGATGCTGGGTGGCGGGGCCCACACTGGTGGGAGTGGGAGTCTGAGCATCCCTGCCCAGTGGCCTCTGAGCCTAGCTGCAGTGGGCCTGTAAGGGTGACCTGTGCCCCCACCGCGGAGCCTTACCAGCCTCCAGGAACCCTACAGAAGCTGCCCACTGCCCACGAGCACCCAGGATGTGCTAGGAGGGGGTACCTTCCTCCCGGAAAAACACCCAGGCAGCCGCGGCTCCCCCAGGGCCCAGAGATCATTCTGCTCAGAGACGGAGCCTGAGGCCCCTGACGACTTCCAGGAACAGGCTCCCTGCCCCATGGCTCCCTGTCCCAGCGATGCCCAGGTCCACCTGCCCTGGACTCCCCCGGACCACCTGGAGCCCGGGGCTCAGGATCCGGGCCACTGCAGGGCACACCCGGGCTCCTGGATGGACAGGCCTCGGGCAGAGAGGCCGCGGGCCCCGGGGCCAACCCTCAAGCCCCAGTACCTTGGCCAGGAGGGCACACTGCTCCTGCTGACTGGTCATCAGGTTTCGCCACTGCAACCGCAGCTTTCCCATCAACCACTGCAAGTGGCGTATGTCCACAGGGCCATCTGCACCCCCGCAGGCTGCCGGCGGGCCAGGACTGGCCGGGGCTTCGCACTGGGGAGGGAACGGGGGTCACGCCCTGCTCCCCCACCCCCTGCGGACACCCCGAGGGAGAAAGAGAAAAGACGCCCCCCCCACCCCGAGTGAAAGCCGTGGGCCCCCGGGGCTGCCCGGAAAGGGGGAGGGCAGGAGGCCGGCGCAGGGGTGGCCCCGCCGACCCCCAGGGCGGCCCCGAGGGCTGGCCCAGGCGACCCGATGCGACCCGATGCCCGCTCACCCCACACGCACCTGGCACAGGGCTACCTCGTCGCCCAGCCGCACGCGTGTCCGGCCCAGCAGCCGCTCGAGCAGGGGCCCGCGGGCCAGGAGCCAGGCGAGGGCCAGCAGGAGCTCGCGGCTGCCCCGGGCGCCGTCCTCGGGGAGCTGTGCCAGCGCCCGCCGGGGGTAGCCCTGGGAGCGCAGCGCCCTCTTCACCAGGCGGACTTGGGCCTCTGGGAAGGGGCCCGGCTGCTCAGGGGGCGCCCAGTGGGCACCACCCCGCCCGGGCCTCCGGGGGCCCCGCACGGCCACCAAGCAGAGGCCAGGGTGGCAGGGGACTGGGGGCGGGGGAGAGGGGCGCCAGGGCTCGGGGGCGGGGCTCACGAGGGGGCGGGGCTTTGCCGAAGCGGGGGGGGCCAGAGCTGGGGTGGGCGGGGCTATGGCCGCGGGGCGGGGCTTACTGAGGGGGCGGGGCCACAGGAGCCGGAGGCCCCCGCGGGGAGTGGGCAGGGCCAGGGCTGCGGGGCGTGGCCTCGTGCGGGGGCGGGGCTTGCGGGAGGAGGGGCTTGTGGTGGGCGGGGCTTACCCAGGGCCGGAGGCGCCGGCGGGGCCCGGGGCGCAGGCGCGCAGTCGCCCGGCAGCGGCGAGAGCGCGAGGAAGAGCGTCCGCCAGAGCGGCGGGGCCTGCGCGATCAGAGGGCGGCGGTCAGCGTGGCCGCCGCCGCCCCGCCGCCCCGCCCCCCCAGCCCGCCCCGCGGGCCTCACCGCCTCCGGACGGTCGAACTTGGCGCGGCGGAAGGTCTCGGGGCTGGGCCCGGCGGGCAGCGTCCGACTGAGCGCGGCGACGGCGTCCAGCAGGGCCCCGGCCGCGCCCGCCCGCTCCCGCTCCCGCTCCCGCTCCCGCTCCCGCTCCGCCCGGCGCCGCCGTCTCATGCCGCCCTCGGGGTCCCGGCGTCCGAGGCGGGCGGTGCGGCGCGGCCCGGGACACGCCCCCAGCGCCCGCGGCCCCCGGGCGGACGCGCTTCCTGCGCCGCAGCGGCCAATGCGCGTCGGCGGCTCCGCGGGGCCCGCCCCCTGCAGCCCGGAGGCGGCCTCGGCCCCGCCCCCCCCGCCGCCCGCCCCAAGCGGCGCCGGCAGGGCCCGCGCCCGGGAGCGCAGCGCGGCGGGGCCGGGCCCCGAGGCCCCCGAGGCCCCCGCGCACCCCGGCCGCCCTGCTCGCCCGCCCCTGCCCCTGCCCCTGCCCCTGCCCCTGCCCCTGCCCGGGTCCGGCCGTGCGCACCGACGCCCCGGCGCGGGGGGCAGCCGCGTCTCCGGCGTCTCGGACGGTGTCGCGGACGGCTGCGGAGCCCAGGCCTGGGGAGCCGGCGGGCTGCCTGCGGTGGCGTGGGCACGGGCGTGACCCCCCGCGCCCCGGAGGCCAGGCCCCGCTCCCGCCCCGCCCGCGCCCGCGCCCCCCTCCCGCTGGCCGCCCTGCCCACGCCGGGCGGGGGTGCAGCGCCCTGCGGCCGTCGGGACACGAGCACACCCTGGCCCCGCCGCGGCCCCGCGGCTCCTCTCTGCGCTTCCCGTGGGAGGCTCTTCCCCCCCACCCGTGTCCTGCGCTGCTGGGCCGCCCTCTGGCCACAGGCGTGGAGGCTCAGCCCTCATCCTGCATCCGCCCCACCTGGCTGTGAGCCCCTGAACCCGCAGGAGGCGGGAGCTCCCGCTGAGTCTCCAAGTCCCCCCGCCCCCGGCCCCTGCCCCCGCTGTCCCCTGAGAAACCCTGCCTCGCCTTAGCACCGTCTGTTCCCTCCGCCCCGTCCCCCCAGACGTGCTCTGGCTCCACCCCGTAGGCTCTGTGAGCCACCCTACAGCTGGCCCTTGAAACCTCCCGACACTGTCCAGCTGAGGCCTCCACGGCCACCAGCAAAACCCTGGGGAAGGGCCGAGGCCGGAGTCCGAGTGGCTGGGAGGGGGCGGGGAATGGGGAAGCTGCAGTGTGGCTCAGCCTGCAGGTGCCCCCAGAACTGACAGGGGAGTTTCCAGAAACCCCCCAACTACGCACTGCCCAGCCAGTCCTCAAATTCCCCATCTGGTGGCTGGCGGCCGCTTGGGCCTCGGAGTGGAGGGCTGTGGGGGAGAGCGGTGATGGTGTCCAGGCGATACCCCCGCGGGAACGTGGCCCGCCTGGCACACGGGGCGGGTGGGTAATGGGGACAGGGTGCGGCAGGAAGCGGGGAGAGCACGCAGGGACTCCCCAGCCCAACTCCCCCAGAGCTTCTCAAAAACCGGAACTGTGTGAGCACAGCAGATGCACCCTGTGGCCACCGCCCACCGGCTGGAGGCCTCATGTTGCCACTGAAGTGTGGGCGCTCCCTCGGCCCCATCCCAGAACCTCTGCGGGTCCGGGCGCTGGACGGCCGAGCCGCCGTGGGGCCTTCCAGGGTACACAGCCGCCTGCCCCGTGGAGGAGGCTTCGGCCTGCGGCGGTCCCCAGCACAGCAGCCACCAGGGCAGGGGGCAGCAAGGCTGGCCGCAGCAGGAAGAGCTAGTGTCCCTGGCAGGGTCTGGGGTCACAGGGGCCAGCTGCAGCCTCCCCCACACACACGCCTCCTCAGCACACACAGGCGGGGCTTCTGAGCGTTCAGCTTTATTGAGGGCACGAGAGTCTACAGGGGAGCCCCGGGTGCCAGGGTATGAGGCCTGCCATCGGCCTGGAAGGGTGTGGCCCGGTGGGCAGCGGGGATGGCTTTTCATGACCTGTGCAGAGAGACACGGAGACAGGTGAGAGCGGGCCCAGCGAGCCTCGGAGCTCGCTTAGGAGTGGGGGCCGCATCCCGAAGGCTGGGGGACGTGGGGGTGTACCTGGGTTTACCTGAAAGTGTGACTCTCGGCTCCGCCCCGCCCAAAGCCTGCAGAAAAAAAGAGTAGGCAGGTTAGGGGGAGCCAGGCTGGGGGGCAGGGCAGGGGCCCCGGGAAGCGTACCTTTAGGCCCGAACATGGCAGAGTAGCAGGGGTGGTTGCAGTAGGGCTTGCCTTCATGCTGCAAAGAGAAGGGCCGTGAGGGGCTGTGGGCCCTCGCCAAGCCCTGAGCCCCTGCCGCCCTGCGCGCCCACCTGCGCGCCCACCTACCTCGGCGTGGCCCCCTGACGTCAGCGTCTTTCCACATTTCTCACACTTCAGGCAAGGCCGATGCCAGTCCTTCCCCAGAGAGGTCACCCGCTCAGCTGCAGAGGCACAGAGACCCCCCAGGGTGAGACCCTGCTGCGGGGTCACAGGGCACACCAGCCTCCTCCACCTGCCCCTGCTCCCACCCACGCCCGCCCAGGGTCCCAGCTGGCCCTTGCGCCCCGGAGTAGGGAGGGGCACCTCCAGTCCCCAGGGCAAACTAAGAGGGGGCGCTGGGGGGCCAGGGCGGGGGCCCTGGCTGGGCTGCAGGCCGGAGGGGTGGGGCCTGCGGGGCGCCCTTCTCTGGGGCGGAGGCGGGGAAGACACTTCCCACTTCCTCCCTCCGGGGCCGGCCCCGGGGCGCGGGGCGCGCGGGGCGGGGAAGCGGCACCCAGGATCGCGCCCCGAGCGCCGGTTTCCGCGTCTGCTTCTACTTAGCGATGGGAGGGGCGGCTCGAGCGCGGTCCCCACCCAGGGCGCGCCGCGGGGGGACGGCAGGGAACGGGGTGACCGGGGCCAGGGAGGAGCAGCAGGACCGAGGGGGGACACAGCGGGGCGGGGGCAGAGGGCTCCGACGCCGGGTCCCCCGGCACAGCCCGGCGGCTCGCGGCCCCAGGGTCCCGGGCGCGCCCGCCCTCCAGGGAGACCCGCCCGCATGGCCCTGGAGGGGCCCGGGCTGGCAGGGGCGGGGGGCGCTCACCGAAGTACACCTCCTTGTCGCACTTGGGGCACTTAGGCATAGCGGCTCGGGTCCGGCGCGCACGACAGGGCAGGAGCGGACGGGAGAGCGGGACTGGGTGGGTGCGGCCGGGTGCGCGCCTTTCAGCGTCCCCGGGACCCCGCCCCTTCGAGACCCGCCCCCTCGCGCCCCGCCCCCGAGTCGAGGACCTGGACCCGAGCGCCTGGTTCCAGGCCAAGCAGCTAGGAAAGGTCATCGGTCCACCCCCGCCTCCGGGCAGCACCCGGGCCAGCCGACGGGGGGCGGGGGGGCGCGCGGGGGTCCTTGGGGACGCACCGAGGGGGCGGCCCCTCCGGGGGCTGCAGGGGTCTAGGGAGAGGGCTCCCCAGGTCGGGAAGGCGCTCCCAGCCCGAGCCCCCGGATGCTTGGGAGCCAGGGAGGGGCCGAGTCACCGCTAAAATGCAAATCCCTGCAAACCGGCGTGGGCCCGCTCCTCCGCACCGCACCGACCGTGTCCCCGCAGAGGGTCGGGGACAAGCTGCCGCTCCAAGACCTCCCCTCCGGCCTCCTCACTCCCGGAGCCTGGACACCCCCCCCCAGCCCCGCCGCTGCCGGCGAGACCACAGGACAGCAGCCCGGGGGACCTGGACGAGGGGGCTCCAAGACGGGGCGTCCCCTGCGTCGGTGTCACCGCGATCTGTCCGCCGGGCTTTGTCGGGGAAGGCGCCACCGGCCGCGCCCAGGGCATCTCGTCCAGGGAGGGGCTCCTTATCTCTGTGGGAAGCGCACGAGTGGGCACGGCGGGGGCAGTGCAGGGCCCCGCCCAGGGAAAGTGGGGGCTGGCGCCCGGTGGAGACGGCGGCCTCCAGCACCCAGGGTGGGAGCGCCCAGGGGCGCGGGCTCCTGTCCACCTTGCAGCCCGGCCTGGGCGGGGGCCTGGCCTGCGGGGAATCCCTGCCCTGTCCTCCCTCCGGGTCACTGGCAGCCTCTCCACCTCCCTCTGTAGCTGCTGGGGAGCGGCGCCCTCCCTCCGGGGCTCTGCGGACCCTTCACCTCCGGCCGCAGCAGCACCATCCGGGGCTTCGGGCTCACTCTCTGCCCGGACCCCAGCCAGTCTGCCCCTCCTGCCTTCCTCCACGGGTCCCTCCCTCTGGCTACCCTGGACACACCCGTCTCTCAAAACAAAACAGGCCCTGGGCCTCTCCAGGCCGCATCTTCATGGAAGGTGCTGGAGACCATCCTCTAACGGGACCCAGGGGCGCCTGCCTCCCCACAGAGCACACGGTGACTGCGGCTTTGCCCACTGACCCACCATAGGCCCCTTGCCTGTCGCTGGGGGACGGGAGGGAAACCATGGGTGCCCCCACCCCCGGCCCCCACCCGCCTGGCCTCTGCCCCCCCAAGCCTGGCTTGGGGTGGGGGTGGCAGCTCCTGTGGTTCAAGGGCCACGGAGACCACCTCCAGGGCCAGCCCCCCATGAGGATGGCGCCCTAGACCCCACACCCTCACTTCCTGCTCCTCACGCTGCCCTCTACTCACCCCCAGCTCCACCCCACCGCCCCCGACTCCCTTCCTGAAGCCACAGCTGGACTCTGCACGCCTGGCACCACATCCGGGAACCGCTCAGTGGCTGGCTGGCTGTCGCCCGCAGGAGCTGGGGTGCACACCACACACTGGCGGAGCCCCCAGACTCCCACCCGTGGACACTGCCCCTGTGCCCGGCGCTGGGGCACCTCGGCACGGTTTCTGCAGGTAAGTAAGCCCACCAGCCCGCCCTCCCCCACGGCCCCACCTGTCCCTTGGTGTCTCCCCGGCCTGGCCTGTTGCTGCTGCAGACAGGCAGGGTGACGGGGTGGGGGTGTGGGGGGCTGACTTCCCCGTCTCCCGGCTCCAGGAGCTGGAGAGAGGCCGAGACGGGGAAGAGCAGGACGTGGAGGGCGGGAAGATGGACGCTCAGACACAGCAGAGGACAGCAGTGTAGACATGGGGGTGCAGCATCGGGGCAGGGGCTGCAGCAGAAGGGCCCTAGGCCCCAGACCACTGCTGACACGGTGTGGGGGGTTCTCTCATAGTGGATCACGGGGCTCCAGCCACGTGCGTACTCCCACTCATGTCACGTGTACCCCCTTGCAGCTTCCTGAGAGGGCTGCCCTGCACGGGGATGCTGGCTGCAGGCCTGGGGCTCCAGGGCAGGGCTGCCTCCACCCCACCCCGATGATGGGCCACGCACAGGGTGCCAGGCTGTGCCCACGTGTGTCCCGGTGCCATGGACACAGCCGTGTATGAGTGCGTCTGTCTGGGTACCCCAGCTGCCTCCCCATGTTTCCACCCAGCCTGCACCCCCAGCCCACCTTAAGGCTCCAAGCGGGGGCGGGGGGAGGCCATGAGCCAGCCTTGTCCGCTTCTCCACCCACCGCGCCCCAGGGTTGCCACCCCCACTGCGACTCCAACCGCGCCCACCATCGGGGAGGCCCCCCCCTTTGAAAACGGTTGATGAGGTTCTTGCTAGCTTGCCTTGCTGTTATTCCCCGTTGCCATGGTCACGGGACTGCAGAGTGACGGGAGGATGCCAGAGGGGGCCAAGGGCCGTGCGCCTGGCCCTCCAGTTGGTATACAGCACAGTTTTTCCATACACTCAGACACACACACACACACACACACTCCCTGGAACCCTCGAAAGTCATCAGCCACAGACTGGTGCTCCTCAAGTCCCCAGAGCTTCCCACCCACCTTGCTGGGCCACGGGGCTGGGAACCCCTCAGCAGCTGCAGTCCCCATCACCCCCCAGACTCTATGTCCGGGAGCACCCCCATCTTGGGCTCGGCTGGGTACCAGTCAGGGCCCTGACAGCCTCCCCTGGAGATCTGCCCCCCTCCCCCAGGTGCAAGGCCTCCTACTCCCATCAGCTCACCTGGCTCAGGACGCACCTGTGGGGGGTCGGAGCGCTGACCTGGCTCAGGGGGCCAGTTCAAGACCCAAATCTGCCCTGCCCAGACCCCCCCCCAGCCCCGCTCCCTGGGGGGCGCTATGGCATTTGGTGCCTGAACAATGGAGGACACCGTGGGCCTCCCCCACCTTGCCCCCTGGTGCTACCAGCAGGCACAGGGGCCGTGTCTGAGCGGGAGGCACAAAGCGGCCAGGACGCAGAGGCCTGCTGGCCCCAGGCTGCCTCTGTGCCCAGAATGCCCCGCCTTGTCCCAGGACAGCATGGGGGTACCCCAGGACCCCCGAGACCTGGGGGAGGCAGCTGCGGGGTTCTGGTGCACCAAGCAAGACCACCTCCTTCCGCTTGCTTCCCTCCACACACACCCCCCCGCCCCACCCGTGCCTTGCCCAGGTTGCTCCTTCCTAAGGCTCAAGGGCCAAGTGCCCCGGGGCAGCTGCTGGCTCCCTCCCCAGTGTGCACTCCCCTGCCCTCCCCAGGCCCAGCTGGGTCATGGACGCTCAGACATTCCCAGGGCCTATTTTCAGCAGCTTGTCCCCCGGGACCCCCGGCCTGCTCTGAGGTTCTGCCCCAGAGCGGGTCTGCTGGGCCCTCCGTGGCCGCTCCTTGGCCCTGAGCCAGGAGAGGGGTTGGGGCGCTGCACCCTCGCAGGAGGACTCTGCTCCTGACCACCTGGGCCTCACCCGGGCCACGTGAGAGGGCCGCCCCGCTCCTCCTGTCCTGGAGGCGGGAGTGGCACAGAGGATGGCACCGCCAGCCCGGAGCTCCCTCAGTCAGCCCCACATGGGCGCCAGTCTGGCCAGTTGGGGTGACCCTCGTCCCCCACGGAAGCTGAGCCTCGTTCCAAGGATCCATGTCCTGGAGACAAAGCCCAAGCAGAACTGCCTCAAATCCTGGCCTCACGAGTCCAGCAGCTGAGCCTTTCGGTGGGCCCGAGCCCCAGCCTCCCACCCCCGGCAGCCGGCCGGGCCCCGGGAAGTGTGCTGCCTACACCTGCGGCCCTGGTGCCCTGCCAGTCTTCACCTGGCCCAGCCCCCAGCAGCCCAGAGCCAGGGGCACCGGCGCTTGCTGACTTCCTGACACCCGATCCCGGGGACTAGGACTAGGGGCTGTGACCCGGGGACCTTAGGCAGGTCCTAAAGAAATGTCGGGAGCGGGCCTCAGCTGGGTGGGGTCCTCAGGGAGCCTCGGGCAGGGGAAAGGGAGATGTGATGCTACAGGGGCGGCGGGGGGACCGTCGGGAACCTGGAGGGGGACGTGCGGGGGGGGGGTCTAGGCCCTCAGGGGGGCGGGGCCGAGGGAGGTGCAGACAGCAGACTGCACAGCAGACTGGGGACAGTGGCCAGGGCCATACGGCCGGGCCTCCCCAAGCTGCAGAGCCCACCGCGGGCCGGAGCGTGAAGCGGGCGGGTTGGCCCGGGGAGGGGGCTGTGCGCTGGCCTCGGCGGGCGCCCCGCTGGCTGGCGGCCGTCGGAGGGGCTGCGGCCTCGGAGGGCCCGACTCGCCCGAGCTTCCTGGAGCGGGTGCCACCGAGGCGCCGGCGGGCAGCGCAGGGGCTCGGGCGTCCTCCCGACACGCCTAGCGACGCGCCAGGCCGAGGGTGGCGCCGCCCCGGTCTCCGTGACAACCGCTGGGAAACAAACAGGGCGCGCGTCATCCTCGCCCGCAGGAAGTGGGACGCGCCTTCCCCGCGGGGGCTGGGGTGCGCGGTGTCCCGGGCAGGCCTGGGGCCCGTCTCCCCCGGGGCCTGCCCCGCCGCCCACCCCCGTCTGTCCCCGCATAGTTTCCACTGGAGGCTCCCGAGGGAGGCCCGGGCCGTGCCCTCAGCAGCTCCGCTCGCTCGGGGAGGGGCAGGCGCTTCCCATCCGACCCGGCAGCGAGGGCGGGCGGGCGGGGCTCAGGACGCCTCCCCCAGCCGGTAGGTGGGGGCCTTCCACGGAGCTCCCCGAGGGCCCTGAGGCCGCCCGAGGCTCCCCGGCTGCCCTGGGGGTACCTGTTCCAGCGTGTCCCCCCACCCCGCCCCCCGCGGGCCACCTGCCCTGCACATTCTGGCTGCACTCCCGGGCTGGCCAGGTGGGAGGAGACACTGCGGCCCACGGTGGGCCCCGGATTGGACCGCCCGGGAGGAGGGCGGCCTGGCATCGCCGGACACCGGATCCCGCCGATCCACCCCCAGGGACACGGCTGGCTGCCCGCAGGACAATGGCCACTGCAGCCAGGCTCAGCTACGTGGAGCCTGGGGCCCGGAGGGTGGGCCAGGGAGGCGCCCAGGGCTGGGACGCACGGAGCTGGTCCTGGGGTGCAGGGCACAAGGGCCCAGCAGGGCCGGCGCCGCCCGCCGGCTTTCGGCCCCAGCCCAGCCCGGTTCCAGAGCCGAGGACAAGCTGCGCCCTCTGCTGGGCAGCAGATAGGAGGGACCGGCGGGCGAGGGCGAGGGGTCCTCAAAGGCGCAGGCGGGACTGCCTGGGGATCGGGGGTGACTGCAGTTTCCCTGCCGACCCAGACACAGGAACGCTGCTTGGGCAGGAGCACCTGAGCAGGGCACTCAAGGCCCCGGGTCCTAGCCCCGCGCTGCCTGCCTTCTGTCCCCCACGAATGACCACACCCCTTCCCCATCCAGGCCCGCTGTCCCCCGCCCCAGCTCCCTCACACCCGCAGACGGCCCCTCCTCCGGCCACCTGCCCCCCTTCCTCCGCGTGCCAGGCCCTGGGCTCTTTCCCACGCTAACCCCTCCTGGCCCCGGTGCCCATGGCTGGCATTCCCGGGGAGCGGGACCGCAGCCCCAGCAGAAGCC
Organism: Nyctereutes procyonoides; assembly: GCF_905146905.1. Classification (NCBI taxonomy): domain Eukaryota; kingdom Metazoa; phylum Chordata; class Mammalia; order Carnivora; family Canidae; genus Nyctereutes; species Nyctereutes procyonoides. The sequence goes on from NW_026575111.1 coordinate 685,774, forward strand.
CGCCCGCAGGGGCCGGGAGCACCCGTGGATGGGACACAGAGATGCCGTCCTGGGTTCACGTCCATCCCACAGCCAGACACACAGCGCTAGGTCCCCCGATCCTCAAACCTTTTATTGACAGCAAATCTCAGCGGTAAGTGTGAGCCGCGTGTCAGACAAGCGCTTGCAAGGCGGTGCGGGAGGTGGGCGGAGGGCTCCTGGCAGGGACGCCCTCGGTGCCCCCCTGGGAACACCGTGAAGAGCGTGGCTGTGGCCGTCACTGGCAAGGGAAGCAGAAGTAATACTGTGGGGCAGGCCTGGGGCCGCGAGAGGGGGAGTGTGGGGTGGCCACCCCAGGGAGACCCACCGGGGCCACGGGCACACAGGGACACGCAGGGACACGAGACACACAGAGGAGGGGCACAGACCATGAGGACACAAGAGGGCAAGGGGCGGCCAGAGCAACAGGCGTGGGCGGGCAGGCCGCCACCCGCGGCACCGGGCCCTGGGCCTGCAGGCAGGACGCGCCGGGCCGGACTGGGTAGCGGCTGCCCCCGGGCCGAGCAGCGGGCTCCGGAGCAGGCTGGCGGGAGGCGGACGGGCCCTCGCCCTAGGGCTGAGCTTTGCCCTCGGGGTCTCTGTCGTAGATGTAGCTGCCCACGGCTCCAGTGTTCACTCCTGCGGGGAGAGGCGGCAAGGTGGCGGGGAGCCGGGCGGGGCGGGGCGGGGCAGGGCACCCCAACCCCAACCTTCCTGGCCACACTCACCCTTGGGTCCAAACAGTATCCCGTAGCAGGGCTTGTGGCAGTAGGGCTGGCCGTCGTGCTGCGGGCGGAACGGGGAGTGGGCGGCCAGTCCCGCACCTGCCGCCTCCACACACCCCTCGCCGCGGCCTTCAAGATCTCAAAGCCTCGGCCTGCAGCCGGCTCGGTGGAGGCCCAGGCGGCTCTGGCGGCTCTGCAGCGGCAGGGCATGCCTCCCCTCTGGCCGCCGGGGCAGCACCCGCCCGCCGTCCCGCCCCACACCCCTGCCCGGCCCCTCACCTCCGCGTGCCCGCCTGGAGTAAGCGTCTTCCCACAGCGCTCACAGCGCAGGCACGGGCGGTGCCAGTCCTTGCCCAGGGACGTCACCTTCTCGGCTGGGAAGGGGGGAGACGGTGATGCCAGGGACCCTCCTGGGGAGACCCCCACCCCCTGGCAGTAGGCGAGGTCACTCACCAAAGTAGACCCTTTTGTTACAGCGAGGACACATGTTGGGCTCCCCCGTGAACGTGGTGACGCTGGAGGCTGGGGGGGAAGAGCGGTGAGGGCAGGGCAGCCCCCCAGGACCCCCGCCCCCCCACACCGAGCCCAGCCCACCTTTGCTGGGCCCCTTGGGCGGACCGCTCGCCTTGCGCTCCTCAGCCCGGACCACAGGCACCTCCATGGGGCCGGTGACCTGCGGCCCCTCGGCAGAGGGCTTGTCGTAGATGTAGGAGCCGGCACCCCCGATGTTCACACCTGCGGGCGGCGGGCGCTGGGGGGTGAGTGGCCGGCGGCCTCGCGTACCCCACTGACCCGCTCAGGAAAGGGCCCTCGCGGCCCCGCCGTGGGGTCAGGACCCGGCACCCAGGGGGTGCCGAGGGCTGGGGTAGATTCCTGGGAAGGGCACGGAGGAAGGAGGGGACTGCGGGAAGGAGCCAGGCCTCCCGGAGCCAGAAGGCTTCGCAGGCTGAGGAGGGTGACCCAAGCTCACCTTTGGGTCCAAACAGCGTGGCGTAGCAGGGCTTGTGGCAGAACGGCTTCCCGTCGTGCTAGGCAGGGGGGCACCGGGTGAGGGCTGGGTCCCCGCAGCCACAGGCCCGGCCTGAGGGTGGGGGAGCCCCGGATCCCCCGCCCTGCTCCCCGCAGCCCCAGGGCAGGGGGCTCACCTCCGCATGGCCCCCCGGAGTCAGCGTCTTGTTGCAGCGCTCACACTTGAGACAGAACTTGTGCCAGTCCTTGCCCAGGGAGCTCACCTTCTCCGCTGGGGGCAGGGGGGGCCGGGGGGGGTCAGGGCCAGGGCTGCAGCGCCCTCGTCCTGCCCCGCCCCCCACCTGGGCCCCGGAGCACCCACCCCTCGCCAGAACCGCCTTCTGCTCCTCGGAGTCCCTGCTCCCCTGCTGGGTCTTGCTCACCCTCGCTCCCCGCGCGGGGTCCCAGCCCTAGCACCTGAGGTTTTGAGGTGACCCGGGTTTGAGGTTTTGCCTCAAACACCTGCCTCACACTCACACACCTGGCCCCGCCCCCCTGCAGGTCCCTGAACCCTTCCAGCTGGGCCCTAACTTGCCAGAGGCCCCCGCCCCGCGGCCGGCAAGCAGGGGGGCATGGAGGGTTGCGGAGCCTCTGGACGCTCCACCCCGGGGGACAGGATGCCCACCTGTCTAGATGGGGAGAACCCCCGCCGCACCGCGTCCAGCTGCTGGCTGACGTTCGGGGTCAGAGACTGGCCACTAAGGGCTCAGTCACCCCCCATCTCCCCACCCCGCCCGCTGGGCCACCTCCCAATGCGCGGAAGCGTGGGGGCCCCCCCAGGAGAGCGGGGCAGGAAGGGCGGTGGAGGAGAGGGCAGGAAGAAAGGCCGGAGCCAAGCCGGAATTCCGGAGGGAAGGGGTCTGAGCAGAAGCCTCAGGGCGGAGGAGGTGAGGCGGCCTGGGCCCTCCAGCAGGAGGCCGAGGCCCCGCAGATGCCTCCTGGGTCCCCCTCGCGCACGCTGCCGCGGCTTCCCCAAGGGTGGGCAGCAACAGCCTGGCCGGCTCACTCCCTGCCCCCAGACGCCCATGGGTGCTGCTGCTGGCGCCCCGGGCTCGGGGCCCTGGGTGCTAGCTCCCCACGGCCCTGGCAGGACCTGCTGGGCCCAGCCAGGCCAGGGCCAGCCTCCGGGACCCCCTCCGCCCCACCCCTTTCCCCGAGGCCGCTCTGCCCATGGGGTCCTGTGTCCAGGGCGGGCCTGGGTCCCTTGCCAGCCCCGCTCCCTCTCCCAGGGCTCCTGCTGGCCAGCGGCGGCCGTGGCAGCTGCAGCCCAGGGCCGCCAGGGCCAGGCCACACTGGCCAGCTTGAGCACAGGGCCACATGGGGGCAGGGGACGACCCTGAGAGCCACCGGGTGGGTAGGGGGCCGCACACTAGCAGCCCGGTTGCCAGGATGGAATGGGCTGGGTCCAGTGGCATGGAAGGGACCGGCTCCCCACCGGGCTGCTGCACATTGTTCGGGACACAAAGGCGAGGCATTCGGAGGTCACTCTGGGTGTCCTGGCCCAGGTTCCACTCAGCTCATGGGTGTCGGTGCTGGGGGGGGGGGGACTGGGGGATGGGCAGGATCCCAGCCCAAAGGCCCCCTCCCTCTGCCAGCGCCTCCCGCCCAGGACAGAAGCCAGCCGGGTCTGAGCTGCCTTTGTTTCCTGCTGGGGGCCGGCGACCGCCCAAGCAGGCAGAAGCGCTTTCCGGGCTGTCCCCACGGCCGTCCTGTCCCCATGGCCGTCCTGTCCACACGGCCGTCCTGTCCACACGGCTGTCCGCCCAGCCCTGGAGGGCCCCGAGCTGGCCCGGCCGGGGGCAGGCTCGGGGGCAGGCTCGGGGGCAGTGCCGCTGGCAGGAGGACCCTGGGGCCGCTCCCCACGCCGACCCCCAGGGACGAGCCCCCTCGGGGATGGGGACGGGGATGGGGACGGGGATGGGGACGGGGATGGGGACCGAGGGCTGGGCCAGCTCCCGGGAGGCAGCCGGAAGCCCCTAGGCTCCCAGCCAGGGCAGAAGCACTCGCGGCCAAATCCGGTCCCTCCCCTCTGGGAACAGCAAACAACCCTGCACCTCCTTCTGCGCCCGGGGGCAGGGAGGCCAAGTGGCTTCCTCCACCTTGCCCGGCGGCCCCCACTGCAGACCCGCTGTCCCCGCAGCGACCAGGGAAGGGTCCCCTGCCCCGCCCCCACCGCTTGTCCCTCTGGGGCCGGGTTGGTGGGAGGATCAGGGGCAGGACTTGGCCGCCCCGGCCGAGTCGGGAGGGAGGGAGGGAGGGAGGGAGGGAATCGGCCCGGAGAGGCTGTGCGGCGGGCGGGGCACGGGGCGGGGGGCGCCAGGTGCCCGGGCTGCGGGCGGGAGCCGGGGGCGGGGAGCGCGCTGGGACTCGCAGCGGCTGCAGGCGAGGTCGCCCCCGCACGGACGGGCCCCGGCGCAGCGCGTCCGGCCCGGCCCGGCCCGGGGCGGCGGTCGCGGTCGGGGTCGCGGTCGGGGTCGCGGTCGGGGTCGGGGCGGGGCGGGGCGGGGCGGCGGCGGGGCCACGTGTCCGCGCGGAGGCCGAGGAGAGCCGCAGCGCAGGGGCTCCCGCAGCGCCCCCCGCCCCCCGCCCGCCGCCCGCCGCCCCGGCCTGACCCCGCGCGCCCCGGGCCGGGAGCCCCGCGCGCCCCGCCGCCCCCGCCCCCGCCGCCGCCCCCGCCCCGCCCCCGCCTGGGCGCCCGCGCTCGGGGCCGCGCCTCCGTGCGGGCGGCGAAGGGCTCCGCGGCGGCGCGGGACTCACCGAAGTACACGGTCTTGTCGCACTTGGGGCACTTGGAGGCCATGGTCCGTGCGCCCGCCCGTCCCGCCGCCCGCGCCCGTCTCCGCGCCGCCGCGCCGCCCCGCCCCGCCGCCCGCCGCCCGCGCCCCATTGGCTCCGCGGCCGGGGCGGGGCCTCGGGAGCCCGCGGCGCCGGGCGGGGGGCGGCGGGGGGCGGCGGGGGGCGGCGGGGGGCGGGGGCGCACCTGCCGCGCCGCGAGGGGCCGCCCCGCCCCGCGCCCCGAGGCCCGCGCGGCGCCGTGTCCATGGCAACGGGCGGGCCCGCGGCCCCCGGCTCCGGGCCCTGCGGGCGGTGGCCTCGGCCCGAGGCCGCCCCGGGACGCGCACCGGACCCCCGCGCCGGGCCCGCCCCGCCGCCCGCCCGCCCCCGCCCCGCGTCCCTTTGCTGCTCGGTTTCCATGGCGACGCGCGCGGCGGGACGGGGCGGCGGGGGCCGGATTCCTGGCGGGCGCGGCCCGGGCGGGTGCGGGCGGGAGGCGCGGTGCGGAGGGACCTGGCCGGGAGCTGCGGCGGGCGCTGCCCCCAAGCTCTCACCGGCCGCGGGGTGCGCACTGGGGACCCCGGGCCGACGCGGGAGGACTCGGTGCGCGGGTCTCAGGGCCCCCGCGGGGCTCCAGCCGCCCCCGCCGCGCCGACCCCGCCAGCCCCTTCCTGGCCTGACACCCAGACCTCACGCCAGCCCCGCCGCGGCCCAGCTCTCCCCCCCATCCCCCCATCCCCCCACCCCCCCACCCCCCGCACTCACACCCTCTAGCCACGGCCATTCGCATTCCCGTGAGGACAACAGCCCAGAAACATGTGGTCCCCTCAAGCCTGACTGACCAGCCTGACCAGCCCCCCTTCCCGGCCGCACCCTGACTCCGCCCGTGCCAGGCAAGGCGGGGATGGGGGCGGGAGGCCTCAGCGGTGCCCCGGCCCTCCTCGCTGAGGCTGGGCGTCAGGGGGCTCCTGTAGGGAATGTGTGCAACAGGCGCAGGGCCCAGCCCTGCCTGGGGAGCAACGGGGCACAGCTCAGACGGGACACCCCTGGGACAGGTGCCCCGCGTCCAGCTGCAGTCCCAGGGCAGAGCAGAGGCTCCCTGGTGTGACAGGGCCATTCTGGGCCAATGGACACCGAGGGCCGCAGCAAGAGCAGGGCCAGGGCAGACAGGCTCCCAGCGAGCAGGATGGGGGAGGGCACCAGGGGTGCAGAGCAGCGGGCAGGGCCCACAGAGACCCCTGGGGTTCCCCCCCCCCCCCCCGGTGCCACAGTGGCTCGGCATCCTGGCAACACTGGTGGTAAACAGCACACAGGACCGGCTAGGCTCTGCTGCAGGGACCCGGGCTGGGCTCGACGGCAGGCGGCGGCTCTGGAGGTTCTGTGGGTCTGTGTGCAGGAGGGGAGAGGGCCCGAGGGATTCCCTACCCCATCCTCAGACCCCGGGGGTTTGGAAGAGGTGCCCAGGAAGCTCGTCTTGGTCAGCTCAGCTCCCGGCCGAGCCATCACCACTGTCCTGGGGCAGGGTGGGAGTACCCGGGCTACAGACGACACGGCCAGTGGGCCGTATCTTCAACACCCCGGCCTGTCACCTTACGGGGCCCCATCACGGGCTCCAGGGAGGCCAGGGCTCCCTTATCTGTCTCCAGCGGGGGAGCACAAGTAGTTTCTATTTTAATTCCGTGGCTGAGATGTGCACGCATCAGGGGTGGGACTGGGGGAGGAGGAGGCAGAGCTCGGGGAGGAAGGTGGAGGGGGCCCCACCCCAGGAGGGCCCGGCCTAGCCTCCTCCAGGCCAGCTGGCTTGGCAGAGAGCAAGAGGTGTCCCCCCAGACCCTTCTCTCGGGTGGCTAGACAGCTTGCCCCTGTCTTGCCGGCCTGCAGGGGTGGGTGCAGAGGTATGGCCAGAGGTAGAATTTCTGAGAACAACGTATTTGCTGAAATCTGAGCAAATTCTCACTTTGGAAACTCCACACCTGCTGGGGGTTGGTTGGCCTGGCCCTGCGGCTCTGGGCAGAAATCCTCGGACAGCTGGGGCAGGGCTGTGCCAGGAGCAGGGTGGGGGGCCGGCCTGACCCAGCTATGCTGGCCGCCCTGGTGGGAGAGGAGCCACAGGGCCACCGGAGCCAGGCACCTGCCCGCCTGGGTCCCAGGCCAGGTCCAGGCCACCCTGTGACTCCACCAGACACAGGGGGTCTCAGCTCCGCTGTGTGAGGGCCCCGAGCTCTGCACCTTACCCCCACGGGAGACAGGGGGTCACTGGGCCAGGTCCCACAGAGGGCCAGTGTGGGGGGGGGGCAGGGGGCAAGGGGACAGCAGAACCCCAGGAGAGCCGCGGGGCACACGGTGTTCACCGGGGCCCTCGCCCGAACGTCCTCCTGCCTGAGGACCCGATCTCGGCCCGGAGCCGCCCCCCGCCCTGCGGTGCTGGGGGACGGGGACAGCCTGGACGCCCGAGGCAAGGCGGGGGACGAGGGGACACAAGACACGGGCAGGGCTAGTTGGTTTTTTCTTTTTATGAGTTTTTTTTTCTTTGTTTTTTTTAATATGAAAATTACTTGAAAAGACCAGGGGCCAACCCCACCAGGCAGCGCGGCCGGCCGCTGGCCATGCCGATCCTAACATTCCAGATGTAAGTTACAGAGCTTAAGTTCATCTACAAAAAAAGTAATAAAAATAAAATTTAAAATGGCACCTTCAACAGAACACAACAAAACTTCCGGCCGGCCCGCGGGGCCCGCAGCGCGGTGCGGGCACGCAGGCGGCTCCTCGGCTCCGCTCCGGCCAAAAAGTAAACACAAAGCTAAAAACGACTCCTGGGCATCCTGGGAATGGGCGCGCCTCTTCCCGACGTCCCGGAGGAGCAGTTTCTGTGCGGTGGGGCGGGAGGGGGACGCTACCAAAACCGGGCGGGCGCGGGCGGGCGGCGGGCGGGGGCGCGGGCTGTGGTCGGCGGCGGCGGGCGCGGGCGCTAGTCCTCGATGACGATGGGCTCGTCGTTGACGGGCGCCGGCGGGGGCGGCCGCAGCGGCAGGGCCTGGCTCTGGCGCAGGGCGATGGGCTTGTAGGGCCGGCGCGCGGCTCGCTTGGTCTCCGAGGACGATAGCAGCTTGCGGATCTTCCTGCGAACACAGCGGCGCGGGTGCCGGGGGAGCCGGGGGAGCCGGGGGTGCCGGGGAGCCCGGGGAGCCGCCCCGCCCGCCCCCGCCCGCCCCGGGGAGGCCCCCACCTGGTCTCCTCGGTGGCCATGTAAAACACATCATCGGGGGCGTCGATCCAGTTCATCCTCCGCCGCTTGACGGGGGGCAGGGAGCCCCCCCGAATCAGGCGCACTTTGGTGGGGTAGGACTTCCCGTTGAGCAGGAGGTTCCGGCTTGGTCCCTGCGGCGAGGGGCGGCGTGAGGGGGACGCCCGCGCCCCCCCCCCCCCCCGGCCCTGCTGCGCAGCCCCGCGGCCGGCTCGACCTCTTACCATGTGCCTGGTCTGTCCGTGGTTCGCCAGACCTGACAAGAGGGGGAACGGGGCGTGAGGCCTGCAGCTGAGGGCGGGGGCTGCGTCCCCCCCAAGCCGCGGCCTAGCACACGCGCCGGGCGAGCCTGAGGCCGCGGGAGCCCCCCCAGCTCCTGGGCTCCAGGCAGAAGGCAGGCGTCCCGGTGTGACGGCCCGCTCCCTGGCACGCAGACCGCCTGCCCGGCTGGGCCGCCACAGACGACGCCGGGTTTACACGGTAGCCAGGCAACGCCTCGCCCGGCTATCAACACGGTGGTACCAGAACCCCGCGGGGGGCCGCCCCTCCTCGGGCAGCGCTGCGCCTCTTCCCCAGGGACATCAAGCATCCCTGGCTGACCCTGGGGCTAGCTGCCCCGGAGGAGCACATGGAAGCTTCTAGGAGAGGCCAGGGCACAGGCGCGGCCACCCTACCGGCTCGAGAGGGCACCCTCCCAGGCCGTGGTCCACACCCCCCAGGCCCCGGCCACGGGCACCCGGGCAGAGAAGCCAGGTGACCCCCGATGACCCCACTGCCCCCCGGCTCCGCCTGCGCCAGTGAGCGTGCACGCGAGCACACGGTGCGGCCCGTGGGAGCACGAGAGCCTGGCCTGCCGGCGGCCTTCCAGAACTAGCCCTTCCCGAGCACGCTCCTTGGCGGAGGTCTGTCGCCTGCGCGCAGCTGTCCAGCCCTCCCACCGCACACCTCCTAGCCTGGGGCGCCCCTGGGCAGGGCGGAGGGACGGGCCACCACCGCCGCCGCAGCCCCGCAGCCCCCAGGCCCGGCGCTACTTACCCAGGTAAGTGCCTATCAGAGCGACGGGTGCGGAGGGAAGGAAACACACGGTTAGTGTTAGGCAGGGAGCACGTGCACTGCCACGGCCGGGGAGGGCGGGTGCGGAGCAGATGCGCCTGCAGGGGCTGGGTTAGTGGGTTAAGGCCCCAAGGGTGCCAGGGTCCGGGCCGGCCCAGAGCTCAGCTCCTGCCCGCGGGCTGCCCGGGGGCGCCTCAGGGGGCCAGCTGCGGCTGCTTGCTGGGCTTGTGGGTGGCGCCAGGGCTCCTGGGGGAGGCGCCCAGCAACGGCGCCCTCGGGACCCTCATGCTTGGACCCGAGGAGATGCGCAAACACGCCAGTTTGGACAAACCGATAGAAGCAAATTAACTTTATCCACCTCGCTCGTTAATGGCTTTTTGCAAAAAAAAGCCCCAAAGCGCAGCAAAGATACCTGCTAAGTAGCACCGGGGCCTGTGGCAGGCCCCGTGGGGGGCTGACCGTGGGGGGCTGGCGGCCAAGGGGCAAGAGCCCCCAAGGAGGGGCTCACGAAGAGAGACAGCGGGCACCGGGGGCCTAGGGCAGGCCAGGGGACAGGGCCCAGCGCAAGGCCAGGCCAGATGGCCACTGCCTGCTGCCCCTCGCAGGTCCCCGTGCCTGGCCCACCCCTCGGCAGCAGCTCCCCAGCCCCGTGAGAGCAGGGAACTCTGGGCACGTCCGTGCTCGCTGGCCCGCACCATGACCCCGAGCCTCCGTCAGCAGGGCCTCTGACCTGCTTCCCCTGTCCCTGCCTCCCTTCCACACGTTTCGGCCACGGGCGGATGCTGGGGGGCCAGAGCCTCCGGGGCCCAGAGGCCCCTCGCTGCCACCACGGCCACCCCTCTTAGCACCTCACTGTGGCGCGGTCTGAGAGCCCGTGGATGCCCCTTCGCCCAACTGAGGGGGCAAAGCAAGGCCCTGAGCCACTGGGGCAGTGACTGTGCACCGGCCTGGACGATCAGGAGGCCCGCTCCCGAAGTGCCAACCACCTGGGCACTGGGTGGTGGCAGGGTCCCACGGCCCCTGCTCCCCCCCGCCAGCCTACCCCCTTCCCCTGGGCGTCCGGCCCCACTTGGAGCGTGCTGCCTCCGCTCTGGGACACCTGGCCCTGGCGTGCCTCCCCGTCAGGCCCTGGCCTGGACATTCCCTTGGGCCTTGCGTGCCTCCCCCAGCCCTGCCGGCCAGGCCCACAGCTCGGTCCTATCTGCCCCCACCAGAGAGGCCGGGGTCCCGAAGCCCCCCCCCCCCCACAGCAGGGCGCACAGGAGGGTCGTAGGCACAGCACGGGCAGCCGCGGGAGCAGAGGCTGACGGCATGCGGGCGGTCACAGCGCGACGGCAGACAGTACAGGCAGGCGGCGGGGGCACCAGGGCTACACGAGCGAGGACAGTCCACTGACCGGGCACTGGGCCGGGAAGGAGGGGACACCCCACAAGCCAGAGGCCCCGGGGAAGGAGACTGCGTTCGGCTGCGTCCGATGGGGGGCCCGTGAGGCCACACTTGGCTCTCTGCCCAGCGACAAGGGAACCGGGGGAGCGCGGGGAAGCAGGGTGCGGCCCGGCCCGCGTGGACTGGCCCCTGGACGAGCCCTGAGCCGCCCGCCGTGCACCATGCACGCGAGGGTACAGCACACACAGGCAGCGCATGGGGGCTCGCGCAGCAACCCTGCCAGCGGCCGCCGCAGGCCTTACCCCTACTGGGCATCAAGAGGCGCTTCTTCATGTTGCCTGCCAGCGCCCGACGGCGGGAGAGAGAGGGAGAGAGAACACCATCAGCGGGCGCGGGCGAGGCAGCGACAGGGCCGGCCGGGCACCCCCAGGCCAGCAGGCCGCGCCGGCCCAGAGACGAGGCCCCGCCTGGCCGCCCCGCCGGAGACTCACCGTCCACCCCGTTGTGCTGCTCATAGCTCCTCTTGCCCAGGATGGTGGGGGAGCCGTTGTTGATGACGGGGGCCGACTTGGCCGGGGTCAGGCCTCCGAGCACGCCAGACACGCTCTTCACGGGGTCGGGCTTGGGGGGGCGGGGGTGGGTCTCTGTTGGGAGCAACAGCGGGGGCTCACTGTGGCTAGGGAATGGCTCGAGCAGGCCCCGGGGCCCATCCCGATGGAGGTCGACCACGGGAGCACACCGCCGGCCCTGCCCATCAGGGTGTCCGAGGAGCGGGGAGAGCGAGGCGGGCCCGGGCCCCACAGATCACTGGCGACTGCCAGCAGCTTCCAGGCTCCAGACACAGGCCCATAAACAAGCAGGCCCATCAGAGGTGTCTAGGTCCAGGCCACCGGAGCTGATGGCAGCAGGCTGGCCGCCGGCCAGGCGATGAATTAACTGCCAGGCTGGCCCAGCCAAGGCCACACCCCCCTCAGCGCCGGCCGGCCGCAGGCTCAGGCTCGGACCTGCCAAGCAACCCCCCCGGGCCCCGGTAGCTCTCAAGATGGGGCAAGGCCCAGCCCCCCGACCCAGACCCTAGACATCTGATGACGCCAAACCCACTTGCGTCCACGTGGAACACGATTAGGTCATGGTTCTGGAATGTCCTTCACAGAAGGTCAGCCACCTCCACGCTGGAGGGACTGACTCACGATCCCGCCCTGAGCTCAGCACAGGGGCCAGCTCCCTCCTGCCCCCAAGCGCCCTGGTGAGCCCCCAGGACAAGCCGCCCATGGCTGGCTGAGCGGTGGGCAAAGCCTAGCCCAGGGGTGCCAGCCGAGGGCCCCCTGTGGGCTGCAGACCAGGCGTGTGTGCTGCTCACGCAGCAATGGGCCGTCCGCTTGGGCTGGGGGCGAAGAACCATCCTGCAGGTGTCTGCAGTGGATGCCCGAAGCCCGTCCTGAGTCCGTGTGGCCAAACCCTGGACGCCCCCAGGCCCCCCTGGACCCCCCCCCCCCAGGCCTCCACGCGCTGCAGCAATACAAAGGCAGAAGCGTGGGGGGCCGGGGGCCACGGCAGCTCAGGCCCCAAGGGCCCCTCCAGGCCTGGCTCGGTGGCAGCACGGAGGCCGGCTCCCTCCCTTGCAGGCGCCCGCTGCCAGGCCGCCCACGCGGGGCTGGGGCGGGGCAGGCTTACCTAGGTACCGGAGCACAGCTTCCAGGGGCTTCCGCACGGCCTGCTTCAGCACCAGTGGGCTCTGGGAGGCTTCGGGCAGCCGGGCCGTGCCTGTGGGGGCCGGCACACAGAAAGGAGCCCGGGGTCAGAACCCCCATAACCCCCCGGCCGCCCCACGTGCTGTGAGCCCCTCCTCCGAGGACCGAGCCCGGGGCTGGGGGGCGGCACTCACACTCCGCCTTGATGGCCGCACTGTTGATAGGCATGTAGGGGTGCCGGGCAGCGTGCCACGGGCGCAGGATCTCTCGGCACAGGCGCCGGGCGATGCGGGTGAGCTTGGTGGTGTGCAGATAGAAGGCCTGTCTCGTCTTCATGGCAAACTTGGGACTCCCGCTGCTCCGGGCTGGGATGCCGTGGGGGCTCTGCGGAAGGGGGCGCGCCGCCCCGACACAGCGCCATGACCGCGGGCCGGGCGCCCGGCCACGCGTGGGGGCGGGGAGGGGTGCCCACTTACCATGTTACTGCGGTTTGGTCCTGGCCTCTCTCCATCTAACCGGGTTGGCATTTTCAAGCCACCATATTTCTTCCAATATGTCCAGCAAGATGCGCAGAGGCGACACTGCATGTTAGGGGGACCCCAAGAATACCACTGGTAAGACTGGGCGGCTACGGACAACAAAGTTGGAAATAGACGGGTCCTTAAGCAGAACCAGTGACGGCAGAGAGCATTACACAGTGTCGCCCGCCCGCCCGCTGAGCCGCCCCGCCGCGGGCCCAGGCCCCCCGCACACCCGCGAGGAGGGTTTCCCGGGAGGGGTGGCCCCCGCCCCCCGGCCAGGACCCCGGGACGGAGCAGGGAGCCCAGCGCTGCGGGTGGGCCCCGATGCCGGGCGGCGGGCACTTACTGTAACAGCTCTCGCAGGCTCGGCCAGCCCCAGGGCTCTGGCCTGGCGCCCCCGCGCCATTCACCACGCCTGCCTTGACGTTATTGACGCTGATCTGGTTCGGGTTGGGCTTGTTACTTAGGGCAAGGGAGAGAGGCAGGACGTCACGGGAGCGCCTCGCGGCCACGCCGGGGGTGCCGACTTCCTGCCCGCCAGTCCTGGAAGCGGCTGCGGAGAACTTCGAGCCCCCGTCTACACCCCAGCTCTGGCCGCCAGAGCTGTGCTGGGCTCAGAGTGGAACCCTGGGCCAGGTGGGCTCGAGTCCTGGAGCCTGTGGTACAAGAGCCACTCCCCACCCGCCCGGCGGCCAGAGGTCCGAGGACCCCGGCCCACCCAGCCCACGGTCCCCAGGGGCGGCGAGGACGCGCACGACGCACTTACTAGTTGGGAATATACACTTGCTTTAACTTGCTCTCCGCTTCAGCCGCTTTCAAGCGTTTCTGGAAACGTGGAACTGATGTCAAGGACGGTGGGAAAGGAAGGGCCGCCCCTCGGGGTGCCGGAGGGGGAAGGGCTGCCCCTCGGGGCGCGGGAGGGGGAAGGGCCACCCTGCGGGGCTCAAGAGGGGAAATGGCTGTCCACACCTTGGGCCGTGGGAGGGGGAACGGCCGCCCGTGGGGTGCGGGAGGGGGAAGGGCCACCCGTGGGGTGCGGGGTCCCCCTGGGGGCGCTCACCTGTTGCACGTATCTGTCGGTGGTCTTCCACATGTAGTAGTACTCGATGATGCTGGTGAGGGACTTCCAGGGCAGCTGCACGACAGGGGGCGGCATGTGTACGTGGGGGGCCTCCCCAGCCAAGGACCCCTCCCTCGCGTGGCCGTGACTCAGAAACCTGCCTGGTCGTGTCCTGGATTCAGACCCTGTCTACACCTCGACTGCTCAGCAGTGGCAGAGGGGCCAGCGTGTCTCAGTCGGGGTCCCAGCCCCATGGCATCCGCCAGCGTCTGGCTATGCAAGTCGGCCCAAGGGTTCCCAGCAGCCCCATCTTCTGGCTGTCATTTTTTTTTTAAGATTTTATTTATTCACGAGAGAGGCAGAGACACAGGCGGAAGGAGAAGCAGGCTCCCTGCAGGAGACCCCGGGGTCACGAGCTGGGCTGAAGGCAGACGCTCAACCGCTGAGCCACCGGGCGCCCTTGGCTGTCGTTCTCGGGGAAGCTCTCAGCGAACTAATCTAATCCTACGTCAGACTCTGAGCGAGTCAGACTCTGCTCTCAGCTCTGCCCCTCGGGGGCCTCAGCAGGCTTCTCTATCCTGAATGGGTCCCTTCCTCCTTCCGCCTTCCTCCTTCCAGAGGCTTATCAAGATTCCCGCCTGGGGCGGGGGCCGCTCCTAAGCAGATGCCGGCCGGCCTGCAGCGCCCCCCCCCCCCCACCTGGGACAGACACGCTCGCCTCTCACGTGAGTGCACGTGTTCAGCTGAGCACAGGGGCTGGGGGGTCCCGGAGGGCACAGGCCCTGCCCACGCTGCGAATCCCAAGGGCTCCCTGGGGGACACTCTCAAGGGACGGGAGACAAGGACGCACAAGGAGAAGCCCCGTGGGTCAACAACCGACAAACTCAAGGCGGCACAGGTGCTGGCGCCAGGAGGACACTGCGGGCCAGCACGGGCCCCCGGCCTGCGGCAGGAGTTCTCAGCCCAGCCCTCCCGGGAGCCGCACACACACTCGGGGGGCGGGGGGTGCACAGCGGTGCCGGGAGGGGCCCCGAGCCCACCAGGGGCACTCACGAAGTCTTGCTGAATGTCCGTGAAGTCCTTCCCGTACTTCTCCAGAGCCTCCTCGAAAAGGCTGGCCTCGGAGGCCGACCACTCCTCCATCTCGTCCCTGCAGAGCACGGGCCCGCCCTGCGGCACCAGCGCCGAGATGGCCTTGGCGACGTCGTACACGCTCTTGTGCAGTGTGTCCATGGCATGGAACTGGCAGGACACACAGGTGTCACCCAGGCCCACCGCCCGAGAGGAGAGACGACAGTCCCAGGGGCAGCTGCAGGACCGGGAGTACCGGGGCCTCCGAGGGGCTCGCTCCCAGGACGTGCTGCTGGGCTCTCCTGGAGGGCATGGACGGCTCGCCCAGCCTGCCCTGGCTGGCGTGGAGACCCCAGGGGGAAACGTGGCTCGGACACAGCAGGCCCCAGCAGGCCCCAGCAGCACACCTGTGTGCAGATCCCTGCACCCGGCCCACTCACCAAGGTGATGTCCCGGGAGGCGGCCGCGGCGCTCATGTGCAGGCTGGGCTGCCGGACGGAGCTGCTACAGTCCAGGGCTCGCGCAAAGGTGCCGACGGAGCTGGGGGCGGTGGGGCCACAGTGACCACTGGAGCCCGACACAGAGGCGCCCCAGCCAAACCCCCAGCACAGCAATACACAAAGACGCCGCCGGGAGGCCCCAGGGACAGAGTGGGGACACCCGCAGAGAGAGCTCTGACTCAGCCGCCGCCCGGGGCTCCCCTTCCACAGGCTCGGGTCCAGGTGAGATCCACGGGCGCCCCTGGGCATGTGGCTCCCGCACCCACACAGGGACTCCCCTCCTGCTGGCCCGGGCTCGGGGCTCCACTGGGGGCCTGCCGGAGGGAACGCTGCTCCTCGGAGCACTGCCTCCCTTGTGGCCCGAAGGCCCTGGGTCGTCGTAGGAGCCACGTCCCTTGGCCACCTCCCCACGGTCTACAGGGCAACAGCCCGCAGCCCATCCAGAGATGGGAGCATCCCCGTCCAGCCCACAGCCCCGCCTGTGCCCGGCCTGCTCGGGCCCTGCAGGTGGGGGGCCCCGGGTGATGCAGGTGCACAGGCCCCGCCCCCCAAAGCCGGGAGCTGCCCCCGGGACCCTCCGGGAAGGGTGCCCGGGTCCAGGTGGTACCCTGGCTGCCCCCGGTGCCCAGAACTCACCGAGCCACCACCAGGAACTGGTCAATCTGCTTGTCTATGAGCGGGTTGTGCGCCTCCCACACCTTGGTCTCCAGTCTGGACTGGTCTCGGCCGTCCTCCTCACCTATAGGAAACACGACACGGTGACGCCAACGTGACCCCGAGGCCCTCCCCCGCTGCTTACGGCCAGGCCTCTTGGAGCGAGGGCTCTGCAAGCCTCCGGGGTCCTGGGGGTGGGCCCGAGGGCCACTGGCTGCGCTAAGCGGTGAGCCCAGGTGAGGCGGCAGCAGGCGTGCACGCACAGTTCCAGGCACGCTCGGCTCGCAGCAGATTTTCACCTCTGCCAACACAGCAGCCCCCTCTCCCCCCGCCGCCCCGGCCCGCCTGCTGGGGGCTGGCGGAGTCTGATGACAGGCTCGGGGGCCGGGGGAGCCCCGGGACGGCTTGGCCTGCCGTGGGCCCGAGCGGCCAGGTGTGACAACGGGGGTGCCGGAGGCTGGCTCTGGCTTGGATCAGGCTCCTGAGGCAGAGGCAGCCCGGCGGCGGCAGTGCGCTCAGTGACCAGGACACGGGACGATGGCTGCGTCCACGTGGGCATCTGCCAGCCGGGGCCCCTCGCAGTGCCAAAGAGGCCACGGTTCAGTCTATCCTCTTCCAGGAGGGCCGCTGCCACCCCCGGCCGCTCTTTAGCCTGCAGACGCCAGAGTCGGGGCTCGTTTGGGGGGCTGTGTCCTGCACGGCTGGGGGCAGAGCCCCGCAATCCGGCAGGCACGACGGCTTCTGATGAAGCAAGCTTGCTCCCAGAGGACAGGGCGGCCGGTCAGGGGACACCTGGGGAGAGTCCCGCGCCCAGGGCAGCCAGCCAGGGTGTGCAGGACGCCCACCGCCACGCTGGCCAACCCCCCGGGCCAAGGGCACGTCCTCAGGCAGCCCAGGCCCGTAGGCTGCACACCCGCAGGAGATCCACTCAGCTCCTGTGCTGCGGCGACAGCACGCTCCAGGCCAAGGGCGGGGACCCGCACGGCGTGTCCCACCAGTCCGTGCCCAGCAGGCCGGCCAGGGAGCCTGTGCGAGCAGGTGGCTTGAGCGGGGCCGGTCACCAGAGACATGTGTGCTCCCTCACCTCGGGGAAGGTTGGGCCTTGCGGGCCCACCTGGGGTCACGGCAGGAGGGCCCCACACCGCAGGGGCGTGACGGTTATCCCTCCCGGTCGCCCCTGGAGCCTGCGGCACAGGCTGACTGCGGGGAGGATGTTCCTGGTCGTAGCCGGTGTCCCTCCAGGGGGGCCTCTGCCCTGAGGCCCCTCGCCAGGTGTCCAACACCTCCCGGCCTCTGGAGTCTGAGGGCCATGGCCGGCACCAGCCACCGCCGGCCCGCAGCACGTCTGTCCCGCCAGCCCAAGGGAACCTGCAGGCCCCCACGCTGCACCCACTTCAGAGTCTCCAGCATATGAGTGGGGGGGCACAGTCCGTTCCCTGGGAGGGTCCCGGGCTCCAGGGGCCACCCTGTGCCCGCCCTGCTGCAGGTTCGCTCAACCAGGCCTGGGCCCCACACCCCGAGGCAGCCCTCACAGCCTCCTCGGGCCTGCAGCTCAAGGGTCTGAGGCGGCCGCTCGGAGGAGCCGAGGAGCCCTCTCCCTGGCACCAGGTCACTGCCCGGGAAACCGAGGCCCTCTGACATTCGGCAACTCTGGGTCCTCCTCTGGCCGTCACCAGACCCGTCACCCTCAGCCACGCAGGGAAGGCGGCACCCGCCGTGGACCTGCCACCGTCAGATGGGCCAGCCGAGCCCCGAAGGACGCCTGGTCCCCGGCACCAACCGCGCCCACAGCAAGGGGATGGGCCTTGCTTGCTCCTCAGAGGCCGCCAGGGGGGCTGGTGTGGGCAGGCAGGAGGAGCGGGTGTGCTCGGGGACCCCGCGGGCAGAGAAGAGCCAGAAGGGGGACGCAGGGCAGAGGGCCAGCGGGCCGGGAGGGCAGCCTCGCCACACACGGGACAGAGGGAACCTGCGTGCCTCTGGCGTGGCTCCTGCCCCGTCCTCATCTCCCACCGGTGGGACCACAGACAACAAACAAGCCAGCGCGAGTGCATCAGCGTGACGGTGCACACTTGCGTGCGCATGCAGTGGTCACGCGGGCGCGGACGGGGGGGGGGGCACACGAGCCAACACCAGACCGGCCTCAGGGAGATGGGGCATCACGCCCAGGGAGACGCGGAGGCCACAGAAAAAAGAACCTGGGCGCTCAGGAACCGTCCTCGGATTAAAGCCGGGACCACAGACATCGGAGGGAGGCCGGAGCCCGGGGCCCTCGCGGGGCTGGACCACACACTCCGACCCCGCGGCCCTGAGGCCCCGGGCTGGGCTGGCAGCCGGGCAGGCTCCACCGGAGCAGCTCAACGAGCAAAGACCTCAAGATCACCAGGGCCAGCGGGCCTACGTCGGGGTGACGAGGGCGGCCTCAGCAGCGGGGCGCCAGGGGCGGCGCCTGCACGCGGCCACGCCCGGGAGGCCCACAGGCCGCGCAGGACCTCGGGCGCGCCGAACCACGTACAGGCTCCAGCTCCCGGGACCCAGCCCCAGCCCCAGCCCCAGTAGGTGGCTCCCGGCCGGAGGCAGGACGCACGGCCCCTCCGACCACAACCACGACCACAGCGGGCTGCGCGGGGTCACCGGCAGCACTGCCCGGCGGCGGAAGTTGGCAGCACGGGCAGAGACTCATTCAACAAGTTTCTTTGGAGAAAAAGCTCAGAGGGCGCCCGAAGGCCGCGGGGGGCGCCTACCTTCCTTCAGCAGGTCAGTGATGTCCGCCTGGTAGCGGTTTCCCACGCGGATCTCCCCCTTATCGGCCAGCAGGGTCTTCTGCTGGGGGTCGTAGACTAGAGAATAGAAGAAGAAATCCTGAAAGACAGCACACAGGACGGCGTCAGCAGGGCGCCCGCGGCCTCGCTGAGCCCGCCGCAGGGCCCCGGGCCCCGGCCAGCCTGACCATACAGGGGGGGCGCTCGGCAGCGACCAAAACGCTCCAGCGTGGCTCCGAGCAGCTGTCACGGGAGACGCCCACGCGGGGCCACAGAACGTTCCGGGCTCGATGCCCCGGGCTGTGGCGCAGCAGCCGCCCCGCGTTTCTCGCCCGTCCTGGGGGGCACACCCGGCCCTCCTGACCCCGGCCCCGCGCGGAGCTCTTAGAATCTGCGTTGAGCGGGTTGGGCTGTTCTCCCGCGGCTGCGGGTCCAGGTCACGAGCGGAGCACCCCCCGGAGGCGGGCGTCCACAGGAGCCGCAGCAGTCGCTGGGTCGGTGGCCTCTCTCACTTGCAAGAACCACGTGCGTCCGAAGCAGGTGTGGACGCGGGCAGGGCCCCCGGGACACACGCGTGCGGCCGCTGAAGCCTCACGAGTCACAGCAGGCCATCGTGCTCAGTGACATGTCTCTGCGCCGTGTCCCGTGAGGCGCCACCGCCACGGGGTCCCTCGGAACGCCGGGCAGCACCCCCACCACGCTCCCGCCCGCCCGCCGGCTTCCAGCGCCTCCTCCAAACGCGCCTGGCATCTCCGTCCGCCCTGCGGGATGGACTGTGGGCTCGCCCCCCCCCCCCCCCCGGCGGCTGCTCCAGCTCCCAACCCCGCATCAAGCCGTCGCGTGACCGCACCACCGGCTGTCCTCGCGGCCACGCCGCTCGCTTCTGCACCCCGTTCCCCGGCCGCAAGCCAGGCTCCGCGCGGTGGGAGGAGACTGTGGCTGAGAACGAGGCCGCCCCTCAGGCCTCCAGCCCCTGCAGGCCCCACCTGGCCCCCCAAGGCCCGTGTCCCCGCGTCCCGAGTGCAGGCTCCGCCCGGGCCATGCAGCTCCCCAGGGACACACGCGCTGTCTGCAGACATTTTCGGCTGTCACAACTGGGGGCGGCATCGGTGGGTCGCGTCCTAGAAATGCACGAGGTCCTTGCTCCTGAGTGTGGGACGAGAAGGCTGGTTCCACGGCCCTGAGCCCCTGACAACTCGTGTTTTTGGTTTTAGACTCAGAAACCCTTCCCGCCGCCTGGGCGTCGTGGCTCCGGCCCCATACGGTGAGGGTGCGAGGTGCTGGCCTGCGGCGGGCTGCGAGGCACTGGCCCAGAGAGGGGCATGGGTGGGGACGGCCCCAGGGACGCCGCAGCTGGCCTCACCTCCCGCTCCAGGTAGGACTTGAGTGACTCCGTCTCGTTGAGCAGGGTGACGCTGCACTTCCCTCTGCAACAGGAGGGCGCAGCGTCAGGGGGGCAGGGCGGACCCCCGGCACCCTCCGGGCCGCTGGGTACCTGATGTGAGTGGCGGGCAGCGACTCCAGCTGCCGGGACAGGAACAGCTCCCGGTGCCGTAGCTGGTGCTTGAGCTTCTCGGGCAGGTCCACCATCTCGGGGTTCTCCATCTCCTCCTCGATCTCCCCTGCAGGGTCCAGGGCTTCCTGTGAGTCGGCTGCGAGGTGCCTGCCCAGCCGCACCCACTCGCCCCCGGCACTGACGGGGGGACAGGGGACGGCAGCTCCCGCCAGCCGGCCCTGAGGGTCCTCCGCGGCGAGCGGCGCTTACCTTCCTCGCCGTTGTCGGCCCCTGGTCCAGTTTTATAGCAGACAGACAGGGCTGAACAACAGACAGACAGACAGAGCCCAGACGGCAGGTTAGTGCCAGAGCACCGGCCACCCACCGGCTGCCCGCAGGCTGCGGGGGGGCGGGGGGCAAGGGGGTCACAGGGCCCGATGGGCAGGGAGGGGCCCAGGTCAGGTCGGCAGAGCGCTGACCATCCCGAGCGCGGACCAGGGGCCTCGGCCACACCTCCAGGGCTAGGACACTGATGCCCGCAGGGAGCGCCCCAGGCTCCTGCGTGAACACGCACACCTGTCGGGCACCTACCGGGGATGCAGTGACCGGGAGGCACAGTGGAGGTCTGGGGGACCTGGGGGGCCTGGGGGCCATGCCAGGCCAGGGCACACGGAGGCCGGCCACCCCACGAGGCTGCTGCACCTGGGCAGCACCTGGGCAGCACCTGGGGACCCGGGTCTCTATCCCAGGGCCCTCAGCAGCCCTCTGCTGCCCCCCAGTGGTGACAGAGAGGCCAGGGCCCGGGCTGCAGGGGGACGGGGTCCTGTGCCTGCTTCAGGCAGGTGGGCCCGGAGCCTGGGCGTCCACACTGCTGGCCTTGCCACCTCCCTGCCACTCCCGCAGACCCCACCAGCACACTGCGGCCCAGCTGGGGACGTCCCCAGCGTCCACACAGCCACCAGCCGGCCCACCTGACGTGCACACCTGTCGTGTGACGGCTCCCGGGCCAGGGCAGCGTGGTCAGGAGTGGGGCCGGAGAGTCACCCGGGCCCCTCCCCAGCAAGACACAAGCCCGCAGTGGCTCTGAGATCCCCACCCCTCAGCCGCCACCGGCAGTGGTGAGGAGCCCCGAATGGGCCTTCCAGGCATGTGCACGGCCGGGGAGCCACACTCGCCAGCAGCCCCGGGAGCTTCCCACAGCCCCGCGCCCCCCACCCCAGCCTCCAAGCGTCCTGCAGGCCTGGTGGACCCGAGTGTGTGTGGCGCTCCGACTGCAGGAAGTCGGCAAGTGGCGGCTGGGGGAGGCGTCTCTGGCGCAGAAAACCCTGCCTCCCGGACCCGTGCACCCCTGTCCTGGGCCCAGTCTGGGGCTCACCCCCCAAGGCACAGGCGGGATCTGTGCTCCCACCCCAGCCAGCTCTGACACGCACCCCGGGAGCCCCCACAGCCTGCTCTGGGGGCACCCGGGGGGGGGCCGTCTCCTGCACCTGCCGCTCCCCAGGGCAGGGTCCTGCTCAGGCCGGCTATGTGTGCACGTGT
Organism: Nyctereutes procyonoides; assembly: GCF_905146905.1. Classification (NCBI taxonomy): domain Eukaryota; kingdom Metazoa; phylum Chordata; class Mammalia; order Carnivora; family Canidae; genus Nyctereutes; species Nyctereutes procyonoides. Next base: position 707,273 of record NW_026575111.1, read on the forward strand.
GTGTGCAGGCCCAGGGCAGCGGGCTGTGGCCATGTCTGCTGTGGCTTGAGGGGGCTGTTCTGGTTCCCTACAAGGGGTCGGGGCTGAGCAGAGCGTGGCTGGAAGATGCCCGGAGGACCTCCCTGCTGCAGGGACACCCACGTGGGTGCGTTTGGCCCATGCCGGGGGCTGGAGGCCTGGCAGCGGGCTCCCTGGGTCCCCCACGCGCCAGAAGGGGCCCCACAGGGTCTTCACACCCGCCCTGACACTGGGCTCAGGCCTGGGCCAAAGGGTGGACCCGTGTCACCCTGGCCACACCCGCCAAGGTGGCCCCATAGAACGAGGTTCCTGCCCCAGATGGCCACGCCAGCGGCTTTGGCGGACCTTGTCACCCACCTCGCCGCAGTGCCCTGGGGAGCCTCGGCGGCACTGGCCATCCCATCAGCCCCAGCGTGGTCCTTCCGGCCACACGACCCCCCACCCCCCAGCTCCCCTCACGTGATTCCAGCCAAGCTCCCGCCTGGCCCCTCCTGGCCACCAGCTCACCGACCTCCACGGTGCCCGCCAGCGGGAGACCCCGGCCCCGGGGCCACCGTGTACCACCGTGCACCAGGGGGGAAGGACCATGGTCCCCCTGGGCCAGGCAGTGGACCCAGGGGAGGCGGCCCGTAAGCATCAGCACCCAGGTCAACAGTGACCCCTATGGGACATCCTGGTTCCCGCTGCGGCTGGGGGGCAGCTTCAGCACCCACGACCAGACACAGCCACGTGCAGCACGAGCGCAGCGGCCGATGCAACCAGAGAGTGGCACAGAATGCGCCACGGCCCAGGCCCCAGCCACCCACCCACCCAGGAGGCTGGACTGGGCCAGCCAAGGACCAGCGGCTGCTGCCCTCCCCTGCCAGGTGTAGGGGCCGTCCCGGGGGACCTGCTCAGCCGGGGCCCTAACGCACCTGGCTGCTCCCCTCCCTCATCCCCGAGGCCTGGGGAGACCCAGTCCCGGACCACCCCCAACCCCTCCAGGACCCAGGGAGGAGGCCGGTCTGCCCGGGTGTCCAGCCCCTCACACCACCGTGCTGGGGGCTCCCCCGGAGGCTCACAGGTGGGGCCCACGCCCACCCAAGGAGGACGCCTGATGAGCTGATGAACCCATGAGAACGGCGCGTGTCCCCAGGCTGGACGGCCGTGTGGCAGGCAGCTGGGGGCCCAGGGCAGCCCCCACGGAGGCCAGAACCTCAGCCCGGGCGCAGGCAGGTCCCACCCTGAGGACGGGGGCTCTGGAGCGGCCCGGGCCCTGGAGCACACGCCCCCACCTGTGGAAGCAGGTCCAGGCCAGTCCCCAGGGCGGCGCCGCTGGCCGCTGACCAGGAACAACATCCCGGGGCTCGAGCTCAGCCGCCGCGAGTCCCTCCGGCCCCTCGCTTCCCAGACTCGGGTTCGAACTACAAACAGGGACTTTGCTTCTGAAAACACTACACCCAACGTCAGGAAACCTTCGGAGCCGCAGAGGCCTCGCCCCTGCCCCCCCCCCCCCCGCCCCGGGAAAGGCCAAGACTCACTGGCGTGCTTGTCGGCCAGGGCGATGAGGGTGCTGGAGATGTCCCGCCTCCGGTAGAAGCACACCACCTTGGCCTCCACGTTGCCGTTGGCCGTCTGCAAGAGCGAGGCAGGGTCTGAGCAACGCACGCCCCCGACCGGCCGGCGGCTGCCAGCAGGGGCGGCCCAGAGGGGCCTCGGGTGCCCAGGGCCAGCAGGTCGCGGGAGGAGCCAAGCCCAGGGAGCGTCGACGCCGAGTGGGCCAGGGCATGTCTGACCGGGGAGGGGCGCTCGGCGGACCTGAGCGAGCCCAGTCTGCGCCCCCACCCTCCAGCGGTGCACCCTCCTCCTGGACCGCAACCGGGTCCCCCTGTTGACCTGCGTCCCTCCCCCAGGCCTTGCTCGCTCAGGACCAGAACCTGGCGCACGTCTGGACGCTGGAAAGTCCAGAGCCCCTGGGCCCCCTCCTTCCAGCACCCCCGGGGTGGATCAAGGCCTGTCGCACCGCTGGGCAGACCCCAGCGCCAGGGGCCTGGCTCCCCATCAGAACTGGAAGCAGCCATGGGGGCACCTGGTCAGGCGGCCGCCTCTCGATTTCAGCCCAGGTCGTGACCTCAGGGTCACGGGGCCGCGCCCCACGGGCTCCCTGCTCAGCGGGGGTCTGCGCGGGGCTCCCCGCTGGCATCCTCCTTGGAACCACAGGGGCTGGAGCAAGCAGTCGGCGCCCCCGCCCCGCCGGCCCCCAGGGAGGCCGCCAGCGCCCAGACACCTTCCAGGACCTCCGAAGAGCTCGGCAGATGCGAGAGGAGCGAGGGGGGGGGGGCGGGGGGGGAGCGCCGGGTGACCAGGGGAGCTCAGGGGCCACGGCCAGCTGCCGCCCCCGCCCTGCGCCAGAGCCGCGCCCAGACGAGCCCCGGACTTCCCCGGGACTTGACCCTCGGGGCCGTCTCTCTTGTGCCCGAGGGGCCCTGGGGGCCTGGGGGCTCCGGGCAGGGTGGCCCCAGCAGGGGAGGGCCCGCAAAACGAGCTCCCAGCGGCCCCAGCCGGGACCCAGCCCTGGGTCCCCGGGCAGCAGGGGAGGTGGGCTGCGGGGGCCAGAGGGTCCCTCCCGCCCCACCCCGGTACTGAAGGGGGCGGCAGGCTCACACGCAGACGCCCATCGACCCCACCCGAGCGCTCCGACGGCGGGCTGTGGCCGCTGCCGCGTAGGCCCGTCACCCGCTGGCTGCCACAGGCGGCGCCACCTGCCCTCTCCACGTCACGGCCAAAGCGAGGGGCAGGGGCTGTGCTGGCCCCACCCGAGACCCACCGCCCGTGGCCAGCCCAGCAGTGGGCCCCCGGCTCCCCCGCCACACTCCCCACCGCTCACTGGAATCGCAGGCCTATCCCCGTGTGTCCCCGAGCCACCACCCACCCCGTGCCCTGCTGGCCCTGCTGCCCGGGCGGGCCATGGGCAGCTTCCCCCAGCAAGCGCCCGCGGGAGGTGGCCCCATAGCGTCCTGGTCACTGCCCTGGCCCTGCCGCGTCCAGACCCGGCCCAGGCCTCCCAGGAGCTGCCAGGCTGCTCGGACCAGCCCCACATGCTGTGTGCAGCAGAGGCCTGGGGGCACCCCCGCCCGGGGCACATGCTGCGCAGGAGCCTGGGGAATGGGGGCACTGGGGTCGGGGCTTGGCTGCCACCAGTCTGCTCCGTGGAGCACCAGCACCCCGACCTCCGCCCCCAGCCCGCCGGTCCCAAGGATGCCCGGCCACGCTGCCGTGCTCGAGGTCCAGGAGAGCAGCCCTTGAGGGCTGGCCTCACAGAGCACAGCCAGTCGGGGACAACAGGTGCTCTGGGGCCAGGGACTCCGCGGCCGCGGGGACACGCCTGCCTCTCCCCAGTGCTGCCGGGGACACCTCGGAGCGGGAGGCCGGCGGGAGGGGGGGCGGCTGCGTGGGCCCGGAGCAGGGTGGCAGGGGCCTGAGTGAGCCGGGAAGAGGCAGAAGCAGCAGGTGGGCAGGGAGCCCCCATCCAGGGGGACCCCACAGGGCGCCCCTGTCCCGCAGAGCACACCAGCCACAGGGACCCCACGGAGAGCTCTCCAAGGAGAAGGACCCAAGTGTAGGTGTGTGGCCTGGGAACAAAGCCACCGAAGGGTCTGGGGCCAGCCCTGAAGCCCCGGGCAGCACCCCAGCCCCCCCGCCGCCCCCCCCCCCACGCATGTACCTTGTTGAGCTCCTCGATCCTGCGAATCAGGTACGGGTTGCTGGAGGAGTTCTCAAAATAGACGTAGTCTGCAAACAGGAACAGAGCGTGTCACCCCGCAGCACTGAGCCCGGGGACCGGGGGAGCCCCAACCCCCCTCATGCCTGCGCCCAGTTCTAGGGGCCAGGGAACAGGAGGAACGAAGGACACGGCGCCCCCGCCACCTCGGTGGGGAGACAGGTACCCAGACATGTTGGTGGGTGCCGGGCACGGGTCCTAGAGGACAGAGGGGGCTGCCCTGGGCAGAGGGTCCACACCACCCCCCGCCCTGCCCCGCGTAGACGCTGTGGGAGCCGGACTGCAGCTTCCCCCGGGACAGCTTCCGAGGGGCTGCCAGGCGCCTGCACCTCCCCCCCACCCCACGCGCCCCGGGCAGGGAACGGAGGAGGCCGGGGCTCCCTGGGCAGAGGCAGGGCTCTCGGGGGCACGGACGGGGTCAGGTGCCAGAGGAACGCGGTCCCGCCGCCACCCGCCAGGTCCCCAGCACACCGTGTGGGCACCAGCTCGCCTCCGGCTCCGCAGCGGCCTGGGCTCGGTCCCCGGGAGGCTGGCAGGCACCCGGGATTTCCCAAGAGGCCCACGGGGGCGGCTGGCCGGCTCCCACAGAGCCCAGGCCAGCCGGGAGGCCACCCAGCTGCCAGCCTGGCCGCCTGGCCGACGCCGTGATGTAGCAGGTAACTCGGGGCAGCTGCGGGTGACTCGGTGCCAGGACGAGGCCAGGCTGCAGTCCCCAGCAGGGGTGCCCCGCGCTGTCCCCGTGCCCCAGGGAAGGCCTGCAAGAGGCCCGTGTCAGCCAGGACACAGCCAAAGGGCCACTCGGAGCACAGATCCTGCCCCAGGACCCAGGCCAGCTCCGTCCTCTCAAGAGGTCCTAACGCTCCACCGTGTGGAGAGGCCCCAGCAAGCATCTGGCACCTGCTGTTGCTGTGTACCTGCTGCAGGCACCTGAGGGGGCTCACCTGTGCTGGGGGGGGCGCGCTCACCTGTGCTGCAGAGGAGAGCTCACCTATGCTGCGGGGAGAGGGGGACGCTCACCTATGCTGCTGCGGGAGGCTCACCTGTGCTGCAGGAGGGGCTCACTATGCTGGGGGGGGCTCACCTATACTGTAAGAGGGAGCGCACCTGTGCTGCTGGGGGGGGGCTCACCTGTGCTGCCCGAGGCCACAGCCAGATGGGACGCGGCCATGGGCACCCACAGAGCTCCACGGAACGAAAGAGCAACAGCACTAACAGCCCAGAGGGAACAGGGCTGCCGGGCTCAGAGGGCCACGCTCGCGGGCTGGGGGGGAAGAGGGGTCTACGGGAGGGGACCATCGACGGGCTCGAGGTCGGCTTGACGGCAGTGGAAACGCAAGGCCTTACGCCTCGTGAACGGGTGAATTTTATCACAAGTGAAATGTCGGTCAAAAGAGCAGTTTTGATATAAAGCCCTACTGGTCTTAAAGCTTTCATCCAAAGAAACCGAAAAACCAATTAAATCAAAGCCGTCGGGGATCCCCGGGTGGCCCAGCGGTTTAGCGCTGCCTTTGGCCCCAGGCATGGTCCTGGGGTCCCGGGATCGAGTCCCGCATCGGGCTGCCTGCATGGAGCCTGCTTCTCCCTCTGCCTGTGTCTACGCCTCTCTCTGTGTCCCTCATGAATAAATAAATAAAAATCTATTAAAAAAAATAAGTAAATAAACCAAAGCTGTTATTCACGTGCAGTCTACACTGGACATGACCCAGGAGGACCACCACCGGCCCCGCATGTGGCTCTGAGGATCCCTGCTCGGGCGGCGGGCAGAGGGCTGGGGGGCACGGGGCTGCGTCCCAGCCGCCAGTCGCACCCCTGCGTGTGCTCCCCACAATGCAGACCTGCACGCCTGAGACGGGCGGGTTACGCTTTGGTAGGTGGGAAAACACGCAAAGCAAAAAGATGGTAGATGATGAGCAAAAACCAGCATAATGAGGAAAAATGAACTCGTGCAAACAGCCAGTAAGGGGGTCAACCTCAGGCCAGGCTGACGAAGGAAAGACCCGGAGGGTGAGTGAGCGAGAGCTGGGTGGGGGGGGCTCCCGGCGCCGCTGCCTGACGGCTCAGGTGACATGGGGCCCGCGCTGGGCGGACGCAGACCCCCGAGCTCCCTGCGGACAAACAGGCAACCCTGCGCCCTAAAGAAATCAGGCTCGGGCAGCCCGGGGGGCTCAGCGGCTTAGCGTTGCCTTCAGCCCAGGGCGTGATCCTGGAGACCCGGGATCGAGTCCCACGTCGGGCTCCCTGCATGGAGCCTGCTTCTCCCTCTGCCTGTGTCTCTGCCTCTCTCTGTGTCTCTCATGAATAAATAAATAAAATCTTAAAAAACAAAAACAAAACAGGCTCAGGGGCACCGTGGTGGGCTGAGAGTCTGCCTTTGGCTCAGGCCACGATCCCGGGGCCCCGGGGTCAAGCCCCACGTCAGGGTCCACGCTCAGCCTGGAGCCTGCTTCTGCTTCTCTCTCCCTTTCCCTCTCCCTGTGTTCTCTCTCTCTCTCTCTAAATAAAATTCAAAAAAAAAAAGAAAAAAGAAAAGAAAAGAAAAGAAAATCCTTTCAATTGCAAGCAAGAAAATAAAAATCAACAAAGGAAAGAAAGAAATGCAGCCCTCCAGACCCAGCGGGCCCTGCTGAACCCAGCCAACACCCAAGGGGGACCTGACGCCAGCCCACGCCGTTCACCCTGAGAGCGGACGCGGAGACCAGGCGGGAACCCCACAGACGCGAGGGAAGCGGTGAGACGCCGCAGCCGCTGGGACCCGAGGACACAAGGTCGGCTCGACGGGGAGGATCGCAGCGGCGGAGTGAAGGCAGGCCAGGCCGCGCGGCCGTCGGAGCAGAAGCAGGAGGACCACGCCGTCCCGACGGTCTCCGGCAAGCCGGGAGCATGTCCGCCCCGCAGCAGGTGCTCGTGGAACCCACCGCCCACGGCAGGAGGAGAACCGGGGCTCCCCGCCCACGGCAGGACGACGGCGCTCTCCCCGCCACGCTCACAGCCGGGGCCCACCAGGCAGATCAGCAGCACACGCGGGGCCCGGCCTGTGCGCCCGGGAGATGCCAGAGTCGACGGGGAAGTGACGAGCGAGCGAGCGAGCATCACACAAGCGCCGCGGACAGGAGCTCCGAGGACCGCCACGTACTCGAGGGTCCCTTTGGTAAAAGACCTACAGACGCTTAAAGCTGCAAAGTCCCGTGCGGGAGCTGAGGGCAGAGCTGCACACGCGGGTCGGGACGCGAGTCGGGACCCAGGAGCCTCTGCCCAGGGCACCACGCGGCCCGAGCGGCTGTCCCCGCCCGCCTGTCGTCCACGGCTCAACTGGCCGAGGAGCACGGGACGCCAGCTCCACCGCGACCGTCTGCCCAGGAGCACTGAACGGCTTCCGGGCAAGACCTCTGGCTCCGCCGGGGTCCACGGGGACTGTGGGGCAGCCTGCGCGTCTCGTCCTGTCCGACGGGGAACCACAGGGCGCGCGGAGGGCATCACGACCGCGTGGCCGCCTCGGGCGAGCAGCCTCGGGTCCACATGGCGGCCGGAGAATCCGTGGTCCCCGGGAGAGGCTGCGAGCCTGGGTGCCACCCGGTGCCCTCGACGTCACTGCCCTGGCTGCAACGCTCTTGTGACCAGCCACCACGAGGGCGTGAGGGCCTCGCGCGTCCTGGGCCCGCAGTGCAGGGGGGCCGGGAGCCCAGGGCCTCCCGACGCGACGGGCCCCCCAGCCCTCGATGGGGCCCACGTCCTGCCAACGCGGCCAGGGCCGAGCTCTGCCTCCCACTGTCGCCGTGACACTCGGACACCACACGGGGCCGTCTGAGCCGCCAACCACCTCCGCTGTCCCCACCACGGCTTCCCCAGGTGGGACAGTGGCCGGGGGCAGGGCTGCAGTTTGCCGCGGCCTCAGAAGCACCGTTACCGGGGATGCGGCGCCACGTGTCTCCACAGGCACGCGGGGAAGCAGCGGGCGGCCGTGGGCCTCCTGCCCCAGCGCCCGCCTCTGCCTGGAATGTAGGAAACCGCAGTAACGTTTAACCCCTGCGGCGCCGCGGGGCTGCTGCACGGCAGGGTGAGGGCAGCGAGGACGCTCGGCCTCCACCATGGACAGTGGAGTCCCCAGGGTCAGGGAAGGTCGTGCTGACCCACGGCTGCACCAGGCGACAGAGACTCAAACATCCTGCACGAAGGCACCGGCCAGCAGGACAGCGGCCCCGAGCACTCATGCTCCGTCCCCTCCGTCGCTGTCCCACGTGCCGCCTGCGCCAGCCGGGCCCCCAGGTGTCCCCTCCGCCCAAGGACGAGGGTCTCCGGCCGCGGCCCGGGAACACGGTCCGAGTGGGCTGGCCGCCCCGAGCCGCAGGCCCCACGTCCACCTGCACTGGGCCGTCTCCTGCCGACTCGTCCCAAACCACGCTGGGTTGCAGGCGTCCCCGCTCACCCCTCGGAGCCCACGCCCAGGGGACGCCGCCCTGCCCCGGAGGCCAGCTGCCCCCTGCAAACACCGTCGGGGCGCGTCACCATCGGTCGGCGGCCTCCCGATGGCTGACGGACGAGGCGCCGGGACGCGTGGACAGCGGCACCTCACTCGGCTCCGTGGACACGCTCAGCTGTGACGAGATGCTCCGGTTCACGTCTTCCACCTTTTGCGACCGTGACCTGCTCACGAGCTGTGAGACGGGGTGATGCCCACATGCCCTGTGCTGCCCTAGCGGCCGCGCCACCCGAGCCAAGGACGCAGGGACGCCCACGCCGCTGGGTTCACAGTACACATCTTCCTGCGATGCGATGTCACAGCAGGGACGCCGCGTGGCGCTTGAGCACGGCCGAGATGGGACGGTATCCGCGGGAGCAGCGAGGGGACCCCCACCACGGCGCTCAGGGCACCGCTGCGGCTCACAAGTCGCCGGAGGAGACGCGGGAATGCACCCGTGGGGCTGCATCTGGGGAGAATTTGCTGCGGCGCTGAGGCGGGAGCCTCCCGGAATTTTGGCGTCCGGGACACAACGGCAGGGGCAGGTGTCTCCCCTGCACGGACCTTCCCGCCAGCCCGACACCACCCCAGCGGGGCCCCGCCGCTCCTCTTCTGCGGACCAGCCGAGCTCCGCGTCACCTGGGACCAGGCCGTGGCCGCGGGCCAGACAGGGGGGCACAGCACCCGCCCGACAGCCTGCGCCCCGACCTCAGGGCTTCCCGGGAGGCGTGGACGCCGCACCTGAGCACCGGCGACAGGAACCCGACCCGTGGCAAGACGTGACGGAGGGGCCGGCACGACCGGTGAGCGAGGACGGTGCCGACTGCAGCCAGTGGTAACGGAGCCGGAGGAGGTTTGTGAACAGACGCACAGGTGAGAGCCCAGGGCCCCCGGGGCGCAGCGGTTGAGCCGCCTTCCGCCCAGGGCGTGAGCCCGGGTCCCGGATCGAGTCCCACCTGGGGCTCCTGCATGGAGCCCGCTTCTCCCTCTGCCTGTGCCTCTCTCTCTCATGAATAAATAAATACAATCTTTAGAAAAGAAAAACAAAAAGCAAAACCGAGAGCCTCCGAGCGCACCCGACACGAGGGGGAACCCAACAGCAAACCCGTGGGGCGCCTGGGTGGGCCGGTCGGATCTCAGCTCCGGTGGTGACCCCGGGCCTGGGACCCAGGGCACCTGGTTCATCGCACCGTGTCCATCGGGTTAGGGCCGCACCCATGGGAGCCTGCCCCGCCCCCGCCCGCGCACGCGCTCTCCCCCCCCAATAAAGAATCTAAAAAAAAAAAAAAAAAAAAGTAAAGCCCCCAAACTACAAAAATTCCACAAGAAAACAGAAAGAAATCTTTGTGAGCTTAGATGAGGCAGGTTTCGTAAGCGTGGAAAAGCTGCGGGGCCCGCGCGTGAAGGCCGGAAGGACACGCGCTCCACAGGCCGGCGGGGGGACGGCGACCCCGCGGGTGGGGCCCGGGCCACGCCATCCTCACCCGAGAAGGAAGGCCCTGCCCGGGGTTCAGCGCCGCCGTCCGCCGTCCACCCCGGCTCCACGCGCAACTCCGCGCCGACCCAGGTCACGGCCCAGGACACGCATGAGCGGCGGCACCGGGGGCGGGGGGCGAGGCCACTGCGCAAGGCGCCTCCACATTCCCTGCGCGCGTCACGCGGCGCCTGCAGCCCCTGGTCCCCACTGACAGCCCGCTGGCCCCCGCGGCCCGGCCTGGGGTCCGCCGCCGGTCGACGCCTGACCCGGTGCCACCCCACCCAGGGTGCTCGGGTGTGCGCCCAGCCTCCCTCACCCACAGTCCGCACCCCACGCAGCTGGTAGAGGGCCGAGCGCGAGCGTTGGTTCCGGTCGTGGTCCCGGCCGGGATCCAGCCCCGCATCGGGCGCCCTGCTCCGCCCCTGCCCTCGGCCCGGCCCGTCCCCCTGCTTGGGCTCGCACACAGGCTCGCTCTCCAGTAAGTAAATAAAATCTTCAAAAAAGGAATAAAATAAACAGAAGTTGAAAGACAAAAATGTGGAAAACGCATCACGGGGGGGGGGGGGGGACGGCCCAGGGAGGACCCCCGCCCCCGCCCACGGGGTGGAATGAAACCAGGAGGCAGGGCGTGGCCTCCGCGGGCCGGGCTGGGGGACGCGGTCTCAGGGCTCTCGGGCTCTGCGCAGCGGCCACAGCACGACCCGGGTCACAGGTCAGGTGGGCGCAGGCAGAGGCAGGGGTGTGGGACCCACGGGAGCACCGGGGATGGTGCCCGGGGATGGTGCCGGCGAGGAGACCCGCCCACAGGAGGTGCCACAAGAACCGGGGAGCTGGGCCCCGGCACACCACCCGGCACACCGCGGGCGGCCCTGGCGCCCACCGCCCACCCCGCGTGTCTGAACCCGCCCACCAGCTCTGCGGGGGCCGCGAACCCCCCAGCCCCAGGCTCCCTCCTTGCTCCTGCACCGCGGGGACACCTGCAAGCCCCGCATTCTTCTTTTCAAATTTGGGGACGGAATCAAGAAAAACCCAAGCAGTGGCCAAGACCTCAGGCTGACCAAGGGCAGAGCCAGGGCTGGGCACACAGCCCTCGAGTGCGGGACACGGAGGGAAACCTGACTCATGCCTCTGCAGGACTATCCCCCAAATACCGCACGGGGGTCCCCATGCCTCCACCACCCAGACCGGGGCAGTCCTGTGAGCGGAGGGCCTCGCCACCCACACACCCCACGGGGCTGGGGCACAGGGCACCCCAGAGGGCCCCTGAGAACACAGCGACGGCCCTAAGGACAGCCAGCCCCGTGGGGCCAGGTCACCGCCCCACAGAAGTCTGGGGACCAGAGGCTGACGTCTACTTCGGGCAGGTGCTCAGGCGGTCAAGGGCTCCAGACACTGGGCCTGAGTGGGGCCGGGTCTCCCATGCTCTCGGGGACACGTGCTGGGGCAGGGTGTCAAGTGTCGCCACCCTCCTCTGCCGCCGGAGGGAAGGGTGAGTGGAGGCAGAGGCAGGGCCGCAGAGGGCGGAGGGGGGGGGGGCCAGCAGGGGGGCCTGTGGCCGGGGCGACGGGACGGTCGCTGTGCGGGGGACGCCCCGCTCCTCGGAAGCCGCTAAGCAGTCTTAAGCGGCGAGAGAGAAGCTTAGCAGGATCATCATCTCCTAAGGCAGGTCCCAGACCTAGAGCGGGGGCCAGCCTGGGGGCCACCAGGCAGCTGAGGGCCGGGGAGGGGCCGTGGGGCCCCAAGAACCTGCACCCTGGGTGGGGGGCACCCTCACAGCCTGGCGCAGGCCTCCGGGGCTAGCTGTGCAGAGCCCTCGGGAGCCCCGGGAAAGCTGCACCCCAAGTCTGTTGTCAGGCGGGTGGGGGGACAGAGAGAGAAGCCGCAGCCCCGGGCAACTCGCACATCAAATTCTGGAGAGCCCGCGGGCGGGGGCAGGAAAGACGCTCCCCCGGGGGCAGAGGCCGCGGCCGGGCCAAGGGCAGCCCCGCATCCTCGTCCCCGCCGCCGAGGTCCTGCTGCGAGCCAGCAGCCACCCCGTGGGCTCCCGGAGGGACGCGTCCGCCTCTTAGGACCGTCTACTCCGTCCTCGGGTTGTTTCTTATTAATCCAGGGGTTAATGACCGAATTCTTCTCTCGAAAGGGACAAGAGGAGCCAAAGCCACGTGGGCAGGCCGCTGCGGGCCCCCCCGAGGGACAGGACGAGGGCCGCAGACGCAGCCGGGGGCCCCTGGGCGCCCCACCTCTGCCCCCGCCACCGGCCTCGACAAGTTTGGGATTTTCACGTGTGTGACCTTGTCACCTGGTCAAAAGTTTAAATGACACAAAAGGCAACAGGATGGCGCGGCAGCAAGACAGGGCATGAGAGCACAGAAGCAGCGCGCGGCCCGGGTGAACCCCGGCCAGCGGCCAGGAGCCTTGGGGTGCTCCCGTCACCTTTCTAAAGCACGTTTTCGAGAAGCAAACTACCACCCCAAAGAACGGGTGTTAACTTACAGCAAGGAAAGGAGAAGGGGGGAACCACGGCGGCTGGTTAGAGGCTGTCGGTTAAAAAGAGACACCCCAGTCGGTGGCCGTGCTGTCAGGGGGCTCGCGGGCTCCGGAGCCCTCAACGGCCCCGCAGGACACGTGCAGAGGGAAGAGCCACCCCGCGGTGCCGGCCTGGCCCAGAAGCCGGCCCAGGCCTCGGGGAGACGGACCCCAGAGGGGCAGAGTCACGAACCCCGACCCCGCACCCGCAGCCGGGCCCCGCCTTGCCACGCTCGGAGCCGCCAACAGAAGGCCTCTGTCGGCAGCCAGGTCACTTCCCTGGGAAGAACCGGGCCGTGTCCCCTCCCAGGCTGACCCACTCCACCCAGCTGGTCAGCTGGCACAAAGCCGCCTCCGGCCTCCGCCCCGCCCAGACATCCTGGCAGCGCCCCGGAGCAGCCTGCCAGGTAAAATGCAGGACACCCAGATAACTCCGGGTCCCTGCTAAGGATTTTCTCGCGTGAGTACGTCCTCTGCAGTATCGGGGACACGGTTAGGCTCAGAAACTGCTTCTGTGACGGTCACGTCTAGCCGGCGTCCTCCACTTTCGTCGCTGAACCTGGCACCTTTGCAAAAGGCTCTTTTCTGAGGGTCCTTAGTGGAGATGAGAAGATGGGGGGGGGTCCCCTTCTCAGAATGGCCCTGCCGCCCTGCTCAGGCGGGGCCACACCCGGGCCACCATCGGCTCAGAGAGGGCACCCATGCGCGAGGCGCCCCTTCGCTAAGCGAGTACTGAGGGACAGGGTGCCAGCAGTCTGGCCAGGACCCAGGGGCGGCACCGCAGGGTCCCCATCTACAAAGCATGAGCCCACCCCGCTTCGTCTACAGGGACCCTGTGGTCACACCTGCGGAGCTCAGAGGGGATCAACAGATGTGGGGCGGCCAGGCCTGTCCTGGAGGACGAGCCGTAACAGAGCCCCTGGTCCACTGTGCGCAGCTGAGGCCGGGAAGGTGGGGGGCGGGGGGTCAGGGTCCCGCCACGTTCACGGTCCGACCTCAAAGCCAAGCAGCTCGGCCCACACGGCCAGGGGGCCCGAGGCCCGGGTGCGGGTTCTGCTAAAGCCCACGAGCCCTCGGAGCAGCTGCTGGTGGAGGGCGGCCGGCCGGGGTGGATGCGCCCAGGGCCCACGGCCTCCCTGCCACCCCTCCTCGCCCCCTCTCTTGTCTCCATCCTGGAGCCGGGTGCCTCGGTTCTCGCCATCGCGCCTTCGTTTATTCAACGAACCTTCTGGCCCAGGCAGCACGTGGGAGCCACGGGGGCCTCACACCCGGAAGGGGGTGTCTGCACTGCAGGACGGTGGTCCCCACTGGGCAGGTGGGGGGGGTGGGGAGGGCAAGCCAGGGAGATGGGGGGAGCCCTGAGCCGCAGCCGGGGGGGGGGAGGGGGCACAGCTGAGGAAGGGGCTGGGGACGGGGACCGGTGGACATGAACAGTGCCTGGTGGCACCTACGTGCACCAGAAGCCTGCGGCCAGGTGGGCTGTGGGCCTCCACCCGGGCACTGCCCCTGCGCCAGAGCGGGTGGGGGGCCTGCTGGCCAGGCAGGGGCCGTGGGGACCCGCACACGGAGGAGGCCGAGCCCAAGGTCACAGGCTGGCCTGGCGGCTGGAGCCCGTGTCCCAGGCCCTCGGGGGGCAGCCGGGGACACCCCGACACGGTCGGCCCGGGGAGGCGGCGAGCGCCTGAGCCCCGGAGGCCGTAGGCGCCGACGGAGACGGAGGGAGCGAGGGGAGGGAGCGAGGGGCCGGCCGGGGCCCGGCGGGCAGAGCTGCGGGGCGCAGCGGGGGACCCAGGCCCGGCCCGGCCTCCTCCGGCCCTTGGCCCTTGCGGGGCAGCCTGCGGCGGGGCTCGCGGCTTGGGGTCCCCCCGGCCAGGCCGGCCCGGCGGCGCGAGCTCCCCGCGGGGGCAGCCGGCGGCCCCGGGCCATGTGCTCGGCGGCGGGGGCGGCGCTCAGGCCCGGCCCAGGGATGCTCCCGGTGCCGCGGCCCCAACAGGTGGGCGCCCCCCGCGGGCCGGGCCCAGGGGCCGTCGGGGCTGCGGCCGCGCGCAGGGCCGGGGCGGCGGCGGCGGCGGCGGCGGAGGAGGAGGAGGAGGAGGAGGAGGAGGAGGAGGAGCAGGAGCCGGAGCGGAGCGGAACAGGCCGCTCGGCGGGGATGGAGGGCGGCGGGCGGGGGCGGCGGGCGGGGGCGGGGGGCGGCGGGGAGGGTCGCGCTGGGCGGGCCTGCGGGGGAGGGGAGGGGAGGGGAGGGGAGGGGAGGGGGAGGGGTGCAGAGGTGGAGCAGGGGAGCCGGGCCGCGGGGGGAGGGGAGGGTGGGGGAGGGGCGGGTGGCGCGGCCCGGGCGGCGCGGCGCGGCGGGGCGGGGGCGGGGGCCGGGGCCGGGGCCGGGGGGGGGGGGGGGGGGGCGGGGGCGGGGGCGGCCCGGGCGCATAAAGGCGGCGGCGGGCGGCGGGCGGCGGGCGGCGGGCGGCGGGCGGGCGGGCGGCCTTACCTCCGACCCTGTACATGTTGGCGGCCATGTCCGGGCGGGCGCGGGGCCGGGCGCGGGGCGCGGGGCGCGGGGCGCGGGCGGAGGCGGAGGCGGGGGCGCGGGCGCGGGGCGCGGGGCGCGGGCGGGGGGCGGGCGGTTTAAAGGGGCCGCCGCCGCCGCCGCCGCCGAGGCCGCCGAGGCCGCGCAGGGACCGAGGGCCGCGGCGCGGGCGGGAGAGGAAGAGGAGGAGCGGCCGCGGGCAGGGGAGGGGCCTCGGGCGCCGCCGCCCACCGCGCGGCCGTTACCCGCCGGCCCTCCCCGCGCGCGCCCCGTGCGCCCCCCCGCGTGCGCCCCCCCGCGGCCCCTCCCCGCGCGCGCCCCCCCCGCGTGCGCCCCCCCCCGCGTGCGCCCCTCCCCCCGCGCGCCCCTCCCCCCGCGCCCCCGCCGGCGGCCCCCCCAGGCCCCGCACCTCCCCGCAGACCCAGCGCGTGCGCCCGCCCCCACCCGGGCCCCTGCCCTGGGTCCCTGCCCTCGCCGCCCAGCCCCGGCCGTCCACGCTGCCGCCGCCGACCGCGGCCCTACCCAAGGGCCCAAACGACGCCGGGAGGTGGCCTCGCAGCCCGCGCTCTGCAGGCCCCGTCTGACACCCATGCGGTTGGGGGGGACGCAGGTGACCTACCCCACAAGCAGGGCTGCTGGCGGGGGTACCTGTGCGGCGCAGCACCCGCCCGTCCTCCCCAGGGCGGTCAGGGCCCACGACCGTGTGCGCCCGCTTGAGGTCCCCGCTCGTGGACAATCCGGTGACCGCGGCGCGCACACAAGACTGCAGGCCCCAGGCAGGAAGAGCAGGAGGGGCCCAGAAGCAGGTGTCCCAGCCGAAGTTTGCAGCCAGGATGCACGTCGGTGCTGGGGAGCAATAGAAAGGGAGCGTCCTGGCTCCCAGGTTGCTGGTCTGAGCAGTGCGGTGGGTCCCGCCCATCACAAGGGGACAGGCCTGGGGCTGGAGGGGGTGATGTCTAGTTGAGGAGCGTCCCTGTGGGGCCTGGAGGGACGCTCCAGAGAGGCCCCCGGCTGAGCATAGGATCCAGGGTGGTGGGGGAGGGACAGAGCACACATGAACCCCCCCACAGGCCCCCACAGGGGACAAGGCAGGTGGCGGGAGCCCCAGGCAGGTGCTGGGGTAGAAGGCAGCCCGAGTTCCAAGAAGGGCCGTGGGCTGCACACCACAGGCTGTCCAGCAGCCCAGAAATCCCGAAAAGGAAATGCCCATAGCAGGCCACCATCTCTGAGGAGGGGCAGCCGCGGGCCGGGGGATTGGTGGTAACTCGAAGGGGAGGCGGTGGAGGAGTCTGGGCACAGGACAAGGGGCAGACACGTCCAGGAGGTTCCCCAGAGGGCAATGGGGAGGCAGTGATGCACCCATGTCCCTCCCGCCCCATAGGCCCCTTTGCTAATGCCCTGGCCTGAGCCTCCTCGTCTGGGCAGTGAAGCTGCATCATAAAATTTTCCAATACTGAACAAATTGACCAAAGAGTTACAGCTACCAAGAAGGGACAGCTGGGTGGCTCATTGGTTGCGCATCTGCCTTTGGCTCAGGGCGTGATCCTGGAGTCCCGGGATCTCGTCCCACATCAGGCTCCCTGCATGGAGCCTGCTTCTCCCTCTGCCTGTGTCTGCGCCTCTCGTGAATAAATAAACTCTTAAAAAAAAAAAAAACTACCAAGAAATGCCCAGGCGGCTGTTGGGCCTGGAGCGAGCCCAAACCTCTGTGCCTTGTGAGGTGCCTCATCTGCCTCCATCCCAGGAGCGGGGGGCTTCATCCTGAGAAGTGTGGCACCGGCCCATCCCGGGAGGGACGCCGACCGCCAGGGGAGGGGGAGGCTGACTTCCTCCCTGCCATGTGGACACAGGACGGGCACCCCCGGCGGGCTGGCGCGTGGGCAGCAAGGGTGTGGGCCCCAGCAGCTCAGTGGAGCCATCCAGACCCCGAGCTTCCCCTCACAGGGCAAAGGTTGCGCCCGTCACAAAGCGGAGCGACATTTAAGGAGCCCTGGGTCACCGCAGGGCCCGGCGGCCCAGGCTGGCTTCCCCTGGCTTTCTCCCCTTCCCAACCAACAAGAGAGGGGACGGTGCCTGGGGTGCCCCTGTCCTGCTCCGAGCCAGTCAACAGATCTGGGAGGGGGGTGCTGAGTAGCCGTAGGAGTCCATTCATTCGTCGGCGGTGCAGGTGCACGTTCAGGAGACGGCTCCTCGGCTGGGCTGGAACCCAACGACCGAGAAACTGGGGGGGGGGGCGCCGGGGGAAGCCCCAAGGGAACACTCAGGAGGCCGGGAAGCCGAGCCCTCAGGAGCACCCCGGGGCGTGAGGAGAAGGGGGGCGGATGAGGGGACAGCACCCCCCCACACACCGTTGTTGGTTGCCAGCATCAGTGAGGAGCCGCAAGGGGTCATTTGGGGGCGAGACAAAGCAATTAAAGCGATAATTTATTCATTCAGTTATGACTTAAGCACCTAATTCACGCTGCTGTTTAGACGGGGTGGCGGGGGGGGGTGAGACCACCAGGTCCCTGCCCCCCGGAGAGGCCGGCTGGTGGGGAGGAGGGCACAGGTAAGGAATCCTCTACGGTGATGGCACAGGACGAGGGTAAGGGGACGGAGGGGTCACAGCGAGGGCCACGGCTGACACTGGTGAAGGAGGGAGCACGACCCCGTACAGGTGCGGTGCCCCGTGGGGCCCGTGGGGCTGTGGCTGTGCCACTGGAGGGCCCCGAGCCACCGCCGATTCGGGGAGCCCCTCGGCGGCCGAGGAGCCGCAGTGAAGCGCGGGGCGCCAGAAGCCGAGCGCTAGAGCTTTCGGAGATCCGCTTGCAGGAAAGTCGGGGTGACGGCCCCCCGGGTGGCGGCCGGGCGTCTGGAGCCCAGAAGAGCCCAGAAGGAACCCAAGTTCCCCAACCGCGGAGGAGCCGACCTTCCGCACCAGCGAGGCCGGAATCACAACAAAGGCTGAGCGGCCACGTGGGGGTGGCGAGCGGGCCACGCGGGCGGGGCGGGGGTGTCGCCTGAGCAAGGTGCCAGCGCCGCCGGGAGGGACGGTGGCGGGGGTGGGCGGGGGCCCAGCGCCAGCTCCTCAGCGGCTGAGGCCGGACGTCAGCCAACGCTGTCTGGGGGGAGCGCGCTGCCAGAGCCACGTGACACCGTCTCTTGATTTTTGCAATTTCTAAAAATAATCTTGGAGGCTTTGAAACTTGGGGTGAAGACGCATTCATCTGATCCAGCGATCGTGTTTGCCCTTAAATTTTTGGAAATTTGCAGGGAGGAGCTCCGTGCTTTCATTCTGCGTCTCCGCGCGCTCTGCCCTGGCCTCGGCTCTGGACGCACCCGGGTGACCCTCGCCGCAGGTCGACAGCCTTATGTCGGTGAACTTGTGGGCGAGATTTTTAAGACTCCATCCTTGGATTGCTGGACAGCGCGTTCCTGCAAAGCCGACGAGGCTGGGTTTTTTCAGCTGGGGCAGTGCTGGCCCTGGGAGGACACGAAGGACACGTCCCTGCTACTTGGGGTGTCTCAGCAGCGTCGCTCCCTGCTCCCAGCCGGCCTGGCTCGGAGCTCGAGGGACGGTGTGCGGCCAGCCCTGGCGAGCCTGCCTGTGAGGCACCGTCCCCCCAAATAGGGCCCACCATCCCCACCGGGGAGGCCTCGGTGAGTCCTGGGGAGGCCCCCCCGGGAGCTTGGAGAGACACCCCCACCTGGCTGAAAGGAAGGGAACGGGCAGTTAAGAGTGGACGCTGGGGGCAGCCCGGGTGGCGCAGCGGTTCAGCGCCGCCTTCAGCCCAGGGCGTGATCCTGGGGTCCCGGGATCGAGTCCCATGTCGGGCTCCCTGCGTGGAGCCTGCTTCTGCCTCTGCCTCTCTCTCTCGTCTCTCATAAATAAATAAATAAATAAAATCTTAAAAAAAAAAAAAGAGTGGACACTGGGGTTAAGCATCTGACTCTTGATTTCAGCTCAGGTTGTGGGGTCGGGCTCTGGGCTCAGCAGGGAGTCTGCTTGGAACTCTCTCCCCCTCCGCCCTGGCCCCTGCTAGTGCACATAGGGTGGGGGCACCGCAGTGGCCGCGGTCATGGGTGGCCCCAGGTGACGTCCTCACCAGGCAGGTGCTGCCCCATGACTCTCCCTGCTTGTCCTACCGATGCCCGCTCTGCTGGGCGGACCCTGTTCTCTCCCAGGGACTCCCAGCCGGGGGGGTGTTCACATTTGGGGCCCGATCACCCTCGGCTGTTAGGGGCAGTCCTGTGTTCTGTGGGATGTGAAGCAGCACCCCCAGTTCTACCCGTTCCACGCCATGAGCCCCTGTGGAAGGCACGGTGCCCCCCCCCAAAAGATGCCCATGCCTTCAGAGCAAACCCGAAAATGTGCCGGTCCACACAGCGGGGCCTAGCAGCAGCCCGCGCGCCACCCGGGGGCCCACGGAAGAGGCAGGCGGATGCCACGTGCTGGCTTTGGAGGCCGCGGAAGGGGCCTCGCGCCAAGGGGTGCCGACCGCTTCTAGAGGCTGCAGCAGCCAGGAACACGCTCTCCCCAAGAGCCTCCAGGAGGGAGGGAGCCCGCCCACACCCTGATCTTGGCCTCGTGAGACCCGTTTTGGACTCCTCAGTGAAGTGCTTGGGGACGTGAGGTCTGGGGTGGCGAGCTCTTGGGGTGGCAGATCCGTCTCCAGGTGGTGAGTGAGCGACCTGTCCCGGCTCCACGCTCGACTGGAGAAGGCCCCGGGCTCTGTGCTGTCCCCAACCCGCCCACGCGGGGCTGGCCCTGCGGCCTCCCTAACCATGGTGACTGTGAAGTGGCACAGGGTGCTGCCCCGCTGGAGGCCCTTCCGCTCTGCCCACTGTGGTGGGTGCTGGGGGCTGGTCCACCCGGCAGCCGGCTCCCAGCCCGGGAGAGACCCTGAGACCCCGTGAAAGGCAGAGGGCTGGTCATCGGCGTCCGGACTCCCCGCCGTCTGACTGCAGCCTCTCGACACGCCCCCGGTGACACCAGAACCGGTAGGGTCAGCCCACTGGACCCCCAGATCTCTAGGACACCATGCAGTCCTGTGAGCCATTCGGTGACAAAGACCTCCAAGGCACTTGTCCCCGCTGCCCTGTTGACGCTGTAGCTCCCACCCGGCCCGTGAGCACCCACAGCAGGTTCTGGCCCCACATCCTCAGAGGAGGGGCAGGCACCGTGAGGGCCTCAGGCCCTGCCCCAACCTCACCCCCCACCAGGACACCTCCCCTCCCCTCGCCCCACCCACAGCCCCACCTGCTGGGGGGACGGGTGGAGCGAGGCAGGAGCCCGCGGGTGCCTGGGTGCCGCATAGGCCTGGGGCTGACCGCCTCGCCCTGCCCCAAGTCCCGTCCCCCCAGCTGCCCCCCCACAGCCCCCATCAGCCCCCTCGCCGCCTTCCCACTTGCGGGCCTCTCCACCGTGATCTCCCCTGATGCAGCCCTGCCCCGTGACCCGGCTCAGAACCTTCCACCTACCCCTCAACCTCCAAAGGAGGACACCGCGGGGGGCCGGGGCCAGCCCCTCACAGCCCCCCTCCCTGCCCTGCCACCCCAGGACTATGTGTGCCCTCGGGGCTTCCCGCAGGCAGGGCCCACCAGGAGACCTGGGCCCCCACGCTGGGTGGACCTGGGTGCCCAGCAGGTCCTGGAGCCCACCCTCCACCCTGCCCCCCTCCAGCCGTCAGGCGGGGCACCCGCTGGAGCCCGGGAAGGTGCCGCGGCCTCTCTAGGCAGCAGAGGGCGATCCTGGAAGGCCCCGCCGCCCTGCCCCCCAGCGCCCCCCAGGGCCCCCAGCGCCCCCAGCGCCCACGGCCTCCTGGAGGCTGGGCTGGGCCAGGGCCCCCTCCCCAAGGTGCCCTCCCGGACCTGGGACCTGTTTCCTCGTCCCTGGGCTCCCAGGCCCCGCGGGAGGTCAGGAGGCCTCAGCCGCCGACCCCAGGACCCCAAGGAAAGCGCTGGAAGCCGGACACAGGCTGAGTGGCTCTTAGGAGGGCGGGGACCTGGAGACCTGCGCGGCCCAGGTCACCCTCTGCCAGAAAGGCGCGCTCCGGGCCAGGAAGGCGTGGAAGGCGAGGGCGGCCTCGGAGGACCTCAGCGGGTGGGGGAGGAGCACGTCCCTGTCCACGTCCTCGGACACCAGCCGGGCCACGAGCTGCCTGATGTCCTGAGGGCGACCGCGGGGTCAGGGCCGGGCTGGGAGGGGGGGCGGGCACTGGGAAGGGGGGGTCTCGGCCCGCCCCGTGCCCCAGGCCCACCCTGCGGGGGGGGGGCAGCCTCTCCGCCATGCCTCCCCGGGCCCTCCTCCCCTGGCCCCTGCCGCCACCCCCCCGCAGTATCCCTCACCCCCCCACCCGTCTGTGGGTGGGGTCCCGCGTGCCGCCCTCCCCCCGGCCCCCTATCCCCCCCCCCCGCACACCCGTCTGTGGGTGGGGGTCCCCGCGGTGCCGGGCTCCTCCCAGCCGCCCTGCATGGCCAGCTGCCGGCGCTCCTCGATGCTGAGGCTCCAGTGGCGGGTCGGGCGCTTGCTCTCCGGAGGCTCACACACCTGCGGGGACAAGGAGGCTCAGCCGTGGCCACCTGCACGCCTGCCTCCCGCGCCCACCGACCCACTGCGCCCTGCACGCGAGGGAAGGCGCGGGGGCTTTCCGAGGTGCCCTCCACTCACTCCTCCCCAGATCCAGCTCGCCCCCGGGCCTTTGCACGGCTCTGCGCCGGATGCTGCGGCCCCACCACCTGCCCGCTTTCCTGCGCCGAGTGGGCCCTCGACGGGGGAGTCCTGGCAGCGGTGTCCCTGCCCTTCCCACCCGGGGTCGCGGTCGGGAGGTGGCCTGCGAGAGCCTCAGAAGGCGGGGACCCAGAGGTGGGCCAACGCCCCCCAGGGCTCTTTACGGACATAAGGAGGCGTGAAGGGGAAAGAAGCCGCAGGAACCGGGAGGACATGAAGAGGTGGCAAGGGGCCCGTGGGGGAGGGTGGCCAGCACGGGCAGGAGGCTGCAGGGAGGCCACCATGGGAGAGGCCGGAAGCAGCCACCGTCCACTAGCTCCCGCGGGCTCCCCGCCCCCAGATGGAACCTCCCAGGGGGCTGCGTGGGAAAGACCCTCAGAGCGCACCCAGGCCCCCTGCTACCGCCTGGGGGTACGGCAGCCAGTCACTGTCCCCGCGCCACGGGGGGGGGGTGTTCAAAATACACGGTGAAGACAAATGCAGATTAACCTCCGCAGATTCCTCCAGAAATTAAAAATAGAAGTCCCGCCGGGCTAGCAGTCCCACTTCTGGGGCTTTACGCAGGGAACTGAAAGCAGGTCTCGAAGAGATGCCGCACGCCCGGGTCATGGCAGTGTGACTCGCAACACACTCGAGAGGCGGAAACACCCGACCGTGCATCGCTGGGTGACTACATAAGCCCAGTGGGAGGATCCCCTCCGTGGAATATCATTCAGCCCTAAGAAGGAACAAACACCGATGGACCTTGAGGACACGGTGCCAAGTGACATAAGCCCGTCACCTAAGGACAGACCGTGGGTGCTTCCACTCACAGGAGGTCCCTGGGAGAGTCAGGTTCACGGGGACAGGAAGCCGACGGGCCACGGGCCGGGCGGGTGAGCGTTTAATGACGACGGCGTCAGGTTTGCAAAACATAAAAGTTCCGGAGATCCATCGCCTAAAGACGTATCCGGGCATCTGGGGGGCTCAGCGGTTGAGCCTCTTGGGCTCAGGGTGAGATTCCACGGTCTTGGGATTGAGTCCCTCATTGGGCTCCCTGCAGGGAGCCTCTCTGTGTGTCTCTCGGGAATAAATAAATAAAATCTTAAAAAAAAAAAAAAAAGACGTGAGTATCCTTCACGCTGCTGGACTATCCGTGTGAAGGTAACGAGCAACAGCAGGACCGGAGACGCACACAGGACGGGGTGTGAGGGGCACGGAGGGAACGGGGCCGTCTACAAGCAGGGAGGAAGGGGACACATCCTGGCCACGGGGCCTGGAAAAGGAAGCGGCCCCGTGACACTCGGATTTTGAGCTTCCAGCCTCGACTCTGAGCAGCCCGTTTCTTTTTTTCTTTTTTTTTTTTTTTTAATTTTATTTATGATAGTCACACAGGGAGAGAGAGAGGCAGAGACACAGGCAGAGGGAGAAGCAGGCTCCATGCACCGGGAGCCCGACGTGGGATTCGATCCCGGGTCTCCAGGATCGCGCCCCGGGCCAAAGGCAGGCGCCAAACCGCCGCGCCACCCAGGGATCCCGAGCAGCCCGTTTCTGTGGCGTAAGCCCCCCGCCCCCCACAGAGAAGTCCCCAGCCCCTCTGCTCACCCTGCCACTCTGCACAAGAGCCGTGGGGCTGGCTGCGCTCCCCCTCCTCCCAGGGAGAAGGGGTCCTTTCTGGGGGAAGCGACCAGCCCGACCCCCGAGGGTGGGGCGCCCAGCGCAGAGCCACCAGCCACCTGCCCCCGCCGGCGGCGAGCATCTGAGCACTGGCACGGCGGCACCGCGCATGGGCCTCCAGCCAGCCCCGCGCAACTTTTTTTTTTTAAATTTTATTTATCCATTAATGACATTAATGAGAGAGAGAGGGAGAGGCAGGCTCCATGCAAGGAGCCCAACACGGGACTCGATCCCGGGACCCTGGGGTCACGCCCTGGGCCGAAGGCCGCGCTAAACTGCTGAGCCACCTGGGCTGCCCCCCGCCCCCGCGCCCACTCTTCAGCACGGACCAAGAGCCGGTGCGGGAACCCGATCCCCGTGTCCTAGGCACGTGCGCCCCTGACCGGGAAGAGGGCGGTGTGGGAAGGGCCAGTCGGGCCGCAAGCCTGAGCTCTTGAGAGGCGCGGTGGCGTCAGCATGGAAGGCTGGGTGCTGGCGGTCCCTCGGTCGGGGTTCCCCGTCAGCAGCGGGCTCCCAGAGCACCCGCTCTAGCAGGCCCGTGTGCCCCACGCCCGGCTCTCAGGTCTCCCCGCCCGGCGTGGGTGCGGCGTCCCCGGGGGCCCTCTGCAGAGGACACGCAGATCCTGCTGACCCCAGGCCCCTGAGCAGAGCGCAAAGCGCACGGTTGTGCATCAAGGAAATCGCTAGAGCATCGTTACAGCGAATGCTCCCTGACCGTGCGAGGACTGGTGAAGCACCGACGACGAGGATACGGTGAACGGGTAACAATTCAGAGAAAACTGGAAAATCAGGGACGCCTGGGTGGCTGAGCGGTTGGGTGTCTGCCTTCAGCCCAGGGCGTGATCCTGGGGTCCCCGGATTGAGTCCTTAGTCGGGCTCCCTGCGTGGAGCCTGCTTCTCCCTCTGCCTGTGTCTCTGCCTCTCTCTTTGGGTCTCATGAATAAATAAATAAAATCTTTTCTTTTCTTTTTTTTTTTAATAAATAAAATCTTTAAAATAACCAAACCAGGATCCTTTCATAGTAAGGAAAATCTCCAAGTAAAGTTTCCAAAAAAATCTTTACTCCTTCAAACAACATCCTTACGATGCAGGCACACAGGCCCGCTTTTGAACCCTGGATAAAGGAAGCCGCACTACACATGCGTCGTGCCTCTGGCTTCTTGCACCCACGCGCACGTCCACCGGGTCGCCTGCTGCAGCGTGGAGGGGCACCCACGCGCTCCAACTCCAGACCCAAAGCGTGGCAGGAACGGCGGGGAGGCTGTTCGTGGGAGGTCTCCGTCCCACGCGTTGGGCCAGTCCCGTGTTCGCCCCACGCACACGCGCATATCGACGGACTGGGTGGGTTTGAACCCGCGCTGCCGGGGGCTGCGTCGTAAGCGGGGCGCCGGGTCTGTGCATCTGCTGACGCGACTGCCATCGGGGTCACGCCTGCTGCGGGATCTTGGGCTTCGTCTTGCTGGGTCCACGCCTTTCTTGGACCCGTCCTCCCTTCTGCTCCGCTTCCCCTCCGCTTGTTCAAGGTGCGTCTCTCTCCCCGGTCTCCTGGCGTAATCACGGCGCGTGCCGACGACTCACCAAAGTCTGTTAACAACTGTGCCCACCGCCTTCGTGCCACGGGAGGGGATGGTGAACACTTAGCTCCAGACACTCGCGCCCCCGTGGGTGTGCGTGTTGGTCCACGTGCATTCGTTTCCGCTTGCCCGCCCGCACTCTTCCTGCTGCGGCCCCTCCAGTCTGCGAGCACCTTCCGGGGTGAGCTCCGTCTTCACGACGAGGGGGAGATCCTGCTGGGGCAAAGCTTCCTTCTGTTTTGTTGTGGTGCATCGTTTTCTTGACTTTTCCCTCTTCTTTTGGAAGATTATTTATTTATTTGAGAGGCCGAGCACGAGCGGCGGGGGGGGGGCGGGGGGGGGCAGAGGGAGAGGGAGATGCAGGCCCTGTCCCAGGACCCCGGGATCTCGCCCTGAGCCCAAGGCCGAGGCCTCACCGACGGAGCCACCCCACCGGGCGCCCCTATACTTCTGTCTCCTTAAAAGATTGTTTTTGCTGGGCGTGGAAGTCCAGGTGGACGGTTGTGCCTGCCGCATGGGGGTCCTGTCGTAGTCGGGCTCTGTGCCGCTCCTCTCAGGCCTCTGTCTTCCCTCTTTGCCTCTGCTGTCCTGCAGCATCGCTGGGATGGTTCTGGGGACACGTTCCTCCCACTGCTCCGGCTCTGGGCCTGCCGGGCCTGCGGCTGCGGGGACATCCAGGGACTCGTGCCTCCTGGTGCCCTCCCCTCCCACGTCACGCGGCGCTGACCCTCGGAACCAACGGGGTGGTGCGGAAACGAGGGAGCGGGAGGGAGTCCAAGGCTGTCCTCGGACACTGCGGCCCCCTCCTGCCGCGTCCCCAAGCGCTGGCTCGGGGGGGGAAGTCAGCGGCAGGACCGGAGGACTCCCGCAGCCCCGCGGGGGGAGCGAGGCCCCTGCCCACGTCCGGCACCGACTTGCCAGCCACACGAGTGCACTGCGGGGGACGCGGGTTCTCCGGCCCCGTTGGCCTCGCCGAGGACTGCAGCTCTGACGTCGTGACTGTAACCCCGCAGACCCTGAGCCACAGCCACGCAGCTAAGCAGCTCCCACATTCCTGACCTACAGACGCCGGGACAAGCATATTTACCATTGTTTTAAGCTGCTAAGTCTCGGGGACACGTGTCACGTGGCGACAGATATGCCAGCGGAGACGTTATGTACATTTAGGATAAAATTTTCAACGTTAATGAAAAATCAAAATAAATTGGTGTTGCAGTGATTAAGATACTTTGGGGGGAAATCTGGCAGGTTTAGAACATTAAATCTTCCCATCAAATATGATGGTACGGCTTTGGGCGTCCGGGGGGCTCAGAAGGTGAAGCGTCTGCCTTCGGCTCAGGTCCTGACCCAGGGCCCTGGGATCGAGCCCCACGTGGGCTCCCTGCTCCGCGGGGAGTCTGCTTCTCCTCCCTCGGCCCCTCCCCGCCGTGCGCGCGCTCTCTCTCTCTCTCAAATAAATAAATACAACTTAAAAAAAAAAAAGGAAGATGGCGTAGCTTTCCATTAGCTGTCGTCTGTGGTCCTCGGTCGCATGTCACAGTGCTCTTCACAGGGACACTCATTCTTAAGGACTTTGCAGTTTCTGGTGTCAAAGGGAATAGATCCCAAAAAGGAAAGAATAAATAAAAATAAAGGAAACCAGAGCCTTTCCTCCCACTATGTTTTCCAGTGTATGGAGAAACTATTTAGTTTTGTTTTATTTTATTTTATTTTGTTTTGTTTTGTTTTTATTCAGAGAGAGAGGGGCAGTGTTTTATTTCATCTTAAAGATTTTGTTTATTCATTCAGGAGAGACACAGAGAGAGGCAGAGACGCGGGCAGAGGGAGAAGCAGGCTCCACGCAGGACTCGATCCCAGGACCCGGGGTCACACCCTGAGCAGAAGGCAGGTGCTCAATCGCTGAGCCGCCCGGGCGCCCCCCGACTATTAGTGTTAAAGGGAGGTCATCAGCCGCAGCCTTCCTCTGTACCAGCGGTCCTCTTCCTCACCCGGCCCCGTGGGGTTTCCAGGCAGACAATGGGTTAGCTGCAAATAGTGACCGTTTCAGGCCTTCTTTGCAGGTATTTATAGCTCATTTCATCCTCCCCGACGACCGACCGCAGGGCCTCGGTGTCCGGTGCTCATCGTCATGGCGACGTGCGACCTGCCAGCAGCTCCCGCGGAGGCCCGGTGCGGCTCTGGGTCCTCCCTTGACCGGGTCACAGAAACACCCATCACTCCCCGCCTTACTCAGAATCAACGGGTTTCCACTGGGGTAATTCTGCTTCAAGTAAAAAAAAAAAAAAAAAAAAAAAAAAGGAAAAATAATCGATAGGCTTTTGTGTTTAAGGAAGGACACCAGAATTTATTGACGGTATTTTTCAATATCTGTGGAGATAATCACGTGGTCTTCCTCCTTTGTTAACGCAGAGAATTTTATTAAATGGATTTCTTTTTAATTTTTTATATATTTTTTGGATTTCTAAATTCCTTTGTCCTCGGGGTACGGTTTTTCTCACATACACGCACTTCCTCACCCCCGTATCTTCACCGCGCCCCTGACGTGCCAGGCACCGCCGTCGACCCTGGGAGCGGGGCTGAGGAGGGCCGGAGCCCCTGCCCTCTGGGGGTCCCGGGGACAGTCTAGCCGTACGCACTGCTCACGCCCTCAGGAACCCGCAGTCTGTGCCACACTTGGCCTGGCACAGCGCTTCCCCCTCCTCCTGTCCCGGCACCGCTGTCAGGGCCAACGGGAGGACTCGGGTCCTCATTGCTGGGCAGTGCCCGCCCCAAGTTCTTCACTTAGGGGTTTCTGGGACCACTGTAGAGAAGTTTCCGTCCTTGTCATCCGTGTCTTCAGGTTTTTACATTAATTTGGGGGGGGGGTGGCTGCTGGCTCAGTCAAGTGGCCCTCTGACCCTTGTTGTGACCTCAGGGTCATGAGCCGGAGCCCCGGTCACCTTGGGGCCGGGCGTGGCGCCTGCTGGGGTGCTCTCTCCCTCGCCCTCTGCCCCTCCCGCAGTTTCTTTCTCCCTCTCTCTACAATAAAATTAATGAAATCTTCTTTATTTCTTTTTAAAACATTTTATTTATTTTATTCATGAGAGACACAGAGAGAGAGGCCGAGACCCAGACAGAGGGAGAAGCAGGCTCCATGCAGGGAGCCCGACGCGGGACTCGATCCCGGGACCCCAGGATCGCGCCCTGGGCCGAAGGCGGCGTTAAACTGCTGAGCCCCCCAGAGATCCCCACGAAATCTTCTTTAAAAAAATAATTCTAGTGATACAGGTTCAGACGGTCGCCTTTCACCCGCTTAGTGAGCCCGTGACATCTCACGGCTGTCGCTGCCCGGGCCGCACGGTCTCCGCACAGCTCCTGTTTCTCGTCTTTTCTCCCGCTTCCCCGCCTTTCTCTTCCATTTCTCCGGGGGTTCCCGCAGCTGCAGACTCGAGCCCTCCGACCGGGTGTCACGATCCTGCTCCGTCCCTTAACAGCTCTTCATGATTTTCTGAACGTTTCTGTGTACAAACCAGAAGCCTTCCCAAGTTACGGGAGGCACGTGTTCCCCCATTTTCTGGGGTTTCCGGTGATGCTCCGGAGGCCTCCTGCTCCCCGCGCCCCGCCTCCGAGTCCCTGCTCCGTTCCACGGGGTGCCAGGGTGCCAGCCGTTGCTCTAGCTCCCGGGCGGGGCAGGCCTGCTGGAGGCGGTGTCAGCGGAGGGGCGGCTGCGACCGTCACCACCGGCCCCCTGCTGTCCCCCGCTTTCCTCCCGGGCTGCTCCCGCCTCTCTGGGGCTCCGTCCCAGGGCGTCTGCGTCTCGGATCCCGCTCTTGCCAAGTTCTGGGGCTTCGGGAGCGACGATGGAAAGAAAAGGCGATTCTCCGCTCGCTGCGCTCAACGTTCGGGGACCCCGTAAGTCAGACGTGTTAACTGTGCTCCTCAAACCCGCTATTTTTCTTCTTCACTTTGTCACTTGGTTGTTTTCTTCTGAGAAAAGCGCGTAAACGCTCTGGGATCGGGAGTCTGGTTCTCATGGCATCACGGTGACTTTGCGCCTCAGGTATCTGCATCGTCGCCGCGGCCCCGGGCCTCCAGGCTCCGCGTCCGGGGGTGTCCCTGCAGCCCGTGCCGCGGGGCCGCCAGTGGCAGGAGGGGCCCCCAGCCTTCCGGCTCCGCGGGAGTGAGCGGTTCCACAGGGTGTGCGGCGGTCGTGCACTTGCTTCTCACGCACACGCTTCCCAGCGGGTCCAGGTGCTCCCAGCAGGGGTCATGCTGTCGCTGCCCTGCCACCAGCAGCCACCGCCGGGGGCGCCGGCCAAGCTTCATTTCACGGACACCGCGGGCACCAAACTCTTTACTCTGCGCGGCCAGCTGAGCTCCCCGACGACCGTGGCTTCGCCGGTGTGTCCCCGCACGACCCCCCGTGGCTCTCTGCCCCCATCGCTGGCGCCTGTCAGGTGCTGGGTGTCAGGGCAGGGAGGGGCTGGCTGGGGACAGCTCGTGGTGCCCTCCGTTGTCAGTGCGACCGCTGGCCTGCGAGCCCAGGGGGTCCAGTTCAGACTGGCCCGAGCCCGGCGGGTCCGCTGCTGGGGCTCCGGGGACCTGCGGCCGCCTGGCTCAGTCTCCCTCCCGAGCTTCCAGAGCTTGTAGGAGGCACGTGTCCCCCTCTGTGCCCTGTGCTTGGTGTTGACACGCGCCTGTTCCGTACGGACATCCTGGAGCTGTGTCCCAGCTGATCCCTCGCGACCCGACAGCACCTGCCAGCACCTGCCTTCTGGGACGGGCAGCAGCTCTGTCCCGTTCCCCACAGGGATGTCCCCAAGCGTCGTCTCCCCTTTTCTCTTCTCTTTTTTACACTTTCACATGTGCCAAATTGCACATAAATCTCACCATTTTAAGGGGTACGGTTCAGTGTCGTTAAGCACACTGGGCAGCTGCCGGCACCGTCCGTCTCCAGAACGTCCTCATCTTCCCAAATGGAAAAGCTGTCCTCGTTAAACACCAAGTCCCCACCCCCTCCTCAGCCCCTGCCCCCGTTGTATTTTCTGCCCACGGGAGTCTGAGCGCCCTGGGGACCTCGCGTGGGGCGCCTTACAGTGTGCGTCCTTCTGCGACCCGCTGACCTCACCGAGCATCACGCCCCGAAGGTCCATCCCCGTTGTAACCTGTCGGAGCTTCCTTTTCTCGGCCTAAGCCCGGCTCCGGCGGGGCACACACCACACTCCTCCCTCGCGGGGCCCCCGGCTGCTTGCACTGCGGGCACTGTGCACAATGCTGCTGCTCACACGGGCGTGCGCCCACCTGCTTGAGCCCCCGCACGGGAGGAGAGCTCGCACGCGCCCAGACGTGGAATCGCCAACCGCCCGGTGATTCCAGGGTAGTGTTTTCGGCCACTCCGTGCCGTTCCCCACAATCTGCCCCACGTTGCACGGCCGCCAGCGCTGCACGGGGTTCCGATCTCTCCACATCCCTGCCAGTCCTTTTTTTCTTTTTTTTTTTTTTATCAGTAGCTACCCCAACGGGGGTGAAGCGGTTTCCGCTGTGGTTTTGATCGCCGTTGCCCTAGGACCGGTGAGGTGGGGCATCTTCTCATACACCTGCCGGCCACTGATACACCTGGAGAAGAGTCTGTTCAAGTCCTCTGCCCGTTTTTTCTCAGGTGGTGGTTGTTTTGTTTTAGTCCCCTCTGCACTCTGGACAGTTATCCCTTACCAGGTACGTGATGTGCAAACGCTGCCATTCCGCGGGTTGGCTTTTCACTCTGGGGACTTGACGAACCCTAATTTACCTTTTTTTTTTAAATTTTATGATAGTCACACAGAGAGAGAGAGAGAGAGGCTGAGACACAGGCAGAGGGAGAAGCAGGCTCCATGCACCGGGAGCCCGACGTGGGATTCGATCCCGGGTCTCCAGGATCGCGCCCTGGGCCAAAGGCAGGCACCAAACCGCTGCGTCACCCAGGGATCCCTAATTTACCTATTTTTACTTTTGTCGCTGGGGCTGTGGGGTATCATCCATGAAATCACTGTGAGTCCAGTGTCATGAAGCTTTCCCCTGGGTTTTCTTTTTTTTTTCTTAATTTTTATTTATTTATGATAGTCACAAAGAGAGAGAGAGAGAGAGAGAGGCAGAGACACAGGGAGAGGGAGAAGCAGGCTCCATGCACCGGGAGCCCGACGTGGGATTCGATCCCGGGTCTCCAGGATCACGCCCTGGGCCAAAGGCAGGCGCTAAACCCCTGTGCCACCCAGGGATCCCTCCCCTGGGTTTTCTTGTAGGAGTTTTGCAGTCTTTTTTTTTTTTAATTTTATTTGTTCATTCATGAGAGACACAGATCGAGAGAGAGAGTGAGAGAGGCAGAGACACAGGCAGAGGGAGAAGCAGGCTCCATGCAGGGAGCCCGATGTGGGACTCGATCCCGGGTCTCCAGGATCACGCCCTGGGCCGAAGGCGGCGCTAAACCGCTGGGCCACCCGGGCTGCCCGTTTTGTAGCCTTCTGTCTTTGATCCACTTTAATTTTTGTATGTGGCACTAGGAGTTCAACTTCATCCTTTTGCACGTGCAAACCCAGTGTTCCCAGCAAGCGCAGACAGGACGGCCCCCCCCCCCTCCCGGAGCGTCTTGGTGCGCTGGTCAGCCCCCTCTAACTCTGCGAGCGGTGTGTGTTTTGCCTCCCGAAAAGTTTTGTTGGTTTTCCACACGTGGTTGCACGTAACCGTCTCTTCTTTCATGGCTTCTGGACTGAGGCTAGGTGAGAAAGGTGAGAGAAAGGCTGCCCCAGGCATGTGGAGTTCGTCCTGGTGTTGGATGAGCCGCTCGGCTTCTAGATCGGCTTCTACACCGCCGCCCAGCACGGTCTATCATAAACTCCACCTTCCCCACTGATCTGAGATGCCAGCTGCATCCTACACCCGGTGTCTGTCGGCATTTGGGTCAACTTCCAGACTCGCTCTTCAGTCCCGATATCCACCCACCACACGCCAGGGCTCCGTCGCTTT
Source organism: Nyctereutes procyonoides (assembly GCF_905146905.1). Classification (NCBI taxonomy): domain Eukaryota; kingdom Metazoa; phylum Chordata; class Mammalia; order Carnivora; family Canidae; genus Nyctereutes; species Nyctereutes procyonoides. The sequence continues at coordinate 738,954 of NW_026575111.1, forward strand.
GCTCACTGGAGCTCTGTGCCATGATCTCACACCTCTTAGGGCTGGACCTATGTTTATTTTTGTTTTGCCGGTTTGGCTTACTGACAAAGAGGAAAACATTTACCATCTTTTAAAGCTTATCGAATATCTAACATTTTTATCATTGATGACACCGAATCGCGAAACGCTTGAGGAGGACCCTCCGGGCTGGTGTCTCTTCCTGTTGTCAAGTCATATTGTCAAAGTTTCTCTCAAACAGGTGGCTTGTTTCCTGTCAAGCTTACTCCCGTTTCCAAGTTGGTCTTTCTCGTTTCTCCCCCGGAGTCTGTTTACAGTCACGCGGGCCACTGCTTTGCCCGCACTTGCGCGCAGCGTCTTCGCTAAAACCCTCCGCTGTGGGCGCCTCCTAGAGCTTTCTCCTGCACCGAGCAAGAGCAATTGCACGTCACCCGTGGTGCTGCTGTCAGCGTGTGCACATCCCTGTCGTTTGGCTGCTTGGGACAATTCTTCCAAGATGGCACAGGTCCCGTGAGGATGGTGACACACCCGCAGCTCCGCCTTGTTCTGCCTGGGACTGCTGTGGCTCTGATTCCTTTTGCTTCCCTCGCTGTTCTGCTCTCCTTCACGATAGAGGTTTTCTTCAAAGGTGCGGCACCCTTAGCCGTTAGCCAGCGTGCAGCGGGGCACCAAAACCACTGGCAACACGCGTGGCTTGGGGCTCAGGGGCTCAGGGGCTCGGGCGGCAACCGCTCCTGCTGCCTCCCACACGCAGCTGAGAGCGGCCCTGGCTGTGCCCACTGAGACCACCCGGCAGAACTCCCGATGGCCACCCTCCCACCCTCTTCCGTTCCGTGGGTTCTTGCCTTCTTCGGAACCTTCCGTGGTCACTGCGGCGAGAGGCCCAGAAGGCAGAGGTGCACACGCTTGCCCAGCCGCTGGCCGGAGGCTGCATGTCTGCAGATGCTCCCCGGGGAGGTCGCTACCCTTGGGTGGGCACCTGTCCTCACTACGTGGGGTGGGGCCCCCAGTGAACCTGCACGAGCACGGAGCTCTTGTGGGCTTGGGATGGGGGCTGGGGGGCTGGGGGACGGGGGGACGGGGGGACGGGGTTCACGCGGGCAGGCTGGAGGCTCCCTGGGAGGCGATGCCTGCAGGAGCAGAAAGAGGAAGGGCACCAGGCAAGACAGGCGGAGGGTGCCCCGGGCAGCCCCTCAAGGCTCCCGCGGCAGCAGGAGGGCGCGGGCAGCACTGCAGGGAGTCGGGGCCCCAAACCCGGGGCCTGCTTTCCGGCTCCCCCCAAATCCCTCCCCTCCGGCCACCCGAAGCTGGGGCTCGCCGGTCCCCGGGACCCTCCGAGGGCAGCGGGCGCCTGCCCCTCCCCGCCAGCGGCCCTCCGCACGCGCGTGTCCGAGGCACCCCCGGGGCTGACCGCGCCCTCGCTCCGTGGGGCCCGCGTGGCGGGGGGGGGGCGCCTCGGGCGAGCGCAGCCCCGGGGATGGTCGCGGCAGCTCCGCCGCGGGTCCGGGACGCGGGCGCGGGGGAGGCCGAGGCGGCCCGCGGGGGGCGCCGGCACCGGGGGGGGGGGATGCTCCGGGGGGGGGGATGCTCCGGGGGGGGATGCTCCGGGGGGGATGCTCCGGGGGGGGGATGCTCCGGGGGCCGCCCAGCCTGAGGCCTCCCGCCCGCCCCGCCCCGCCCCGCCCCGCCCGCTCGGGCTTACCCAGTCCTGAGTCTGCGGCCGCCGCCCTGCGCTCCGGGCCGGGACCCCGCGGGGCTCCGACGGCGGCGCTGCCCGGGCTTCCGCCGCGGCGCCGGCTCCTCCCCCGGGGGCGCGTCCGGCCACGGCTCCCGGCCGCCCTCGTCCTCCCGGGTCCGGGGCAGCGGGACCCGCCGGCAGCCGGCGCCCCTCCCCCTCCCTCTCCGCCTCTCGCCTCCGCCTCCCCGGGCCCGGCCCCGGCCCCCCGCCCCCTCCCCGGCTCCCCCGCCCGGGCCCGGCTCCCCCCCGGCTGCAGCCCGGCCGCGCGCCCCCACCCAGGGCCGCCGCAGAACCGACGCCCCGGGCCCCCCCCGCCCCTGTGACCTCAGCCGCGCCGCGCGGACCGCGCCCCCCGGGCCCTCGGGGGTCCGCTCGCAGGGATCCCGGGCCACAGGGCGGAAGGCGGGCGGGCGGGGGCAGCCCGGGGGCGGCGGTCGTGCTGCGGGGCGGGGCGGGGCGCGGGGCGGGGCGCGGGGCGGGGCGCGGGGCGGGGCCCACAGCGCCTCGGGAGTCCCCCAGGGGGCGGGCCCCAGCCTGGCGGAAGTTCCGCCGCGACCGGCCCCGCCCCGCCCCGCTCCGCCCCGCCGCTTCCGGCCCGCTCTGCGCCTGCGCCGCGCGCGGCCCCTCCCCTCCCGCCGCCCGGGGCGTGGCCTGCGTCCCAGGCCCGCGGGGATTGTGACCCGGCGCCGCCCGCGGGGCTGCCCTCGCGGGGCCTCGCCGCTCCGTCTCCCGGGGGCCTCCGAGGCGAAGGGACGCGGGGTCCTCGGCCGGAGCCCGGACGCTCGGCCTGCGGGCTCTGCGCTCTCCTCCGCCTCCCGCCGCCGCCCCCCGCGGCACCCCCGCCCTCCCCCGCGGCACCCACGCCCCCCCGCCCCCAGCTGCCCCCCCCCGCCCAGCGCCCCCCCCGCCCCCAGCTGCCCCCCCGCCCAGCGCCCCCCCCGCCCCCAGCTGCCCCCCCCGCCCAGCGCCCCCCCGCCCCCAGCTGCCCCCCCCAGCGCCCCCCCCCCCGCCCCCCGCTGCCCCGCCCCCGGCCCCCCCCCAGCCCCGACGCTGTCCCCGGGACGCGGCGCGCGGGCGCCCGGAGGAACGACACGGCGGGAGGGCGGAGGGCCTGGGCGCCCCCCAGGTTTATTAGTGTCGCGTCAGCACCTTGACATAGTCCACGTGGTCACATACGTGACAGGTCAGAGTCTGTTCCCCAGGAGGCTGCGTACATCGTCATGTTTTCCCCTTAAAAAGAAAAGAGCCCCTGGCGACACACGTCCTAGAAACTAAGGGAGGCAGGAGGCAGGCGGCAGGCGGCAGGCGGCAGGCGGAGCTGGAGCGGGGCCGCCGCCGGGTGTCCCGCCGGGTGGAGGAAGGGCGCGCAGGACCGCCCGGGAGCCCGGCCCCCAGCGGGGAATCTGCTCCAGGACAAGGGCGGGCCGAGGGGAGCCCAGTCTTCCCGTCTGGGGGTTGGACGGCGCAGCAGGGCCATCCTCGGCCATCCTCGGCATCCTCGGCCACTCCCGGGGCTGGGCCCCGACACGGACTCAGGACACGGGCCCGCACACCCCAGGAGGCCCTGGCCCAGGGGGCGACATGGGAGGCGGCAGGGGCCCTGCCCCGTGGTGATGGGGGGCACGACCTGCGAGCCCTAGTTCATCTGGTCGCCCAGCGGGCTGGGAACCCTCACCCCCAGGGGCGGCTTCCCCCAAGGACCCTCAGCCCCCACCCCCCACGTGCTGGTGGCGGCACCGGCTCAGCACAGATGGCTTTCACGTCTGCGTCATCTTCCTCGGAGGGACAAAGTGCTTTTACATGGATCCTCAGAACAGTTCCATGAGGTAGGCAGGGGAAACGTGACTGTCCCTGTTTAGCCATTGGGGAGGCCGAGGCACAGGGGTCTGAGGCTGTGTGCGCCAGCTCCTGGGCCTGGGACAGTGTGGCGGGTGGGCCCCGTGGCACTTGGGAACAGGACAGACTGCAGCTGGGCTCTGGCGGCCCCGGGGCCGGGTGGAGGTGCTGTGCGTCCCCCCCGCAGGTAGGACGTAGCCATGGAAGTGGACGGGAGGTGGGTGCGGGGGAGGTGGACCCAGGAGCACGCAGCCCACGGCGGGTGCTGCCCCCTTGGTCCCTTCCATAGTCAGTCCTGCTGCTGGAAAGCGGACTCAGGAGCCTCCCGTCCCTCCTCCCTGCTGAGTATGACTCTTTGGGAAGAAACCCTGAGGAGCAGCGGGGACAGGGCCGGGAGGCTCGGGGTCCCAGGGCCTGCTCCTGAGGGCGGCTGTGGGTGGACACCACACGGGCTCCTGCGGCGTGGGGGCTCAGCCGCCTTGTCCCAACTCCCAACCCCGTCCTTCCAAGCCGGGTTCTGGCCCAGCTGCGGTCAGGGGAGGAGTCCAGACCCTCATGGGGAAGGGCCTCTGCCCACAGGCATCCCTGAGGCAGGGCCATACAGGAGGTCCGGCCAGGACCCTCCGACCCTGAATCGCCTTGGGGACGGAAGTACACAGGTGGGTCACAGGTGAGAAAGCGGGTCGTCTCTCACTGCCCCGGGGTCAGACCTGTCCTCTGGAAGAATGGGAGCGGCCGCAGCCTGCCCTGCACTGGGCACGGTGCTCTGGGCGCAGCCTGGGTGGCCCCCTGGGTGGGCTTCGGGTCCCGGGGCCACACCTGCCAAAGGATGGGAACTGGTGGGCTCTTTCTGTGCAGAGTGGGGGTACGTGCTTGTGGGGGGAGCAGCGGGACTGGGCTGGACTGTCTCCTGCTGCAAGGCGGGGGTGACGCGCCACCCAGGGTGGGATCCACACCCAAAACCTCGCTCTAGGGAGCTGGGCCCCAAGAGGTGAGAGCTCCCTGCCTCTCCAGGGTCCCTCCGCGCCTGGCGCCTGCGGTCGGGCCGCCCAGGCAGCAGGTGGACGGCGGAGGCCGAGTGCGCTGGGCCGGCTGCGGGCCGCTGTGCTTGCTAAGTCTGGGGCGGGGACAACTGGCGGAGGAAGGGAGGAGGCGTAGTGCGGGCTCAGGAGCAGCGGAGGGCGGGCGGCCCGGGGTGAGGGGGTGGAGGGCCGGGACGCGGGGGCAGCGCTGGCTGGCTCTCCCCAGCCCCGGGGGGCCGCTGGGACGTCAGAAGAGCAGTGTCTGTTTGGCAGCTACATTATAACATGTATTTAAAAGCATTAAAAATATCTGCTACTATAAAACCTCCGCTGCCCCGCGAGGCTGGAGTTTATTGGGAACCACGAGTGGGCGGTGCTGGGGCATCTCCCGGCTGGTGGGCGGCTGGGCCCAGCCTGGCTGCCGGCCTCCCTGGTCTGCTCGGGGCGCCCCCAACAGGAGGCCGGCCCCCAGCCTCCGGCAGCCCGTGGATCTGTGCGGACCCCGCCTGACCCCAGCTCCCTGAGGACGCAGAGTCCTGGCTTTCAGGAAGGACAGGACGCGAAGGTGAGGACCCTTCTTGCTGGGGGGCTCGGGAGGTCCTGAGGCCGAAACACACCTTTCGTGATCCTCAGAGCTCAGCACTGTCCGCCTGACCTCCCACCCCGCCGGCACGTCTGGTTAATGAGCAGAGCAGTTAGCGGGCTCCGAGGGCGGGAGCCTCCCCAGGAGTTTCCAGGTCGCGAGCACATTCATACTTAAGACTGTTTCTCTTTGTTTGTAAGGGTCTCTGTGGTAAACTGAAATGTTAACAGAAAAGCAGCTGGGCCCTCCTGGCGCTCGCCGTCCAGGGCTTCGGGGCAGGGCTAGCAGGTGGACTTGGAGTGTCCGAAGATGCAGATGGGGAAGTGCTTGACGTGGGAGGACCACTGGGCCGCCAGCTGGAAGAACTTGACGTCGTTCCACTCCACGCCGTCGATGAGGACTGCGAGGACAAGACCGCCTGACCCGCCTGCCCACCAGGCCCCAGGACCGGGCTGGAGGAGCCCAGCACCCCCGGGGCCCCGGGCTCCTGGGAGACACCCGGTGGCAGTCCACCGGTGCCGGCCGGCTTCTCCCGGCCTCCGGGGACCTGCTCGTCCACAGCCCCTCCACCCCAGCAGGGGCCTGGCGACTGCGTTCAGACACCCTCCACTTAAACCAGAAAAACAACAGAGGAAGGTGGAGCGGTTCTTGACTGCAGTGGTCACCAGGCTCAAACTCACGAAGACAAGTGTTTGGGGCTCCATGTTCTGAGTTAATTGGTTGTAAAATATCTTCTATAAAAAATCTGAGATATACAAATCAATCTTAAAAGAATGGAAAAGAGGGACGCCTGGGTGGCTCAGCGGTTGAACGCCTGCCTTTGGCTCGATGTGATCCTGGGGTCCCGGGTTCGAGTCCCCACATCAGGGTCCCTGCAGGGAGCCTGCTTCTCTCTCTGCCTGTGTCTCTGCCTCTCTCCCTTTGTGTCCCCCATGAATAAATAAATAGAATCTTAAAAAAAAAAAAAAAAAAGAATGAGAAAGATTGAGAAATCATTTCTCAGAAATTAAAAAGCTGTCCCTCTGGTACGAGTGCTTTATCCACGCAGGTTCGGAGCTTCGACTACAAATGTGCATTTTGTAGCAAAGCATAAGTGTTCCCAGAGGGGAATTCTGAAAAGCGCTCCAGCTTCCTCTGGTTTCCTTTCGTACTTTAGACAGAAGCACCGGGGACTGGGGTCAGGGACCCAGCTCCCCACGGCCCCCCGCTGAAGGAAGCACATCTGGACAGGTGACCTCCCAGGAGTCCCGGGAGCCCCCCCGAGGTGCTCACCCCTCAGCATGTTCTGCTGGTGCTTGGCTGTGCAGATGAGGCGGCTGATGCCCTCGATGCACTGGCTCTTGGACTCCACGTCCTTGTCCTTAGTTTTCTTGGGCAGAAACATCACTGGGAAGGAAAGGGCTGCAGGGCTCAGCCACAGCCCTCGCAGCCCTGCCGTCCTGAGCCCCCCCCCCACCGTGACCACGGCCGCCAGCCCTCCCGCCGACCCAGGCGGCCTCTGCTCACTGCCTGTGGCCACGGTCAGGAGCGGCGCCCTGACCCGTGGTGACCTCGGGGCCTGTGTGGCCGCCCTTCCCGTTACCCCGACAGCCAGCCCACCGCCCCCACCTCACCCTTCTTGTTCTTCTCCTTCGTGACCACGGTCATGGACATGGTGGGCGTGGCCGCGGCCTCGCCACTGCTGGGCAGCCTGCTGACCTGGAGAGACCGGAAGGTGCACTTGAGCGTGTTTTTGGTGGCAGGCAGGTCCTTCTTCTCCACCTCTCTCTTCCTGTCTGCAGGCGGGGCTGCCGTCCAGTAATCCACCTGCAGCCCCATCAGCTCAGCGCCGACGCCCTGGCTGCGAAAGCAGAGGGGGCCTCACTCCTCCGTCCTCGCTCGGGGGCTGGCACGGCGGGAGAAGGTGCCAGCTGGCGCCCGTGCTGCTCAACGCCGGCGAACCGCCTGCGGCAGCTGACCAGCACACGGGAGCCCCGGCCTCCGGGGACAGCCCAGTCTGTGCCTGTGGGTGGGCACGGTCGCGATGCTGAGATCCCCCAGGAGCGCCCGGGACTGCCCCCCGCCTGCTCCCTCAAGCCACTCCTTGGAGCCTGGGGGGCCAAGGTCAACCAGCCCCATCTGAGGTGTGGTCCCCACGGGACTCGGGGGCAGCCCCATGAGCCCGCGCCCTGCCGACCCCACCCCACCTCCGGCTCCTGCCGCTTCCCCCTACACCCCATCTGCGTGCAGAGCACCCCCCAGCTTTACTCCTGTGTGGTTTCGTCCCTAGTGCCACCAGGGCCGGGGGGCCGAGGGGGCCACACCAGGCCAGGACCTGGCCCTCTCCCAAGTCTCGCAAGCCAGCAGGGCCCATGCCACCCTCACCCAGGGGGCACCTCATCCCAGCAAGCCCGTGTCTTCCCCAAGGCCGTTCTGAGCCCCCTCCGGCCAGGCTCTGGGCTTGCTGGCGTCGGGGAGGTGCGGCCGGCGGCCGTGAACTCTCCGCGTCCTCTAACCCGGGGCCCTGCTGCGTCAGGAGGGGGTGGGGCGCCTGCCTTGTGCGGCCACCTTTACCTGGGGGAGGACAGGCCCCCGCTCACTGACGGGGAGGAAGGCGGCGTGGGTGAGGCCTCCTTGGCCGCGGGAGACGTGGACGGTGGGGTGGATGAGAGCATGCTGGAGCCCGAGGGGGCCGCGTCGTCAGAGTCACCTTTGGGAGGGAGTTGAGCAGGGCTGAGCTCCGCAGGCCTCTGTCCGCAGAGCAGCCCGGGGGGCTAGGGAGGAGTTGCCAGGGCCCCCCGAGGGCAGGGAGAACCGGGTTACCTGACGTGGCTGAGGACGGTTCCACTATTCCAACCTTCACCACCTGGAAGGCAACGGGACGCTGGCTGGCAGCGTGGCCCTGGCCAGCGCTGCCCCCGAGTGCTGGGGCCCCACAGGCCGGGCGCGGTCCTCCCGCCGTGGGCCACCTGGCTCGCCCCACCCTCCCAGGGAGCTCGGGACGCTGCAGCACCGTCCCAGTTCTTCCTGTCGTCGGAGCGGAGCTGAGCCCCCGCTGGCTACCGCCTGCACGGTCGGCCACGGCATGGACCGTGCCACAGGACCTTCCCAGTGCCGTGGCCGTGCTAGTGACCCTGTGGAGCTGCGGCACCCTCCCTGGTCATCCTGCACACCCGGGCCGGGGCGCAAGGCCCACACTCCAGCCCTCAACAAACCATGAGCCCGTGGCTGGCCTGGCCCAGATGTCGGTGGGGTCAGGGCACTGGTGTGAGGGACCCCTGCCCGGTGAGGTGCCTGCTGCTCCAGACCCCATGGGGGCTGACCTGCATGGGGACTAGGTGAAACTAAGGCTAATTGATTGTCAGCCTCAGTCATGTGACAGGGTTTGGGGCCTCTGCATCTAACGGGCCAGGACCCTCCTGTCGTCACAGAAGATTCCCCGAGACGGGCTGCCCCGGACTACCTGGTTCCCAGGAGGGCCACTAGCTGCCCTGACGCCTGGCCAGGGTAAACGGCCGCATGGACGTCCTGCTCTGCCCGCTGGCCCCCTCTGCCAGACTGCCCACGGCTCCCGCAGCAGGTGCCGCGGCTGGAGGCCCCGCAGGGAGGGACCCGGCTGTGAACACCTGCGGCCGTGGCCCGGCCCGGCCCGGAGCCGCTGCTGAGCCGCTGCTGATCCCCAGCAGTGGGAGACACGCAAACCTCCCGATTTACAAAGCCCACTCCCTGCTGAGCAGGCTGGCGGGGTGGAGGGGGTGCGGAGCTCCTCGCGGACAGAAGCAGCCCTCTGTGACCTGTCCTGGGACCCTGCTGGCCCAGGCGCCCGCCCACAGCCGAGTGCCCACAGTCTGACTCGGGCCGTGTGCCCAGGATGAGCTGAGCTCGGAGCACCGAGCCCTCGCCTGCAGGGGAGCGGAGCTGGGGGCAGTGATGTCCTCGGGCCCAGCCCTCAACGCGGGAAGGAAACGAGATTTCAGATGGGGGAGATTTAAGGAGTCCTCAACTCACACTGGTGAAGGAGCTTCTAGAACACATCAGGTTAATGCAAAACCGGGCAGTATGAGACAGTTTGGCAGGAGCCCCACCCAGGAAGTACTCACCCCTACGAACGGGATGAACTTTTGAGAGGATTCTTCGTCAGGGCTGAGAACAAGAGACACAGAGTTACCTCTCCCCGCCCGAGGCAGGCAGCACCAGGGCCCGCTCCGCCCCTGCCAGGCCCACGCCGTCCCCGCAGTGCCTGGCCCAGGCCTCTGACCCTCGGTCAGCTCTCAGCTCTGCAGGAGCCCAGCTTCTTGGGGGGATCTGCTTCTCCATCCCAGGCGCCGATGTCTGGGCCCGACTGCCCTTCTGCTAACTCTGCAGGCCCATGCTTCTGCTCAGCCCCAAGACGGCAGCTTGCCGCGTGTGCCCCAGGACCCCCCAGGGGACAGTCTGGCCTTCCTCCACCAACTGGGAGCGGCCAAAAGCCAGGGTGTAGAGGCTTTCTCCCAGTCTAGGTAAAGTCCGTGCCAACTAGACAGACAGGTTGGGCAATTCCCGGGGTTCTGGCCTCAGGGATGGGGTGCACACGCTGCGCTCGGACACAGTGCCCTCCCAGAGCAGCCTGGAGCGGAGACCGAGGCTTTGGGGCCGTGCCTCTGTAGGAGGCCAGGCTGCGGTGCAGGTTCTGTCTGGACTTGGCGCCCCACATCTTCGGGCAGGGCCCTGGCCTCCCCGGGGCCGCTGATCACCACCCATCCCCGGGCAGAGGGCCGTCGGGGAGCGGGGGACGTGGCAGCAGCGGTCCAGGCCAGGGCCAGTCCTGCAGCTCACCTCTGCAGCTGGCTGTGCAATGACTGGTCTCCACCTTGGGGCCCAGGCTGTGGCCTGAGTGGCTCCCCCGGGGTGGGCTGGGCCCGGGCACCACAGTGTCTCCGGGCCTTGGGAAATTCCCCAGGGCAGGGCCAGTCCTGGGCCTCCTGTAACCTCAGAGAATGGAGGAGGCACCTCCATCCTCCCAGCTCTGCTTCTTCTGTCTCACGCCCCCGAACATCAGAGCTCGGCGTCGGAGAGCAAATCTTCCGCAGGTGGCTATGCACTGGCTGTGCTGTGCCCACGTGCTGGCTGGAACGGTCCCCCAGGCACGGGCCCTTCGGGGAGAAGCCTCAGCAGCACCCCCGGCCCTGCCCTTGTGGGCACAGAGGCCGGCACCTGGCCAGCGCCGCCCATGAAGTGTGTGCAGAGGCCAGCCCGGAACGCACACCCAGCCCAAGGCTGGTCCCAGCGGGAGGTGCCGCCCTCGCCCTGTGGCACCACCCATGGCCTCTCCTCGGCACCGCCCATCACACCTCCAAAGACCTGGCAAGTGTCTTTGGATAAAAGAACCTACAGATCTGGGCTGTCCCACTGAACGGGGCCACATCCCCAGGCTCTGACCTGAGGGGAACAGAGTTTATCCACAGATAACACAGAATTCGAACCCTGTGCCTGGGCCGGCTTTCGCATGCGAGGTCCTCATGGGGTCCCCAGCCCAGCGCGCGGGAGGCTCCAAGCCCGGGGGTCCCGGGACCCTCCCACGAACAGCACGCAGAGAGACAGACGAAGGCCTGGAGGGCCGCCAGGACGCGCCATCACACAGGGACGTTGCTGGACTCTGAGAAGCCAAGCTGAGCCTCTGAGCCATGCAGACAGCGTTCAGCACTCGACACGCGCCCAGCGTGACAGGGGTGACACCGGCTCGCCACTGAGACCTCTCCACCTGCCCCCGGGACGCAGAGGGAACACGCATGTTCTGGGCGGGACAGAGGCCGGCACTCCTAGGCTCCAACGCGTGGCTCCGAGGGGGCCCTGGGTCTGGCTCAGGAGACCACGCGGGGGCAGGGACACTGGGAGCGCGGAGCTGAGCGGCGCCGGGGGCGTCGCGCCCCCGGGCTGCTGTTGGGTTGTACACAGCAGGTGGGTCTGAGGTCCCGCCGGGAGCTGGGTGCTCCACGGGGGCAGGAGGCCGTGGGGCCCCGAGGGCCATGTCCACTGCCCACCCTGTCCCGAGTCTCCCGGCCCCTGTTTTCTGTCACATCAAAGGCTACCCGCTGACCTCCTGGTCCTGGGCTCTAGGGTGGCCAGCACGCTGGGCGTCCATGGGGCTCCACCCAGCGTGTCTGGAGACCCCACTGCAGGTGCCGGTGTCACCACTGTGACGCAGAGGCAGGGCCAGGGCCAGGGCCCCCTGAAGCCCGGGCCTGAGGCCGAGGAGCCAGCCATGGGAGAGACGAGAGGCCGTGGCCAGGCAGCGAAGCAGGCTGCGGGCTTCTGCAGGTCCCCGGCAGCTCGAGCAGTGGACGGGCACACCTCGGCTGGTCTTTCTCTAGCTCACAGAGGCTTGTTTAGCAGGACAACAGAGAACTCGGACCCTCCCGCCCGCCCTGTCTGTCCCAGGGTCCAGCAAGGAGGCTGCCCGGGGCCCAGGGACCCTGTCCTGGATGCACTCCCCTGGACGGAGAAGCCCAAGAGCCAGGGTGCCCAGTGGGCAGGACCCAGGACGGGAAAGGGGACCCCAACTGAAGGGGCAGCTCTGGGGGTGCCCCGGACTATGGCTCCCAACACCCAGGCTTTCAGGGGTAAAGCTGCCCTGGGGGTGAAAAGCCCTTCACTGCACGTGGGGGTCTTAGCGGTCTGGCCGTGTGTCCAATTGAGCTGCAAAGCCGGGAAACCCTCTGTGCTGCTCTGTCCTCTCCGCAGCCCCGGGCGCAGGGCCGGAGCCAGGCTGTGTGTGCCATCTGGGCGGGCTCCCCACCCTTCTGCCTACACACCCCCATGCGTAGGACCAGCACCCACGCTGTCCTTGAGTCGGTCAGCAAATACCACGAGCCGGGACAAAAGCCCACACGCGGCCAGGGTGGCGTCGGTGGTCAGAGGCGTGTGGGGAGACCCCAAGCGCCTGCTTCTGCTGTAAGAGGTGGTGGTGCCCAGGGCTTTGGAAACAGGCACTCACGGAGAGGCTAACGTGGCCACCTGTTCACCTCAACCTCTGGACTGGCACGGACGGAGGACCGCCTGCCCGCTCTGACGTCCAGGCCACGGCGCTTTGCGCTCCTTCCACTTGGGTGGGGGGCGGAGAGCAAAGTCCTGGCTGGGGGGGGGCCTGCCTGACGGGCGTCGCCCCTGCTGAGCCCACGAGAGGCAGGCGGCCGGGAGAGTGATGCACCCCACCTGCCCGCACTGCTAAACAGCCCTAAAGACCAGCCTGGGGACAGGGGCGCAGACCCACGGACAGCGGTACCTGAGGGTAAAGTCAAAATGAAAGTTCTTTTTCCTTTTCAGAAAGCCACCAAAAGAGAAAACACAGACACGTTACTAAGCGCTGAGGAGCAGGACGCAGCTGCAGGCGTGGGATCGGCCGCCACAGCCCTCGCTCCGGACAGCCCGGCGCGGTGAGCTGGGGCTTCAACCGCACTCCCTGTCTCCCACCCCGGGACAGCCTCAGAGCGTGCCGCGGGCGGGGGCCGAGACGCGTGGCCTCGTCTGACCGGCTGCAGAGCCGGCCTGTCCCCCCTCGGCCACCCCCCCGCCCCCGCGCCGGCCTGGCAGCCAGACCTCTGCCCGGCCTCGACTGTCCTGCCCGCGGCGGGGCGCGAGCTTGTCCCCGGGCCGGGAAGCCCAGGTGTTGAAGGAGCCGGGGCCTGCGCTCGCGTGAGCAGCTCACCGCGAGGACGGGGCCGTGTGACAGCTGTTCTTTTGACCTTTATTACAGGGAATCCCGACATACGAGATAGAGGAAACCTGACCAGCTCCTTCTAATTCCTCTTCTGCTAATTCACAAGGACCTGGGACTGCCGGGCCCGCTCAGGGCATTCCCCCCAGCCCAGCTTGGGCTCCGTCCCCCGGCCAGCCAGGTCCGTCCCTGACGCTGTCCCGAGGAGCCGCCGCCGTGCTGCCTGCGTCCGTGCCACGGAGCTGGGGCCCCCTCCCTCCCCCACGCCCTGCCCTGCCCAGCGCCCGGGGAGGTACCTCTTCTGCTTGTAGGTCAGCATGGCCTCCGCAATGGGCAGCTGGTGGGCACAGTTGGCACCTGCGATGTACTGTGTGATCCTCGACACGATGTCCGGCGTGTCCTGCACTGCAGGAGAAGGCCGGGCAGGGTCCATGGGGTGTAAACGCTGCCCCCAGGCCACCCAGTACCCAGCCCGGGAGCAGCGGCACTGCCGGGGGCCCCCTGCCCTCTATCCTCAGGGGGTCCCGGGCACAAGCAGCAAGGCTTCTCCAAATCCCTGGGAGCCCTCGCCCAGGCCCACTGGCCAGCTGGCTCCGAGGCCCATGGCGGCCCGAGGGGAGCACCCGGCTGAGGCCCTGCTTCTCCTCGGGGAGGCGTGGCGGCACGGATGCCAGGGCAGCCCCACCCGGCCGGCCGGCCTCAGGCCTCACCGGCGCTCTGGGCCTCCAGCTTGTTGAAGAGGTCTCTCCAGGCCAGGTCTTGGAAAAAGTTGTTGTAGCGGTAGTCCACGGAGCCCAGGTACCTGGCCACGGGGTGGGAGCCTGCGAGCCGAGGGGGGCGCGTCAGGCGGCAGGCTCGCCCTGCGCCCCCTCGAAGCCCCTCCCCGCTCCTGGTGGACGGGGGCGCCTCGGGGCCCAGGTGCGTCCTGCAGGCCACAGTCGGTGCCTGGGGGCCGGTGAGCCCCCCGGGACTCCGCGCTTTCCGAGAGATGGCCGTTTACCAATTTCATAATAGAACCAATCGTGTAAGCCAACGAACGAAGGGTCGTGTCCCACGGGGCTGGGGAACGCACAGCCACCCCGCTCTGTTCCCGACAGCGGCATCGAGTCAGCCTGACAACGGAGCGCAGGCCGGCGCGTCCTGTCCGAGCCCCTCACCCAGCGGGATGATGAGGAAGCGCATGTAGCCCAGCCAGTCGGGGGTCTTGTGGGACAGCTGTTCCACGAAGAGCCGCAGGACGGCGCTGAGGTAATGCTGAGCTCCCGCCACGGCGATCTTCACGGGGGTCGGGGGCTGGGAGTTGCAGTTGCAGCTGTCCAAGGGCGGACAGAGAGGGACGGGTGCGTCAGGGAGCCGTCCTTGCTGCCAGGACCCCCCGCCGGCCCGAGCAGGCCCTGCGGCCATGGGCACTGTGCTGGGACGAGGCGAGCGCTGTGCCCCCAGTGCCACACTCGGGCAGCAGCTGCTGCAGCCGCTCACGACCCCAAGAGGACCGCCAACGCCCGGGTCCTCCACCCCAGACAGCGGGAGCCCTGGAGGGGCGCCGGGCCTCACCCAGCAAGGCCCCCTCGCTGCAGAAGTCCTGCCACTGCCCAGATCTGGACAGAAGACCTGGCTGTGGGGAGCCTGTCGGGGCCCGGGACAGAACCGCAGGCAAGGCCGGGGTGTAGGGGCCCCGACGGACGCCGTGGCCGCTGGACTCACTATCTCTGTATCCTCGAGACGATGGTGCTGAAGGCCGCCTGGACGTCAGCTGCGGAGCACGTGCACACCACGGGGAGGGTGTGCCTCTGCAGGACTTCCGACAGGAACTGCGAGGGCGCAGCGAGCCTCAGGGCTCCAAGCAGCCCCGCAAGGCCCGGCGCTCCCCGCTCCCCCCAGCCAGTGCGGAGGATGCCCGCCACCTCCCCGCTGCGGGGGGACACCTGGCCCCTGCCCACCCGCCCCTGCCCACCTGCCCCTGCCAGTCGGAGGTGTTGACGAGAATGATGTTTTCAGGGAGCTGGTCATCAGAGATGAGGATGTGGTTCAGCTGGTCATACACGGTCTTCCTGGGGATCTGCAGACACAGGGCCCATCCACCCTGGAGGGGGGCCTGCCGCAGCCCCTCACCCGCCCCGCCGAGGCCCCCGCACCCCAGCGGCCGCCCGGGAGTGCTGGCTCGGGAACTCAGCTTTGCTTCAGGCAGAGGTCACTGGGCTGAAGGCCGAGGGGCCGTCCCAGCCACGAGGCGCCGGGCCCAGCACCGGGCTGGTCCTGGGCCACCGCGGCCTCCGCCCACACGCTCTCCTGGGGCGCGCACCTGCAGCTGGCTCCTCGTGTCCGGGCAGCGCTCGTTGTCCAGACTGTTGGCCCGCTCGTTCTGCGGCCGCGCTGGCTGCCGCTCCTTCAGGGACGTGCTCCGGCCGCGGCGGCCAGCCTGCTTCCCCTCGGACCTGTGAGGCGCAGGACAGGCTGGGACAGCCCCTCGGGCTCCCTGCTCCACACACGCGGTGGTGGGGCAGGTGGCAGGCAGCGTGGGCGCCTCTGGGGGGCCGAGGGCTGAGCTGGGTGACGCCCACCCTCGGCGCACGCGCGTATGGCCTGATAAAACACGTGAGGGCCGGCTGCTGGAACCACAGCCCCAGAGGGAGGGCGCGCAGCCGCAGCAGCTCCGCTGTCCCTCCAGGGCCCGGCCCCCCTGCAGAAGCCCGACAGGGCTCGGGCAGGAACGGACGTCCTGGCTGCAGTGGCAGCACGTGGCCCACTGTGGCAGGGAGGGGTGGCCCGCACGGCGGCACAGGGCTGCCTGGGAGTGTGGCCAGGTGCCCAAAGGAGGTGAAGAAGAGCCAGCCAGGGAGCACATCCCGGGAGGGGCTCAGGTGACCCCAGACCGAGCGAGACGCAGTGGGGCGGGACAGACCCCGTGGATGTCCTCCCTGGGAGGCTGCATGGGTCACTGCAACTCAGACCCCCACCTCTTGGATGAGCGCGTGGGGGGCAGGGGCCTGGCCCCACAAAGCCCGTGTCGGACCCAGCGCCACCGCCTGGGCCCTGCTGCGCTTGACCACACCTGTCCCCGGAGCCACCCCGTGGGCTCCGCGAAAGGCGTCAGGTCCCGGGACGTGTGGGATGACAGCAGGGGCCACACCTCGGCCCTAGAAGGCCTGCTGGCGGCTGGCTACAAACAGGGGTGGGGGTCCCGGGGGACCTCCGGGGTGAGCCCAGAAATCTTCGAGCTTCTAGGTGTTTCTGCTCAGACGGGACCATGGCCCCCACACTGGCCAACAGCCTCCCCAGGGCATCCTGTCACCTGGTGGATGGGATGACGAGGGACTCCGTCTTGGTGATCCGCCCGCTGGGCGGCAGCTTCTCGGTGAACACATCCAGAGCGGAGGTCTCCACCTCGGGGCTCTCCTCGGGCTGTGCAGGCTGCTCCCCGGGGGTGGGCGTGCTCTGAGAGGCAGAGAAGGGGGCCCGCTGGGGGTGCGCAGCCCACAGGCCCCTCCCCAGGCCACAGCCCCTGCCCGAGGAGCCCTGGTTTGGGGGTGTTCAGGTGCTGTGGCCGACAGCTCTGCGGGTGGCACCGAGCTGACTCCACCTCCTACCACAGGGCTGCAGGCCTTGCTGCCACGGGAGCCCAGCACCAAACTGCCCCGAATCTCCCCAAAACCTGCCCTGTGGTCCTCACGAGGGGAACAGGAGCCAATCAGTGTTCATAGGGCTGGACAGCAAAGCAGGGGGATGCCCACCATCCTCCCAGAGCTTGGGTGAGCCCAGGGGGGCCCTGACCTTCCCTCAGGGTGGGGGGTGAGCCCAGGGGGGCCCTGACCTTCCCTCAGGGTAGGGGTGAGCCCAGGGGGGCCCTGACCGTCCCCTGGGGTGGGGGTGAGCCCAGGGGGGCCCTGACTGTCCCCTTGGGGTTGGGGTGAACCTGGGGGGGGGTCCTGATTGTGGTTCTTGCTCAGATCCTGGGAGGTGTGAGCTAAGGACCCACACGTCAAGGGGTGTGGCCTGCCCCCCAAATCACCGTGTAAGTTTGCTCTGTGCTTGAACAAATGAATGTGTCCCTCGTGCTCACATGGGTCACCGTGTCAGAGACGCTGTCGCTTGGCTGCCTGCCTCCCAGGGCCCGAGTCTTCTCGGGCACGTCGGCCTGTGTGGACAAGGCGGGAATCAGGATGTGTTCGGGGGTGGGCGGCTGGCTCACCTGGGGCAGGGGATCTGGGCTTGGGGGCAGCCTGGGAAGATGGGTCGGGCTTTCTCAGACCGCAGGCTCAGGGTCAGCCTGTGACAGCTTTGGACCTGGGTCACGGAGCGTGTGCTCAGCAGCACCTGAGCGACCCAGAGAGACGGGCAGACCACCCCTTGCCTGAGGTCCCAGGGGAGGGCGGCTGTGGGGTCCGGTCTGCTTACCGGACTCGGAGGCTCCTTGTGGCTCCGGACGCTGTGGATGCTCCCGATCTCCGTCTGCGAGCTGGAGTGTGACAGCCCCTCGAAGTAGGGCCTGGGTGTGGGGACGTAGAGACGTCACTCTCCAGAGCCTCCCCGCAGCGAAGGCCGGGCCACAGTGCTCGTGGGAGCCGGCGGCCACACGGAGCTGGGGAGAGGCAGCCCCGGGGGGCCACGAGCACCGAGCAAAAAGCAGCCCTTCTCAGCTCCCAGCTCAGCCCACTGGAGAGGACCCGCATCCTGAAAGCCCCCCGCTCCTGGCCTCGCCCTGCACAGGGCAGCCGGCGGCAGAGGGTGGTAGCTCCACCCGGCGGTCCTGCAGGAGGACATGTGGTCGGGAACCTCGGGACCCAAGGCAGCTCCGGGAACACGAGAGCACACGCAACAGGGCAACAGGGGCACATGAGCCGGACCCAGTGAACCCAGGCCAGCCTGGCCGGATGCCCCGTCCCCAGCAGACAACGGGCAGAGGTGGAGGGACGGAGCCTCACAGAGAGGGTGGGCAGGGCTCGTGCAGTCTGACAAGGCCACTCAGGGACGTGCGAGGGCAGAAGGACCACGGCCTGAGACGGCCACGCTCACCCGCAGGGCTGTGGGCACCAGCTGGCCAGGAGCCTGCTCTGCAGGTGCGGCCAGCAGCAAGGGCCACACGCGGGAGGTGGCCTGCGATAGCCGTTCGGGGGAAGGCGGCAAAGCCCCAAGCGCCTGGACGGCCTCGCTGGCCCTGCCGGTGGCTGACAGCTAGAGCACAGCCCACGGACACCACCCGCCTGTCCACCACGGCGGCGGCCCCAACCACCGGTGCGGGTCAGGCTGGAGGCTCAGCAACCACAGAGAGCCCACCTCCCGCGTGTGCGTCTCTGTCTCGCTGACTTATGTCAAAAAGTTAAAGGGCGCCTGGGTCGCCCAGTGGGTGAAGAATCTGCCTGCAGCTCAGGTCACGATCCCGGGGTCCTGGGACCGAGCCCCATGGGCTCCCCCGCGGGGAGTCGGCTTCTTCCCCTCTCTCTGCCCCTCCCCCTGCTCGTGAGTGCGCGTGCTCTTTCTCTCTCTCAAAGAAATAAATAACATCTTTAAAAAAAAAACACATAAAAAACAGAACTAGAACGCCAAGGATCTTCTGGACTCCAAATGGCCCCCACTTGGAAACCATAGGTGGGCCAAGCGTCCCCTCACCCCACAGGGGCTCCCCCAAAACTGGGGCCTCCCGTTCGTCCTGGGCTGGGGTCACATGCGCTTCTGCGCTCTCCTGCTCCTCGGGGACGGGTGCCAGCACTGCACACACGCTCCTCCCAGTGTGCGACAGGGATGCCCTGCGGTTCCCAGCACCCTGTCTCCCCGGGAAGACCCCGGACCACTGTCCCTGGACGGAGCTCTCGCCCCTCCATCTCGGACACCACGGCCCCTTGCAGGGACGACCCCGATGCCTCCTAACTGGCCTCCTGTCATCATGCTCCCAGTGGATTCCAGAGAGATCTTTCCAGAATGCAGGCATGACCCTGTCACTTTGCTACATCTCTCCCTCTACAAACACCGCGGACCCGGGCAGCCTGCTAGGATGCGTGCCTCCCTGCCCTCCCTGAGCCAGAGCCCATGTCCCCACAGCAGGCTCTGCTGTGACCCCATGTTCCCAAGTGCACACTCCGCTGTGGCCCCCTGCAACGCGTCGAATGGCCAAGGGCTTGCCTGCTGGGGCCTGGGGCCGGGTGGCAGACAGAGGCGGCAGGTGTGCTCACCTGAGCTTTGGCTTGGGGGTGCTGAGGACACTGTCATCGTCCTCCAAGTCAGGGCCACTGTCGCTGGGGTTCTCCATGTCCAGCGTGTCATACAAAAGGTCCAGATCCTCCTCCGCCTCCGGGACATGCTCTGCAGGGTCCTGCTCTGAATCCAGGACCTACAGTGAGGTCAGACGTGTGAGGACTGCCCTGGTGGGGTCCCCCTGGCAGGACAGACGGGAGGGGCACACGGAGCCCCCAAGCACCCTCTCTCCAGCACGTGCCACCAGCCTAGTCCTGCTAGACGCTGGGGTGACCTTTGGGACCTCTGGTCACCAGGCACTGGGCACGGCACAGACATCCTTCCCCTCGTGACTTGTGCTTCAACAGAGAAACGCACAGCAGCAGTGCAGGGCAGTGAGCGCCACCTGGGACAGGCCACCACTGCCACCACGACTCGAAATGCCTCCCTCTGCAGGGCGTCCCCAGCCCTCTCGCTGTCCCCTCCCAACCACTGCACCGCCTTCCGCCGCCCTGCGCCCCCCTGCGCTGGCCGCCTCCAGAACATCACAGAAAGGGAGTCACACAGCGGGCGGCCTCTGTGAGGGGCTCCTCCCACCGCGACGTGCGGTCTGCCCCAGCACCGTCCTCGCACAGCCCGCCCGGCCGCCCTGGACGTGGCCCAGGCCTTGCCCCGGCCTGGACGGGGGATTTGGGCCGTGGACAAAGCTCCTGTGCCCGTTTGTCCCTGAGTCTCGGAGCGACTCCTTGGACCTTGCCCAGGACTGCTGTAACTGCTGGGCGGGCGCAGTTAACGCTGCGAGGAGCGGCCAGGCCGGCCTCCAAGTTTTCTCCGGCCAACAGCACGAGCTCTGACCGGCCCCCCCATCGGCGGCCTCCTGCCCTGTGGGGTCACGGCTACCCTTCTGGGTCTCGTGAGCTTGCCCGTATCTTCTCAGGGTCTTGGGACCATCCAGGCTCTTTTTCAGAGAAAACGTCTAGTGAGAGCCTTTGACCAACTGCTGGGCGGGACGACTGATTTCTCATCGGGGTCGTCTCTCTTCGGGGTGGTGAGCGTGCCTCCTGTCGTGCGGGCGCTGGTCCCTCACCGGGAGCCACAAGCACGAACACCTTCTGCCCGACGGTCACTTCCTCTTCCCGGCCGTGGTTCGGAGCACAGAAGTTTCTACGTCTTCACGTTTCCGGCTCACCGGTGCTCGCTCGGGCCGCCTGTGCTTCCGGCGTCCGATCGAAGCCACACGGCACGGCGGGCCGCATCACCCTCCTGAGAGTTCCATAAGGTAAGCGCTTACGCTGGGGCTTCGATCCACTTGGAGCTGATGCTTGTCGTGGGGCGAGGCAGGGGCCCGCCCGCACCCTGTGGCGTGTGAGGTCTGGCTGTGCCGTCACCGTTCGCCGGAGAGCCTCCCCTCCCCCGGTGGACGGTGCTGACGTCCCTGCTGGTGACTGGCCACGCAGAGGGGTTTCGTTCTGCCCTACGGTCTTACTAACTGGACGTCCTCGAGAGCGCCTGAACGGGGGAGCGGCGGCCTTTCTACTTCGTTCTTTTTCAAGGCCGTTGTGTTTCCTGCGGGTCCCCTGCTTTTCTCCGCGAGCTTGAGGACTGGCTGGTGAGAAGGAGGCAGCTGGGGATCTGCCGGGCCCGCGGAACGACCTGCAGATCGAGCTGGGGAAACCGAGGCTCAGACGGGCCTGACGGTGGCGCGGGCGTCTGAGGAGGGCGGCCCACCTGCTGCTGCTCCCGAGAGACAGCCCCGTGCCCGAGGGCATGAGCGTGAGGTCGAGTGGCCGCCACAACCGCATGCGGCGGGGACACTCGGACGCTTACACGCCGCCTCTCCCGGGGGGGCAGAACCCGCACAGTATTCTCCTCTGCCCGTGTTGGAAGGAAAACCAAGGCATTTTTCTTCAGGTTATAAAAGGTCTGCAGGGCAGCCCGGGTGGCTCGGCGCTTTAGCGCCGCCTTCAGCCAGGGCTTCATCCTGGGGACCCGGGATCGAGCCCCGCGTCGGGCTCCCTGCATGGAGCCTGCTTCTCTCTCTGCCTGTGTCTCTGCCTCTCTGTCTCTATCTCTCTGGGTCTCTCATGAATAAATAAGTAAAATCTTTAAAAAAAAATAAAGAATAAAAAATAAAATAAAAATAAAAGGTCTACAGACCCATCAAAGCAAATCTGGAGGGGAGACAACAGCTCAGGGCAGGAGCCCCCCTGACGCAGGTGCCGACGGCAGAGGCCGTGCGTGGGGCGATGGGCACGCAGAGGCGCCTGTCTGCCAAGAGCCGAACGCTGCCCTACGGTGCCATCGACCGAGAACCCACAAGAAACATGGAACTCGTGGTCACACCACCGAACGACATCCAGCCTCCCTCCCGGTCTGTTGGCGGAGTCGTGATCTGAGAGACACGCAGGTGGCTCCGCTCAGCCTGCAGGGCGCCTGGGGACGGCCACCACCCGCCTGCTCTGGCGACAAGGACAATGGGGCCCGGGGCCGCGGCGGAGCAGCAGAGCCAGGACGCCACCCATACGCCGCCCATATGCCGCCACACCCCGGGCTCAGGGTCGCTGCAGGCCTGGGGGTCCAGGCGGGGTCACTCACCTCGTCGGACACTTTGAACCTCCGCAGCAACGCCACGACCTTCTGCTTGAAGTTTTGTTGCTGGAGACAAGCAGGACAGAATCAGAACCCCAGGGGGGCGGCTTCCCCAGGAGGTCGCGGCGGCGGGCGGGCGGGGGGGCACGGCATCAGGGCGCGCATGAGCCCGGCTCTCGGCGGCCGGCAGCGCTGACCTCAACCGGCGCTGGGCTTGGGGACAGGCCCAAGGCAGAGCACAGTCCCAGAGCCAGCCAATGGGACCCGGGGGGCGGCCGGCCCTTCCCGAGGCACCCCTCACCCCAGCGGGACTCCGGGTGGGCAGGGGGTGGGCGGGGGCGGCAAGGGCTCCGCAGAGAGCCCGAGCTCCGTCCGCGCCCCGTGCTGCCTGGGCCTCCGAGGCTGAGCTCTGGCCCCTGAGGGAGGCAACTGCCCTCAGCCACCCTCGGCAGGGGTGTGTGTCCGTGAGACCCCACGGGAGTCCTATGCTCCCCCCCGCAGGCATCAGGCCCTGGAACCGAGGCTGCCGCAGGCACTGCCACGTTCCACCTGCTGTATCAGGACCAGGCCTCGGCGTCCCAGCTCTGCCAGGGCAGCTGCCAGGGGGTCCTGGGGGTGGGCTTGTGCCCCACGCCCCCCGCCCCATGGCGCAGGCCGGGAGCCCAGTGGTGGGCGTCCTGTGACGGGCTAAGGCCTCTGCCTGGAGCTCTCCTGGAGGAGAAACCCGATAGCCCCGCCAAACCCGGGGGCCCGTGCCGGGTGAGCCAGACGCTGACCGGACACGAGGGCCTGGCCTCGCACAGGGCTCGTCTGGCACGGGCGGGAGTGGGACAGCCTGCCCAGCTCTGCGCGTGGAGCTGCCCTCGGGGACGAGCACGGGGACCCCCCAGGGAAGCTCCCACTGACTGTGGCCAGCGCCTCGCGGCCCGCCTGCCTCCGCGCCCCATCTAAGAGGCGGGGCCTCAGGGAAGCCAGCAGAGCCGGGCCCTGGGGGCCCTGGGCCGGCCGCCCCATTCCCGACACCTAGTCTTGGGACACCCAGTGCCCGCCCCCCCGGCCCAGGGCCCCGGCCCCCCACCTCCACCCTTCCCCAGTGTTAGTAAAACCAGTTTCCACCGACCCTGGTCATGGACGCCGTTCTTACTATCGATCGCCGCTGCTTCTTGGGCTTCCCCACATCGAAATCCTCCTCGTCCAAGTCCTGGGGAGACAAGCCACAGAAGCTGGCGGACGGCACCCCCAGAGCACCTAGGGCGCACAGCAGGGCCCCGGGGCCGGGAGGAGTCTGCCCACACGCGTTCAGGGGCCGAGCTCCCAGCCCCCACCTCCCCGCCCGGGTGCCCCGCTCCTGCCGGCAGCTCAGGAGGGTCCCCGGCCGTCCGCTGGGGGCTGCGCAGCTGCCGGGAGCCCCGAGGGCGGCATCTCCCACCTGGCCGCGCGGTCCTGCGCGCCAGACCCCAGGTTACCTGCCCTTGTACGGCATCATCACTGGCCTCCTGCTCAGAGGAGAAGCTCTCGTACTCCTCCTCGGAGTAGTTATCTATGGAATGAGCAAACGGAAGGGGGAGTACCGCGAGGTTCCGACTGGACTGGTGTTCTAGCAACGAGGCGGTGGCCAGAGGACGGGCCCCGGGGCACGCAGGGAGCTGTGCGCAGCCCCGGCAGGCCGACTTCAGGGCGGCGGCAGGGCTACGCTTCTGCACTCCCACGGTGCCCGATGGACCCCAGATGCTTCTGCCTGGATCTCACGCCCAACTGGGTCCCCTGTGTGCTCTCCCACACTCCAGGGGGACAGGGGCCCCCCACGTGACGGTGGCAACAGTCATGCCAGGACCTGTGCCCAGACCTTGGAAGGCACTGCAACCAACCCGTGACCTGCTGCCTACGGCTGAGCTCGCACACCCGCAGCCCAGGCTCCCAGGGCACGCACGAGGCCGCCTGTGAGCTTGGAGCCCAGAGGGAAACCCGTGGGCCCTCTCAGCCGCTCGCCAGCTCCTCAAACCCAGCAGGATGGGGGCCAGGAGGTAGCGAGAGGCAGCTAAGTAGAGGCCACGAGCAGCGGCACCCACCTGTGGACTTGGCCTTGGGCCCCGCCTGCATGGCGCTGTCCTCATGGTCTATGGGCTGGCTGGAGAGGGAGAAGATCCAGATCTCGGCCACCTTGACCGAGGCCTCCTTGATGCTGCTGCAGAGGCTCAGCACCTGGCCGCCCTCAGAGGGGTGCTGCATCACCTGCGGGCAGGCCTCAGCTCTAGAAGGTGCCCTGGCACAGGGCTGGCCCCCAGCAGGGGCACGTGGCGGGCGGGAGACCTGGCCGTGGGGCTGGAGGATGACAGGGGGACAAGACTCTGGGGGTCGGCGCCAGGCTCAGCCACCAGGGACTGAAGGCTGTCAAAGACGGGAGGGTCCGAGCCCACCTGTCCAGAGGCTGTGGCAGGAGCACGGTGTGTGAGGCTGTGCCTATGGGCCACCAACCTCTGGGATCCGCGTCCAGGGACCTCTGTCCGTGGGGTACCAAGCAGGACCGGCCACCAGCACGGGCTGGGGGTCTCGTGTGGCAGAGCCAACACCCACCCGGCCGGCCCCCCCAGGCGGGGAGTCCTTGGAGCCATTCCAGTCGTGAGAGATTCAGGCAGGCCAGGGACCGCGCGCGGCCCGTGCCCCTGCGCACCCCCACGCACCGACGATGCCCCTGCAGGCTGGAGCCTCTGGGCTCACGTGAGCAAGTACAGATGTTGGGATTTCATGGGCCATATTGTTTTTAGTTTCAGGTGCCAACTCTTCAGTGGAGCACAAAAATAAACTTTTGAGAAAGCTAGTGACACCCGCTAAGACGGTAATACCCTCTTAGAAGCCAGACAGGGAAGGTGAGCCAGCGTCCAGATGCACCCCTGGGGCCGTGCGTGTGTGGAGGTGGAGGGACGGGGACGCTGCCACGGTCTCCGTCCCTGCACCCTGCACACCTGTGCCACCTTCCTGAGGGGACACTGGTCCAGGGGCAGTTAGGGTCTGAGGGGAAACAGGAGGCCTGCAGGCTGGAGCAGGTGCTGTGGGCCTGGGGGTCCCGGGAGCAGGGCTGAGAGGTGCGGGGGGCACCCTGGCTCCACATCCCCTGCCCTGCGCCCAGTGAGCACCAGCGTGGCTCCGCGTCCCTCGACGGCCCTGAATCCAGCCCCATGACGGTGAAGCCCCCGAAGCACAAAGCACACCGATGGCCTTGGCCGCCCTTCTGCCCAGGCCCACCCTACGCTCCCAAAGGCCCTGTCAAGGCTCCTCCTCCCCAGCCCCATGCCACCCACATGTCAGGATGCCAGGTCCTCAGCGGTTCCGTCTTCATGAGCTGCCCTCGTCTCCTGACCAGGGAGCATCCACACCACCCCCGACCCACGGCAAGCGTGTGCTGCCCACCCGGGCCACCCCCTGGCCAGGGTCAGCGCCCACGGAAGGGGATGTGGACATCCCGGAGGGACCAGCCAGGGGCGGAGGCACCTGCGGGGACACCCTCCAGACCCACCCCAGGCCAGGGGGCACCATCGCAGAGCCCGGCCACACCGGCCGTCGGGTCAGGGCGTGATGAGGGGCCGGCTCACCTCGGCCATGTTGATGGAGCCCGCCGCCAGCGTTTTGTAGCCCAAGATCGTACGGTTTTTGTACCGCTTCCTCCGCTGCAGCATGATCTGGAGCTTGTTGCCTTCTCTTTTCAAGAAGTGAGGGTACTGCAGAGAAGGGGAGTGACGGCTGCCACCCGTGCCAGTGGCCTCGCCAGCCCAGCCCCAACGAGCCCCAGATGTTCGCTCCTCGCTGCGTCACTGTGTGCCTCAGTCTGGGCAGATGTGAGCAGCTGGCCAAGGCCTCCGGGTCATCGGTGGGGGCCGTGGTCGCCAGCACCTCTGCCCACGAGGCGGACTGCAGAGGGTGCGACCCTACGAGTGGCGCTGGTCCACGTGGCCCGCGCAGAGCACGACAGGGGCTCCTGCGAGAGCAGGGCTCGTGTGCACGAAGGGGAGGCTCGCTAATTCACTTCTCGAAGTTCACACACTACACCCCTGTGCATGGCTGTCGAGCGCCCCCAAGCCCCGCACTTACAGAGGGAGCTGCACGTTTTGCAAACGACACTCTGATAAAACTGATCCCTCGGAAGAAGACTTCCAAACCCGGCAGCTCCCGTGGTGGCACCAGAGCTGGAGTCGTGTGCCCCCTGCTCCGGGCACAGCCAGGCCAGGGCAGGGAGGGGCGGCGCGGGAGGAGATGGGAGCTGGCACACAGCCCCGCCTCACACACTCACGAGGAGAGACGGTTTTGAACAGGTCTGAGGTGGGCTGACACAAGTAGTGTTCGTGGGACGCCCGGGTGGCTCAGCGGCTGAGCGTCTGCCTCGGGCTCCGGGTGTGATCCCGGGATTCGGGATCGAGTCCCCCATCGGGCTCCTGCGTGGAGCCTGCCTCTCCCTCTGCCTGCGTCTCTGCCTCTCTCTGTGTTTCCCATGAATAAATACATAGAATATTAAAAAAAGAAAAGTCCAGCATTCATCTCTACAGCGAGCGCGTCACACAGACCAAGCACGCCTGCCGAGTCTAAGCAGCACCCTCCTTAAAACAACTGTGCCCAGAGGAGCAGGATGCGGGCCACGCGGGTCAGCGGGGGCTGGTCTGCCCCCACCCCCACCCCCACTCCTGGGCTCGGAGGGCGGGGGAGGAAGTCCTGGCCCACGCTGGGAGGGGGGTGCCCAGGGCACTGAGCCCCTGTTCATCGCCAGCATGCCCGGTGTACTTCCAAGGGGTCTGAACTCAAAACTGAGGTCCCATATATTTCCCCTCACCTTCTAAACACTGGAATGAAATGGCCTTTTTTTTTTTAAGTTTATTTAGATTATTTATTTAAGTCATCTGTACACCCAACGTGGGGCTCGAAGTCATGACCCTGGGATCGCGTGTCCCATGCTCTGAGCCAGCCAGGTGCCCCCAAATGGCCTCTGGAGAGTGAGTTTGGGGCTCACCACACCCTTCAGCGCGGGACGGGAGGGAAATCTGGAGCTCACAAGGCTGCCCCATCTCTAGCCCTCAGGAGTAAAGCAGGACCCAGGGGGACACCAGAGCCGGCTGCTGCCCCCGCCCCGCCCCGCCCCGCCCCGGTGCCAGACCCACCTGCAGCGAGAAGGTCAGCGCCAGGTCGGTCTCCACTTGTCCACTGGGGGGCAGCACAATCTCATGCGACCGCAGGATCCGCTTGGAGCCCTGGGACAGAACAAGACCTTCGGTTCTCAGGGGGGCATCTTGCGGGGAAACCTGCTCCCCTACAACTCACAGGGCGCAGCCGCACATCAGGGGGTGGGAGGCAGAAGCTCACGGATCCCCAAAGGCACCGCTGGGGAGATATGTCAAGAGCCTGAAAATGTCCTCATCCCGTGACCCTCCAAGTCCTTCCCCTGGATGATCAAGACTGGTCACTGCTACATTTAACGTAACCACCAAGTATGCAGCAGTGGGGTGGGGGTCACGGGATAGGGCTGGGGTGGGGGAGCCGTAATGCCTGGAAGAACCGGCGTGCGAGACGCCAAGCGTGTCTGAGAACGTGGACGGGTGGAGGCAGCCGCCTCCCCGGGGAGCAAAGGTGGCCAGAGGTGTGATGATGACAGGGTGGCTGCTGAGTCGCAGGCCGGAGACGAGGCCCTAGAAACGCGCCCGAGGACACTCACATGCATATATGACACACGTGCTGTGGCACGACGAGCCCGCAGGTGCCCAGGAGGGGCGACGCCCTGAGCAGCCCGGTGCGCGGGTGGCCACTCGGGATAAACGTGCAGCTCCCCACCTCCAATCCTCCACCAAAATAACCCCCAACGGGTCGAGACGCTCCCCACGGGCCTGTTTCACAGACGCTGTCCCACGTGCCCGAACAGCATGTGGCCCCTCGCATGGGGGGCACCGACCTCCATCGCATTCAGAGCGGCTACCAGGGCACGGGTGGGGGGCTCCTGCGGGCCTGACCCACATGAGGGAGCAGAGCCGCAGGGCTGGAGCGGGGTGCGGGGCCAGGGGTCGCAGACCCATGCCAACGGCCGGCAGGGTCCCGGGCACAGGGACGGGGCGCCTCCCCTGGGCCTCACTCGGTGGGCTGCTCCCAGCCCGTGTGGCACCGCGCAGCGCCCCGCGTGGGGTCCCGGGCTCTCCCAGGCCCTCTGGCCGCGTCCCCCCGACCTCGTCCACGCCAGGTCCCGTCGTGGAGTGCTTGCCTCGGAGGACCCGCGGGCAGGCGGCAAAGGTGAGGTGGGTCCCCGAGCCTGCGTCCCAGAGATGGTGGGGTCGGGGGCCGTCGAGGATGGGGCCCAAGCACGGGTGGGCCACTCGTGTGCGAGGTCAGGGGCGGCCGAGCTGCACCTGCCCCAGAGCCCAGGGAGGCCCGGGCCCCTCCCCGCCAGGAGGCCCAGAGCCGGTGCAAGCTACAGGTGGCCTCGGGCACGCTGGGCCCCCGTGGGGCGGGTCCCCGTGGCCCCGGCACGCAGCCTGCACGCCTGGCTTTGATGAGAAGTTACGACAGCATCTTCCATGAGGAAAAGGATCTTTGGGTCTTTACATGAAAGACGCTGGCGACCGACGGGATCACTAACGGCGGGGCTCACGCCTCCCTGAGCTCTCCTGCGGGGGAGCCCAGGCCGGCGCAGAGGTCAGGCTGCTCCTGGAGGCCCACCACAGCCCTGTGACCCTGCACTCGGGGCCCCGGGCAGCCCCGCAGTCCGGGAACGTGGGCTCCGGAGCCTGGGACTGAGGGCGAGGCAGGACGTCTGCCCTGTGGGGCGGACGGTCTGGGGACCTGAGGCCCGGCCCCTCCTGTGGCTCAGCTGTGGGGGCCACACCAGGGGCAGCCAGTGCCCGTGACATGGCACTGGGGGAGGGGCCTGCCAACTGGACCCCAAACCTGTGGGGGAGCCCTTGAGCACCGGGCCACAGGCGGCACCCCACGAGCGGACAAGGGCTGGGAGCCACCTCCTGATGCCACCACCAGGAGCAGACCTGGATCTGGTGGCCCTGAGAAGGTCGAGGAAGCACACGGCCAGCAGGAGCCCTCCCCACGGTGGCGGGGTGCTGGGCAAAGGCCGTGCGGAGGGCCAGGGGCGGCTGTGAGTCAGGTCCCCCCGGACACACTATTTGTGCCGAGGCAGGAACCTGTGAGGACCAGGAAGGGGAGCGGAGCGGGGCTGGGCCGGGCCTGGGTCAGAGGCTGGTGGCAAAGGGCCAGCGTCCAGTCCACTGCATGCACCGGGGGTGGCCGGGCGGGCCCTGCGCCTCAGTGCCGCCCCAGGAAGGCCCGTCTGCAGGTGACCTACACACACGCCATTCCCTCCACGCTCCTGAACACGGGGCTGCCTGCCCTTGACGGGGGCAGGACCGCGCCCTGGGTCTGGGCCAGTCCAGCCCCGCCAGAGCACAGCAGAGGCGGGCGCCCTGGCTCCTTGCACGGTAAGGCTGGCGGCGCAGCTGTGCCCACTCCCACTCCGAGGCAGCACGGGCGCCCGGCATGTCAGCCCCTGGGACGGTGGCAGGGGGACCCTCACCTGCATCTTGACGGCAATCACCACCGAGATGAGCTCCTTCTCCAGCTCCTTGAAGACCACCAGCTTCTTCAGGGTCAGGCTGCACAACCTGCAAAGGGCAAAGGCCTGCTTAGCAGGGACGGCTCCCTCCCACACCTGGAGCCCTAGGAAGGCCCCGCCCTCGGGAGCTCCCGCCTCAGATGCAGATGTGGCCATCACACCTCCCAGGGACCCTTGGCAAGGACTAGGGCCACCCTGCAGGAGGCGGGTCTCCCGCTGGTGAGGGCAGCTCTACACAGGCCTATGGGCAACAAGAGAAGGGCACACAGATCAGGTGCCCCCAGGGACCAGGCACCCCCGGGACCAAATATCCCGAAGGACCAGGTGCCCCCAGAGACGAGGAGCCCCCAGGGACCAGGATAACCCAGAAACCAGGAGCATCCAGGGACCAGGACCACCCAGGAACCAGGACCACCCAAGGACCAAGAGCCCCAGGACCAGGAGCACCAGGACCAGGAGCACCAGGACCAGGACCCCACAGGGATCGGAGTACTCAGGGACCAAGAGCATCCAGGCCAGAGCCCCAGGGACCAGGACCCACAGGCCAGGAGCATCCAGGACCAGGACCACCAGGACAGAGCCCCAGGCCAGGAGCACCCAGGGACCAGGAGCACCCAGGGACCAGGACCAGGCACCCAGGGACCAGGAGCCCCTAGGGACCAGGAGCACCCAGAGACCAGGACCCCACAGGGATCGGGAGTACTCAGGGACCAAGAGCATCCAGGGACCAGGAGCCCCCAGGGACAAGCGGCCCCCAGAGACCAAATGCCCTGAGGGACCAGGTGCCAGCCTCGGAGCCCCACCTCAGCTTCCAGAGCACAGGCCTCTGCCAGCCCCGCCCCAGGCCCGACCCACTCACCTCCACCCTGACCCCACACGGGTGCCTGGGTCTCAGGTCCATGGCCCCCACTTGCCCTGCCCCCCCCCCGCAGGGCCCCTGGAGACACCACCACCACCTCCCTCAGCCCCTGTGCACACCCCTGCCCCCAGCGCCCGAGTTCCCACCCCGGGGAGCTTCCCCTGGGCCCTCACACTGCTGGGTCACCACTCTGAGTGGAGGGTGGAGGTGGGGCGTGTGGGCCCTGCCGGGGGAAGGCCTGGGGACATGCCTACACTGTGTCCCCCGAGCTCCGTGGGGCACCTTCCCCTTCACTGTGGCTGCAGCACCTGCCTTGCAAATGCAGCACACAGGACCTCAGCTGCACGAAGGCTCCTTCCTGGGGGCAGCAGAGCCGTGGCAGCCCCTAGAGGAGCCCACCTAGAGCCCAGGCGGGGCAGCTCGGGGCGTGTGGGGTGCCACACAGCCCCTGGAAGCCCGGCTCGCTTTCCCACTCCGGTGCCAGCCTGCTGCTCACAGGGTCGGGGCCACGCACCACCCACACGTGCACTGACGCCCGCACAGCTTCAAGTCGCCATACACCTGTCCTGTCTGGGAAACCCAGACTCTCCATGCCCACCTGGGCTGTCGCTCAGTCCCCAAAGTAAGCATCTGAACCCCAAGCAGCAGGACAGATGCTGACATGGCCAGGACGGGGGTGGCCCATCCACTGACATCAGGGACTCCCCACTCGGTCTGCCTCAGAGGAGGCATGGGGTCACGTGCACCAGAAGGAAGGCCCGGGCCTATCAGCTCACATGTCTACATCCAGGTGGCAGGGAGCGACGGGGTGAGGCCAGGGAGCTCAGGTCTCGATACGTCTGGTCAACTGTACGGCCTTGGAACGTTTCACGGGCTCCCTGAGCACTTGCCAGCCACCCATGGAGCAGAGACACCCGGCACCATCCTACGCTTTCTGTGGAGACCCCACAACCATCCTGGGCACGGCACAGAGACTCCACTGCCATTCGGGGCATGACGATGAATGTGTTTTATTAGATTCCGTATTTGTCTATTTGACCTCCATTATTTACAGGGCCGACCGGCAGCCAGGACTGTTTACATCTCCCCCGGATCCAGAGCCCATAGTCTGAAACCCTCATTATCCAACCCTCAACACCAACCTAATATGCCCCTGCCCTACACACCCAGGCCAGGTGGCAGACAAGTAGGGACAGCCCTTGGGACCTCAAGGTCCACCGGAATGATCCCAACCAGCCAACCCTAAGCTGTTTGCCCTATGCTGTGCCTTGCCCGTGGAAACCCCAGGACAGGCTCGGGTTGGGACTCTCCCTGGTGCCTCCCCATGGCCTTATGGACAGGGGACGGTGAACAACTCTCTGCACCGTCACTCAGTCACCTTTATAAACGAAGACCGGCACAAACCACCCACTCCCATCCTGGGCCCGCGGCCAGCCTGTCACAGTGCAGCACTCTGGGCCACTAGGAGGATGATGGTGACAGCATGTGCGCTGGACTGAGCCCAGGGGAGCCGGGAGATGGACACGAGGGCTTCCCCAGGCAGCGAGGCACCTGACTCGGGACGTGTCCCTGACAGCCCCTGACACGTGGGCACCGAGGGGAGGCCCAGCTCGCTCTGCCCATCAGGCCACCCCGACTCGGCAGGAAACAAACTGCGAAGGAAAGAGCACGGAGAAGGGGGTGGGGCATGGGGGCGAGCGTCCGTCAGTGCGGGCCGCGTCTCAGCCCCAGAGGAGCACCAGCTTCGAACAACTGCAATTGTGGACTCGACCAGAAATCAATACTAGAGGGCACCCGGTGGCTCGGCGGTAAAGCAGGTGACTCCTGATCTCGGGGTCATGAGTTCAAGCCCCACGCTGGGTGTGGAGCCCACTGAAAACAAACAAAAAGGAATCAATAGTAGACAGGTGGCCGGAATGCCAACCACTCGGACAGTGAGGGGCACACGGGCCCAGGAGGAAGGCTCAAAGGATCCAGAAATACTTTGTGCCAATCAAGCAGATACGAATTGAGCCCGGGGGAGGCAGCCAAAGCCGTTACTGTGCACGCTCACGCCAGAAAGTAGGAAAGGCCTCAAGTGCACAGTCCGAGCTTTACCTCGAGACGTCAGGAGCACAGCAAACCGAACCCAGGGTCAGTGGAGCGAGGGAGTCACCAAGACAAAAGCAGAAACCATGAAACCGAAGACAGAAAAACAACAAAGAAATAAAAAACGGGCAGCCCGGGTGGCGCAGCGGTTTAGCGTCGCGTTCAGCCCAGGGTGTGATCCTGGAGACCCGGGATCGAGTCCCACATCGGGCTCCCTGCGTGGAGCCTGCTTCTCCCTCTGCCTGTGTCTCTGCCTCTCTCTGCATCTCTGCCTCTCTCTCTGTGTCTCTCATGAATAAATAAAATCTTAAAAAAAAAAGAAATAAAATATAAAGTGTTAAAAAAACTCGTTCTTTGGGATAAGCAATAAAAGTGATAAGAGCTCTAGTCCAACAGAGAAAAAAGGAGAGAGAACAAAATCACGAGCATCAGGAAGGGAAGGAGGAAGATCACACAGGTCTCCCAGGGGCGAGGCTACAGACAGGTGCAGGGCTTGGACACACCGCAACCATATGTACTGACATGTCACAGTGCCCTGAGGCCACAACCTGCCAGGCTCTCCAGGATAAACAGATCATCTCAACAGCCTAATCTACCGAAATAATTGACTTAGTAGTTTAAAACCTGAAAAAGACAGACTCCTGGGTGGTTGAGCGTCTGCCTTTGGCTCAGGTCATGATCCAGGATCCCAGGATCGAGTCCCGCATTGGGCTCCCTCCAGGGAGCCTTCTCCCTCTGCCTGTGTCTCTGCCTCTCTCTGTGTCTCTAATGAATAAATAAAATCTTAAGAAAGAAGAAAGAAAGAAAGAAAGAAAGAAAGAAAGAAAGAAAGAAAGAAAGAAAGAAAAAACCTGAAAGAGAAAACTCCAGGTGGATTTAACCAGATATTGAAGGATGAAACAACAACAATTCAACACAATATCTTCCAGAAAAACAGAAAAGGGAGGAATATTTCTCAACTCATTTCATGAGGTCAGGAATTACCCTGATACCAAAAAAAAAAAAAAAAAGAATAAAAGAAAAAAAGAAAGGAATTATCCTGATACCAACACCAGACAAAAACATACAAAAACAAATACTACAAACCAATATCCTTCTATGAACATAGACATAAAGACCTTCAACAAAATAACAGCAAACTGAGTTTATCATACATAAAAAGGGATGAGTGATACACTATGACCAAGTGAGGTTTGTTCCAGGAATGGAAAGCTGGTCAACATTTGAAACCAATCAGTGTAATTCATCCCAGCAACAGACTAAATTTAAAAAATCATGAAATCTCCTCAGATGATTAAAACTGGACAAAATTCAATTCCACTTATGATTAAAACTCTTGGTGAACCAGGGCCAGAAGGGAACGTCCTGAATGGCCAACATCACGCTGGCGGCAGGATGGAACACCCCCTGCACCCGGGAGGCAAAGCCACACCCTCACACCCCTTTGCTGGGGCACAGGGCTGAAGGCCTGCCCTGTGCAATAAAGCAAGAAAAGGAAATAAAAGGCACAAAGATCGAAAAGGAAAAAACAGAGCTCTTCTTTGCAGACAAAACAACAGTTTAGGCAGACAACCCCAACTAATGTGGAAAAATGTGAAAGCAAATCCCCAGAACTAAGGAATTTATTATTAGCAAGACCATGTGATACAACTTTAACACGTAAAAAGTAGTCCCGTTCCTACATACGAGCAACAAAAGATTAGAAGTCAGTTTTTTTTAAACACTGCCATTTATAGGAACTCCAAAACGGAAAGAAAATACCTAAATCTAACAAGACCAGCACAGGATCTGCAAGCTAATGAAAGGAGCCAGCAAAAGGCTGAGCAGGGGGAGAGGCAAGCCGCTGCATGGGCATCGGTGCTCCCAGACCAGATCGACAGGTTTCACTCCCGTGAAATCCCAGCCCGGCTCTTTTGTAGAGATCAACAAGCTGGTTTTTAAGTTTATATGGGATGGCAAAGGAACTAGGACAATCAAAAGGACTTTGAAAAGGAGAACCAAGGATGGTGGGGGCCGTCCCGACTTGTGTGGACACGCAGTACTCAGGGCAGTGCTCATGGGGTGAAGGCAGGAGGCAAGGAACAGAAACAGGAAGTCTGCAAACTGGACTTCATTAAAATTTTGTGAAAGAAGGCAGAGAAGCTAAGCCTGGGAGAAACTACTGGCCAGCTGAGTATCTGACAAAGGGTTTGATCCAGAATATATAAAGAGCCCTCAAAACTCAACAATACGAAAAGAGGGGATCACTGGGTGGCTCAGTGGTTTAGCGCCACCTTCAGCCAGGGGTATGACCCCGGAGTCCCGGGATCGAGATCCCGGTCATGATCCGGGGTCCCGGGATCGAGTCCCACGTCGGGCTCCCTGCGGGGAGCCTGCTTCTCCCTCTGCCTGTGTCTCTGCCTCTCTATTTCTCTCTCTCATGAATAAATAAATAAAATCTTAAAAAAAAAAAGGAGGGATCCCTGGGTGGCGCAGCGGTTTGGCGCCTGCCTTTGGCCCAGGGCGCGATCCTGGAAACCCGGGATCGAATCCCATATCGGGCTCCCGGTGCATGGAGCCTGCTTATCCCTCTGCCTATGTCTCTGCCTCTGTCTCTCTCTCTCTGTGACTATCATAAATAAATAAATTAAAAAAAATTTTAAAAAAAAAAAGGAAAACAGAGAACCCAATTTTTTAAAAGGAAAAAGATTTGCAGAAGCTTCACTAAAAAAGACAAATGGGCAGTAAATTAGCACATGAAAAGATGCAACTGAAAAGCACAAGGAGTCAGGAATCACCACCTC
Organism: Nyctereutes procyonoides; assembly: GCF_905146905.1. Classification (NCBI taxonomy): domain Eukaryota; kingdom Metazoa; phylum Chordata; class Mammalia; order Carnivora; family Canidae; genus Nyctereutes; species Nyctereutes procyonoides. The sequence goes on from NW_026575111.1 coordinate 773,880, forward strand.
ATGCAGATGGGCGTGGCTGAAACAAAAGCAAAAGCCAAAACCCTGACACCCTGTGCTGGCATGGAGGCGGGTGACAGGGGCGCTAGATGTGGTCACACATACGCCACCCACAACAGCACTGCTCGGGGCATGCGTCCACCCAGAGACTCCACGTGGACACTCACGGTGGCTGCATGCACAGCTGCCCACACCTGGAGACACACTTCAAGCAAAGGTGAAGGAACTGGCCTGGCCCAGTGCACCAAGAGGCCCACAGCATCGGCACAGACGTGCACGCACACACACACAGGTGTGCACACGGGCACACACCTCCCACACATACATGCACACACAGAGGCCCACACTGGCCCCGGGTGGGAAGAGAAGCCAGAGGCAAGAGGCTGGGCCCTGCGCATGGGGTTGCCTCTGTGGCGTTCTGGAAAGCCCATGGGGACAGCCATGGCGGTGTGAGGACGCTGGTCCTAGGTGGAACCACCCAGTGTCCTGAGCCTGGTTGAGGGGGTAACAGGGATGTCTGGGTGGTAGACAAACACGGGGGCAGTTTGATTTTTACTCTGAGTTTTATTTTTTTTTAAACTTTTTTTTTAATTTTTTTATTTATGATAGTCACAGAGAGAGAGAGAGGCAGAGACATAGGCAGAGGGAGAAGCAGGCTCCATGCACCGGGAGCCCGATGTGGGATTCGATCCCGGGTCTCCAGGATCGCACCCTGGGCCAAAGGCAGGCGCCAAACCGCTGCGCCACCCTGGGATCCCATTACTCTGAGTTTTAAAAAGTAATTTTTCGGGAATCCCTGGGTCGCTCAGTGGTTTAGCGCCTGCCTTTGGCCCGGGGCGTGATCCTGGAGTCCCGGGATTGAGTCCCACGTCGGGCTCCCTGCGTGGAGCCTGCTTCTCCCTCTGCCTGTGTCTCTGTCTCTCTGTGTGTCTTTCATGAATAAATAAATAAAATCTTTAGAAAGTAATTTTTCAAAAGCTAAAAAAAAGCCACAAGACCTAAGGGATGTATCAGCTGATTGCAAACAGGAGGCCTGTCTGGAACCCGCTTCGACTCAACTAATTATGAGAAATACCTGCACAGCCCTTCCTCGGGACGGTGTCTCTTGCTCCTCAGGCTGCTTCTAGACAAGTCGTTCGGCTGGGCAGGGGCCACTGACCCGCTTACTTCTCCGGAGTCACGTCCCCGTATGGCGGGAGAAATACCTACAAGCCATTTGGATTCTCTTCTTTCTTTGTCTTTTTTTTTTTTTCTTTTTTAATTCTAAGACCTATTCAAGCTGATGCTACTTGTGCAAACAACATTAAAAGCATAAAAAGAATCATTTGCATACAGAAATGGGAGCCAAACAGAAGACACATTATTTGTTTTTATACAAGACTGGTTCTGAGAGAAAGGCCTGAGGGCTGGAGTATAGATTATAGCCAAGGACGGGATTTATTGCATAATACTTGGCCCTAAAAGAAATCATGAGCAAATACACTAAAAACACCGCACAAACGATGATTCATCACGAAGCCGGGCTGTTACTGTGTAAGACGCCCTGCAATTGTCCTGGACTCAGCAGTAACAGAAAAGGAAGCCAAGCGTATCTTGGACACACTGTCAGGATAAAACAATCCCCCCGATGGGCAAAAAACCCAGTATCCTGTCCAAGGGGCACTGGCCCCACGCTGCGTGCTCTCCTTCCTCTCGGATGATGGTGCTCAAAGGACTGGAAACCAACTTCCATACCTCACCCTGGAGAAGCACCCGTCCTGGTTTTCTGAGAGAGAAGTATGGGGCCTACAGAAAAGTCTCCGAGACTCCCGCCCCCAAACCCACGAATCCGACAACCAGAAGTAACAATTGCTCTCCGTACGGGCTTCAGATCTTTTTAAAGAAATGGGGACCAGGGACACTTGGGTGCCTCAGCGGTTGAGCATCTGCCTTTGGCCCAGGGCGTGATCCCGGGGTCCAGGATCGAGTCCCGCATCGGGCTCCCTGCATGGAGCTTGCCACCCCTCCCCCCCGGGTGTGTCTCATAAATAAATAAATAAAATCTTAAAAAAAAAAAAAAAGAAATTGGGACCAGAACCACAGATATTCACCACACGCCCTCCCCGCCCCCCTGCCCTCTGCAGGAGCCACCGTCTGGAGGGGTCGCCTTCCAGGAGACCACCCACTGTCCCCAAACTCAGGCCTCCCCCGTGTCACAGGGGGTCTGCTTCCCTGTCAGAGGCCACAGGCTTGCCTGGGCGAGGCTCCCGAGTGGAGGTGATGTGCGGCTCGCCCCCCGCTGGCTCCCTGCTCCAGGCTGGTGGCAGGGCCCAGCAGCCACCTGGGGCCTCCATGTGGCCACCAGGCACTGGCCCCGGCCTGCAAACACCTGCGCGGTCCCCCAGCCCGGGTGGCTTGGGTCTGGGCTCGCTTAGGGCACACACGGCCTGTGCCACACGCAGCCGCGCACGCTGGCTTCGGGGGGGGGGCGCATGGCTCAGGTCGCCTGCCTGTGCATCCGAGACGTGTCCCTTCCGTACGAGGTGGGCACGGCCCTGCCAGCCGGTCCTCTTCCACCCTGTGCCGGCGGCCGTTCAGGCTGCTGCCAGCCGTCAGACGCCACGGGACTCTCTGGGCCACACCTGCTGCGTGGTGGGAGCCGTGCGGAGGGGCGGGGGGCCCCCAGGGCAGGGGTGCGGGTTCCAGGCTCTGTGCGCTCCGAGCCCGCTCCGGGCAGGGTCCCGCCGTGCACCCCACTGGCCCAGAGGAGTGCTGGCTCCCACGCGTTCCCGGCGGTTCCTGGGGCCGCTGCCAGAGGTGGGCCGTGCCCCCGCCCTCGCTCTTCAGGGGCCTTCCCTCTGCGCACCCCTGCTGCTTCCTCTTCCTACTAGGACACGAGTCATACTGCATCAGGACCCACCCTACGGCCTCATTCCTCTAAATCTCCTGACGAATGTCTCATCATTTCAACTTGATGGCCTCTGAAAGCCTCCAGCCCCCAAACACACCTTCTGAGGCCCCTCTGGGGTTAGGAATTCACGTGAACCCGAGGGGGACACAGTGAGCCCAGAACAGTCACCAACACCCCTTTGGGTCTGGGGCATCTGGCGTGGTGAGGCTCGCCGCGCCTTCCCTTCGCACCTGCTGCGTGGGGTGGGGGCGGCCCGTCTTCCTCCTGGACTCAGGCCGGCTGTCCAGGACTCCCCAGCGCCGGAGATGTAGCAGGCAGGTGCCACCCCCTGGCTGTCACAAGGAGGCGCTTCTAAGGTGTTTACAGGACACCGTCTTCCGTGATTATGCCTCGGGGTCCTCTATCCTTTAAGCCCCGGCCCTCCTCCCAGGGCGCCACCTGTGCTTCTCAAAGCACGGCCACTCGCGCACCCGGGGTGCCCTGCGTGTGGAGACACCCACGTGATGACTGCTCCCTCCGTGGGGGCCCAGCATCCCCAACCCCTTCCTCCAGAGCGCCCCTGTCCTCTCAAGGACGCCGCGGTCAGGTGTGCCCATTTCATATGGCTTTATTTTTTTTTGATTTTTATTTATTTATGATAGTTACACAGAGAGAGAGAGAGAGAGAGAGAGAGAGAGGCAGAGACACAGGCAGAGGGAGAAGCAGGCTCCATGCACCGGGAGCCCGACGTGGGATTCGATCCCGGGTCTCCAGGATCGCGCCCTGGGCCAAAGGCAGGCGCCAAACCGCTGCGCCACCCAGGGATCCCTCATGTGGCTTTAGTTGGTGTGGCTTAAACAAACAGCTAGGGACGCCTGGGTGGCCCAGGGCCTGATCCTGGAGACCCGGGATCGAGTCCCACGTCGGGCTCCCTGCATGGAGCCTGCTTCTCCCCCTGCCTGTGTCTCTGCCGCTCTCTCTCATGAATAAAAAAAATAAAATCTTTTGTAAAAACCCCAGTTATCTGCTAAGGAACGTTACCCCCTTCAACACAGACACGCGTCACTTTTTTTAAAGCCACTTGCCTGTTCCACATAAACTGCAGCGTCCACTCACCAGGTCCCTTCCCCGCCTGTGGCCTCGTGCACCTGACCTGGGTTTAGCGGGAGCGGGGTCTCCGCACCCCTCACTCAGCGTTGCGTGTCCCGGAACAAGTGCTAGACACCTCCTCGTGGCGTCCCTGATGTCCTGGGTTCACTGGGTCCTCGCTGGCTAGGAGCTGCTTTCAGGAAGAGACTTTTATTTTCAGATTAGTTATTGCAGGCGACCCCGCAGCAGTCAACGTCGCACGACTCACTCCTCCTGTTCTCACGACCCTACTGCCCTGAGAAAGCGCACACTTTCACCCCTACTCTTAGCCTCTCTCCAATCTGCAGCACTTCATATGATATAGGGCTTATTCCTCAAAGATTAGGTAACATTCAGCGATCAAAACCACCTGAGGCTGTTTGGGGAAGAGGAGGCTTTAATGTAACGTGATTGTAGTGTGATTCGCATCTTCTCTTGCACTAAGTCAGTGATTCATAATCTCACAAAATTATCCTATCAAGTCTCATAGCAACCGACGACGCTGTGTATCGGGATCTTCGACTTCTCCGCGACCGTCATCCCTGCAATGTTTGCCTGTGCGTTCTCTCTTCCTCTTCGCCACCGTCCCCAGGGGCTGCCCGTCACCCTTCCCCAGCAGGGACGTCGGGCTGTTAACAGTCAACACTGTTTCTATTTCATTACGTTTCGCTCTATATTATCTGTTTCTCTCTCTCCTTTTACACCGTCCTTTGTCGGACCTGCGCTGGATGCCGCGCCCGTGACGGAGCACTCACTCGGTCGCCGATACCTGCGCGGACAACGAGGTGTGTCGGTGCTCAGGACGGACGCCGGCTTGGACTCGACGTGCTGGCCCACCTCCTCGCCACCTCGGGGCTTAGGAAGAGCCCCACCGGCCAGCCCTGGCCCCTCTTCATGCAAGTGGGACCAAGATCTCCCCTGCATTTGTTCAAGCGAGGGTGTGCACCGTCCCGGGGATTGTGTCTGACGGCCTTCCCAAGGCAGCTGGCCTGGCTCTCCAAGGCCACACGGCAGCACCACCTCCCCAGCACCTGATGAAGCTGTCTCGTCACATGTCATCCTTGGTGTCGGGGGGCAGATCACAGGAGACGCCTCTGTCCTGGGAAGGCAGTGCCTGGATCTCCGGGTGCGAGGGGCCTTCGATGCCTGGGCACACACGTCGATCGTCAACGTCTCTGGTTCCCGCTGTGCAGGAAGAGCCGGCCTACACGACCGCCACAGACATCAAGGGATGCACAGGGACAGCCACTCGTCCCCAAGACCCTGCAGAGCAGGGGCCAAGGAGTGCCTGATGGGCAGCAGGGGCGCCCACGGCCCAGGACAAGGGGACGCCTGGGCCGGGCTGTTGTTGGGCTGAGAAGGGGGCCAAGCCCCTGCCCTGGTCTCTGTCCCATACCAGCTCTGGGTGCTGTGGCTTCCGTGTGTTCTCTGGTCAGTGGTCCTCAGGGAGAACAGGATGCCAACAAGATCGAGCTCCTGGCCTGGTGCCCCGGGCTGCCGCAGAGAGCCACCTGCCCAGGCCACGGACAGAGGCTGGATGACTGGGTGGAGAGGGCCAGCGTCTGGAGGGTCGGAGGGGACAGCACCGGGGGCAAGGGTGGAAGGAAGGACAGGAAGGAGCTGGCACCATGGGAGCAGGGACTTCCGAGGGCGATCTGTACTGGCAAAGGCAGGGGACCTGGAGGGCAGAGGCCAAGCCAAATGTGGGACTGGAGTGAGGGGTGGGTATGAACCAAGCCCTAGGACCCTGGGACAGCAGGCCAGGGGGGAGGTCGGTGGCAGGGGGGCACCCTGCGAAAGGGAGAGTGGGCCACAGGGGCCGGGACACACGGCCGCAGGGCAGGCGTCCTGGGGAGCCCAGTGGGGAGAAAGCAGCAAGAAGCCATGCGGCTCCCCCAGGGCGGTGACACAAGGGCCGTCGGGAGCAACAGTATCCTGAAGCCCCCCAGTGTTTGTGGTTGCAGAGTAGGTGACGTTTCAGAAAGCTCACAGAAACCTGGTTTTGCACAAATGTCTACGCACACAAGGGCTACAAGGCATTTCCATTTCCACCACGGTGTCTTGTGGGTAAAGCCCTGTAGGGGCTGCGGGGAGGACATCTACCCACCCCTCCCTGCGGCCCGACCTGGGCACCCACAGGCAGGCCCCGCGGCAGGTCCCCCACGACCCAGTCCTGCCCCCAGAGACCCGGCCAGCACCGGTGCTGTGTCCCAAAACAAAGACCTCGGCCCACCCACCTGTGAAACCTGCATTTCATGCTTGGGGAGCAGAACCCCCGAAGGGGAGACAAAGCTGGAAGCAGCACAGGAGAGACTGACCCCCCACATCCCCTCGTACAACACCAACCAGAGATGGGTACGCACGTGGCAGCCAAGGAAGCATCTGGGTGTCACAGCGGAGCGGGGGTGGGCACCTCCTTTAAGCCACCAAACGCCCTAGAGTCTGGACAGCAGTGGGTGCTCACATGTAGCGGGGGGGGGGGGGGAGGTGGGTCCTGCGAGGGTGGGTCCGGTTGGGGCACTACCGGGGACCCTCAGGCTCCAAGAGGTCAAGGGACAGAAGTCCAGCCCCATCGGGAGGGAGGCCTTTAGAGACCATACCTCACCCAGCAGGAGCCCAGCAGACGGCGAGGCTCAGCGCTGCTGAACACCACGGCTCCTGGTTTTAACTCCCCATGAGTGTTCATCTCCATCGTCTTATTTTGGGGGACAGTTTGGCCATGCCCAGCTGTTTTTATTGTGGTAAAATATACATAATATAAAATTCACCATTTTTATTTTTTATTAATTTATTTTTTAAAAGATTTTACTTATATATTCATGAGAACAGAGAGAGAGAGACAGAGAGAGACAGAGAGGCGCAGGCACAGGCAGAGGGAGAAGCAGGCCCCATGCAGGGAGCCCGACGTGAGACTCGATCCCGGGTCTCCAGGATCAGGCCCTGGGCTGCAGGCAGGCACTGAACCGCTGGGCCTCCCGGGCTGCCCAAATTCACCATTTTAAAACACACAGCTCAGGGGCACTGAGCACATGGACGGTGTTGCATGCCCTTCGCCACCATCCATCTCTAGAACCTTCTCACCCCGTCAAGCTGAAACCCCGGCCCCGTCCGCACTCACTCCCCGGCCCGTCCGCTGCATGGATGAGGCTCCTCAGGTGAGCGCACCACACGTGCTCTGTCCTTCTGGGACGGGCTGAGGTCACCCAGGGCCCGGTCCTCACGGCTCGCCCCTGTGGGAGCAGGGGTCGGGCCTTCTGCTCTTTTACAGTGGGATGATGCTCCCCTTTACGGACAGACTTCTGTTTGGCCACGTGCCCTCTAACGGACCCCGGCGCTCCTCCACAGCCCCTGGAACTCGTGCTGCCACGAGGTAGGAGTGGATGTCGAGACCCCACTGCCAGGCCCTCTGGGGCACACACCCAGGAGTGGGGGGGCTCCGCTTGGCGCTCCCAGGCTCCCCACAGCGTTGTCACGCACCCACCAGCAGAGCACAGGGCTGTGCCTTCAACCTTCGATCCAAGCCCTTTGCCAGGAGGAGCTGTCCCACAGCCCCAAGAGGAGGGAGGACCGTCTCCCCACCTGCACCCCAGGCCCTGCACGGGGACGCCTCTGCTCATTCCTTCAGAGAACTCTGGGCAGAAGGGTGTGGAGAACGCGCTGCTCCCCTGGAACGGAGGAATGGCCACGTCAGTCAGGAGGCGCCCGGGATCCCGCCTTCGGCGCAGGCGGCGTCTGTTACCGGGGCGCGGGGGCTCCTGCAGGGGCCCCCAACTCTTATCTCTTCTGTGTGTTTCCTCTCTGTTGCTGCTCCATTCTCCCCTTCTCAGCTGTGTCTGGCCCCATGCAGAGCTTTCCGTCTGCCATCAAGTTCTGGTGCTCACGAAGGAATGTTCTGGAATGTTCTTTCACCAGCACCTCCAGTTCCCATTTCACAGATGCAGGGCTGTGGCACTGTTCAGCTCTGCCCCCTGCTCATCTGCTCCCCCTCGCTCTGCCGGCTCTGGATCCAGGTGGCTGTGGAGCCCAGAGTGGGGACACGGAGGCCACCGGGCTCCACCCTCTGCCGCGGGCACCTGTGTCTCGGCTCTTCTCCCTGCTGCCGACCCAACCCAGGGCCCTGGTCCTCCTCCCGGGGGTCCTCCCGGGCTCCAGCCCTTTCTGGCTCAGCCAGGCTTCGGAGGAGGCACAGGGGCCCCTGCGTGCGCACCACCGCCCGTGCCCACTCTGGTCTTCCGCACGTTCCGCCGTAAGGTGAGAAGTTCCCACGGTGCAGCTTCCCTCCGCTGTGTGGTCAGTGTCTTCGTGGCCACCCCGGGGGGAGCCCCAGGCCCCCGCCCCGACTCTCTCCATCTCCTAGAAGCCGTCTGTTCTCTCCTGCTGCCCACCAGGCCCTGCATCACCTGCCCTGTGGCTCCTGCGGGCCTGTGCGTGCCGGCGGCTGTCGCGATGCCTCTGTCCAGCCTTGGGCAGGCCCGACGCGCAGCGCCACCCGAGAGCTCCTGCACCACCGGCCCAGGACCCGAGCCGGCCCCCCACCCTCCTGGAGATTCCCCCCAGCTGCGATGCCGCCGCCTGCATCCCTCCGGGCCCAGGGCAGGGCCCACCACCCGGACTGGCCCGGAGCCGGGAGCCCAGAGCGCCGCCTGGCACAGGCAGGCAGGTTCTGGCTGAGGAAGGGGGCCAGGTACACCAAGCCGCAGGGAGAAGGCACGAGGCCCGGCTCAAGAGACCGACTCCTCCTGAGACGGGAAACGCGGACGTTACCGCGAGCAAGTCGGGGACGGACAACAGATGCAGGAAAATAGCGGCTGGCAGACAAAGGACTAATGTCCCGAGCACAAAGCCTCTTACAGAAGCACAACAAAAAGACAAACAATCCAAAGAACGTGGGCGACAGCCACGAAGAGGCGGCCCACAGAAGTGCAGACCCACAACCCCCCTGACCTCAGGCTCCAGAACCTTCCAGGGCTGCTGCTCCCTTGCCGCCTGGAGCCCCGAGGGTGGAGCAGGCCTCGCCCCCTGCAGGGCCCTCCCTTCTCACTCTGAAAACCTCTAGCTACAGAAAAGTCACGGGGGTTCAGGGAGCTCCCCCCTCTGTGCACCTGGGATTTCTGGCCAAACATCCAGAGTGAGTCAGGGCGCCAAGCCCCGAAGCCCCCGGCGACCACCCCCAGGAGGGCAGAGCGGTCTGCGGGACGTCCACGTGCCTGCCCGTCTGCCGCACGCGGCACCGAGCCGCGGGGTGCACCCCCCGCATCGCTCCAGCTCACCTGCCTGCTGGCCTCGTCCCCTAGAACCAGCCTCGCCCCTCTCGGAAGAGCGTTTTTTTGTTTTGGCGAAGTACATACAACGTAAGACTGACCATTTTCAAGTGAGTTCACTGAATATGCTCAGCGTTAGGCAACTACCGCGTCTGATTCCAGAACGCTCTCGTCAGCCCCCGGCCTCCCGCAGCCGCTGGCAGCCACCAGTGTGGCCTCCCTCTGTGGCTTCTCCCCTCCAGGCGCTTCATAAAAGGGAACCGCACAGCACGTGGCCTTCCGTGCCCCGCTTCTTCACTGAGCTCGTTTTCTCCGACCCGTCCATGTCGCGGACCTCACTCCTCTTATTCTCCGGACTTTTTGCTTATGGACTCATCCCCGGATGGGACGTGTGGCTGGTTTACACCTTCTGGCAATTGTGCGTGGCGCCACCGTGAACATGCACAAGGGAGCCTCCCCTCATCTGAGGCCCCCGGTGGACACCCGAAGCCTCGGGTCGTCCCGACCCCCACGTGTACTGTTTTCCTACACATCCGCGCCTACGGCAAGATTAATCCAGGGTCACCGCGACGGCTGACGACCAGAGGCGCGGGAGGACACACACCGCGGGGGCGGCTCCAGGAGCGCGCTCTGAGTACGCACCCTACCTGGGCTGACGTGAGATCAGAACCCAGGAGGCGAGGTGAGCGGGGCGAGCGACGAGCATGCGGCTGCACTGCCCTGCGACCGCCATCAGGAGGGGGGCCGGCCGCCTCCAGACCCTGCTGGTGCCAGCAAGTTTCCGCTGGGGACCGAGCCTCCACTTTTTGAAAGAGTGATCGGCTGGGCCATATGGTGACTCTGCCCGACCTCCTGAGGGCTGCACACTGTTGCAGGGCGGCTGGCACAGGGCACCCACGTGGCCAAGGAGGGGCCGCGGGGCCCCGCCAGGCCCAGCCCTGCAGATGGCACACGGGGCCTACAGGGCCGGAGGAGAACACTTTATGGGTTTCTGCAAAACTGACCAGCACCCGGGCTGGCCCTCAGCAAAACGCTGACTTCTACAGTCTTCCCCTAGGCACGGAGAACAGTGCGCACCGCAGGCACGCGTGGGGCATACCTCTGTGGTCTCAAACACGCTGACTGTGTTTGGTAGGAGGGAGAACTAAGGGGCCTTTTGTTTTCAGAGGCCGACCCGTCCGTGCGGTCGCGTGTCTGCCCTGGTGGGAGCCGGGCTCCGTGGTGGCCGCTGGCCAGGAGGCCCCCACGCAGTCCCCACCTCTCAGGATCAGCGAGCCCGAGCGCAGTTCAGGGTGGAGGCAGAGGGCCGCCCTGCCCCGCTCAGGATCCGTGGGCCGGACGTCCCGGGGCCGGGCTGGGTCGGGGAAGGCCTGGGGACTCGCGTCTGGCCCAACATGCTTCCTGCAAACGCAGCCCAGCCATGGCGAGCCGTGGCCAGACAGCTCATAAGCCCAAGTTCTGCAGAAGGCCGCGGGCTCCAGCTGCACCCTCACCCCGAGCGCCGGTCACCTGTCTGCGGCAGCCTAGGGCTCAGCTTCCTAGGCTCGGCTCAGCTCAGCTCAGCTTTCTCTGGCGTCCGAGCCTTATCTGGACACAGCTGCTTCCTGCTAATCAGGGGCAAGGTCAGAGGTGTCTTCTCAGTGTCTCTCTGGGCAGCACGGCCTCCATCATGGAGGCTGGAATCCCCTGGAAGTGGGGGGAGGAGAAGGAGTGGCCGGGTCACCGGGGGGCCCACCTTCCGGCCCCGGTCCAGCCCGTCTGCCTGTGGTGGGGCCAGCGTGCCAGAGGAGGCGGAGGGGGAGCCCGTCCCCGAGGTGTGGGTGTCAGAGGTCAGCATGAGCACAGGAGGGAGGAGTCAGGTGCCTGCAGTGACTCCGTGTATGTCGGGGGATGCCCCGGGGACACCTGGGACCCCACAAGCTCCCGCCAGCCAGCGATGACAATGCTCAGCAAGAGTGTTGCCTGTTGGCCACGGCCTGGTCCAGGACCAAGCGTCAGGGGACCTCCTCCTGGGGCTGCGGCCTCCACCTGGTGACCCAAACGCCCCAGCGTCAGCTCAGGCATGCAGGTGTACCCCAGCAACCACTGCAGGGGAGCCCACATTGTCTCGGGCAGGTGAGACCCTGGAGGAGGTATGGGACTCACTTTAGCAGAGGACGGCGAGGCTGGGGCTGGTGCCCTCCGGAGCGCGCCGCAGGCCAGACTTGAGGGATGCAGTGCCAGGGCTGGGGGGCCCTGCTCCAGGCAGGACACGGGTTCAGGTGACGCTCAGCTGGCTGCCAGCCCTAGGGCCTGCCTGGACAGGGTCAAGTGATGGCCCTCGCCTGGCCAAAACTACCCACTTCCTGCCTCTCTGACAAGAGGGGTGAGGGCACACTGGGGTGGACTGCAAGGGGGGGCCCGGGCCCCCCTTCCAGCTGCTTCGGCTCTGGCTCTCAAGGGCTCAGAGAGCCTGCTACGTCCTCACCGCAGCCCAGCTCACCAGGCATGGCCCCAGGCTACCCGGAAGGAGCCAGAACCTTCTCCGGGGGACAGCAGGCTCCCCACTGTGGGCGGGACGCACACCAGGTAGCCCTTCCAAGCAGCCAGCGAGGACCCGTGCGCCCCACGGAGGGCCCGGAGGGACCGAGCGCTGGCCTGTGGCACACGCGCCTCCGAAGTGCCGCAGAGGCCAGAACCGTGGTCGGGGTCTGCGAGCAGGTCCCCACGCGGCCAGCAGCGGATACACACACCAGAAAACAGACGTCCCGGAGGGAGCCCTAAGGGAAAGCCGCCCACGCCCGATGGGCTTCTGAGGAAACGTGACCAAAATGACCAAAACCAGCAAAGGAAAAGCGCATCAGACAGAAGGTGCCGGGGATGGGTGCGGCCGGGCGGGCTGCTGACCCCAGGGCTGCACGGGCCGCCCTGGACACAGCAAGGGGCCCGGCCCCCAAAGGGGTGCCATGGCCAACGCCGGCCGCCTCCAGATCGCCGGTAAGCAGGTCGAGCGGGCAGGGGGCACGACCCCGGCGGTGACCTGGGAAGTACCGGCCCCGCCCCCAGGGCCAGGGTCCACGGGGAGACGCCGCTCGCCAGCCGCGGGGGCACGAGCCCGGGGCCTGCGGGAAAGCGCCACAGCACGGCGGGCCCCACGGACGTGGCCTCGGCCAGGAAGGGCCCCGGAAGAGCGCAGGGAGCCCTGTCCCTCTCCCTCTCACAGACACAGCGGGGGCTTGCTGGCACATCCACTCCCTGCTGAGACCACCCAGGGGGCACTTCCACGACGCCTGGGCCGGGTCCTGCTCCAGGAGCCACCACGCGGCCCCCTGCCCGGCGCCCCCTTCCCCCCACTGGTTCCTCTCGCTTCCCCAGCAGCCCCACACTGGAGATGCTGGACACAGCCACAAACAGGGCCTGGCACCAATGCCCACCCAGGCCCTCAGCAAGGACATCCGGGCGCCCAGCCCACCTGGGTCTCTGCAGCACTGTCGGGGCCACCGCCTTACACCCCCCCCCCCCCCGCTCCGACACTTACTCTTCTGAGAAACAGCTGATCCACCCAAAGACCTGCTTCTCCCGCCAGGACGCACACGGCCACCTGTTCCTCCTGGCATGCACCTCTCGCCCCCTCCCTCCCCACCACAGACACTGCCTGCGAGCCCCCTCTCCTCCAGCTACCACTGCGACCCTGCTGTCCCCTGCTGTCCCCGACAGCGCCCACCCCCTCCAGTTCTCTCATGGCCACACCCCCGCAGGCTCAGCCACAACTGGAGAAACTCCTGTGTGGTCCCAACAAGGGGTTCGTGCGCACACACCTCCCCCCAGTAGCAGCCTCCTGGAAACCCTCGGGCTCGGGCCCCTGGTGTCCAGGGGTGTTGTCACCCTTCCCACCCCCCCGGTGCCGTGGACATCAGGGCGCAGCTCTGGGCCCCTCCGGAAGGGACCACGCTCAGGTAAGCCAAGGCAGTCACTGAGTGAGAGGCAGGACCACACCGAGGCCAGGACAACAGTCAGCTGCACGGGCCTGCAGCCTCGGCCACTTCCCAGCACCCTCCGTGGGCACAGCAGTCATTTCTCAGGATCGTGTCCACAGCGTGAAAGAGCCCGGAAGGTGCCAGCACAGTGGGTCAGGCGCACCTGTTCGGGTGGGCCCTGCCTCACAGCCCTCCTCTCTGCAGGATCTGTGAGAGCCCGAGAGGTGAGGGGCAGAGCTGGGGGCTGGGCAGAGGCGGCGCTCGGCGGCTGCGGGTGCAGGCGGGCACTCGCCTCTCCTCCGCCCACTTGCGTCTCCGGTGTGCCGCTGCCCGGCCGCGGAGGTCTCATTCTGTCTGTGACGTGCCTGTTGGGCTCTGCAGCAAAGCGAACCCGCAGTGGAGCCGCCAGTCACCCAGAGCCTCAGGTCTGCGGAGGGTGCCGCGGGCGTGCCCCACCCCTCAGCCATGGGAGAGGCCCTCTGGGGGCTTACAGCACAGCAATCCCCCCAGAGGGTACCACACTACAGACACGGAACGTGGGAGCCACGCACGCGAGGCTCTCCCAGAGCTCCCGGAGAACCCCGCGTCGTCTCCACAGCCACCAGCCAGTCCGGTGCCCAGGGTGGTGCTGGAGGCTGGGGCAGCAGGCCGTGCCTGGTTCTGGGGCTGCCCGTCCAGGCAGGAAAGGCAACAGCTGCCAGGGAGCAAATCTCAGATGACGATGGGAATGCCAAGCTGGGCGCCCGGCGCAGGAGGGCGGGAGGAGGGGGTTGGGACAGCACTGGGGGTGCTGGCGGACAGCCACAAGCACCCCTCTGGGGGGCACGCCCTGGCTCCACCTCGCCCTACCGTGGGGGTCAGCCGGCACAGGGGGCGCGTGGCGAGATCCCCTACTGTGACTCTGGGTCCCGGGGAGGCTGCCTGCCTCTCTCCTGGGCCAACAGCCACAAAAACAGTGTGCCTGGCCTCACTGCTCAGGAGCAGGGACCTCATTGTCCCCTCCTCTCAGGATAACTGGAAAAATGCCGCCGTGGAGGAACTTCACCAGGCACTCTTCTAAGCAGGCTACGCAGGCACGTTTCTGCTCGTTCCAAACACAAACAGCTAAATCGGAAATTCTCCGAACCTTGTCGGGTGCGCTCCTAGAAGGCAAGGCGGTGGCTGGGGGCCTGCCCCGAGCTGGCTGTGGCAGTGCTTTCTCACCCCAGTCCTAAAACCAAGAGGCAGCCCGGGCTATTTCAGGTACAGAGCGCGTGTGGGACATCCCAGCTCTCCAGGGAGCCTGAGGCCAGCACAGTTTCCTGTATCCCCCGACTGTGGGGCTGGTGACACAGCTGTCCCCTCCCCGGGGGCCTCGGTGTCCTGCTGGCACAGGATGGAATGTGTGCCTGTCCAAACTGCTGAGCCAGAGCAGCCTGCTCTCCTGCCAGCCACACGCCCTGGGGCGGGGGGTGGAGGTATCATCACCTTTTCTTGAGGAAACTATTCTCCAAGAAACAAAACAGGCAAGCGGAGAGCAGGTGTGGTCATCCTGTGCTCGGCTCAGAAGGCGGAGGCCAGGACCCTGCAGGGCAGAGGGCACGGGCTGCACCCCCATCCACACCAGCTCCTCCCAGACCTCTGCCACGGCCCCCACAGCCTCTAAGACCTGGGATGGCCATGGGACGCCTGGTGGCTCAGCGGTTTAGCGCCACCTTCGGCCCAGGGCACGATCCTGGGGTCCCGGGATCGAGTCCCACGTCAGGCTCCTGCATGGAGCCTGCTTCTCCCTCTGCCTGTGTTTCTCCCTCTCTCTGTGTCTCTCATGAATAAATAAATAAGATCTTTAAATAATAATAAAATAAAATATTAAAAAGAACCCACCCGGGAGGTCCTAACTGGCTGTGACACAATCGAAGAGGTAACGTGATAGGATGCGAGCTCAGCAGTGGTCACCCTGGAAAGCAAGCATCAGATTAAATGAAAGATGCAGGTGCCCCAGCTGTCCGCAGTCTGAGGCTCTGATTTACAAAGAATCACCCCAGAGGTCACCCGAGGGGCTGCCTAGGGGGGCGCCACCACTGTCCCAATGCAGATGTGTGCCCTACAAATTGAGCACTCGGGGGCAGAAGGGCCCAGGGCCACATGGAGGCTGGAGACTGAGGTCCGCGTGGGCAGAGCCAGCTGTGCTCAGGGCACAACCACACCCGGGCAGAAGGAAGAGCTTCCAAGGGCCTGGGGTGGGGGGCGAGACAGGGGCCAACCCCCTGCCAACAGGGCTCCTCCTTCAGCAAGGACAGAGGGTGACATGTGGACAGACCCCTGGGCCCACATCACTCACCTGGGACTGCGCGACGTGTGCGGGGGACGCGAGCTAGAGCGTGGAATTACCACATGGAAAGAGGACACAGAGCCAGCTGACAACCAGCCGTGACACCTCCGAGGCACCTCCCTTTCTGCCGAGGGCAAAACCCAGCACAGAGGAGTACAAGGCTGGGCCTCGCTCCTCCAACACCCACCCAGCCCACCTGACGACGGGAGCAGAGCCCCACCGTGGGTCCACCTGACCTCCTAAGGCCACTGCATGTCCCCTGCCATTCTCTCCCACCATCGGGACACAGGTGCCCTCGGGGCAGGGCCACCAGAGGGCCTCTCCTTGTGCCTCGGGGTCTGGGCACCACGGCAGGGTGCTGCCTGTGGCCCGGCCAGGGGGCAGTGGGGACAGAACAGCCAGTGCAAGCCCGGCCACGAGGAGGGCAAGGGTGCCCGCTCCCTGGTGCCTCCCACCGCCATCTCTGGCCCCTTGGGGTGCGGACGACAGCACTTAGCAGGCGCTCCCACAGAGGTCCCGCCCTGGGCGAACCACAGCGGACCCAGGGCTGCAGCCTCGCCTCCACGGGGTGCGAAGTGCCAGGCCGGCAGCGGCCAGGCTCTGCCTGCGGACGGCTGTTGACGGTGGCTCCGTGGGGCATCTGCGTCGCCACCTGTCAGGTGCCCAGCACAGAACACCGCCTCCCCAGGGGACGGAGCCAGTGCAGGCCAGAGACACTTACCGCAGAGGCTGCGCACACAGCGAGGCGGTCACAGCGCACCGCGGCTCTCGCACAGGCCGCCCGGACTGAGGGCCTCCAGACAACCTGCCTCCAGGGCGGAAGGGAACTGTAAATACGCACCCACGCTATTTTCAGGGCTGACTCTGCGTCCCCTGCCGCTGCCTAGCAATCCACGGGAGCTGACAAGGCGCAGGCCAGGACACGGCCAGCGGCTCCACGCGCTCGCCGGGCTCGGTGCCAAGTCCGAACTCTGCCGAGCACGGCCGCAGGGACACAGAGATGTGCCAGTTCCCAAACAGCAGCAGCAGCCGGGGGCCGGCTACAGGGTTGGATGAGGCTGGGTTGTGCCTGCGGGGACGATGTGCTCGACTCGTGGGGCCTGGGTGCACGGCGGCATGCTGCTCCCCCTCCTGCCCGCCTGCACCTGAGCACCCAGCTCTGTGTGGATCACTCTGGCCAGGCCCTGTGACACCCGGGCCCCTGGAGAACTCGAGATGTGACCCATCATGAGCCCCAAAACACCCATCATTGACGCCTGGGCGGCTGAGCGGTTGAGCATCTGCCTTCAGCCCAGGGCATGATCCTGGAGTCCTGGGATCAAGTCCCGCGTCAGACTCCCTGCATGGAGCCTGCTTCTCCCTTTGCCTGGGTCTCTGCCTCTCTCTCTCTTTCTGTTTCTCTCAGGAATAAATAAATAAAATTTTTTTAAATTTTTATTTATTTATGATAGTCACAGAGAGAGAGAGAGAGAGAGAGAGAGAGAGAGAGGCAGAGACACAGGCAGAGGGAGAAGCAGGCTCCATGCACCGGGAGCCCAACGTGGGATTTGATCCCGGGTCTTCAGGATTGCGCCCTGGGCCAAAGGCAGGCGCTAAACCGCTGCACCACCCAAGGATCCCAATAAAATCTTTTAAAAAGAAAAAAGAGGGGATCCCTGGGTAGCTCAGCGGTTTGGCGCCTGCCTTCAGCCCAGGGCATGATCCTGGAGTCCCCAGATCGAGTCCCACATTGGGCTCCCTGCGTGGAGTCTGCCTGTGTCTCTGCCTCTCTCTCTCTCTCTCTCTGTTCCTCATGAATGAATAAATAAAATCTTCTAATAAAAAATAATATAAAGAAAGAAAAGAAAAGAAAAAGAAAAAAAGACCCATCATTTTTCCTGATTGCAGAGCCACTCTCTGGAACAACCTTCCTAGCCCCACTGCTGGCACCCAAGGACACACACTCTTCCTCATCCACCCACCTGGGTGGGGTGGTGGCATGTTGGGCAGAAGCAGGGGGAAAGCTGCTTTTGGAGCCCAGATCCCAAGAAGGGACGAGTGCACAGCAGGGCAACCCAGTGGTTCCCACCCAGCTCACAGGCCCTTGAACGTCAGATGAGACCACACATCTGTCCTGGCAAAGCACCCATCTGGGCCCTTCAAGGCAGCTGCTTCCTTCCTCACCAAAGCCCATCCACACGTACGGGTGGGCTGACGTGAGCTGCAGCAGGGGGCACTGGCTGCCCGAGTCCGCCCCACAGATGCCAACCCACAGGCGTCCTCACTCCCTGCCTCGGAGCAGACTTGGTCCTTCAGACACTGCAAACGCCGGGTCCACTCACCGTGCACACAGCCGATAACCCCAACCGCCAGCCAAGTCCACAGCTGGCTGGCCTGCTCGCCCCTACCCCCAGCCCCGCACTGTCCCGGCACACACCCTCCAGTGAGAGGCGGAACCCACGTTCCTGAGCAGAGCACCGCCGCTGGGCCTGGGCTCCGGGCGCGTTCACCCAGCAGCCACTGCAGGGCCACGCCAAGCGGGGGCAGGAGGGAGACGGCGAGTCCCCTCATGCAGGCCGCAGGGCAACGGGAGCAGACGGAGGCAGAGGGACGGCTGACAGCGGCCACCATCGCAGCGACATGCAAAAGCTGCCCAGCCCACGCCCTCCACGATCACCCGGTGGGAAGGGCTCCTGCACCCCCAGATGTTACCCCGAGGGGAGGACGCAGCGCACGCCACAGAGCCAGCAACTGCACCCGCGGAGCTGACACTTCCCAGAACTGGGAAACACCGCCGTCCCGCGACGTTGGAAGCCCCAGCCCTGACGGGGCGGTGTCAGGAGGAAACCACACCTGGACACCACAGGGCAAGGCAAAGCCACCAGGGAGGAGGACCGGCCTTCGAAGGAGTCTTGCTTCACTCACAGCCCACTTCTGAGGAGCAAAACTGGGAGCAAAGTCAGGGAAGGTGCATCCTCCATGGGCGGAGGGGAGACGGCGCCACAGCCCCACACCTCGTCACCCCCAACACCTGCACGTGTGGAGGGGAGATGCCACCTGCACCCTCACACCCCCCATCACCTGCACGTGCAGAGGGAAGACGCCGCCTGCACCTTGACACCTCATCACCCCCAACACCTGCATGTGCGGAGGGAGATGCACCCACACCCCCCCAACACCTGCACATGCGGAGGGGAGATGCCGCCTGCACCCCCACACCCCCCAACACCTGCATGTGCAGAGGGGAGACACCGCCTGCACCCCCACACCCCACCCCACCCAGAACACCTGCACGTGAGGAGGGGAGGCATCACCTGCACCCTCACACTCCACACACACCCCCAACACCTGCACCTGCGGAGGGGAGACGCCACCTGCACCCCCACCCTGCGGAACACCCTGCAGAAACCAGGGTAAACGTTTTCAGAACACAGAAAGAGCAGTTAGTTATCAACACACCCTCACCCAAAGAAAATCCTAAAGGTGCATTTTCAGACCTACAGGAGAGGAAAACAATTTCAGGCTCTGAGTTGCCGGAAGAATGAAGAAAAGCAAGTGGTGAGTTTCCAGGTGAATCAAGTAAGTGCAACCGGAATAAAGGAATAACAACCTCTTGTGGCCTTAGTGAGAGGAGACAATTAAAATATGACGAACAGGACCCTATAAGCCTGAAAGAGTTTTGTCAAAATAGGTGTTGGAAGATCTATCCTCATGTCTGTCACGAACAGATAAAGATAAATTAATTTTAAAATATAGCCAGTGCGGGGGCGCCTGGGCAGCTATGTTGTTTGAGGTCTGACTCGTGGTGTCAGCTCAGGTCACAATCTCAGGGTGCTGAGACTGAGCCCCCCATCAGCTCCGGGCCGGGCGCACTGGGCCGGGAGCCTGCTTAAGACTCCCTCTCTCCCTCTGCCTCTGCCTCCCCCCCGTACGAAAACCACTGCCAGTACATGCACATTACAACTTCCACAGTGACCACTAACGCAGAAATAGCGCTAAGTTTCAAACTAATATATGAAGTGGAAACAGAATAAGGAAAGATATCAGGACAAAATAAGGTAAGACAAATGAGAAAAACAGACGTAAAAAACCAGGAAAATGGGATCCCTGGGTGGCGCAGCGGTTTGGCGCCTGCCTTTGGCC
Source organism: Nyctereutes procyonoides (assembly GCF_905146905.1). Classification (NCBI taxonomy): domain Eukaryota; kingdom Metazoa; phylum Chordata; class Mammalia; order Carnivora; family Canidae; genus Nyctereutes; species Nyctereutes procyonoides. The sequence continues at coordinate 793,524 of NW_026575111.1, forward strand.
CGGGGCGCAATCCTGGGGACCCGGGATCGAATCCCACATCGGCCTCCCGGTGCATGGAGCCTGCTTCTCCCTCTGCCTGTGTCTCTGCCTCTCTCTCTCTCTCTCTCTCTCTCTCTCTCTCTCTGTGACTATCATAAGTAAATTAAAAAAAAATTGTTTTTAAAAAATAAATAAATAAAACCAGGAAAATAGTAAGCACGAAAAACAAAACGGTAGCTACAAACCCAAACGTCAATAATTTTGATAAGTGACAACAGATGGGATGGATGTTCTAGTTAATCTAGTTAAAAAAACAAGGATTCAGATTGAATGAATATAGATTCTAGATCCATGCCGGAAAACCAAAGACACAAGCCACATGTAAGGATACAGAAAAGTCTAAAGAAAAGAGACGAAACTACCCTGGGCTATCCTGTCACCAAAGTGCAATTCAGATGCAGAGGATCACCAGATAGAGTTGTGTGGCCTCAAAGTTCAAGGCACTTGGAAGGTATTCTAGTCCAAATACATATGGCTCGTGATGTAGTCTCAAAGTAACAGAAATCCAAGAGAAATAGATAGATCCACCATCAGGCGAGAAGGGCTTTTTTTAAAAAAAGACTTCATTTTTTTGAATGAAACAGAGTGAGAGAGCATGAACAGGAGCGGGAGTGGGGAGCTGCAGAGGGAGAGGGAGAAGCAGGACCCCCCCAAGCAGGGAGCCCGACTCAGGGGCCCCGGGATCACGACGCTTCACCGACTGAGCCACCCAGGCACCCCAAGGCTAGAAGGTCTTAACACATTTCTGCAGCAGACAAAAAGGGGAACAGATCTGAGGACGGCAGGGATGGACAGACATCAAGCACCGCCGGCTGCCAGACACACATTCCTTTTCAGTACACAGACTGTGAAAACTGACCTCACAGTGAGCCATAAGGCAAGCCCCCAAAAATGTTAAGGACCTGGTGTCATACTGCCCACTTTCTCTGACCACAACATGACTAGTTAGAAAAGAACCATGGGAAGAAGAGACATGAACTGGATCATGGGAAAAGAACTAGGAAAAAACCCCAAATGTTTGTATATTAAGAAACTTTGAAATATCCTGGGAGGTTAAAAAAAGAACAATGGGAAATATAAAGAACACTTTTAGTGGGATGACTCTGTATAAAAGCTTGTGAGGTGCAGCCCAGGCAGCCCTTGTTCGGTAGATACAGATGCTGTAGGACAGGACACAAGGAGGAAAACAAGGAGCCACCCATGGGTCTTGAGAAATAAGAACAAGAACAGCGAAATAAACCCGAGGAGCATATGTGCCAGGAAATAAACAACCAGTGTTCATTTTTAAACACCGATGAGGGACGCCTGGGTGGCTCAGAGTGGGATCCGGGGATCCGGGATCGAGTCCCGCATCAGGCTCCCTGTGGGGGGAGCCTGCTTCCCCCTCCACCTATGTCTCTGCCCCCCTCTCTCTCTGTGTCTCTCACAAATAAATAAATCTTAAAAAATAATAATAATAAAATAAACACCAACGAGCCTCTGGTGAGACAGATCGGAGTGTGCCTGCCTACCCGCAGAGTCAATGGGAGGAACTGAAGGGAACAGCTCTACAGACACTGCAGCCATTGAAAAAAGACTATCACGAGCAGCTTTGTGCCAATAGACCTGAAAATCTGGATGAAATGGACAAATTCTCAGAAATACACATTAAAAAAAAAAAAAAAAAAAACGAGCTCAGAGGAGGAGAAAGTGTCCTAAACCGCTAAAGACACCGAATCTTGGTTGTGCTACCTACAAAGCAACCCCAAGCTATAGTTACTTTATGGGTGACTTTTCCCAAACATTCAGAGGATGCACAATTCCAGTCTCGCATCAACACCACCACAGGACAGCAAAAGAGGACACACTCCAAAGCACATCCCACGAGATATCTTGGTGCCAATATCTGGTGAGGCCGCAGACTCTACGTACGCATGCTGGAGTCCTAAACAAAATCGTAATCATAAACCCACCAACGAACAAGAAGGGTAATGCTGCATGACCAGGCTGGAATTTTTCTAAGGATGGAAGGTTAGTTTAATACCAGAAAATCCATTTACGTAGAGTAATGTTACGTAACATGACAGCGAGTCAAGGAAAATCACATGATGCTCTTGATTTAAAAAAAAAAAAAAACAACCATTTTGTTATATTCAACATCCACTCACATTAAGCACATAATAAACTCTCAGGAGAAGCCGTCACCCAGCTGTCAGAATGGCTGAAAGTCACAAGATGGTGGCATGGAATGTAACACAACGGCCGGTAGCAGCTGCAGATGGTGCCACCACTTCAGAAAACCGGGAGTTCTTCCTGAGACTGGCACGTGCCCCCCCCCCCCCCGTGGCCACTTATTACTCAGGAGAAGTGAAAGCATATGACTTTCAAAGTCCTGCACCCAAAGGGTTGTAGCAGCTTTAAACCCAAGAGCCTTAAAGTGGAAACAACCCACCCACCTACCAGAAGGATCAAGTTGACACAAAGCGCGCTTTATTCCTGCAGTGGGGACACTGTACACCAAGTGGAAGGAGCTGAGGACTCAGACTCGGCGTGGGTGAGCCCAAGAGCCACATGCTGCCCATGACAGCACTGAGAAGCTGGACAACAAGGGGACTTGCACTTGCCTGCAGGTGCAGAGCAGCGGCCTCGTCCTGCTGGGGTGTGGCTGACGGGCACACCGCTGCCAGAACCTGCACTGCCAGCTGGACATCCCTCCACCGAGTAAACTAAACCACAACAAGGTCCCTCAAGTGGGCCAGGGATGCAAACAGGGAGTTCGTAGAAGACAGACATGAGTGAACAATAAGCACGGGGAAGGATGACCAGTCTCGTAAAATTTCAAAATTGATTAATAACCCCCAATAGGAACGAAAAATAAATAGGAAGCTCAACGGTGTAAAGTGACCCAGAACCGGGGGGGTGGGGGGGGGCAGCAGCTGCTCTGGGAACCCAGCAGGGGGCACGCCCGGGAGGCCCCCAGGGAGGGTCAGCGGGGAGGACTGCCACCAGGTGCAGTGACCCCGAGGTAACCCATGACACCTGGCAGGAGCCCCCGGGGAAGAGCAGAGAGCTTGCTGCTGTGACCAGAGGGGAAGAGCAGGAAACAAGAGCCCCCAGGCCAAAGCGGGTGCGCAGGCCTTGCAGACGGCCAAGACATTCACGGGGATGGCAGAAGACGGTCTCAACACCTCTAGGCGGGGAAGGATTCCTGTCCTCTAAAGACAGTGCCGAGACTCAAGGCGGGGTGGGCACTAAAAATAAGGAAAAAGAATAATTGGCAGAGGAAGTGACCTGCAATTCTGCTGACGAGGAAGCACCAACAGCCTGCATTAGTAATCAGAGAAATTCAAATTAAAACCACAAAACCATTTCACACCCACCAGATTGGCAGAAATTAAAAGTCAGGCAAAGTGCTGGCAAGAATGCAGAGTACTGGGGACGCTCATCCTCGCCGCTGGGGGCTGGAGTTGGCACAACCGCACTCCGCGAAGCCGCTCAGTAGCAATACTGAGCACACACCCCCAAACCCTACTACGGCACGTGCTTCCGACGGGCCCGTGCAGAGGACAGGCCCTCAAATCCTGACACCAGCACGTAGGAAACTGGCCAAAGGTCCCCTGAAGAGCAGAGACCCACACTGTCATTCTGCAGGGACCGCCTTGCAGCCCTGACCGCCGCTGGCGCAATGTCACTCCAAAACTTAAGACTGGGCAAGAGCAAGACATGCAGGGGAGCAGAGAGAGTTTGACCCCTTTTACATAAAGTCCCAAGAGCAAACGGGAACAGCCTGCGCAAGGACTCTCCGGCGCAGAGGGTACAAGCAAGGGACCAGCACCACCTCTCAGGGAGGGGCCACGCTCACCAGGACAAGTGGGGGGGCGTCTGCTAAACCCGATGTTCTCTACATTCAAGCCATAAACTGTGCCTGCCTATCCTGACGACTCTGTGGCTTCAGGACACAACCTGCCGTCGTGTCCCCTCACCTGCCATGTCCCACCCACGCTGAGCCACGGAGCCCCCAGCACCTGGCGCTGCCCAGCCTTCTCATCCCACCCTCCCTGGAGTGGCCTTCCCAGACCAACTCCAGGAGGGGCTGACAGGGCCTCTAAATGCAGCTCCACCCTCCTGGCATCTCCTGCAACCTCTCCCACCACCACCCCCAGTCTAAATGCAGGGGTCTTTCAGGGAGCCCCAGGAAGCTGCTGAAGACCTGCGGCACCGAGAGGCTGCAGTCTGCACCCTGCCCGGGGGCACGTGGTGTAACAAGGGGGCACTGACAGAGACTTCCCAGACAGAGAAGAAGCAAGCAGGTGGATCCGGAGTCCTTGGCCCCAAACCCTGGCTGGCGCTGACCCTGAGGTCACACAGGGACACTGCATCCTCCAGGAGGCCCCATGCGCATCTAGCAGATGTGCTGAGGCCCATCCTTTCCAGGTGGCACAGCCAGTGCTCCGACCTCCGGCCCTGCACTCCTGGAGGGCGAACCCCACCGACCAGAAGCGCCCACACCGGGCTCCCCGGCTCCTGGAGAACGAGCTGTGGCGGAGCGTGTGGCCCCCTCGGCAGGAGGCCGCCCTCCCCGCGCTGGATGGCAGCCCTGAGGTCCTCGCCGGGAGGCCTCCCCCCAGGCGTGGTGTCCACTCCAGAAGGGACCCTGGTGCCAGTCTCCCCCCCAGCCTGAGCGCTCCATCGCCAGCGACCAGCGCGTTGGGAAGACACAGGGAGGCTGCCGGTCCGGGTGGAGCTGAGCGCCTGCAGCGGTGGGCTGTGGGGCAGACCTCGGCCGGTCGTTCCCGCGGGGACCCACGCGCTTCCCCACGCAGCGAGAGGCGGTCTTTTGCCCTCGCAAACCTGACAGCCCGATGCAGAGAGCCCGCCTGTGCACACGGAGGCGTCGCTAACTAGGGAGCGCAGAGCGAACGGGGACGGCCGCAGCACGGGGCACCAGGCCCCAGCACCACGGTAAGGAGGTGTGAGCGGCACGAGCGCGGTCCCCGGGTCACCCCCCGGGCGGCGTGGCGGGCCGCACAAGGGACTCTGACTGCGGCGGAGCCCAGAGGCGCCCGATCCTCTCGGCCAGCACCGCGGCGGCGCACAGGTGCAGGATGCCGCCGGGGGCGGAACCAGGTGAGCGCCCGCAGCCTCGCAGCACCGCGCCACTCCCTCCCGGCGCTCCCGGGGCTCGGGGCCCTGCGCGCCTCAGGCCTTGCGCCCGCAGAATGCGCAGGCCGGCTGGGGGCGCCGCCGCGCGGCACGGCCCGGGGGGGTCCCGGGTGCGGGGTCCCGGGTGCGAGGTCCCGGGGGGGGGGGCGGGGGGCGGGGGGCGGTCCAGGCTGCGGCCCCCGGGTGCGGCCCCGCTGCACGGCCCCGGCTGCCCACGCCCCTCCCGAGCAGGAGGTCCCGGGCGGGGTCCCGGGCGGGCACGGACGGGGCGCAGGGCCCGGATGCACGGAGCGGGGCGGGGGCCTCCGTTGCCTGCGGGCGGCGGTCCCGGGCGGGGCGGGGCGGGGCGGGGCGGGGCGGCGCGGGGCCCCGGCGGGCGGCGGAGCGGGCGCAGGCAGGTCCCGGGCGCCGGCAGGTGCGCGCGCGAACAAAGCGGCGGGGGCGGCGTACCTGGGCACGCAGCTGGGGCTGGAGCCGTCCACCTCCCAGGTGGCGAACAGGTTCATGGGCACCGGCGTGTTGAGCGCGGCGGGCGGGCCGGCCAGGCCCAGGCGGCCCCGCTCGGCCATGGCGCCGGCCCCGCCGCTCCCTCGGCGGCCTGCGCTGCGGCCGGGCCGCGGACGCGCGGCGGGCGGGCTGGCGGGCGGCCGGGCGCGCGGAGGGCGGCGGCGCGGTCACATGGCTGCCGGCGGCGGGGACGGCCGGGCGGGCGGCGGACAGGCCCGCGGGCGGCAACCAGGCTGCGGCCGCCCCGCCCCGCCCCGCGCCGCGCCGCGCCGCGCGCCCCGCCCCGCCCCGCGCGCCCCCCGCCGCGCGCCCCGCCCCCGCCGGCCGCCGCCGCCGATTGGTTGCGCGCGCGCGCGCTCGCCGCCCGGCGCCCAATCGCGGCCCGCGGCCCGCTCGCCGGAAGTGCGGGGACGCGCGCGCTCCCGGCCGCGGCCGCCGCCTCGCCAGGCGGCCCCGCCCTCCGCCCGCGGGAGCGCGCGCCCGCGCCTGCGCACAGGCCCCGCCCCCGGGCGCCACCGAGCAGGGGCTCCACACCCCCCTCCCCTCCCCCGCCCGGCACCCCCGTCCCGCGTCCGCGGCGCCCCCACGGCACCCTGCGTGCCCCGTGTCCCCGCGCACGGCCGCTGCCCCCGGCGTCCCGGTGTCCCCGCCCTAGCGCCCCGGGGCCCGCCCGCCCTGCCCCCAGGAGCGCTCCCGCCCCGCGACTGCCCGTGCGCCCCCTCGGGTGCCCGGCCCCGGCCCCGGCCCGGCGACGCCCCCGCCCCGCCCGGGGCCCTGGTGCACCCCAGGCCGGGCGTGCGAGCCGGGGTCCTGCCTGCAGGAGGGTCCTGCTCTGGGGGGTCCTGCCTGCAGGAGGGTCCTGCCCGCGGGGGTCCTGCCTGCTGGGGGGTCCTGCCTGCTGGGGGGTCCTGCCCGCTGGGGGGTCCTGCTCTGGGGGGTCCTGCCTGCTGGGAGTCCTGCTCTGGGGGGTCCTGCCCTGGGGGGTCCTGCTCTGGGGGGTCCTGCCCGCTGGGGGGGTCCTGCTCTGGGGGTCCTGCCCACTGGGGGGTCCTGCCTGCAGGGGGTCCTGCTCTGGGGGGTCCTGCCTGCTGGGGGGTCCTGCCTGCCATCAGGGTGCTGGCTCTGGGGTGGAGCTGATGCTCCCCCCCCACGCACGGTGCTCTCCCGCCGGAGCCCCTTACCTCTTACTGCCCAGCCGTGCCCCGAGCGCTCTTACCCCAAGACCAGGGAGAACGAATGTGGGTGGGGGGCAGGGGGCTCCTGGCCCCGGGGTCAGTGCCCTGGTGGACCCAGGCAGGAGGAGACCGAGACCAGGGTGACCCGCTGGGCCCGTGGGCAGGGCAGATGGGGAAAGGCCAGCTAGATTTGGGGGCCCAAGGAGGGGTTCCATCCCCCATCCTCCGGCGGTAGCTCTGGGGGGTCACCAGATGCTGCCCTGGGATGTAGGAAAAGCAGAAGTGTTTTTTTGTATTTTTTCTTTCCATTCCTTTTTTTTTTAAAGATTTTATTATTTATTTATTCATGAGAGACACACAGAGAGAGGTAGAGACATAGAGAGAGATCGGCAGGCTCCCCGCAGGGAGCCCATCAGGACCCCAGGATCATGTCCTGGGCTGAAGGCGGCGCTAAACCGCTGAGCCACCCGGCTGCCCTGTGTTTTGTCCACAAGTAGTTTTATAGAAACAGGTGCCGTCCAAGAACCTCTCTCTTCCCAGCCCTCTGGCTTTGCCACCGTGGGCCGCTGTCCCCTGCTGAGGACCCCGCCATCGGCAGCTACAGACGGCCAGGCCACACTTGGGAGTCAACGAGACAAGCTGTGCTTCCCACATGCGCCTGCCCCTGGGGTGGCACCACCCAAAGCCGTGAGGGCCTGTGTGTCCTCCGGCAGCCGACTGGCCGTTGTCAGAGAGAGCTGGTCCCACCAGGCAGAGCACCTGTGGGTCTTCTACCTACCGGGAGGGGGGAGGGGGATGTGGCCGTGTCCAGGGAGCACGCAGCAGTCCCCGTGGGGCCAGGCTGCCATTGACCTCAGCATTTGGCACGCTGCGCTGCGGGACAGTGTGGGGTACAGTCGCCGTCAGCTGGATGGGCTGCCTGACGCTTCACATCTGTGTGTGCCAGCATCACACCCAGGCTAGGAGTACGACGGGGGGCCAAGTGAGGAAATGTGGGGTGACCACGCCGTGCACACGGAGGCTTGACACCGACTGCCTGTTACAGCAGAGCTGTGCGCTTCCTGTGTGCCAGCCGGCATGGTGAGCCCTTGGTGGACGTGACAGTCCTGTCTGTTCCCACTCGACCACTGAGGAAACTGAGGCACAGAGGTCATGCAGCTGCTAAGGGGAGGTGCCCAGGTGTGTGCCCCACAATCTGGCCCAGAGCCACCCCAAGTGGCCACCATGGTGGAAATTCTTAAATACTTCAAGTCTGGGAGGCAGAGACGGAACACAGCCCCCTGTGCACTATACCGGAGACACTGTTCTGGTTTTTTTTTTTTTCTTTTTTTAAGATTTTACTTATTTATTCATGAGAGACACAGAGGGAGAGGCAGAGACACAGGCAGAGGGAGAAGCAGGCTCCACGCGGGGAGCCTGACGTGGGACTCGATCCTAGGACCCCGGATCACGCGTTGAGCCAAAGGCGGACGCTCAACCACCGAGCCACCCAGCTGCCCCTGTTTGTTCTGTTTTTTAAAGTGGTTCTATAGGAACACCAAGGGGTCAGTCGGGGTGAGACTGTGGCCTTTTGTGTTTTCCAAATTTTCTACAATAGATAACATGACGGTGGTCAGAGTTACTTTTTTGGCCAGAACCTGTTCTTTGCATTGTTATTCTCTGTATTCGAAAATGAGTCTGTGTCTATCTTCCACTTGTGGAACATCCCAGGGTAAGTGCCTTGAGAGCTGGGAGGACGCTCCTCCAAGTGAGCCTGGTGTTACACACACACACGCACGCACACACACCAGATGTTGGGAGCGCCTCTGCTTTCTGGTGACGGTTTCTTTAAGATGGGAACTTAGTTCAAGAGGAACTTGTCTGGACAACTGGGGTGTCTGGGTGTGATGGGGGAGGAGTCCCTGAGCTCCGTGGGCCCGTGGGCTCCGTGACGACCCCTCCTGAGGACTTGGTGGTGTGCCTCTGGCCTGCCGCTGTTTTGTAGATGGATTAAAGCCTCCGGTTTCCCGGATCCTTGGGTGGCGCAGCGGTTTGGCGCCTGCCTTTGGCCCAGGGCACGATCCTGGAGACCCGGGATCAAATCCCACACAAATCCCACATCGGGCTCCCGGTGCATGGAGCCTGCTTCTCCCTCCGCCTCTCTCTCTCTCTCTCTCTCTCTCTGTCTCTCTCTCTATCATTAAAAAAAAAAAAAAAGCCTCCAGTTCCAGCTGGTGCAGTGAACTCCCACTGTGTTGCAAGGGGGGGGGTCAGGCTCAAAGCCCCTTTTATGGGGCCCCACCCACGGTCACTGAGAACCCCCGCTGCCTGCAGGTTGGGCTCTGGCGTTCTCGGTGGGTGGTATGGACCTCCGGCTTATTGGGAACACATTCATCTACTCATCCTGACTTAAGCTGATACAGTCCAGGTGGGGGACGCGATGAGGCGCCAACAGGTGTGGTTCCCCTCCGGGTGCGGGTGTGGGGGGTGCTGGGCTCCCCTCGGTCCAGGAGCTGAGCATGCTTCATCCCACCAGCACAGCCCCCGGCTCCGGGGCAGAGTTGGCGACAGAGGGCACGCCGGTGCCGAAGCTCCGCTGTGCTCACACGGGCGGGCCACATTCCCGTGCACCGTGTGGGGCGGCTCAGCCTGACGGGGGGCACGGTCCGGGGTGGCCTCTGCTCCAGCCTGCAGCTCCGCCGGCCTTCTCTGCCAGGAACCCGTTGGAGCGGGTCCTCGTCTAGCGTGTGCTCCTGGCAGGATAGGCTCAGAAAGCCGTGCCTGTGGCCCGGGTCGTGCCCACTGCCCTGCGTGGAACAGCCGTGTGCCCGACCCCACCGCCGAGGTAGGGACAGAAAGCCTGCTCAGAAGGCACAGCGGGTGTCCGGGTGCGGCCAGGGGGCAGGCCCCCTGCAGGGAGAGGAACAGGGTCACCAGGGATCCGGGCGGCGTCCCCACGCAGGGCAGGTGCCTGGGGGGGTAGTGAGTAGGAAGGCTGGCCTCTGGCCCCCTGAGGGTAGAACAGGTGTGTGGGCCCTCGGTAGCCAGCCGCATAGGGCGTGTGGACTCACCTAAGGACGCCACCAACGATCAGTTGACAGTCCAACCTCATTAACCGCTGCCGCTGCCTTACCTCTATGGAAGCTACCGGTTCCCTCAGAGCTGCCCGCCAGCACCTCCCGGGTGACCCTCACGGGGGTTGAGTCCAAAGGTCGGGTATTGGCTCCTCCGTTGGCTTAATAAATGATGATCAGGCCAGTTTCAAACCCTGAGAACACGGGAGGGACAACGCAGGACACGGTTCCCGCCGTCGTGGAGCTGCCGTTCTCCCAGAGGGAGCACGAAGGGTCAGCATCCACACGGACGCGTGGTGCGGGCGGATAGCGGGGTCTCACCAGCGTACCGTGGGCCGGGAAAGCGCGGTGGGTGGGGCGCGGTAGCGGGTTAGAGGCCGCTGAAGGCGGAGTCGGTGACACGGAAGAGAAACCCGGAGAGAGTCCCCAGATCGCAGCACTAACGGAGAGTACGGAGGAGAGGTAAAGCATGTGGACGCAGGTGTGAAGACGCCCGGTATGGTCTCCCAGAGTCGTGGAACACGAGGAAAGGGACCGGGGACCCCTGAGTGGCTCAGTGGTTCAGCGTCTGCCTTCTGCCCAGCACATGATCCCAGAGTCCCGGGATCGAGGCCCGCATCGGGCTCCCTGCGTCGTGGACCCTGCTTCTCCCTCTGCCTGTGTCTCTGCCTCTGTCTCTGGGTCTCTTGTGAATAAATAAATAAAATCTAAAAAAAAAAAAAAAAGGAAAGGGACAACAGGCTAGATGAGGGAGTTGAGGATGTGAGGTGCAGATGCAGATGGTAACCACCATGTTGCTGTGGCAGGGGGTGGCCGGGGGGACACGGGGGAGGGGACCATACCCAGTAGGCCAGCGATGACCGTCTTCACGGGCCTGTTAGTAATGCAATGTTGATGAAGACCATAGGGTACCTCGAAGAGTCCTTCCGGCAAACACCCCACCTGGGGCAGGTGTAAGGGAGACCCAGACAGGGCAAGGAAGGTCATCGACACCTGTAAGGGGGTGGCAGCATGGACGTACCCAGCAGCCCGTGGAGGCTGACCCCCCCAGCCGCCGGGAGACAGGGAGCCTGTTCCTTCAGAGCCCCACCTTGGCAGGGTGGGGGCTCCAGGCACGTCTGTCGACTGTGGGGGAGCCTGCAGAGGAGGTGGTGAGCCAAGGCGCGGCACCCCATCACCCCAAACCCAGCAGGTGGAAAACAGCAGCGAAGCGGGGATCCTGTTCAGAATAGAAAAAGAAAAAGAACCTACCTGGGAACAAGTTCTGTAAAAGTTGGAAAGGGTTAAAAGTCTACTGAGGGGGCAGCCCCAGTGGCTCAGCGGTTTAGTGCCTGCCTTCAGCCCAGGGCATGATCCTGGAGACCCGGGATCGAGTCCCACGTTGGGCTCCCTGCATGGAGCCTGCTTCTCCCTCTGCCTGTGTCTCTGCCTCTCTCTCTCTCTCATGAATAAATAAATAAAATCTTTTAAAAAATAAAAAAATAAAACTCTACTGACTCTCATTTGAACCTGAACTGGGATCTATACCAAAATGTGGATTTGGATATAGTCAAATTAATTCTCGGATGTCTGTGCCACACTGAGCGGGAGCACGTGGCCAGGACACTTTTGCAAGAGAAGAGGAGGAGGTGCTGCATGGACCTGAAGAATGGAGTGGAGGGTGTCACGAAGGAGGGACCAGTAGTGGGGGGTGACTGTGGATGTGTCTCCCACACACTGGAACCCAAGGGGTGCTGACAGCTCCGTGGCAGTTGTCAGGAAAGGATGGGTTACCCAGAAAATGATATAGGGACAGCAGGCTGCACTTAAAAAAAGAACACTGGGCAGCCCGGGTGGCTCAGCAGTTTAGCGCGGCCTTTGGCCCAAGGCATGATCCTGGAGTCCCGGGATCGAGTCCCACGTCGGGCTCCCTGCATGGAGCCTGCTTCTCCCTCTGCCTGTGTCCCTGCCTCTCTCTCTCTCTCTCTGTGTCTCTCATGAATAAATAAACAAAATCTTTAAAAAACCACTTAATTTCTACCTCACTTTTTACACCAAAATAAATTCCAGATGGAGCAAGAATTTAATCATGAAACATGAAACTCTATGGGCTCTGGAAAAAACTGGAAGAAAATAGTTTGTAATCTTGGAGCAAGGAGGGCTGTTACAAGCACACTGCAAAACTCTAGAAGATGAGATTCATAATTTTGTCTATGTTCCTAAAAAAAAGTCAAAGACCACAAATTTGGAAAAAATGCAAAAGATATACCAAAAGACTAATTCTTAAAAATATTTTTTACTTATTCATGAGAGACACACAGAGAGGCAGAGACATCAGGAAAACGATGTTGAAAAGAGCGTCGAACGCAGTGGCAGATGCTCCACTTGCCTAACAAGAGACAAAGGTCGTGGGCAGCCCGGGTGGCTCAACGGTTTAGTGCCTGCCTTCGACTCAGGGCGTGATCCTGGAGTCCCAGGATCGAGTCCCACGTGGGCTCCCTGCATGGGGCCTGCTTCTCCCTCTGCCTGGTCTCTGCCCCCCCCCCTCTGTGTCTCTCTGTGTGTGTCTCTCATGAATAAAAAAAAAAAAAAAAAAAAGAGACAGACAAAGGTCGTGAAACAAAGACGGGAAGCAGGCCGCGGTGGCTCCCGATAGCAGAGAAGAGCTCATCCCTCCTCCTGCTCCGAGCACCCTCCCTGAGTTATCATCGCCCCAACCCCCCACTTCAGGTGTACCTCCTGAGACCCAGGATCCCCACCTTGGGTCCCTCCTCCAGCGCCGACAGAGACGTGCTAGGGGCCCCCCTGCATTTCACAGAAAAAGGCCTCAGATGACGTCAGCCGTGGCCAGGAGTGAGGGACATGGACAGGGCACTCGGGGTGGGGGGTGCACTCTCCCGCCCCAGATTTTACGACCTCAGTGACCACGGCCTCTGTCCAGCAGCAGGGCCACTGCCAGGTCTTCCTAACTTGGGGCCAGCTGGCGGCTCCCACCCCTTCCCGAAGGCTCCCAGCTCCCCCTGCCAGTGACCACCCATCCCTCCTGTCCTGCAGGGGCAGCTGCAGGGGGTGCAGCCCGCGTGGCTTTCGAGGCTGGGTGGGAACTGGGCCCCCCCCCTCAACTGGCCCTGACCCTCCCCCACCTCCTCCCCTCGCCGGGCCTCTGCGGCTGTCCCTGCGCACGGCCTCTCTGCCCTCCTGTGAGCACAGGCCCTGGAGGCGGCCTTCTCTGCTGCCGGGACAGGGTCCTCCCGGAGCCCAGTTGACCTCAGGGTCCTTGACCTCGGGCTTGCAGCCTCCCAAGCTGTGAGGAGTCAACGACCGCACTCACGACGCCCGGTCGGGGTGTTTGTGCTGGCAGCTCCAGCAGCTCACCCGGGAGGGCAGCAGCCCAGCACTGGTGCAGACGCGGGAAGGGCCCAGCGTGGAGGGGACCAGCCCAGCCTTCCCACCGGGATTGATCCACCCCGCTGAGCCCCCATCAAATGCCAGTCCTACGACAACATATTGTCTTTCAGGGTTTTTTTTTTTTTTTTAAGTAGACGCCATGCCCAGTGCAGAGCCTGATGTGGGGCTTGAATTCACAACCCGGGGTCAAGATCCGAGCAAGATCAAGAGCCGGATGCCTAACAGACCGAGCCACCCAGGCATCCCTTCTCAGTGGATTTTTTTTTATATATACCAGCTTTATTGAGGTAGAATTAGCATATAACAAAATCCAAAATAAAAAATAATAATAAAAAAAAAGGGAACCCTGGGTGGCGCAGCGGTTTGGCGCCTGCCTTTGGCCCAGGGCATGATCCTGGAGACGCTGGATTGAATCCCACGTCGGGCTCCCGGTGCATGGAGCCTGCTTCTCCCTCTGCCTGTGTCTCTGCCTCTCTCTCCGTGTGTGTCTCATGAATAAATAAATATAATCTTTAAAAAAAAAAGAACGTACATAAAATCCATCCATTTAGAGCATACAAGTAAATGATTTTAGTGAACGTGTAACGTTGTGCGGCCGTCACCACCAATTTTAAGCCGTTCTCAGCACGCCCAAACTTCCCCTGTGCCCGTTTGCAGCCACCTCGTGTTCTGTCCCCACCCCCTGGCAACCGCTGTCTGCTTTCTGTATAAGAAATATAATATTTCTTATCTGTAGATTTCCCTTTTTGGACATCTCACATAAGTGGAAATACACCATATGGGATCTTTCGTGTCTGACCTCTTGCACTTAGCACGGTGTTCGTGAGGTGCTTTCATGCAGATCTGTGAGTACTTTGTTCTTTTTATGGCCAGCCGGGTAATATTCCGTGGTAGAGATATGCTGCCTTTTGTCTATCCGTTCACCGCTTGGCGGATGCTGGGCTGCTTCCAGCGGGGCTGGTAGGACAAATGCCACCATGAACGTTCGTGGACGAGGCTTTGTGTGGACCTGAGCTCTCAATTCTCTTGGGCACATTCCTGGAAGAAGAAACGTGTACTATGGTAGCTCTTGACGAGCGAGACTCTTAAAGAAACTTGTAAAGACCCTCTTAAGGGGATCCCTGGGTGGCGCAGCGGTTTGGCGCCTGCTCTTGGCCCAGGGCGCGATCCTGGAGACCCGGGATCGAGTCCCACGTCGGGCTCCCGGTGCACGGAGCCTGCTTCTCCCTCTGCCTGTGTCTCTGCCTCTCTCTCTCTCTCTGTGACTATCATAAATAAATAAAAAATTTAAAAAAAATTAAAAACAAAAAGACCCTCTTAAGACTCTCGAAATGTTGGGACGCCTGGGTGGCTTGAGGTTGAGCACCAGCCTTCAGACCAGGGCCTGATCCTGGAGACCCGGGGTCAAGTCCCGTGTCGGGCTCCCTGCATGGAACTTGCATCTCCCTCTGCCTGTGTCTCTTTCTCTGTCTGTCATGAATAAATAAATAAAATCTTTTTTTTAAAGATTTGAGTAGACATTTCACCAAAGAAGACGCACAAATGGCCAAAAAGCACACGAAAAGATGCTCAAATCATCGATCATTAGGGAAATGCAAATCAAACCGTATATATATATATATACACCACCTCTTCTTTACCCATTCATGTATCAATGGACACTCGCGCTGCTTCCGTAGTTTGGCTATTGTAGATAACGCTGTAGTAAACGCAGGGGTGTGTGTATCCTTTTGAATTCGTGATTTTGTATTCTTTGGGTGAATACCCAGTAGTGTGATTACTGGATCATCGGGTAGGTCTGTTTTTCCAGAGTGACTGCACCAGTTTGCGTTCCCAGCAACAGTGCACAAGGGTTCCCCTTTCCCTGCATCTTCACCAACACTGGTTGTTTCCTGACTTGTTGATTTTAGCCATTCTGACTGGGGTGGCTTCAGGTCTCACATTCAGGTCTTCAAACATTCTGAGTTTATCTTTGTGTCTGGTGCAAGAGAATGGTCTAGTTTCACTCCTCTGCACGTGGCTGTCCAATGTTCCCAGCACCATTTATTGAAGACACTGTCCTTTTTCCAGTGGATCATCTTTCCTGCTCTGTCGAGTATTAGTTGACCATAGAGTTGAGGGCCCACTTCTGGGTTCTCTATTCTGTTCCATTGATCTGTGTGTCGGCTTTGTGCCAGGACCACACTCTCTTGATGACCACAGCTCTGTAGTACAACCTGAAATCTGGCATTGTGATGCCCCCAGATATGGTTTTCTTTTTCAAGATCGCTTTGGCCATTTGGGGTGTTTTCTGGTTCCATGCAAATTTTAGGATAGTTTATTCTAATACAGTAAAAAATGCTGTTGGTATTTTCACAGATTGCCTTAAATGTGTAGACTGCTTTGGGTAGTATAGATGTTTCAACAATATTTGTTCTTCTGACCCATGACATGCTGCCATTGCTTTGAGCCACTACATCTTGGGGCAGCTTTTTTTTTTTTAAGTTTTTTTTTTAATTTTTATTAATTTATGATAGTCACACACAGAGAGAGAGAGAGGCAGAGACACAGGGAGAGGGAGAAGCAGGCTCCATGCACCGGGAGCCCGACGTGGGATTCGATCCCGGGTGTCCAGGATCGCGCCCTGGGCCAAAGGCAGGCGCTAAACCGCTGTGCCACCCAGGGATCCCTTTTGTTTTTTTTTAACTGAATAATAGATGACAGAAAAGGAACATGCAAAGGAACAGAAGTGCGTCTACAGAGAGGCAACACATCACATCACCCAGTGCACTGGAGGCACAGAATAAAGCAAAAGGGGGAAGACAGAACCGTAAGCCCACTGTCCTGAGGGCCCTGCAGGTGGCTCAGGATCATATCTCTGCAGTCCTGTTCTGCGCATACACACTTTTTTTTTTCAAGATCTAGTTTGAATTATACAAATTCCTTTTTTTTTTTTTACCTAAGAACACACTGTGAGCATTTTTTATATCCTTAAACATCTTTCTGGAGTGTGGCTTTCCATAGTCTTTTGGTATTCTGTGATGTGGATACACCCTAACCTGTTTACCCAGATGTTCACTGGGGGCATTTAGACCAATGTTGTATACTTGGCAAAACATTACTAGCATCTGATTAAAATGGTCAGTTAGTAAGAGCTATGGGAAGGAGGAGCTTATATTGCCAGTATATATACGTATTTTTTAAAGATTTTTTTAGAAGATTTTTTTATTTATTCATGAGAGAAACAGAGACAGGCAGAGACACGGGCAGAGGGAGAAGCAGGCTCCATGCAGGGAGCCCTACGCGGGACTTGATCCCGGGTCTCCAGGATCAACGCCCTGGGCTGAAGGCAGACGCTCAACCGCTGAGCCACCAGGGATCCCAAGATGTTATTTATTTATTCATGAGAGATGCAGAGAGAGGCAGAGACATGGGCAGAGCAGAGGGAGAAGCAGGCTCCCTGTGGGGAGCCCAACATGGGACTTGATCTCAGGACCCCGGGATCATGACCTAAACGAAAGGCGGGTGCTCAACTGCTGAGCCACCCAGGTGGCCCATATTATCGGCATTAATAGAACTTGGTTATATCCTGAGAGAACACAGGAGAAAAGGCTGGGACTGTCCAACGTTATGAGGTATAAAGGGAAGGTCCATCCCCCAAACAGCGAACAATAAAACAAAACACCTCTTGTGGCAGAGAGAGCTGGGTGGCACCAGCATCTGCTCTCTCCTCTCCCCTAGGGACAGAGGCCTCCATTTAGGGCTGGACACAAGACCCCGCAGAAGGGAAACACCCTTGCTCAGCCTTCCAGCAGAAGCTGGGACTCTGTGCCTGGCTCAGGAAGGAATATTTGAGTGTGTGGACAGCAACACCTTGTTCCTCGGTGAGGGAACTGATGCAGCGTGCGTAGACCCAAAGGGGGCGATGGAGGAGGCTGAGGGTCCCCTCGTGTGTCAGCGGACTGGCTGCAGGCGCCCAGATCACACATTCCTTCTGGGTGTGTGTGTGCGGGGGGGGGGGGGGGTTACAGAGAGACCGGCTGGGGGCTCCGTGGCGCAGGTGGCCGTCCCGTGGGGGGCCCCATCCAGTCCAGGGCCCGGACAGAACGAAGGTGGAGGAAAGACAGATTCGTCCCCTTTCCCCGCCTCAGAGCTGAGGCCAGGAGCTTGGTCCCCGTGCTGTCCTCAGACCTGGTCTTGCACCACGGGCTCCCCTGGGCCCTGGCTTGCAGAGGGCAGATCGTGGGAGTCCCCCGGGCCCCGCGGTCACAGGAGCCAGGTCCTCAGCATCCAGTCTCGTGACGAGTCTCCCCACACATGTGCTTCCTGCGGGCCCCGTTTCTCTGGAGACCCCAGGCTGCCACAAGAAGCTTGAGAAGCGGGGCCCCTGGGCGGCTCAGCAGTTGAGCGTCTTCCTTGGGCCCAGGGCGTTACCCCAGGGTCCCGGGATCAAGTCCCACGTCGGGCTCCCTGCATGGAGCCTGCTTCTCCCTCTGCCTGTGTCTCTGCCCCTCTCTCTCTCTGTGTCTCATGAATAAATAAATGCATCTTTAAAAAACAAAAGAAGCAGCAGCTTGAGAAGCTGGTGATAGATCCAGCTGGAAGGATAAATCAGGGTTGTCCCCGAGGAGCCGGCCTTGCCATGCGACCGGCTCACGGGCTGCGACGTGGCGGGGGCTGGAAGTGCAACCAGTGAAGTAGAGCTTGTTATCACCCCAGAAACCGCACTTTGGAAGCAGGGGGTGACCCCAACCCACGCGTAGAGGTCCCAGGCGATGGCCATGGCTAAAGCCATGCAGGAATCAAGGGGCGCCGGAGAGCACGGCCTCTCTCACCGCCACCTGCAAGGACCCCGAGTTTCAGCCTTCCCCCCTACAAAACACCAACAGGAAGCCCGGGAGGACGGAACAGCGAGGCGTGAGGGGCATCGAGTACAGCAAAGCCACGCTGAGACGCAGGGGACATTGCCGGCTGAGAGCCTGGAGCTGTCAGGTGTGTCCACCGCCGAAGCCCCCCGCAGCAACGGTGGAGGGTGAGCAGGAGAGACGTGTCTGTGTGGCGCAGCAGGCCCAGGGGCGGCATCCCCAGCCAGCACAGCCTCCCGCGCACGGGTAGGGGCAGGGCAAGGGCCGGGAAGGGCACACCTGCAGATGGCGTGGACCGGCTGGGCAGGGCCCCCCGCGGGGACGCTCACGGTCCTCTCCAGGCTTCGGGGGGGTCGAATGCCAGGGTCCCTGTGCCACGCAGGCCGGAGCTGCGTGCCAGTGCACTGGAGGGGCTACCTCGGGCCCCCCAAGGGAGCGCAGGCGGGTAGGTCAGGAGAGGACCCTGCGGGTGGCAGCACCGCGTAGCGACACTTGCTGGTGCCTCCGAGGTCACCCTCAGACCACTGGGGAGCATGTGTGCCTGGGGATCCGGCCAGCGGGGCCTCTGGGAGTGACCCTCGGGTCGCAGGGCAGGGTGCACTTGGGTCGCGTGGCATAGCCTCCCCAGCAAACGCACGGCAGCCGCGAGAAACGGCAGCTTTACAGACTCTAAAAATAGAGTATATGATACGATCCCATCTGGCTAACAAACGTGTGTGAGCGCATGTACGTGTAAAATACATATTTCCGTGTAGGTGACGATACCTGGCGGAGACCTTTTTCCAAGTTAGAAACGAACCCAACGTGTTAAGCAATAGTGGGAATGCACTCAATTTAGTTTCCCCTTTCTGCTTGTCTGTGTTTCCTATTTTCTCTGCAACGGACACGTATTAATTGTGTGCTAAAAATAGAGGAAAATAATACAAGCCCTGTAGTCAGAACCCAGCAGGCCCAGCCGGCTGCTGGCCGGGCGGCGGGTGCCATCTGGCTGGGGCTTCTCCTGGGCCTGGAAAAGCCAAACGAACAAAGCCCCCCGCCCCCCACCCTGCGCCCGCGGCAAGCAAGGCCATTGTCGTACGAGTACTGTCCCGCCGGGCTACAGCCCTGGTATCAAGGGGAACCACGCAAATCTACGAGGCGGTGAAAAGGTCCCAGTGCAGATAGATCAGAAAGGATGTGAGACGGAGACTCTTGTTGGCACCAGCAGCAGAGTCGCAAGTTAAAACACGATGCGCGCTTCGCCGTCTCCTGGGTACAGACTAACGTAGACGAGAGGGACCTCAGGCTGCCAGGACACCCAGGTGCCTCGCTTTGCTCTCGGCTGCTGTCCGCCCACTCGCTCCTCATTCCCCAGCAGGCAGGGCTCGGCTGGCCTCTGGGCGGAGGCAGCAGCCCTGGCTGGTGGCTCGGTGGCTCGATGGCTGGGGGCCCAGCACAGAGTCTAGTGGCCTCTTCAGGCGGGATGGGACGTGTCAACCGGGATATGGGAACAGGTGCGTGCGACATTTCAAAGAGCAAAACTCGGAGACAGGAATGTCTAACAGCAGAGAAGTGTCAGAATCAGGGGTGGATGGGACGCCTGGGGGCCCAGCACTTGGGTGCCTGCCTTTGGCTCAGGTTGTGATCCAGGGATCCGGGATCGAGTCCCATGTCGGGTTCCCTGCATGGAGCCTGCTTCTCCCTCTGCCTTGTCTCTGCCTCTCTCTCTCTCTCTCTCTGGGTCTCTCATGAATGAATAAATAAAATCTTTAAAAAAAACAAACTTTGCAGTAGACTGGGAGTTTGCAAATAATAGGTCCAGCTGTTCTACTAATGCTGCGTGCTCACATGTGTAATCCAGAACCACCCGGGTTCAGGGGCTGCGTCACAGGCCCTGCGTCCTTCCTTTCCTGGGACATGTGCTGGCTCATTACGTTCAGCCGAGGCTTGGAGACATCAGGACATCCCGAGAACCCCGGTTCTTGATCTGAGTTGCAGAGGTGGGTGGCTGTGCAGGGCCGGGAGGTGGGAATGAGCACCCTGGCCCCCAGCTTCTGTGGAGCAGGATGGACTGAGCCCCCCCACGCCTCGCAGTGAGGGCAGGACCAACAGATGGCTACGGGGAGTTGTGTGCAAACAAAACTGTCCGCGGGATGTTGGTGGTTTCCCACGACGCTAGGGTGGAGGTGCCATCACCCCTAGTGTGCAGACAGGAGATGGGAACTGAGAGAACTTGCACATGGCCGTGTCCCGGTGGGAAGGCGAGATGCTGACGGGCTCGGGGGAGAGGCCTTATAGCAGGCCTGGGGCTTGTCCATCACGTGTGGTAAGGTGACAGACCTGGGGACGACTGTCTTTGAAGGAAGGGTTTATCGCTGACGGTTCCCACAAGGAGGGGTGGCCTCTAGTGGTCTGGAACCTGGCCCCGGGTCATCCAGGGCAGGGGGATCGTGTCCCTACCACAGCAGCAGGCTTGGAGCAGGCGCACAGGGTCTGTCCTCGGCGTTGGTTGGTTAGTGCATCAAAGCAGAGCTCAGGCCAGCTGTTTGCTCTCTGGAGGACTTACGTGACCCTGGGTCTGTGCAGCCCCAGGACATCAAAGCATCATAAAATATACAAAGTTAAAAAAAAAAACCAACATGATGAATACAGAAAGTAGGAGGAGCAGGCGGTTTGTGGCGCCTCCTGGTCCCCCTGGTCCAGGAACCCGCTGGCCGGGCTGTGTTTCTCAGGCCCTGACCTAAGGAAACCCTTTCTGCTTTGTCTCCTGGGCGCATCCAGCTCAGATTAAAGCTGGTGTCTTGGGCACCCGGGTGGCTCAGCGGTTGAGCATCTCCCTTTGACTCAGGTCATGATCCTGGAGACCCGGGATCGAGTTCCCCATCGGGCTCCCTGCATGGAGCCTGCTTCTCCCTCTGCCTGTGTCTCTGCCTCTCTCTCTCTCTGGGTGTCTCTCATGAGTAAATAAATAAAATCTTTTAAAAAAATAAAAATAAGTTAAAAAATAAAGTTGGTATCTTTCCAGTCCCATGGTCACACTGCTTTCTGGGGTCCCCTCTAAGAAACAGCCATGCAGTGAGCCCCCAGCCTATCTGCTCTTCTGTTCCTGGAGTCAGAGAGAGCAGGGGAAAACCTAGGGCCCCTTCCACGGTTGACTGGAGTGCATGGCTCACCCCTCCTGGGCTGACTCCCTTTCCCTAGCCTGGGCACGCCAGGTGCCCTTGTGGGTGCTGGGAGTTGGCACAGGGCCCCCCATGTCTCCCTCCATGTCTGGAGCTTGTCAGTACAGGCTCCGGCCTGGTGGTGCATCCTGTGCTTATCGAGCCTCTTCCGTGTGCGAGCTACTGGGGTCCCGGGGGAGCCTGCCGGGCGTCCTAGGGAGGCAGCTTCCCTACAGCCTCCCTCCACACTGGCTGCATTCTTTGTACGCTCACCCGGCCTTCTGGGGGGCTCACTCCCTTCTGTGGTCCGTCTGAGCAAAGGCTTCTTGGCCCTGACAGCACCCACTTCTCCCTATCACCCAAACCAGCCATGCTCTTCACACCTCTTCCTCTGTGGGTGCTGTCATCCCCACCCCTGCCCCTTTGTTCAGTGAAACCCCAGGCCTGGCCCACCTGATGCGGATGTGGCCCCTGGGCAGCCCCCGGGAGCCTCCCTGGGAGTCCCCCTGGTTTCTGTAGCCACGGGGATCCAGGCTGGATTCCAACTCGGTCCCCTGTTGACCGTGTGCGATTCTCAGGGGTCGCACTATGCAGTGGGCATGAGAGCATCTGCAGCCTCGTGTTGCCACGATCACTGAGGGCGGCCGTGCTCGGACGGAGCAGTGTGCCTGGGAAGCAGTAACAGATGCTGCGGAGACACCCCCCCAGATGCCCCTCCCAGCTGAACAATGGGCTTCCAAATAACCCTTGGATCCAAGGGGAAATCGAAAGGGGAATTAGAATTCTAGATTGAACGAAATGAAAACCGAACCCATCGAAATTTTTGGGATTAGAGGCAGGTGTCTAGGCCGCAACACCTACGTCACGGGGGACGGAAACTGCACCGAGGAGCTCATCTCCTCCCTACAAAACGGGGGGAGAAAGAACTAATTAAACCCCACTTAAGCAGAAGGAAGGACAAAATAAATGTCAGAGTAGAAATCAATGAAACAGAGCCCTGAAAAACAATCAAGAAGATCAATAAACCTGGTGTGGTTGTCTGAGGAGGTCGGTCACGTTGACAAACCTCCGGATTGATCTGGACGCCAGACACCGAAGACAGAGATGGTCACTTCCAGGGTCTTGGATGTGAGACGGACGGGGGCATCATCCTGCTCATCGTGTTGACTCTGGGGATGCTTTTGTGGGTGTCGGCACTTATCAAATGTACCAAGTAACCGTTGGGCTAAAGAAGAAGCCAGAAGGGGAACTTATCAAATCACACACATTAATATGTGTGGTTATCACATCCCTGTGAGAGCTCGAGGAAGCTGCAAACAAAACCCAAAAGCATTTTTTGGGAGAAATTTGGAAAGACCTCAATAAAGGAGTCTCAGAGAAGATGGAGGTGGACGCTCGGCCGCAGGCCCCAGGTCCCTGGTGACTCCTCAGACTCTAGCTTCGGCCTGAACAGGCAATGCCTGCAAATGAGAACAGAGCACCCTCACAGAGCCTGAAATAAAGCTTGGAGTCCCATCAATGCCTGATTGTATCGAGGAGTGGGCCCCTACCCTATTTGACGGACAGAATAAAAAATGAATTCTCTCTGAATAAGAAAGACACCTCCCAGAGCCTCGAGGTTTTCCATCAGGATGGTCATCATTTATCCCAAAATGACCAGGTGTGCCAAGAAACAGGATCCCACAAGCCAAGAATAAATGGTGGACACGGACAGACGGGTCACCATATCAGAAAATCCCTGCAGTGAACCTTAAAATGTGATTAATATGGGCAAGACAATGGATGGAAAAAGCGGAGAATTTCATCAGGGAATTGACGTCTAAAGAGAAAAATACCAGATGGATGTTTGAGAAGTGAAATCTAAAATAACCAAAATCAACAATTGAATAGATGGTTTTAACAGCGGATTATGGAGAGCAGAAGAGGGGATTTGAGAAGTGGAAACTGGGTGAGCAGGAGAATACCCAGGGGGAAGGGCGGAGGGCAGGCCAGGAGTAACGATGCAGAGCAGAGTGCCAGATGCTGGAGCACATGGGGCCTGGGGGTCACTGCTGTCCCAGAGGCAGGGGGCTGACCGCGGAGGGCGAAGAAGCAATATGTGAATGATATTGGCCAAGGATTAAAAAAAAAAAAAAACATGAAAGACCAAAACTATAGATTTAAGACACTCAATGAATTTTAATTAGCATAAATACAAAGAAAATACACTTACGGACATCCTAGTAAAACTGCAGAAAGTCAAAATTTAAAAGCATCCAGGAGAAACTGATACATTATCCTTAGAGTGCAACGGAAAGAGACAAAGCAGAATTTTTCAACAGAAATGAAAGCAGGAAGACAATGGAATGGTGTCCTGGACGTGCTGAATGGCAAGGACGGCCAACTTTCAATTCCGTATGGGGGGCCGGTTACTGCTGCGGGGCCCCTCTCTCTGGCTGCTGCCCAGCGGCTCCCCCACACTGCGGGGACACTCCCTGTGCCCTCTCACGGTCCCCCACCTCGGGGCTGTGCATCCTGGGCCTGTGATGTCTGCAGCCAGGCCCTGGAGGGCAGGCTCCCCTCCAGACGCTCCCCCTGCACACAACACCCACCCCTCTCCCTGCTCCCAAGAGCTCCCCACAGGAGGCCCCGGGCAGCTGCAGAGGCCTCTCAGGGTCAGCCGGGGTCCCCCTCTCTGGAGGCCCAGCTCCCACTCCGGGGTTCCCGCCTACCCAGGGAGTTCCACTCCCTGCCTGGGGCAGTCTCCCCTTGTCTCCACGGGCTTGCAGGACGGGCTTGCAGGACGGGCTTGCAGGACGGGTAGCTGGAGAGAAGGAAGCTCTGGGTGCTTCCCTGGCTCTGCAGCTGCGGCCTTGGCCTTGCCCTGGTGCTCTGTCCCCTTAGCTTAGCGTCTGTGTGTCCTTGCTTGGGTGAGGATTTCCCTCCCGCCCCCAGGGCCAAGTGAGTCTCGTCCACACTAGCAGCAGCTGGGGCCTGGAACTGCCCCCCACCCCCCAGGAGCCTGCAGTGGTTCGGGTCTGAGCACCCTGCATGGCCAAGTTGGAGTGACTGGAACCCCAAGGGAGACCCTGAGCCACAGCCACCCTGCTAGGCTCTCCTGGATCCCTGACCCCGAGAAACAGCAGGAGATGACAGATGTTTGTCATTTCAAGCCGTCAAGCTCAGTGCTAATTTGTCCAGCAGCAGCTAATAATTAATACACGATGTTGGGGGTGTGCATGCCGTGCACTCCCGGCTACTCTCCTGGGGTCCCCTGGGGTCGTAGTGGACAACGCCCGCCCACAAATAGAAGGCTCAGCCCTGCAACGACCTCCTTTTCCTAAGCAAGAGATTGATACAAAGTCCCCTCTTTTGGGATGAGCACTGGGTGTTATTCTGTATGTTGGCAAATTGAACACCAATAAAAAATAAATTTATTATAAAAAAAAAGTCCTCTCTTTTGTTTTCACCATCTCCACGCAGCAGTGGAGAAGAATGTCTCAGGGCTGAGGAGAGGAGGGAGCTGTAGCCTAGACATGGGGTGACCTATGCACATTTTACAAACATTCAAAACCGCTGCTTACCAGGAGTAAATCTTCCTATTTTCTGCTAGTTTTTCGGTCATGTTTGAAACTTTTTTTTATGAGGAAAAGCCACTAATTTAGGCTTTTCAAAGCAGGTGAATTCTTCTGGCTTCAGCCTCCTGGGGGACGCCGCTTGTCGCCGTGACTCAGCCAGGCAGTGTTTTCAGGCTGCGTGGCTTTGCTGGCCCTGCGTGGAGGTGAGGGCGGTGGGCCAGGTGTGGGCAGGTGCTGGAGCGTGGGGAGAGCGCTCAGAAGGGGTTCGGCTGCCAGCCGCCAGCCGCCAGCATGAGGCCCTGGAAACCAGCACGTCCTCCTGTTCTGGACTCTAGTAAAGCTTGCTCTGGCTTTGCCACCGTGATGCTGCTTGGAGGTTATGTTTAGATCTGCCCTGAGGTTAGGGCTCAGTCTACCGGCTTCGTCCTCCAGGTGGACGAGAGCACAATGCCAGGGAGAGTCTGTATTTTCCTTAATGAGGTGAGGCCCCTGAATCTCAGTGTGCAGTTGGGTCTGTTTGTGCTGGTTTCATCCCCCTCGTCCTTTTGTCTGTCTCTGTGCAAATATCATGTGGTTTTCCTGCCTGAAATTCCGTATGATGCTTTGATATTCAAAAGGGCAATTTTCCTCTCCTTCAATTTTGTTTAATTTTAAAACCATCTTGACTGTGCTTGTGAATGATCTCTTCCAGGAAACTCTGGGATCAGCTTTCAACTTATCTGAAAGTCTTGTTGGCATTTTGATTGGGATGAAATCGGCTTTAGAAATTGAGTCAGGAGCGGCTCACGTCTTTAACAACTGCTCCCAGGGGGAAAGGGCGCTTCCTGCTGGAGTCTGAGCCCCGGTGCGCCCTATGGCGGAACTTGGGAGCGTTCAAACCAGGTGGCCCTGCGCATGGGACGCCCTGGGTGTCACCAGGAGTGTTCACGGCACCTGCACATCTCCGGGAGCGCGTGTGTCGGGGACACGGCGGGGGCGGGGGGACATCAGGGGGCAGCCCCGGGGTCAGGGCGAGCCGCGAGGGGGGTCCGCGAGAACCAGGAAGGGGCGGGCGGCCCGGCCCGGGGGTCTCCATGCTCCACCGGCCCCGGGGCTGCGAGCTCCGCTGCCTGCACCTGCCAGGCCCCGCCCACCGCTCCCGGTCGGGTCCCAGGGGGCGCTCCCCACCAGATCCCAGGAATCCAGCCTTGGCCAGTTCGAGACTCCCGAGTCCGGTCCTTTGGGGGCCACTACAGAAGCCCCGCCCATCGCCCTGGCCCCGCTCACGATTCCTGATCCTGCCCTAGAGGGCGCGCCTCACCACAGCCCCGCCCCCAGGCCTGGCCCCGCCCACCAGCCCGCGTCCGTCCCTAGCGGCCCGTCTCCCCAAGCCCCGCCCCCTGGCCCCGCCCCCGCCCCGTCCCGACCTGGCCCCGCCCCCGCCCCGCCCGTCCCTGGCGGCCCGTCCCCAAGCCCCGCCCCGTCCGTCCCTGGCGGCCCGTCCCCAAGCCCCGCCCCAGCCTGGCCCCGCCCCCACCCCGTCCGTCCCTGGCGGCCCGTCCCCAAGCCCCCCAGCCCTGGCCCCGCCCCCCGCCCCGTCCGTCCCTGGCTGCCCGTCCCCAAGCCCCGCCCCCGCCCTGGCCCCGCCCCCGCCCCGCCCGTCCCTGGCGGCCCGTCCCCAAGCCCCACCCCGTCCGTCCCTGGCGGCCCGTCCCCAAGCCCCGCCCCCAGCCCTGGCCCCGCCCCCCACCCCGTCCGTCCCTGGCGGCCCGTCCCCAAGCCCCGCCCCCAGCCTTGGCCCCGCCTCCCGCCCTGTCCGTCCCTGGCGGCCCGTCCCCAAGCCCCGCCCCCAGTCCTGTCCCCGCCCACCAGCCCGCGTCCGTCCCTAGCGGCCCGTCCCCAAGCCCCGCCCCCAATCCTGGCCCCGCCCACCAGCCCGCGTCCGTCCCTAGCGGCCCGTCCCCAAGCCCCGCCCCCAGCCCTGGCCCCGCCCGCTGCTGGCGCCTGCGCGCGGCCCGCGAGGCCTGCTGCTTAGTGGTTCTGAGGTCCGGTGGCGGCGGCCGCGTCCGGAGGTTGCGGGTTCGAGTCCTCGCGGCCGCGCCGCAGCCCCGGTGCCCGTCCCCGACGCGCGGGCGCGACCGTTGCGGGCGACGTGCGCGGCGAATCTGCCGCTGCGAATCGGCGGGCTCGGCGGCGGCGGCGGCGGCGGCCTCGCGAGAGTCGGGCGGGCGGACGCGCGGGCGGGAGGACCGGGGCCGGGGCCGGGGCCGGGGCCGGGGCCGGGGCCGGGGCCGGGCGGGCGGCGGGCGGAGGAGCCCGCGCGGGAGCCGCCGGCATGACGGGCCGCGTGTGCCGCGCCTGCGGCGGGACGGACATCGAGCTGGACACGGCGCGCGGGGACGCCGTGTGCACCGGCTGCGGCTCGGTGCTCGAGGACAACATCATCGTGTCCGAGGTGCAGTTCGTGGAGAACAGCGGCGGCGGCTCGTCGGCGGTCGGCCAGTTCGTGTCCCTGGACGGTGGGTCGGCGCGGGGCGGCGCGGGGCGGCGGGGGGCGGCGGGGGTACCAGGGGACACGCCGGGGGAGCGGGGGGCGCAGGGGGAGGGGGGGCAGGGGGCGGGGGACACGCCGGAGGGGCAGGGGGCGGGGGGGGGGACGGGGGGGCGGGGGACACGCCGGGGGACCAGGGGGTGCAGGGGGGCAGGGGACACGCTGGGGGGAGAGGGGGTGCAGGGGGCGGGAGGGGGGCGGGGGACACACCCAGGGACCAGGGGGTGCAGGGGGGCAGCTGGGGGGCAGGGGACACCGGGGGGGACCAGGGGGTAGCAGGGGGGTGGGGGACACACTGGGGGTTCAGGGGGCACAGGGAGCAGCAGGGGAGCAGGGGACACGCTGGGGGTTCAGGGGGCGCAGGGGGCAGCAGGGAGGCACGGGACACGCGGGGGGGGGGGGAGCAGGGGGCAGCAGGGGGGCGGGGGACATGCCAGGGGGCACCAGGGGGCGCAGGGGGCAGCAAGGGACGCCTGGGAGGCAGGAGGCACCGCAGGAGGTGGGGAGAGACACAGGGTGTCGTGGGGCTGCCATGCGCCCCGAAGCCAGGTGTCCCCTGCACCTACCGAGCAGTGGGGCAGGGAGGACTCCCGGCCTGTGCATAATAAGGGGGTTTGAAGGAAGAGGGGAGGCAGGATGACTGGCCCGCCCCGTGTCTGTAAAGGCCCAGGAGGGCGCAGCTCCGTGACTCTCACCACCCGCGGGCTGGAGGAGCCAGCGCAGGGTAAAGTTGCACCACGGATCCGGGTGCGCTGGCCCCCGGGACCCCCGGGACTGTGCTGTCCCCACAGGTGGGCGCCGGCACCTTCCACTCCCCCCAGGATGTTGTGAGTGTCCGCACTCGCATCCCCACCCGCTGGCTCACGTCCCCTCCTGAGGGTGGAGGGTTATGTGGATGTTTAGGGACCGAGCTGCTCCAGCACCGCGGGGGGCCCTTCCTGGGACCGAGGCTTCTGTTTCTTTCCGTTTTTGTTGTTGTTTTTAAAAAGACTATTCACGAGAGACACAGAGAGGGGCAGAGACACAGGCAGAGGGAGAAGCAGGCTCCCTGCGGGGGCCCCACCGTGGGACTCATCCCGGGACCCCGACCTGAGCCAGAGGCAGTTGCTCAACCTCCGAGCCCCCCGGGGGCCCACGGGTGTCCATGCCCAGGGCCGTGCGCCTAAGCCCCAGGCTGGGCTCCGGCCGGCGGCGGTTCTCAAACACTCAGGCTTTAATTGTTCCTCGCTGCCACCCAGCAATAGGGTTGACTCCTGTCCTTGGCCTGCTTCCTGCTCCCTGGCTCAACTTGGTTATTAGTTGTGAGAGTTTTCAAAATAGGTTTCTGAGGATCTTCTGTTTAGACAGTCGTGTTGTTTACAAATAAGCGCTGTTTTATGTCTTCCTTTTGTGTCTTTTTCTTGCTTTGCAGCGGCCCTGCCTGCCTTCCTCCCAGTCTCAGGGGAAGCGGCCACCCGCTTCCCACCGAGCGTCGGGGAAGCCCCTTCCTATTCCTGGTCAGTTAAGAGCCTTTGCCGTGAGTGGCTGCTGAATTCTGTTAGATGATTTTTCTCTATCAACGGACACGATCGCAGTTTTCTTGTTCAGTGTGTCCGTGTGGCCGGTTTTTGAATGTTGCCCCTGCCTTTCCTTCAGGGGAAACCCACTTGATGGTGGAGTGTTAGTCTCGTGTGTGGGGCTGGGTTAGACGCGCCAACGTTTTGTCGAGATGCTCAGTGGAACGTGGGTGGGGGTGTTTCTTGCGACGTCTTTGGTTTGGAGACCAAGGTACTGCCTCTCAGGGAACGGGTTGGGAAATGTTCCCTTCCTTCCTTTATTGTCTTTGGAAGAAAGTGTAGAATTGCTGTTATTTCTTCCTTGAACGCTTGGTGGAATCCGCCAGGGTAGCCACCTGGGCCTAGAGGGTTTTTCCGCCAGCAGGTTTTTAACTGCAGATTCAGTATCTGGAGTAGTTGCAGGTTATGGTCATATTTTACGCTACCTCTTTCCCCGTGGGTGGGTTTGTGGTTTTGAGGCGTCGGCCCAGCTGACCGAGGTTGCTGACTTTATGCCTGCAGAGCTGTTGGTACCGTTCCCATATCCTTTTGGTGTCATCAGGGTCTCTAGTGAGGCCTTGTGTTCCGTTTACACGCTTCCTTTCACGTCTTCCTCTTTTCCCCTTTGTCTCTCTTGCTGCAAGTTTCCCACTTTGGTTGATTTGGCAAAGCACCGGCTTCGGTGTCATTGCCTTCTCTGTCCTGCTCTCTCCCGGTCGCCTCTGCTGCAGGGCACACATCTTCATGCTCTTCTACAGCGACTTCCTGGGCTGCTTGTTGTCGCTCTGTCACACGTGGTCAGACTGTCCCTCGAGTCCCTGGAAAGAGTGACAGTGACGACAGCAGTAAGAACTAGCAGTTATCGGAGCTGACGCTAGGGTTTCCCTCGGAGCGCACGCCTTCTCCTGCTGACAGCCTGCCCTCACTGTGGTTGGGGAAGCAGGTGCAGAGGAGATGGACACCCCGGGAGTCCTGGGCACGAGGGATGTGCTCCCACCCGTGTGCAGTGGGCACAGGGTCAGAGCCGGGTGCTGCTCGAAGGTGCGACCCACGGCTGTGAGGGCGCTTCCCCAGCCCGGCCTGGCTCTGCCCCGCGGGCTGTTCTCTGGAGGCCCCCGGTGGGTTCCGAGCCCCCAGCGTGGCAGGCACACTGCTCCTGGGCCAGGGGAGGGCATCAGTGGTGCGTCTGCCCGCCTGGCCTCCCCCTTCCCCCTCGGGGCAGTGATGACTTGGGTTACTCTCGGTGCCCCCGGGCTCGGAGCGCGTGCCAGCTGGCTCTTCTCGGATCTTGCTTACTCCCTTCTCGCCCTGAAAGCTGAGCTTGCTCCCAGAGCTCCCTGTCGGGCCCATGGTCACTCTGGGTCCTAAGGATGCTTTCTTCCTCTCCGAGAACTGCGCACGGAGAGTCAGCTTAGGGGTGTACGTGGGGCCATGTGACTTAGACAGCAGGGCCGTGTGGCCAGAGGCCCTGCCCAGAGGCTCCTGACCCCCAGGGGTCTTTCCTGGTGAGCTCCCACTGTGCGCCAGGCCCGGACTCTAGAGGGTGAGGGGCTCTGGTCCCTGATGTTCTCAGGCCAGTAGAGTGTGAGGCCAGCGTCCAGTGACGGGGCCGTGAGTGGTGCTGGGAACGTCCCGGCCGAGTCCTTCGGCTGGAGGGCACGGGTGTGAGGAAGCAGCCAGCCGAGAGGAGGGACGGGTCCGTGACGACTGCTGGCAGCTCAGTGTGGCCAGAATGGCGAGTCACTGGGCAGAGCTGGACCAGCTGCGGCCTCGGTGGGGTCCTGAGGAAGGGTCCCGCTGCTTCTCTGGGGCCAGGCTCACCCCAAGTGTGTCAGGAACCGGGAGGGCAGAGCAGGGCTTCCCAGCACGGTGCGTGTGAGCGTGCTGTGCCGTGTGTGCGCTGAGTGCCTCAGAGCCAGCAGCCCGTCCCCTGGGCGCGGAGGGGGAGGTGCCAGCCCCACTCCCCTGAGATGCAGCCTGGAGGCAGAGGGAGCCTGGCACCAGGCAGCCTGCCGTGACTGCCTCCTGGGGTCCTTCCCTCTCCCTCCTGGGGAGCATGTCCCACGGTCTCCATCATCACAACTTTTCGTGGCTACGGACTTCACCTTTCAAGTCAAGGTGTTTATAATGCTGCTGTTGTCACAGCACAGCCGCGAAGCACCTTCCACATGTCTGTGTTGCATGGACACCCCCCCCCATAATACAATGAGAAAGGTTTGCAGCCCCCAGCCCCGGATGGAGAGGGCCCCTAGGAGGGGGAGCCGCTCCTGCTTGTTGGAGTGGGTCCCCCTCCCCTAACGAATGCTGGGCCTTGCACCTGCCCGCCTGGCCCGTGCCTTGCCCTTAGGGGGCTCTCCCGGGCACAGCCCCGCCAACCCACCCCCCCCACCCCCCAGCCCCGTGTCCAGGCCGACCTCTGGTCCCAGAGGGGGAGGGTTCTGCATCTCTCTTCCTACCCTGTGGCCCCTCAAAGGCCCGGGAGTCCCTGGCCAGAGTGCCTGTTCTCAGGAAACGGCTGAAGTCTCCTAGAGGCACAGTGGTGAGGGGGGGCTGTTCTTTTCAACATGTCATTTGCCGTGTTTGTCATCTCCCTTGCTCCGCGCCGCATGGTTTCCATAATCAGAATTTTAATCCCTACAAAACAGGCCCTTTGGGAGCTGCACCCGGTGGAAAGGAGTCTCGGCTGCTGCCGGCGCTTAGCTCCCTGTGTCCGCACAGATCCGTGTCCAGGTGGCGTCCCGGTCCTCAGGACTCCCCGTGGTTTGCTCAGGGGTCTTGGGGTGACCCCAGGGGCCTGAGTCCTTGTGGGGCGCCGGCTGCAGGGGGGCTGAGCCTACTTCCAGGGCCTCTGGCGGAGGGGTTACAGCAACAACGGAAACCCTCCCCTGAAGTAGGAGCGCAGCAACTTATTCCAGGTTCTGCTCCCCCTGTTGGCGGAGCTGCGGGCGGGATGGGGGCAGATGTGTGCGGAGGC
This sequence comes from Nyctereutes procyonoides, assembly GCF_905146905.1. Classification (NCBI taxonomy): domain Eukaryota; kingdom Metazoa; phylum Chordata; class Mammalia; order Carnivora; family Canidae; genus Nyctereutes; species Nyctereutes procyonoides. The sequence continues at coordinate 825,407 of NW_026575111.1, forward strand.
CCTCGGGCCTCCCTGCTGTGGAGGTGCGGGTGTCGCTGGCTCTGTCCCCCGTGTCTGCAGGGCGCCCCTCCTGTCTCCGGCTCTGCCTCCCTCCTCCAGTGGCCTACAGGCAGGGATGGGGGGCCTGGGGGTGGGGGGCATCCCGCGCTCCTCTGCCGCCCACAAGGGGGCGGTCTTGGCCCGCTCTACCTTCCTTCTGTTCCTTCCAGCTTGTGATTTTGTTGCAGGACCTTGCGACAGAGTATTTCAAATGTTTTAAGAAGTAGAGAGAATCGTGTGAAGGGGATCTGCAGCCAAGAATGTCATACCTTGGCGACGACGAAGCTCGATCGCATGGAGCAGTCTAGCTTTTTTTCATGCTTCAGGGGACCTCTCGCCTCACAGTTAAGGGGCCGAGATTTGCTCCATAAGCATTGTTTACACTACCCACGTGTGCATTCCAGATTTTATCTCTTGTAACCAAACCCCAGTGGGTGGTGTCTGCTGAGTGACAAAATCTACATCCGTTTGGCAAACAGGCTTTGACGGCCACCCCCTTGGTGCAGAGGGGACAGGAGCTCAGGGACCACGGGGCAGGTGTGCACACGTGAGAGCGAGTCAGGAGACCGCGCCCCGGGATGTAGCGGCCCCAGGAAGGGCGGCTGGGTCCTCAGGGAGAGGCAGGGCAGGGCAGTGCAGAGACAGGAAGTACAGGTCAGAAGTGCAGCAAGGGTGTGGGGGTCCTGGAGGGTGCAGGGGAGAGTCATGGAGCGGGGAAGGGGGGCAGAGGCGGCTCGCGAGGGGGACCTCTGGCGGCTTTGCGGGACATTGAGGAGTAAGGAGTTTGCATTTAGCACTCCAGCAGAACGAAGTCCCACTGCTTCAGCATAGCGTCTCTGTGGGTCTGCCCTGGCTTCCCTCCATCTGCATTTATGCAGGGGGTGGTGCTGGGGGGAAGACCCCGGTCCTTGTTCTGGAAGCCAGGGCTTCCCAGGGCTCACACCATGTCCTTGCCCATTTTTCTTTTCTTTTTTCTCTTCTCTTCTCTTCTTTTTTTTTTAAGATTTTATTCATTTACTTGAGAGAGAGTGAGAGAGAGAGCGGAAGCGGAGGGTCAGAGGGAGAGGGAGAAGTAGACTCCCAGCTGAGCAGGGAGCCTGCCACAGGGCTCGATGACCTGAGCCAAAGGGAGACACTTCACAGACTAAGCCCCCCAGGGGCCCCTCATTGTCCTTTTTCTTTTTAAGATTTTATTTATTCATGAGTTGTGGTGGGGGGGGGGGGGCACAGAGACACAGGCAGAGGGAGAAGCAGGCTCCATGCAGGGAGCCCGGTGTGGGACTCGATCCAGGGTCTCCAGGATCATGCCCTGGGCCGAAGGCAGATGCTAAAGTGCTGAGCCACCCAGGGATCCCCTCATTGTCCTTTTTCTAACACAGTTATTTATTAAAAGTGCACGTCCCAAAAGAAAAAAAAAGTGCACATCAATTTTAATTAAAACAACATGGCAATTTTTCTCTTTTCCCAGGTTGAAAGTTGGTGGGGGTGCTGGAAACAAATAGGCCAAGATGTGGCTGTCCTGGTCAGGCGGTAGGAGTGGCTGGGTCTTCCGCATTGGTCCTGGTGTATAAAAGATTGCAAATGTAAAAATCCTCAAGTTGTAAAAAGCTACCACCACTGGAACAGGAGGGTGGGAGTGCAGAGCCCTGATCTCAGCCCAGCGAGCATGGGTCTGGCTGTACGGAGCTGACAGGTGGCACCGATGGTGTTGGAATCCCCTTGTTGCTGGTTCAGGTAGAGGAGTCTCCTCTGGGCCCTGCAGCCCTCCAGCCCCCAGCATGCCCTGTCTGACCCTCTCTGGCCCCATCCTCTGTGACCAGCTGCTTCAGGACATGAGGTCTGGGGTGGCAAGGTCTTGGGGCAGCAGATCCATCTCCAGGTGGTGAGTGAGTGACCTGTCCCGGCTCCACGCTCGACTGGAGAAGGCCACGGGCTCTGTGCTGTCCCCAACCCGCCCACGCGGGGCTGGCCCTGCGGCCTCCCTAACCATGGTGACTGTGAAGTGGCACAGGGTGCTGCCCCGCTGGAGGCCCCTCCGCTCTGCCCACTGTGGTGGGTGCTGGGTGCTGGTCCACCTGGCAGCCGGCTCCCAGCCCTGCTCCCAGCCAGGCCCCTCACCTGTGCTCTAGCACCTGCCCAGCGAAAGCCCACTTGTTGCTCTTTTCTGTGTTCTGTTGGCTCGTCTTACTTCCTGTCTTTGCTGGCTAACCTTGGGAACCATTTTGCTGAGATCTTTAAGGAATCTTGTGAGTGTTGGTTTGGGATTTGGTTGCAGTCACAGATACGCTGGAGGTCATACTTGTTCTGCACTGTGTGTGCTGGTGGCTGCCCATGGATGATCCCGAGGTCCCTGCTGGCCCCGGACAAGGGCCACGTGCTTTCCCTGGAGGCCTGTTCCCAGACGTCAGTGATCTGGGTTCCCAGGTCCCTGCCAGGTCTGAGTTTCCATTTCATCATCACGTGTGTCCCGGTCCTCCTGCAGGCTCCACATCATGTGGCTGAGGCTGTGAGGTATCCCCTAACTGCAGAAGCCTCTAACCCTTTGGTGTGTGCTTGGTCACAGACGCACTGGCCTGTGGGGACAAGCAACACTCCCCAGCTCCACTGCCTTTTCTTGGCCACCAGTGTACTCTTTGGCTTCGATAGTGGGGTTTGTAAGTCTGGTGAACAATCCAGACGTCTACCTGGCTGTTTTCAAAGGGTAATAGGGCAGAAGTTCCAGCTCCAGGGCCTTGCAGAGCGGAGTGCAATTTCCTGGGGTATCTCAGCATTGGAGACCCAAAGCAGAGCATCTGCAGGTCTGGCTGTGGCGACCCTTTGGGGCCGGGGCTCCCTAGGGTGCCGTTCTGTGGTGGGCAGCACACGGGGGGAGAGAGGTGCGAGTGCCTCAGTAGAACGGCTGGCTCAGAGGTTCCAGGCCACAGAGGCCACAGCCCTACAGAGATGAGTGCACTGACAAAGGCCATTGTGCAGGTATAACCCCTGTGCATGGGCTGGCCCAGTGTAGGGTGCTGTAGTTTGGAAGGGAGCTGTGCCCTCTCTGGCTGCCATGTGGCAGCGGTCCACTCTGGACTGAGTGTGTGTCTGGAGCCGTGGTTAGAGAGTGCAGATGGGCATGGTCCGCCTGCCATGGCTCTAGGTCAAGGCCACAACCCTGTTGGCGTGGCAGAGGGAAAGGAGGTGTGCAGGTTGCTAAGAATGGCCGCGGGAGGCCCCACTCGCTGCTGCCTCCAGCCGTGAACACTGATCCCACAGTGTCCTCGCTCCAGAAACACCCCGTGTGGTAAAGGTCTGCAGGCACGGATCTTTCCTGCCAAGGTTTGACTAATCAGTCTGATACGTTTTTCTAGGTGCCGGCAAAACCCCAACCCTGGGCGGCGGCTTCCATGTGAACCTGGGAAAGGAGTCAAGAGCACAGACCCTGCAGAACGGTATTTCCCATGGCGGGGGCTCTGGATGAGGGTGGGTTTTGGGGGTGGCATGGAGGTAGGGGATGAAGGGCAAGAGCGGGCAGCCTGCAGTAACCCCTGGCTAGCACTTTCTGCACCGTGTCGAACAGAAGGGTCTTATTCCTGAGTCCCAGGGAAAGCATCCGGTCTTACTCCATTAAGGATGACGTCAGCTGTGGTTGCTCAGGCGGGGGCACGTCTGCCATCACCTCTCGGACACTCTCAGGAATGTTAGAGCATGTGGGATGCCTCCCGCTGTGGTGCACCCCCTTGCTCTGTGGTGCTTACAGGTGTGCCTCGGACACACTGCAGGATAAGTGACTATCACAACAAGCGAGTTACGTGACCTTTTCCCTGGTGCATGTAAAAGTGTGTCTGCGTTACAGTGCAGTCTTTACGTGGGCCATAGCATCATGTCTAAAAAGTCAACGTTCTTACCTTCATTTAAAAATACCCTCATTGCTAACAACGCTCACCATCATCTGAGCTCTCAGCCAGTCATAATCTCTTCGCTGGGGGAGGGTGGGGTCCCCGCGGTGCTGGCTGCCCACTGGTCAGGGTGGTGGGTGCTGGAGGCTGGGGTGCTCGTGGCAATTTCTTAAAACAAGACAAGTATGTTTGCCGCATTGATGGGCTCTTTCCTTCATGAACAATTTCTCTGCAGCAGGTGATGCTGCTCGATAGCATTTTTTACCCACAGGAGAACTTCTTTCAAAATGAGGGTCAGTCCTCTCAAACCCTGCTGCTGCTGCTTCATCAACTCAGTTCACATGACAATCTAGGTCTTTTGTCATTTCAACAGTCTCCACGGCATCCTGACCAGGAGTAGTTTCCATCTCAAGAATGCATGTTCTTTGCTCACCCCTAAGAAGCCACTCCTCATCCTTTCAAGTTTCATCTTGCGATTGTAGCAGTCCCGTCTTCGGGCCCCACTTCTGATTCTGGTTCTCTCGCCATTTCACATCTGCGGTCGTCACATCTGTGATGACTTCGCCCACTCAAGACTTGAACCCCTCAACGTCATCCACAAGGGCTGGAGTCATCTTCCTCCAAATCCCTGGGAATGTTTTGAGCTCTCCCTAGGAGTCATGGATGATCTGAATGGCATCTAGGATGTGAATCCTTTTCGGGAGGTTTTCCATTGATAGTGCCCAGATCCGTCAGAGGGGTTACTACGTGATTCTGTAAGGCGTCTATAACCTTGTGAAACGTATTTCTTAATAATAGGACTTGCAAGTCAAAATGGCTCGTTGATCCCCGGGCTGTAGGATGGATGTGGTGGTAGCACGTGTGAACACGGCATTAATCTCATCGTGCATCTCCGTCGGAGCTCTCGGCCCAGGTGCACTGCCGGTGAGCAGTGATGTTTTGGAAGGAAATCTTTTTTCTCTCAGCAGCAGGTCTCAACAGTGGGCTTCAAATATTCAGTAAACCACGTTGTGAACAGATGCGCCGCCACCAAAGCTGTGTTCCGTCTGCAGAACACGGTCGGAGCAGGTGTGGGGTGAGTTTAAGGGCCCGGGGCCTCCAAGTAAATGAGCACTGGCGTCCGCAGGGAGGCACCAGCTGCGGGGCACCTGACAGGAGGTCGGCCTGTCCTTGGAAGCCTTGGGCAGAGGCCCCAGGCTCACCCCCCGAGCTGTGGGTGCTAGGTGCTCCTTCTTCCCGGGAAAGGCTGTTTGGTCCCGTGGAGGCCCCGCGGCCTCTCCAGGACCCCGAGCTGGGCCTCTCCAGCGGCCCGGCTGCCTCCCCCCGCACTCACGTGTCACCGCCACAGCTCATTGCCTGGAGCCCCCCGAGCCGACCTCTGGCCGTGCCAGACTTTCCCTGTGCGGGGCCTTCGCCTTCACAGGATCGCAGAGCCGGGGCCTTGCGGGCCGGGCTGCGCGGGGAGTGTGGCTGCGGCCGTTGATCTCCTCCCCGGAGGCTCAGACCTGCTCCAGACAGCGCAGGCTGCTCTGCCTTCTCAGCAGTCGTGTGTTCACCAGGGTGGCGCTTTTAATTTCCCTCGAGAACCTTCCCTTTGCATCCACAGCTCGGCTCACGTCAGGTGCAGGAGGCTGTGCTTTCGGCCTCCCGGGCCTCGCCGCGCCTCCTGCCTCGGCTGACTCGCTCCCAGCGTCGCTTCAGAGTGAGGGCGGCTCTTCCTTTCTCTCGAGCCCTCGGAGGCCATCGGAGGGCTGTTAGCTGGCCTCGTGCTGAGGTTGCGTGTCGGGGACCAGGGAGGCCCGAGGAGGGGCAGGTGGGAGGGGCCGGAGCGGGAGCAGCCGGGGCGCACACCGCCACGGGGGAGCTCGCGGCTCGGAGCAAGACAACGGTAACGGCAGGATCGCTGGTCACAGGTCACCATAATGGGTAAAACAAAACATTTGAAATATTGGGAAAATTACCAACGTGTCATGTAGAGATGAAGTGCGCCAGCGCAGTCGGAAGAAATGGTGCCCCCAGACGTGCTGGCGGCAGGGGTGCCGCAAACCTCGTGTGTGGAGAGCGAACGAGGCGCACCTGGGCCTGCCTGCTGGGACGGCGCCGGGCGAGTTGTCGCCCTCAGGGACCCAGTCATAAGTGGCCCCAGCTCTGTCCCGTCCCTGGGCTGTGCTTAGCACAACCAGCTCTGTGTTTCCGTCTCCCTTGTGCTTGTTCTTTGACCCCATGGCTTGTTCTTAGTGTAGTTCGTTCTTGTGAGAAAACCTGCCGTGTGTAGGTCCTCTGCCCCCTCAAAGGCCCGGCCTTACGGTCCAGCGCGTGGTCCCGCGTGGTCCACCCGCACTCGAAAGGAGTGTTTTTCTGCCCAAGTTCCGTACATGTCACTCAGGTCAGGTTTCCTCGTGATGCTCGCTGATTTGGGTTCTGCTTGTTGTGTCGCTGGGAGGGGTGTGCAGATCTCCCATCGTGACTGGATGTGCCCTGTGCTCCCCGTGGCTTTGTCGGGTTTTTGTTTCACCCGTTTTCAGACCTTGTTCTCGGTGCATCCAAGTGTGGAATTACCCCTGGCTGGCAGCCTGACCCTCTGCTGCCGAGGAAGCGCTGTGCCTTGACCCCTGGCTGGGGGCCTGGCTGCGCTGGCCCCTTCTGATCGCCGCCGTCACAGAGCGAGTGCTCCCTGCGGCTGACCGTGAGGCCCTCTGCCTGTCGATGGCTCTTTCTCAGTGGACAATGTATCTGCTCCTCAGACCCGGCACGGTGTTTCCCAGGGTAGCTTGTGCCTCAGCCCCACGTGGTAAAGAGCAGCATTCGGGCAGACGCACGCACGGCGGTGAAACTGGAAACTAAACATAAAGACAGAAATAACCCGTGTTGTGAAAAGTGGTTACCTCTCGGTTAAGAAAGTAAAACCGAACATGCAGAGTCCTCAGAGTGGAGTGTTGGCGGGGTCTGAGGCCGAGGTATTTGGGGAGCGCGAGGCGGCCCTGGGGGCCTGCACCCCAGAATAGACCCGCGCCTGCTGTCCGCCCCACACCTTCCCACGGGGCTCCTGCCTGCGGACAGGGCCTCGGGCAGCTCCCAGCAGCCTGGCGCCCGCAGGAGGGCCTGGCTTCCCTTCCCCCCACCTGCCTGGGCAGGTGTCCCCCCCTCCCGCCATCGACCGCATCCAGTCTCGGCCTGGGGGGCTGCAGGGAGGCTAGCGAGTCCAGCCCCCGGTTCTGTTGCTTTTGAGCAGGGCTGTCCGCCTGGCACTTGGGGCCTAGCGCTGTCCTCGCCTGGCAGTGCGCCCACACTCTGTTGACCTCCTGTCCTTGGAGATTGTTCTTTTCTCTTTGCCCTGGTCAGTTTATGCCAATTTTATCTCCTTCCTGTCATTTTTCTGTAGCTCTTGGGGAGATGGAAAGGGCAGATCCCAGCAGGTTCTGCAGACGTTGTCTAGGAGGTGTCATCGGTGCATCTCGGATGCGTGGGGCTCCCCCCGCCCCGCGTGGAAGCGGTGCGCTGGCTGATGGCTGTGGAAGTGCGCGTGTCATCCTCATGCCTCCGCGGGGCAGGTCCTGGCTGCCCCTCTGCCCGCGCAGCCCCGCCTGGGGTTTGGGTGCAGCCTGTGAACTTCTGCTGTCGCGGTGTCAAGGGCTGTGCGCCTTTCTTAGGAGATGGGTAGGTTGGCAGGTGAGCAGCAAACTGACGGCCCCCACGGCCCCGGTCGAGGTTGATGCTCACACGGTGGGTTGCCATCTCCCGGCATCCCTCCATATGGCGCTGGTGCCCACACCTTTCCTGGGCTCATGTCTGGTTTTGTTGGGGACGCACTCAGGTTGTGGTTAGCGAGCAGGTCGGCGGAAGAGAGCGTGGGCCCCTCGTCCTCACTTCGGGGCGTGTGTGGAGGCGCCGAGAGGGTACCCCACAGGAAGCAGGGGCTGGCGATCCCGAGTCGTTGGCAGGGAAGGTCACTGCCAGGCTGCATGTTTCCTAACCGGGCCCTGTGGGGGGTTCCCTCTGTCCCTGGAGTTGTGATGTGCCACGTTGACTCTCTGAGCCCTTTCCTTTTACCGGGGAGACATTTCTATTCTTTCTGTGTGTCCGTTTTTCTTGCTGTGATGCACGTAAAGTGCATGAACTGCACTGACCCTCCGGGAGCTGCTTGATAAGCTTAGATGAGCTCGGTATGCCTCGCAGGCCGGGGCAGAGCCTGCTCTGGAGCCCCAGAAAGCTCCTTCCTTGTTCTGCTGCGGACGATCGGAATCACAGAGGACGCCCTTTCTTGTGTGCGTCGCCCCTGGGTTCCGTGCGGTGTGGGGCCTTCCTCGTGTGGATACACCATGATTTGTTCACCCACTTCTCCCGTCGGGGGCGCGGGGCGCTGGGCACTGCCCTCTGGCTGCTGTCCACGGCCCTTCCGCGCACGTCGTCCTGCGGTGGGTGCTGCTCGTGGGCATGTGCGTGCCCGAGAGCGGGCTCTCTGGGGCGGCAGGTGAGCAGACGGGCCGGGGGCTTCCCAGCTCGGCTGTGCCGTTCACCCTCCAACCAGCAACACCCGTGCGTGTGCAGGGGCTGAGGTCTGTCGGTCTCGCGCCCGCGGCGATGTCACCTGCTTTGCCTGGTGAGTGAGGATGGGCCTCCTGTGCGGGTTTGGCCACCGGAGACCCGTTCTTGTGAGGCACCTGCTGCGCCTTCTGCACAAGGGTTCTGAGAAGTTGAGCTGCCGCTTTCCTTCTGCTTCACCCATGTTTTTGTGCGTCCCGGGTGTGAGTCCTTGCTTGATTGCACACGCTGTGAATCCTTTGCCCACTCGATGGTTGGCTTTTCACTTTCTTGTCTCTTGACGAATAGACGTGTCTTAATTTTAATGAAGTCCCCGATATGTTGTTGTTGTTTTTTTATGGCCAGGGGGTTTTGTGACTTAAATTCTTGTCTGTCCCAAGATCTGAAGACCCTTACCTGTGTTTTCACCTGGAAGCTCTGTTGTTTTATGTTTCGCCTTTAGGTCTGGGATCTCCCTCAGACCAACTGCGTGCAGGTGCTGTAGGTAGGGGTTGAGGTTGACATTTCTCAGTGTGGACATGGGCGTCCCACTCATCTACGGCACCGTCCTTTCCACAGGACACTGAACTGGTGCATTTGTGACGCATCAAGTGACCGTATGTGGGCGAGTCCGCTGCAGATGCTGGGGTGACACCCAGGGTCCTTGGTGTGTCTGCAGCTGCGCCGGGTGGGTCTGCGTGTCCCGAGGCCGCTGCCGCGCTGCCCGGCCTGCTGTGGCGTCCTCTAGCCATCCCGCGTGCACTCCAGCTCCTCAGCAGGGCCTCGGCGTCTGGCTCCCTTGTGTGGCAGAGTAAGCGTTGGGATCAGCCTGTTGGCTTGCCCGGATTCTGGTCGCTGTGTGGCTCCGTCAGTGCAGAATTCCTCCATTTACTTAGGAAACGTGGTCGCTTGTAGCTGCTGCTCGGTTAGCAGCCGTGTGACCGTGATGGCCCTGACCCCTCTCCTCCCCGTCTTTCTGCCCTCACTTATCTCCAGGGCTTTGTGGCTGTCGCTGCCGTGTGGCTGCCATCCCCAGGGCGAGGGGAGCAGAGTGCTGACCGTGCACCTTGTCCTCCGGCTCCTGACCTTCAAGTGACAGTGGCCACCAGCCTGTTGTCAGGAAGGATGATGTTGGCATTTTGTCACATGCTCCTTCCTGTCTCTTGGAATGATTACATGCATTCTATTATTTTGTTACTGGGCTGAATTATGCTGATTTTGTGAGTGTGCAGCTCCCCTCGCCCCTCTGGGAGAACCGTGCGGGGCCACGGCTCGTTACTGGTGTGATGTCTGCGCGGGCCCGAGTGACCTGCCGCTGTCCCCTCAGACGGAGGACGCAAAGCCGTCCGGGCCTCCAGTTGTCTTTGTGAGAAGACTTTAACGACACGTGAAGATCACAGATGCAGCTTCTGCTGGGACTGTTTTTCGTAGGGTTTTGGTGGGACCGGTGAGATTTCTGTTCCTCCTTGTCACTTGTGTCAGACATCCTCTTGGAATTGTCTGAGTAATTGGGACTCAGAGTGTGGTCGGACCGTGCTCCCGGGTCTCCATGTCCCTGACCCGGGCACTCTGTGCTTTCAGCCCTTTTCCTGAGTTGGTCTTACTGGGGATTTTTCGGTTTGGCCACCGTGTTCATCTTTCAGAGCGTCATTCGTGGGCCTCCTGCCTGAATGGGGTCTTCTCTGTTACTCTCCGCCGTGACGGCTTCAGCTCTGTGCGCTCTTTCAGCTTCTTCACTCAGAAGCTTTGGTCACTTTTTTAAGCCTCTTTTTTCTGATATTTGCAATTACAGCTATTTGTCACTGCTGGCTTTGCTCCAGCTGGAACCCACATGTTTAGAGATAGCTATTTTTCGTTTTCATTCTTTTTTTTTTTTTAATATTTACTTATGAGAGAGAGAGAGAGAGAGAAGGAGAGAGAGAGAGAGGCAGAGACACAGGCAGAGGGAGACGCAGGCTCCACACAGAGAGACTGATGCAGGACTCCATCCTGGGTCCCCGGGGTCATGCCCTGGGCCAGAGGCAGATGCTCGACCACGGAGCCACCCAGGCATCCCATGTTCTGTGGGTTTTTTGAGGTTTTATTTTAAACCCCCTCTAGTCTCCTAGCATTGCTGCCCTGCAGCAGCTTCCCTGGTGCAGACATCTCCCGTGCCCTGGCTGCAGGGCTGCCGCTCGTCCCTGGGACTGCAAGCAGCCTCTCCATCCTTGGCCTCATCCTGTCTGCGACCGTCTCCCCCAGTCTGGACACCTTTGAAGAGACCTGGCACTCTGGAGTTGGCCTCGGGCTCAGGGTGATCCCGCAGAGCTGACACCCTTGTCTTGGCCCCATGTCGGGGTACTGGCCGCAGTGACCCGGGCCTGGAGTGCCCTTCCATGTCCCCCCCCCCCCCATGCTGTGTTCCTGGGAGAGGCCGGGCCGTGCTCGGACCGGAGGGGTGTTGCTGTGCCGCAGGGTAGGGCCCCTGCCACGACCCACAGGACCACGGGGGACCGGCCGAGCATCCCCTGCGAGGGTGGCGCTGGCCCCACGCTGCCTGCCGTCTCCCCTCCCTCTGCACCGCGGCACTCGCCACCGCATCCTGCACTCAGTTCCATGTGCGTGAAGCCCTGTCGGGTCCTTGCTCCGCGGGACTGTTGTTTCTTCTCCCTGTGGCGTCCGCTGTCCTCATGCCGTGTCCTTGTTCTTTCTGATAACCCCTCCTGCAGGAGTCCGCGCCCCGCCTGGAGGGAGAGGCCTGTGGAGCCAGCTGCGAGCCTCCCCCGTGGACCCCGCCGGCAGCCGCTCCTCCTCCACCCCTGAGCCCACTGTCAAGGTCTTTATCTGTGTCTGCTCGGCCGTTCGGTTCATTTTGAGTTTTGTTTTGTTTCGTTTTGTTTTTAAGCAGACTCCATGCCCAGTGTGGAGTGCATCGTGGGGCTTGAACTCACGACCCTGAGATCGAGACCTGATCGAGATCAAGAGTATCACACACTTGTGATACACTCAACTGACTTGAGCCACCCAGGCGCCCCTAATTTTGAGTTTTAAAACACGTTCAGTAATCATGTTTTTAATTGTCAAAGGCTGTGACTTTTTTTTTTTTTAAGATTTTTGTTTATTCATGAGAGACACAGAGAGAGGCAGAGACACAGGCAGAGGGAGAAGCAGGCTCCACGCAGGGAGCCCGATGTGGGACTCGATCCCGGGACTCTGGGATCACGCCCTGAGCCGAAAGCAGACGCTAAACCGCTGAGCCACCCAGGTGCCCCAATGGCTGTGTCTTTTTAATTATAGGGTCTTGATATGTTTCTTTTTTTTTTTAAGATTATATTTATTTATATAACAGAGCGAGAACACACACAAGCAGTGGGAGCAGCAGATTCCCCGCTGAGCAGGGAACCGACGCAGGACTCGATCCCAGGACCCTGAGATCATGACCTGAGCCGAAGCAGATGCTTCACCAACTGAGCCACCCAGGCACCCCTCTCTTGATACATTTCTGTGGATTGATAGCTTTTTGGAGGATGTGATGGGCTTTGAAAGCTTTTTTTCCGTTACCAGTCTGCTTGTGGAGCCTGGTGCTTCTCTTCCCTCTCGTTGCCCTTTCCCACAGGAGGTTGCTGGCTCTCTGTGCCGGTTCTCACTTCTGCACGGGTGCCCTTCTGTAGCCAAGCAGGCTTCTGTTGGCCACCGGGTGCCTCTGGGTGTCCCCAGAGCTGGTCACAGGAGTCGCTGTGCTGCGTGGCCCTGCTGGAGCACCCCAGTGTCTGCTGCGCTGGCCTTGGGGCCCAGCTAGCATCGTGAAGGTCGTCCTGGCCTGGGGTGGGGGTGGGGGTGTCCTGTGGATGGAGGACCTGCAGACTCGAGCAGTTATGACTTAGGCCCTTCCTTCTGCATGTTCCTGGGGGCGCTTGTCCTGCCCCCACCCTGCTCTGGGTTCCTTCTGCTCTCCCGTCCAGGCCGGGCCGTAGCCGTGGGCCTGCCAAGATGCTGTTCAGCCACTGGCTGGAAAGGAAAGGCGGGCCTTATTTTCAGAAAACGCCAACATCTTGAAGGCAACTATGTACTAGCATGTTTACGTTCAGCATTCGTTTTTTTTGGGAGGAAACCTAAGGAGAATAAACTACGGTTAGTTACTTAGGAATCGGATCCAAGAAGTTTATTTATTAATGTCTTTGCACAATTGTCTGCACGTGCTTGCTGACCTCACATGGATTACAAATTCATTTGGGGAGTGACTGCTAATGGGTACAGGGTTTCTTTTGGGGGGAAGAAATGTTCTGAATTGTGTTAAATATGCTAAAGCCATTTTTAAAATTATTTTTATTTATTTTTATTTTCTTTAAAGATTTCATTTACTTATTCATGAGAGACACAGAGAGAGGCAGCGACACAGGCAGAGGGAGAAGCAGGCTCCATGCAGGGAGCCCGACGTAGGACTTGATCCCGGGACTCCAGGATCGCGCCGTGAGCCAAAGGCAGATGCTCAACCACTGAGCCATCCAGGCATCCCAGAACCATTTTTTAAAAAAGATTTTATTTATTTATTCCTGAGAGACACAGGGAGAGAGAGAGGCAGAGACAAAGGCAGAGGGAGAAGCATGGGTAGAAGCTCCCCATGCAGGGAGCCCGACGTGGGACTTGATCCCAGGACCCCAGGGTCACATCCTGGACTGAAGGCAGATGCTCAACCGCTGAGCCATCCAGGTGTCCCAAAACCATTTTTTAAAAGTTTTTTTTTTTTAATTGAGAGACAGAGGACACGAGCAGTATAGGCAAAGAGAGAAACAGACTCCCCACTGAGCAACGAGCCTGATGTGGGGCTCCACCCAGGACCTTGGGATCACGACATGAGCCCAAGGCAGACAACCAACCACTGAGCCACTCAGACGCCCCCAAAACCATTGAATTGTATACCTTAAGTGGGTAGATTGTATGGTATGTGAGTTTTATACAATAAAGATATTATTAGATAACTTCCTGCAATAATTCTGAGCCCCCAGGCTACCAGAGAGCCAGCAGATGGGGCCTCAGTGTTCACAGGGCCATCAGCTGCTCTCCGTACCTGCCAGGTGTGCTGGGATGAGTGTGTGCGTGCCAGTGGGGAGCCAGGGATAGACCCTGCGGCCTTTCTGTCCAGTCAGGGCCGTGGGCCTCGGGACAATGACCCCGACCCTATATCAGTTCAGTGTAACTGGAGGGCTGCAGGCAGGGCAGGAGTGCTCTGTTGGGAGGCTGTGTTGACTGTCAGGTCCCCTAGTTGCCGGACCATATGCCAGACCATGCACCAGGTCCCCAGGTGCCCACCCTTGGCTGGCAGGTATTGTCAGGAGCATGTGTGCGGCGGTCGGGAGCCACACAGGCCTTGCCTTTCCCCGCCTGCTGCCCCTGTCGGAGAGCAAGGGATCTGCACTGAGCCTTTGTGGGCACCCGAGTCCCCCGCTTCTTTCCCTGGTGCAGCTGAAGGTGGCCTTTGCCAGAAGAGAGCGGGTCTGGGCGCCAGAGGGTGCTGGGTGGAGTGAAGTCTGTGTGGGGAGGTCCAGCGTGGCAGCTGGGGGTGGGGTATGGACAGGGCTTCCAGTCCAGCTCGTGCTGTGTCCCTGACCTGAGCTTTGGACGTCTTTGTTCTGTACTGTGTGCCATGTGGCCCACAGTGACCGCTGCCGTGTGGGCACAGCACGGCTGCACCCTCGGCTGCTGCTGCCTGTAGCTGACGGGAGGGGCTCAGCCAGGACGAGGCGTGTGTGCGGGCTGTGTCCTGCGGTCGGCTGCCGTCCTGGCCGTCCCCTCACCCGGCAGCCCCCGCCCTCCCGGAACCTGCCTGCTGGTGCCCCTTGCCCAGATGGCGCACGGCGGGCCGGAGCAGCGGCTCTCGGTGGGGAGCCTGGGGTGGGGGCCGGCCGCGGGCACACACTCGCGGCCCCGCTGGCCAGGCGGGTGGGCACGACCCAGCCTCCTGGCTGCCGGACAGGAGGCCACCTGGGGCCCTCGGCCGTGAGGGGGCCGTTTCCACGGGGGCCCCTGGCCGTCAGGCAGTGTCGTCTGTCCCTGCCAGGAGGTCGTGCCTGTGTGGAGCCCGTGGCACGCGCAGTGGTGAGGAGGAGCCCCGGGCTGGCCAGCGCACCCAGCCCCTTGCAGGCACCCCGAGCTCAGAGGCCCACGGACCGGGGCCGCCCGGGCGTGGAGGGGAGTGAGACCCAGCACCGTGGGGCTTCGCCCCAGTGTCCGCGCATAAGGTCGGGGCGCCGGAGAGCGGCCCTGAACACGGACGGGAGAGGGCAGGTGGCGTCGTTCTCGCTGGGAACCAGTGGTAACGTGTCGTGTTGTGTCCTAGGGAGGCGCCAGATCCACCACCTGGGGAACCAGCTGCAGCTCAACCAGCACTGCCTGGACACAGCCTTCAACTTCTTCAAGATGGCCGTGAGCAAGCACCTGACGCGCGGCCGCAAGATGGCCCACGTGATCGCGGCCTGCCTCTACCTGGTGTGCCGCACGGAGGGCACGCCGCGTATCCTTTGCCTCGGCCCGGCTCCGGCGGGCGCGGCGCTCACGGCCGCTGGGCTTGTACGTCACCGAAGGCCCCGGGACGAGCCGCTGGCGGCGGCCGCCGGGCTCCCAGCTCGAGCGGGCCGTGGGCCGTGGGGCCGGGGCCGCCTGCCCCGCGCCCCGGCCGGCCCCCCTCTGCGCTGCTCGTGCTCCCTCCCGCCATCACCCTGGGCTCCCCACCGCCTGCTCGGGCCCCTGCTCCCGGCCCGTGTCGTCCTCGTTTCGTGACGGCGCGGTCTCCTGGTGCCTCCTGTCGGCGGCGTCCCTTCCTCCTGCGCCCGGGGGGGTCTGGCGGACTCGGGGCGCACATCGCTCTCCGGCGTTTGGACGGCGGTGCCCCCGGTCTCGTGCTCCCGGGCTCCCGACGAGCTGGGCGCCCTGACCCTCGGCCCTGGGCCTGGGTGGCTGTGCTGTTCCCGGAGCCCCTAGCGCCGCCTCGTTCTTCGCTCTGAGCTTGGGCCCGGAGTCCCCGCCGCCGCCTCTCGAGCGGCTCGCGGTTCCTGCCTTGGCATCACACGTTCACGGCACGGCCCGCCAGCTGCCTTCTCGCGTGCCCTCTCCTTGTCCCCACTTATCTTTCACTTTGGGGCCTCTCTGTACCCCCACATCCTCGTTCCTGCTCCTGCGCTTCCAACCGAAGGCTCTTCATGTCCTCCGAACGCTTCCTGCTCACGTCCCCTTCTGGGGGGAACGGTGCCTCCTCCTCTCCTGGGGCAGCAGCCACCCTCGGGCTCCTCTCGGGCCCTCTGCGTCCCCGGTGGCTGTGTCTGCCTGGCAGACGGCCCCGGCCGTGGCTCCTGGTTAGGCAGGTGTGGACTGCTGGGAGGCTCCCGGCGGGCCTGTGTGTGTCCGGGCGTGTTGGGGCCCTTCTGCTTGGGCAGCCCTCAGTATCGGAATCTCCCATTACGCTGTCATAAGATCTTGGAAACTGCCGATTCCAGCCTGCGGCGCCCGAAGCACACGTATGTTCTACGCGGGGCAGGGCCTCGGGCTCCCGCCACAGCACCCCGCCAGAAGGCACCGCCGTGCTGATCGTGCGAGTGCCGGCCTAGTCTTTGCTCTGCCCTCATGGGGTCGTGTCGCTCATGTCACTGAGCAGCGAGAGGCCTGCCAGGGGTCGGTGCGAGGTGGAGCTTGAGGTCGGGCCGGCTCAGGACAGGTCAGGAGCTTGAGGTCGGGCAGGTGTGCAGGCCAGGCTCTGGAATCCGGCCAGAGCGTGGAGCGTCAGAGCTGATGCTCCCATAGGGAGAAGATGGGTGTAGACAAGCTGCAAGAAGAGCCGTGCTGTGCTCTGTGCACCGCGGCAGGGGGAGCGGACATGGCCTTTCTTTCTACATCAGAGTCCCCCCCCCCCCCCCGGCCTGCAGCCGCACCCCTGTCCACCAGAGAAGGGTGTCCTTGATGTCCTGGCCTGTGGTGCCCACAGCGGCACTAGGCACTATCGCTGTTGCCCAGAGGGAGTGGCCGGCCAGGGGCCTGGGATGTGGGGGCAGAAGCGTCAGGGCTGTAACCAGACACCCCTGTTGTTTCCAGGTGGGTTTGTGCTGGTGCCAGGGGTGTTGATGGCACGGCTGGTGCTTACTGGGACCCCACGGAGCTGCCAGCAGGCCTGGGTCTGAGCCCGGGAGCTGTGTGTGCATGGAGGCCTCTGTCACTTGGGACTTGTTGCCATGTTGCCGCCAGCAGGGGCCCTGAGTGGGAGGGACAGACACAGGCTTCGGACTCCGGGGCTTGGTCAGTAGTGGCTGTGGTTTGCAGGCCTGGGCTGGGCTTCCAGGGTCTGATTCTGTGACTCTGGCCACTGCGTGTCACCCCCTCACACTCACCTGAGGACCTCGCTTCTTATTCAGAGGGTGAGATGGTCGAGGACTGACCGTCCTGCCACCAGGCTCCCCAGCCCACCTTTACCTGCTGCCTCATGTGTCCCCAGGGACAACCAGAGCGTTTCAAAAAGATGTTTTTACTCTTTAAAAAAACATTTTTTAGGTTTTTTTTTTTTTTAAGATTTTATTTATTTTTTCCTGAAATAAAACCTGGGGAACCAGCTGCAGCTCAACCAGCACTGCCTGGACACAGCCTTCAACTTCTTCAAGCCTCCTCTCTCTTCAACAGAGAGAGGCAGAGACACAGGCAGAGGGAGAAGCAGGCTCCCTGCGGGGGCCCTGCCGTGGGACTCGATCCCGGGACCCCAGGATCATACCCTGAGCTGAAGGCAGACGCTCAACCACTGAGCCACCCAGATGGCCCTAAACAATGTTTTTAATGAACTATTTTCTTGATGAGTTTTAGATTCACACTGAAACTGAGGGGGAGGTACAGAGATTTCCATGTGCCCACCTGCGCGCAGCCATCCTCCCTCGTGCAGACACCCCCGCCACATGGTGTGTCAGTTGTGCTGATGAACCTGTGTGACGCATCAGCACCCGAGTCCGAGGCTCACCGGGGCTCACTCTTGATGAGGTGCCTTCTGTGAGTTTGGGCAAACGTGCAACGACATGTGTCATCACTGTAGCCGACGGGGAGCCCGTGGTCAAAAGAAGGCCGTGGAACGGCTGGTTGGCACATGTCGGAAGGTGGCCAGCGTCTCCGGGCACCAGGGAGTTGCAGATTGAAAGCCACGATAGGCTGCCGTGGAGCGGGCTGCCTGCACCGGTGTCGGGCAGCCGGGGGCATCCAGGACCCGGGGCACTGCTGGCCAGCCTGTCGGTCCGGCCCTGAGCTGTGTGCACAGGGGCCTCCCCGCTGCGCCGTGTCCATGGTGGTGGGACCTTCCTGCCACCGGAGCTCTGACGGAGGGCTACCTTCGCAGCTTGGCCTCTACCTATGGCTGATGGAAGTCATGGAAATCGGGGAGAGACTCTCATGGTGTCCCTTCCAGAAGCTTCTGGTTTTACGGGGCCCCTTGGAGTTTGGGATTTCTGAGGGGTCAGCTGGCACTGTGTTGTCCACTGTCGGACAGGAAGGGTCGGGTTTGCTTCTGTCCAGGGGCGTCCGGCACGTGGTGCCCGCGGGAGCCCTCCTCTGCTTCACTCACTGCCCGCGGCCCGGGCCCGCGTCTGAGGACCTGTAGCAGCCCCCGCGGCTGTCCTTGGGCTCTGGCCTTCTGTGTGACAGTCACATTGTCTGTTCCTATGAGAAAGCTTCTGGGATCTTTTCATTAGGGTTCATGGATCCATATGTGGGGAGATTGACATTGATGCTCATTTTAACAATAGTGAACCTTCCAGTCGAGGACTATCCTTTGCTTCTTTGGGTGCCCCCCACATCCTGCGACGTGTTACTTGTGGCGAGGGGGTCTTTCCCGTGCTGTGTCAGGCTGTTCCCGAGCGCGTGCCCCGCACTAGCATGGACGGCCTCTGTCTGGGTGGTGACGCGTACGGGTACAGTCGACGTGACGGCCCATACCACAGAAGTCAGTTACCAGTCTTAGTGTTGGAACGCTGGGATCGCCTTGTTTCTTTACGGTGCGCTGCTGTGTGTGGCCACTGTGGTTCATCCCTTCCGATCTGTGTACCTGCCACCTGTTCTTGCCCGTCTGTGCACCTGCAGCGCTGCACGTGCTGTGTGCCCCGGTGGGCGAGGCGCCCTTGGCTGTGTCTGGACCGTGGGCGGTGCCGTCCACACCCGCTGTGGGGGTCTGCAGGCGCCCTCCTGCTGAGAGCACTTGTCAGGAAGGGTGCACATCTCCCACGTATTTATCAGAGTGATAAATACTGGGATGTGTCCCTTAATCGATGAATGACATCAACTAGTTCTTTTTACTTTAAAAAAATTTTTAAAGGTTTTATTTATTTATTCGTGAGAGACACAGAGAGAGAGAGACAGAGAGAGGCAGAGACACAGGCGGAGGGAGAATCAGGCTCCACGCAGGGAGCCCAACATGGGACTCAATCCCAGGACCCCGGGGTCATGAGCTGGGCCCAAGGCAGGTGCTCAGCCCCTGAGCCACTAAGGCGTCCCTTTTAATCCAGTCTTAGAATATTTCTGTTGGAGAATTTCACCCGTTTGAATTAAATGTCTTGTTGGTATATTTGCGTCTAATTCCACCGCTGTTTTGCTGTCTGTTCGTTTGTCCTTTGCTCTCTTTCTCACCAGCTCTCAGAGAACTCAAGTGTTTTATTCTGTTTCCTTGAAGTCACTGGTGTCTCACATGCTTACGTGTCACTGTGTTGCCCCTGCTCTCCGTCACACCCTGTGCCCCCGATGGCAGCCCCGGGCGGCTTGGACCACGCAGTGTGTCACCGTGGCCACCGCCGCTTGCCCTCTCAGCGCCCGTTCACATTTCCCCGTTGTGACCCTTTGCGTCCTGCATTTTTGTGCGTGCATCTGGGCCGTTTCCTTCTGTGTCTGCGGTCGGCCTCCGGGAAGACGCTTCTCTCCGCTTTTGTCTGTATGATACATGTTTACTTTGAAGGATGTCCCTGTGGCTGGCGGTGCTTCTCGTGGCGCTCACTGGTCTCCGTGCCTCTCCCCGTCCTGTCCAGGGGACTCTGCATCTTCCCGTCACTGTTTTCAAGGCACTGACCTCCCCACTCCCTGCTGGCAAGGAGTGTGTTTGTCCTGCTTGTTATTGTCGCTCTGTGTCTTTTGTCTGTCCTGGGGCAGTCTGGGGCACAGTCACGTCTGGTCTGGGGACTGCCCCATCCTCTCTGTTCCCTCTGGGCTCCAGTGCCGCCACAGCATCACGTCCCACCCTGGGTTTGGCAGTTTCTGTTCTCTGTTTGCTTTTCTTCTCCTCTCTCTATTTCAGTCTGTTTTCCCAGGACCTGTATCTGTGAGTTCCCTTGACCTTTCCTCTGTGTGTCTAACCTATCTGGTTTTGTTTTTTTTTTTAAGATTTTATTTATTGATCCATGAGAGACAGAGAGAGAGAGAGGCAGGCAGAGGGAGGAGCAGGCTCCATGCAGGGAGCCCGACGCGGGACTCGATCCAGGGACCCCAGGATCACGCCCTGGGCTGGAGGCGGCTCTAAACTGCTGAGCCACCTGGGCCGCCCTTATCTGTTTTTTTTTTTTTAAAGATTTTATTTATTTGTTTGAGATAGAAAGAAAAAGAGAGAGCATGAGCAGGGGGAGGGCAGGGGCAGAGGGAGAAGCAGGTGCCCCGCTGAGCAGGGAGCACGAGGCAGGACTCGATCCCAGGACCCCGGGATCATGAGCTAAGCCCAAGGCAGACGCTTCCCTGCCTGAGCCACGCAGGCGCCCCTCAGTAGATTCTTTCTACTAGAGTCTGTGTCTTCGGTAAAATTCTCTTTCCGTGAAAGTCTTTAATAACTCCCGACAGGAGGATCGCGGGTGGTTCTGTTTTTATTGGTTTGAGGATATTTACTTGGTCTTGCCTGCTCTCATGCTAGGTAAGTCTTATTGAATTGATGGGTGTTATGTTTGAAGGACTGTGGGGACTGTGGATAATTTTCCCCCCGAGGACGGTCCTGTCCTCTGGCAGGCCGGTGGACTGTGGGGAGCTGGCCATGTCCGGTGCTGGCCCCGCCCGGGACCTAACCAGGAGCTTCGGTGTGTGCTCGCCTTGGGCCAGGGGCGGGAGCCCGGGATCTCTTTCCCACCGGCTCCCACCCTCCACGTGGACTGCTGCTGCCAGGTCTGGGGGAGCCCGTGACATGACATTCGACCACTTCTCTTTTGCCACTTCTTGCAGGGGCTGCGTGCTCTTGACAGTCTGGTCCCTGAGTGTGGCTGTCTTGGAAACGCCCGGACCCTAAGCTTCACCTTCCTGCAGGCAGGACTGCACGAGCCCCAGGCCTGTGTGCCTGGCCCCAGGGCAGCTGGTGCCCTAAGCGGGAGCTCAAGCAACGGGCATGGCCCTCCTTCTCTTGAGGGTCTGCCCCACAAGGGTGGCTCCCAGTCGCTCTCCTGCATTTTATCTGGCTTTTTGGCTGGAGGGGCGCTCTCCTGTGCATCGTGCGGGAGGGGGATCTCCTGATGGGGAGCAGCAGCCCCTCCTTGCCTGGCATTCACCCCTAAGTGCTCTGCCTGCCTCTGCGGTGGGGCCCTGGGTGGGTTTGCCTCCAGCCACGGGTGAGCCTTTCGAGACTGAGGTCTGGACTGTCTCCTTCCTTGTGTGGACTGTCCGTGGCTTTCCCCATGGCCAATGGCTGTAGCTTCCAGCTCCCATGTCCCTTTCCCTCCCTCCCTCCTCTCAGCCACAGCAGCCTATGGCTGCTACTCCCTGGCATCAGGGATGCTGGCCTTCCCAGAGCTCCCCAGTCAGAGATGCTGGCCTGCTGCCAGCCTGTGCGGAGCAGAGAACTTCCAGAGCACGGAGGTCAGCGTGATGCCCGAGCGAGGACTGCACCAGGCTGGGCCTGAGCCGGGTGCACAGGGCCCTCATGGGTGTGGGGAGGCACAGGTGTGCTGGAACCAGGAGCCGCCAGCACAGGATGGACTGTGCCGGTGTTGGGAGGCTGGGCCTGGCGCTGGGGCCAGGGCATGTCCTCCCCCAGCAGTCAGGGCAGCAGGGCCACTGGTGTGCCAGCGCATGCGGCTGACCTGGGATCTGGCCCTCGGTCTTTCCCATACCTCTTCCTGGCACAGGTCCTGGTGTGGAGCCCCGAGGGCAGGGTGCAAGGGTGCAGGCACCTCCACGCTGTGGGAGTGTCGTGCAGAGTGGTGACGGAGACCTGTGTCGATCATTCATTCAAGGAGTGGTGTACACAGAGGAAACCCCAGCACAGGATGCTGCAGCCTGGCCCCGTCTCTGGGGTCAGGTGCATTGTGCTGGGGATGTGGAGAGTGCAGGGAGCAGGGTCAGTGTAGCAGGCAGTGTGTGCTCGGCGTGTGCGTGGGGGCAGGCTCGGAGCCCTGCAGGCTACCACTCCTTTGCCAGGCGAAACAGTGCAGGGGGCACGGCTGCGAGCTCCTCTGTAGACAGAGGTGTGTGTTGGGCCCATAAATAAGTGCCTCCCTGCCCAGGTTTCCATCCGGGCCTGGGAATGGTGGTGCCAGCTCGTAGCGTGGCCGCCCCGCCATTCCCACCGTCGTCTGCTGGACACACGTGCAGGACCTTCCAGACCTTCTGGTGGACTGGGCGCCAAGAGCAGTCTCCCTGGTCCTGTCTTTGGGCGTCCTGAGGGAGCACTTGGGTGTGAGGCCGTGTAGAGAAATCTCACGTTGAACGTGGGTCTGAGTTTAAATCAAGCCTCGTCTGATCGTTCTTCCAAAAGCAAGATGCAGGCCAGCCACATGGTGTCCCCGTCCCTGTCGTGGTGGACCCGGTCCTGGACGTCAGGGCAGCGGAGGCTCTGTGTGCACTTCTCACAGCCTGCCGGAAGTCTGCGCGAGGCCCCTGCGTTTTGGTCTGTTGACCCTCAGGAGTGTCTAGAATCTTCTGGTGGTGGTTTATCTGCTGCTGCTCTCTTCTGCGACCGGCACTCGAAGCTGCTGTTGGCTGAGCAGACGTCCCACCTAGTAGGGCATGTCTGGGAGGAACATGCCATGGGAGCAGGGCGAGGGACCGGGAGGAGGGGCCGGCCCACGGGAACAGATGTGGTCACGCTGGGGCGCTTTGCTCAGCGCCACCAGGGCTTTAGACAGGCCTCGTCCACACCGACTTCACGATTCCAGCAAATTTGGAGGACTGGTTGATGTCCCTGTGCCGGGAGGTTGGGAGCAGCTGCTTAGCAATAGGTGGAGACCCAGGCCCACTGGGCAGGCCGGACAGAAGACCTTGCACGGCCACCACAACATCCCTAAATGCCCATCACTGGGGACCTGTCGTGGGCCCGGCCCTGCGGGCGTGAGCAGGCGGGAAGCACGTTATTCAGCCTGTCGGTGCGTCCAGCAGCCAGCGAGCCCTGGCCGCGTGCCCCACTGCCTCTGCGTCTCAAGGAGACCGGTCGTATCAGCTTGCTTAATTTGAAGTCCGGTCTCCTTTTTAAAATGTACACGCTCTCCCCCATCATTGTGCCGTGGGGGCTCTCCGACACCTGGCAAGGTGGAAGGAATCAGACGGTGCACACCCCTAGCCGTGTCCATCCCGCGGCCCTCACCCGCTCCCCTGCCCTCCCAGCCTCCCACCGTCCGGCACATTTCAGAGTAAGGCACCGGCCTCTGCTGCTCCCTGTAAGCCCTTCAGCTGGCCAGTCGTTAACTGACCAGATTGCAGTATTTGTCTATATTTTTCTTTTCCCTTTTGGGGTAAAATTGGCATAAAACAAATACATGAGTGTTTGTGGTACTGCTTGAGTTTTGCCAATTGTATGCATCTTTGCAACCAGGCTCCCCATCAGGACTCGGGGCGACACCACCACGCGGCCACCCTGCCCCCGAGGCACCCACTGTTCCGGGGACCCCCACCCATTGGTTCTGCTCATTCCAGACGCCCAGGGGAGCCCTGTTCGTAAGGCGAGCTTCGGGCCCATCCGTGTGGGGTGTGCCAAGAAGTGCCCCCTCCATTGTGGGAACGTGTGACAGGCCACGGGTTCTTCTGTGGGTGGACGTCTGGGCTCTTCTTGGCTTTCGGCTGCTGGTACAAGGCTCGCGGGTGGACGTGGGGCGGTCCGGTCGAGGCAGGCGTGGTCCGTGCTACGAGAAACGTGCCAGCCTTGTGCCAGCGTGGCCGTTCGGCGGCAGCGCAGCCGGCAGACTGCGGGAGCGGGGGAGGCCCACATCCCTGCCAGCATCCGGTGCTGCTGGGGGCCCTCCGCCTGCAGGTCTCCGACAGCCGAGGGCGATCCCTTCGCGGGTGCTTACCGGCTCTTTGCTTCCCTTGAAATGTCTGCTCCGAACGTACCGATGACTTGGCTTTTATTTTATTTCATTCTCTTTTGAAGACTTCACTTTTTAGAGCAGTTGTAGGTTAAAAGAAAAGCGGTGCGGACCCCCCACCTCCCCCGACCCCCTGCCCACGCCGCAGCGGCGTCCTGGACGGCCCAGCAGGGCTGACGAGGGCTCGCCCGGCCTGTCCTGTGGTGTCCCTTATGGGTTTGACGGGAGCGGTGGGCGCCCATGCCCGTGGCATCACGTGGAGTGGCCTCAGTGCCCGGAAGTCAGTCCCCTCCCGCCCACCGGCAGCCCCTGACCTGCGCGCTGTACCCCGAGTGTTTCTGGAGCCTTCTGGCGCCTCTCGGTTTGGCGCGTCTCCCGTGTTGCCTGTGTGGACGCGGGTCTGTGCTCGCTCGCGTAGGACCGCTGCCCCCCGCTCCCGTGGACTCCTTTCCACACTTCGTGCTCGCTGCTCGTCCTGTGGCGACGCTCCCGCCGAAGCGCGTGCCTCCAGAGACCGGGACCCAGGGTGCCCTTTATTCAAGGACCTCAGAGGCCGTGGCGGGGTGTCTGGGGCCTGTTGGGACGCTGTGGCATCGGGGGCCTCTTTCTCCTGTGTTTGGGCCCAGGCGTCCCCCCCGACCCTGCCCTGGCTCTGATGCGGCGCATCGGACTCCTCTCGGTTACCTTCTCAAGGCCACAGCGCACTGGGGAGCGACAGGACGTTTGACCTCGCTTGACCAGCTGCCTTACGCAGGGGTGCGTGCCTTGTTGTGTGTCTGTGTGCGCACGTGGGTCCACCTGGGTTTCGAATCACTGAGGACATGATGCGGTTACTCTTTAATCATCTGCTGAGAGTGAGGACAGGTTCCATGCCAGAGGCCCCACAGCTGTCCCTCGAGCACCGGCACCACGGAGGTGCCCGCCCGCCACCAGGGCCCTCTGTGCCTGTGTCTGCCCCCCAGGAGCCACGAGTCGTGGGCCAGAGGCCCACGCGGCACCCAGCGGGCGCTCACTAGATGCTCAAGGGAGCAGTGAGTGTTGTCACGTGCTTCTGGACTGTGCCACTTGGGGCGTGAGGGGTGCTCTGCGAAGCAGCAAGTACTCCGGGGACGACGTGATGGGCTCTGCTGCCCCTCGCCCCGGGAGTGCTTGTCAGGGGTCTCTGGCAGGTTCTGCACAGCCCTGCTGCAGACACCTCCCTCCCTCCCCTGAGATCCAGGGCCGAGCCCAGGTTGGGGGGGCTGGGTCTGTGCCTCGGAAAGGTGGTCGGGTAACTGGAGCCCGTGGGCTTGGGCGCAGATGATCCTTGACTCCTGCTGCAGACATGCTCCTCGACCTCAGTGACCTGCTCCAGGTACATTGGCTTCCTTTCTGAGCCCCCTTCCCAAGGGAGGCTGCGACTGGGGCGTGCACCACACACCCAGGAGGCTGGTCCCCAGGCAGAGGACACGCCGGGCTGGGATCTGATGCAAGACCAGTGGGGGGAGTGGGGGGGTCGGGGGCAGTAAACATGGGGTCACAGTGCTGGCCTGGGCAGCCTCGGCCTCAGAACCAGTGGAAAGACCCAGGTGAACTTGGTCTGAGGGAAGGGAGGTTCTTTAGAAGAAAAAGAACTCTATCTTCAACAGTATAAGAATCCACCTTATAGCGTATTTAGGAACTCTGGGTACCAGGAAAGCGTTTTCTGTTCCATCTGTTGTTTCCGAGGTACTGAATAAAATGGAAGGGTACAGCAAGAGGGACACCTGTGTGGACGGGCATTCACCAGGGTGGGGCCATCGAAGCTCTGCACATGTCCCGTCCCTGCTGATGCGCTGGGGCAGGCACGGTGATCACTGCTGAGGACTTGGACAGGGCAGGGGTGTCCGGGAAAACAGACATGACCGCAGTGTGAGGGTGCGTGTGGGACTCACAGAGCTCCCGCCCCTCTGAGGAAGGCTTGGTCAGGTGCACGTGTGCACATGGGGCCTGTGGTGCTGGTGGCTGCAGGCCCCCCGCAGACAGAGCTAGACTAACAGGTAAAGCAGATGCTGCCTGCGTGCGTGGAATGTCAGGAGTCCTGCTCAAGTACTCTGTGGCCGGGCTCACAGTAATGTGCTGGGATTGTGGAAACCCGGCGCTCCACGTGTGGCGGCGTGTTGCCACCCTAGGACTTCCCGGGGAGCACGGAGTGAGGCTGGTGCGGGACCACCCACGGCTGACCCATGTTCACGATTCTGTTGTTGGTGTTCCTGCCGGGGTTTGGATCCGGGTGAGCTCTCCCGGGCAGGATGGGGTGGGGGGTCCCGTCACCCCATCAAGGCATGGCAGGCACAGGCGCACTCGGGCCGCCTTCACGCAGAGCCCGCCTGCCAATTGGACAGGAGCAGGAAGGCTGGCCGGCCACACCCAGCGGTGACCAGCCACTTCCGCAGGGACCGATCCTCACCGATCCTCAGAGTCCATGTCCCAGTTTCTGATGCCCGTAGACGGACGTCGGCATCTCTGGCAATCACGCCAGGTGCTGTAGCCAGCAGGCCGCTTAGCATTTCGACTTTTCACCTGAAGTCCCTTCAGAGAACCCTTTTCCTTAGCATCTAGGTCTTTGTGTGCTTGGGACACTGTCAGGGAGGTGGGTCGGGTGTGCGCAGCGGGCAGGGAACAGCACATTGCGGGGCACGTGAGTTCCACTCTGCTCCAGACGGGCATGAGGTCAGGAGGGTCAAGGTGCAGGAGCTTGGCAGGAGCCCAGCGAAGGCCGGGCGCTCCTAGAAGATGCACACCTGCACGTGTGTGGGCAGCCCAAGGGCAGAGTCCCTTTAGAAGCATGCTCCGTGAGCTGCCAGCCCGAGGACGGGGGCTTCACTCAGGAGGCCCTGAGCTGACGGGCCTCTGTTCCATTCTTTAGTGCTCTCTGATGGCCACAAGCCCCCATGTGTGCTGCCCAGACCCCCTGATGGGCGTGCCGCACGCCGAGGTCTTGGTTCTTCACACTCTTTTCTGGTGGCTTCTTGGGCTCAGGGTTAAGGAGCCCTCAACCAGGACTTCACAGGCCAGGCTTCACGAGGCAAAGGAGGTCTACGGGGAAGCCAGAGGCAGAGGGCCACACCCTCTGCAGCTCAGGCAGGAGGGGCTCAGCCCCGGCTTTTCCCAATTCTGCACCTCATCCAAGCCCCATGGCGTTTTCCATGGCTGCCGTCAAACACTGCTCAGAAGCCCCCTCCCCGTAGCACCGCAGCCTTGGTCAGCACAGGGCAGGCTCTTAGGACAGCCTCAGGCTCAGCAACAGAGGAGGTCTGCACCCTGGCCAGGCGCTGGACTCCACAGCCGATTTGGACTCGAAGTGGGAGCAGCCTGGGAGGTGGGGGAGTTCCTGAGATCTGCGGGGACCCATGGCCATGACTCAGCTGGTCCCTGGGGCCACAGATAAGGATCCCAGTCTGCGTGGGGCGGGGTGGCCAGTGGGCCCTGCATAGGCAGCTGCACACCACCCTGAATTACACACACTGAGCTCCGGGTGTCTACACTTGGTTAGCAAACCCAGTTATTGCTGAGACAGTGGCAGGGTCTGAAAAAGCTGCCTGCGATTGGGAAGCAGGGCCCTGGGCTGCTCTGAGGGGTGGGGGCAGGGGCGGTCCTGGAGCTTTTACGTTGCATCTGTCACACTGGACAGTGAATGAAATGCATCGTGAGGAAAAAAACCCAAACATCCCCTAAATTCAAATGCTGTTCTGTGTTGTGGCCTCTTCCTAACAGGTGAACGTTTACGTGCTGGGGAAGACGTTCCTTCTTCTGGCAAGAGAGCTCTGCATCAACGCGCCGGCGATAGGTATGCTGGGGCTGGCAGAGGGCAACAAGGTGCCCGGAGTGGGAGGGAGTCACGTGCAGGGGCCAGGGCCCCACCAGGTGGTAAGGAACGTCTGAGAAGTAGCCAAGACCCTGACAGTTTGGAGGTTACTCCTGGTTTAAAACAAGACTGCCCACGGTCTGTCCCCGGCAGGTGTGGAGGAGGACACGGAAGGAATACACCTGGTGGCAGGTGTCCCAGGGAAGGCAGGATCTCTGCACACAGAGTGGGGGTGTCGCTGGCCCGTTCCGTCTCCTCGGGAGCTTTACTGACAGGATTGTCTTCACAGTCCACTTGCAGGGGCTGCTCTCTGTTTTGCCCTTTACAAGTGTATTTCGTTTCAAGAAGGTGGAATGCAGGGCCAGGGAGGGTGGACCGGGGTTTAGTCCTGGATAACCCCCAGGGTGGTACCCTGGGGCTGAAAAGGCAGGGTCCGGCAGGATGGGGCGGGGTGGGGGGGTGCAGCTGCAGAGGTACACCAGGCTTGGGTGGTCTGCTCCCGGCCCAGACCCTGTCCAAGATGCCATTTCCTTGTCCCAAGTGACTCGGTCCCTCCCTCTGGGGGTCAAGCTAAGGGTTTTCAGAAGCAAAGCAACTGGCCCCAGAGCACACAGTCTGGGAAGACGGGCTCAAAGAGCCTGCGTTACCCTGAAGTACACCTGGGCAGGGGCTGTCTGGGGCCTGCCATGGAAGGTGCTGGCGAGCCTGAGGCAGGACATAGGTCCCCAGGGTCTGCAGCCTTGGGCCAGCAGAGAGCCCCACTTCACGCCACCACCCTCAAACCGGAGTCCAGTCCTACAGTAGGGCTTTGTCTCAGAGGTTGCGATGCATCACAAAGTATGACAGAAGCCGTCACCGGGCCTTTTCTAGAGCATTCTAGCGACAGACCCACAGCGGAAGCCAGCCTGCCAGCAGAGGGCAAGCTCAGGGACAGCCGACCTCCCCAGGGGGCAGTTTCTAACCAGGAAGCAGGGCTCAGCACTGGAGAGCTTTTTGTGTGCTGGAAGGAACACAGGGGAAGGCACCTGCCCCAGCCTCACGCTCCTTCCATCACTAATCTATCGGTAGCTCGTTTCACTGAAACTTTGTTATGAAAATCCAGGTAGACGTGCACTATTTTAGGTATTTTTTCCCAAATGTGGATTTGAAGGGAAGGTCTGGGCTAGGCGTCGTACCACTGTGAACTCATGAGGGTGGGATGGATGGCAAGGTCCCCAGAGCTAGCCCACGGTGTGGGCACCACTGGGAGGGGACCTGGATGAAGACTGCCTTGCGCCCCCAGATCTGCCCAGCAGCCAACACTCAGCACCCCAGGCTCTGGCTTTGCAGAGGAGCCTCTGGTTCCCAGCTCTGGGCTGCAGCTGACTAGTACGAGAGAAGTACAAAGTTGGCGAAGCCTTTAATGGGGTCAGGAAGGCAGCCAGCTGGGGGACGGGTAGCACAATCTCCTGCACGTCCCTTCCCGGCCGGACCAGCTGCAGAGAAAGGCTTTCTCCTGGTGCCCGGCAGAGGGCAGGGCGTCCACGCCAGCCCAGGGCCCCTCAGGCATAGAAGATGAGCTCGGGGATCTGCCCACCCTGGACCCCGGTCCCGTTGGTGCTGTCTGAGGAGCACTGGAACTGGAAGGTCACCTTCCCACACTGTACTTCCGTCATGCCTTCCTGCCCGAAATAGCTGAGCTCGCTGCCATCCAGGACGGCACTGGCTGTGTAGAAGGTGTCCTGCTCGACCTGCACGGGGTGTTCAAACCACACCGAGAAGGTGTTGCTGGAGCCGTCCGACACAAACTTGGTCAGGTTCTGAGCCAGGACCACCCCCAGCCTCTTGAGTTCAATCTTCACGCTGTACTCGGCTTTCCCGGAGCTGGACCCGTACAGGCCCAGCCCTGCAACAAACACCCTCCTGTCCACAGCAAACTGGATGCTGTCACAGCGCCCACGGTAGCGCCACTGGTTGCTGCGGTAGGCAGAAGACTGGAACCGGTGGCACCGCTGCGGGGCAAGGCCCTTCCTCTTGGTCAGGGGGAAGTTGAGGAGGGGCTTGTTGGCCGCCGTGTACCATAGGAAGATGTCGTGGGTCTCCTCCAGGGTCAGGATGTCTGACTGGGCTGCGCCGTTCGCAAACTCCTCCAGGGTCATGGTTGGAATTCGGACCAGATAGAGGGCCGGCCCCAAAACGTGCCTCTTGTTGCGTGGGGTGACCGGCAGGCCCTGCCTCTTGCACTCGGCTTCAGCCCAGTTCAGGACGGCCTCGAAGACCACGGCCTCCTTGGCGTTGAGGGCCTCCCGCGTCACGATGATTTCCAGAGTCTGCCAGTCGATTTCGCAGAAGCCTTCAGATCTCAGGGCCATCTCGGCCTGAGCGTCAATGACCTCCCAGCAGCGCTGGGTCAGCTCTGGCTCCTCAAACAGCCGGCTCTGGGACAGCAGGACACAGGCGTTCTTGGCTTCCAGGCTCGTCTCCAGGAAGGTGACACAGGCTTTTGCTAGCGCGGGGACAATGTACTTCTTGGCGGCGTAGAGAGTGGCCAGCACCGTGTCGGCCTCCAGGTCAATCTCGTCGCTGTACATGTACCTGGGCAGGGTGGGGACCGCGTCACAGGCTGCGTGGGCCCGGCCGCCGCCCCGCCCTGCCGCGGCCCTGCCCCGCGGCCCGCAGCATTCCCGCCTCCCCACCGGCGCCTCGGGCTGCACACGCACCTCAGCAGGATCAGGAAGGCCGCGGGCTCCACGTCGGGGATGTGGATCTCCGACTTGACTTCCGCCAGGTCGCCGTAGAACATGGCATAGAAGACGGAGCTACCCACGGCCAGGACGTACTGCGGGGAGACAGACAGAAGCTGCCCTGAGCCCCGCCCCGCGGAGGCCGGGGAGGGCCACCCCGGGGTGCCGGGCGGCTGGGCCGCGCCTCGGCTCACCTTGTGCGCGGGCACCCTGCGGGCCGCCCCCGGGGGCCCCACGATGAAGTGCACGTCGGCCATGAGCTCGTTGTTGAACATCAGCGCGTTCCTGCGAAGGGCAGAGGCGGGCTCGGGCTCGGGCTCGCGGGGGGCGCGGGGGGGGGGCAGGAGGGCGGGGGGGGGGCGGGGGCGCGGGGACGGGGGGGGCGCGGGGGCGCCGGGGGGCGCGGGGACCGGGGCGCCGCCCGGGCTCACCTCTCGCGCAGGGTCGGGTGGCAGGACTGCCAGTTGGGGCTCTCCAAGTTGTTGTTGTCGGGCGCGGGCGGCGCGGGCGCGGGCGGCGGCGGGGCGGGCGGCGGGGCGCTGGGCGGGCCCTTCCTGCCCGCGGCGGCGGCGGCGGCGGCGGCGGCGGCGGCGCTGGCGTTGCTGTTGGCGATGTCCGTGGCGGTGGCGGCGGCGGCCGCGGCGCCGGCGGCGGGGTACAGCTCCGCGGCCATCTTCGCGGGCAGGGCGGCCTCCGCGCGCGTCGGCGGCGCCCCGTGCACCCTCGCGCCGCGCCGGGGCCGGGGCCGGGGTCGGGGCCGGGGCCGGGGGGGCGGCTCGGCGAGCACCAGGAGCGCCGTGAGGCACTGCGCCACCCGGCCGTGCAGGCAGGCCAGGGGCAGCAGCATGGGGCCGCGGCGGGCGCTGCTGCCTCGGGCCGCCCCGCCCGCCCGCCCCGCCGCGCCCCGCCGGCGCGCAGCCCGAGCCCGAGCTGGAGCCCGAGCCCGAGCCCCAGCCGCAGCCGCAGCCGCAGCCCGCAGCGCGGCCGCAGGGGGCGCCGTCCGGCCCGCCCGAGCCCCTGCCGCCGCGGCGCCCGCACGTCACGCCCGTCACGGCCGGCCCCGCCCCCCGCGCGGGGGGGGGGGCGTGCGCGCTCCCGGGCCTGCGTCCCGCCACCCGCCCCTCCGCGACGGCGGCGTGCGCGCTCCCGGGCCTGCGTCCCGGCCCCGCCTCTCCGCCGGCGGGCTGGGGCGGGGCGGCAGGTGCGCAGGCGCGGGCGGGAGCGGGGGGCGCGCTGGCCCCGGCGCGGCGCTGTGGGGCGTCCAGGGCCCCCGCCCGGATGCGGGCACGCGCACGGCCCCTCGCAGGCCGGCCCCCGCTGGTGTCGCGGGGTCGCCCCCGCCCGCCGCGCCCTTCCCTGCCCTCTCCCGGGCCGTGTGTCCGGCGGCTCCGGGGCCTCGGAGAGCAGCGTCCTGCGCGGGGGCTGGGCCGGCGGGTCCCCCCACGGCGTCCACCCCGTGCCCCGCGCGCCCGCCCCGCCCCGCGGCCCCCGCGGCCCCTACTCCCTTGCGGTTGGGCTGTTGGTCGCCACTCGGCCCCCAAAAGACCTTTTTCCGGCGAAAAACACGCGCGTCTGCTATTACGGTTTTGGGCCGTTTCGCGAGGTGGAAGCCCGGGCCCCGGGGAATCCCTGGACACGGAGCTGTGCGCCTGGAAGCTGCTCGTGAGCGGCCGCCCCGCCCCGCCTGGGCCCGCCCCGCCTGGGCCCCCGCGCGGCCCCCACGGCCCTGGGGACCCGGAACGCCTCCGGGCGGCCGCTCGTCTCTGCTCCCTTCTGGGAACCAGGACGGGCAGCGGGTGGAAGGGCCCAGAGCGCAGCCAGGTGGGCCCCGAGCTGCGAGCTGCGAGCTGCGGGGAGGACACCGGTCCCGCGGCCCCTGCGGCTCACGGCCGACCCCGCCCGACGCTCTGCTGCGCCGTGCCCGAGGCTGCAGGCGCCCCTCCGCCTGGGCAGCCGGCTCCGGGAGGCCGGGCAGAGCGGGGCCGGGCAGAGCGGGGCGGGGCAGGCCGGGGCAGGCCGTGTGCGCGCGCCCCCTCGGGCCCCTCCGAGCCCCCCTGGCTGACAAACGGGGCCTGCAGGGAGGGCAGAGGGCGCAGCTCACGCGACACACTAGCAGGTGCAGCCACAGATGGTGGGAAGGCGCTCACCCCCCCCCCCCCGCGTGTCTACAGCCTGCGGCTGCTGTGCGGGCTCCGCACCCTGCCCCCGAGGCAGCTGTGGGACCGCCGAGGGTGGGCCACCCCCAGCCAGGGCCAGGCACGACTGGGAGGGGTCGCCCTGGCGGGCCGCTGTGCGCCATGTGCCCCCTGGGTCTGGAACACGCACGTCCCGTGGGGCCTGGTGAGGGGGGCGGCTCCTGCCCCAGGACTCGCACCAGGCCCCGCTGACGCAGCGTGTCTGCCGCAGACCCGTGCCTCTACATCCCCCGCTTTGCCCACCTGCTGGAGTTCGGTGAGAAGAACCACGAGGTGTCCATGACAGCCCTGAGGCTCTTGCAGAGGATGAAGAGGGATTGGATGCACACCGGCCGGCGGCCCTCGGGCCTCTGCGGAGCGGGTACGACGGCCCTGCGCCCACACCAGCCCCGCTGGCCGCAGGGTGGCTCCTGTCCTGACTTGGAGAGGCCAAGCGCGTGGGTGGGGGCGGGCGGTCTCCAGAGCTGACCTGGCCCCGGAGGACTCCCAGCTGCCCCCCACACTGACTCAGCCCCGGGGGGGGGGGGGGGGCAGGGCAGCACCCGTGGAGGCCGAGGCTGCGTCCAGGCCGCCCCCAGCGCCGAGTCCTCACTGCAGAGGGCGCCCCAGTCTTTCAGGCCGTCTCCTTAGCCCCCCAGAGGGCAGCTGCCCGGTCTCCCGTCTGAGCCCTCCCCCTGTGCCTGACACCCTGGGGTCTGACATAGCCCTGGGGCCTGGAGTCCGCCTGGCAGGCCCTGGCTCCTCTCTGGCGGCCCCGCCCCCAGCACCCCTGCCCCACTCCTTCCTGGAATGCCGAGGGTCTGCGTGCCTGCGCTCCTGCGCTCGGCCACCAGCAGGATCGTGTCCCCTCTCAGCCTGCGTTCCAGGCGCACGGCCAGCTCGGCCTCTCGTAGTCAGCCCACCCCCTTTGCTCTCTGACCTGGGCTGTGTCCCCACAACCCTTATCTCTGTGGACAACCACCAGGCTCCCCAGAGTTCACTCACTGACTTTGAGGGGGTGTGCAAGGTTCTCAGAGACGTGTTCTAACCCCCTTTTATTTGAGGAAGAATGTGTGGTGCAGCACCTCCTCCCTTTTTAAACCGTGGCGTAGTTGGATGGAAAGCAGCGTGTGGCTTTCGGGTGTTGGGACGGTCACATATACCACGTGACCGTTACCCGCGGTGAGGCCGGGGACTGGGCCGAGGCCCCCCCAGGCAGGGCTCTCACCGCCCCTGAGTACTGGGCTGCTGCTGCCTGTTCTGACTCTTGATTCCCCGTCGTGCTCCTCTCCAGCACTTCTGGTTGCAGCCAGGATGCACGATTTCCGGAGAACCGTCAAAGAGGTCATCAGCGTGGTCAAGGTGTGCGAGTCCACGCTGCGGAAGAGGTAGGTGGCGCTCGTTCCTGGCCTGGGGCTGCTCAGGGCCACCTCCTGGTCTGGGTCCAGCTCGGCGGGGGTCCTCGAGGGGCCTCCTGCCTCCCCTCCAGGGCGTCTTGGTCAGCCCTCCTGGTGCCACACCAGCTGCATCTGCCGTGGGGACACTTCCACCCCGAGTTTCTCTCTAAAATAGGTTGGGGTGGGCTGAGAGCCGACTGGCTGGTCGGGGAAGCCAGGCTCAGATGAGGGCCACCATGCCATGGGAGCAGGGGCTCACGGGCTCTGCTTTGGGATGCAGCGCTCGTGGAGCGGCACAGCTCAGCTCCAGCATGAGCTGCACGTGGGCTGTGACTGGAGAGTCACCAGCTCGACCGCAGGCAGCCCTTCGCTGTAGCTGTTTACACCACGAATCTGGAACATTTGATGGCTGTTTTTCGACTGAGGTCGTATCCCGCGGCAGTTTCCAAAGGCAGATTAAAAGGAAGTGTTTCACTCGTTTGATTTTTAAATTTATTTAAAATTTTTTAATTAAAATTTTAAAAAAATCAAATATTTTATTTATTTACTTATGAAAGGCAGAGAGAGAGAGAGAGAGAGAGAGGGGCAGAGACACAGGCAGAGAGAGAAGCAGGCTCCATGCAGGGAGCCCAACGCGGGACTCGATCCCGGGTCTCCAGGACCACACCCCAGGCTGAAGGCAGCACCAAACCGCTGAGCCACCCAGGCTGCCCCAAAATAAAAAGTTTTAGATGTTTTATAGGTCACATAAGACGTAGGTAATTTGTAGTCAGTGACCACCTAGGGCCTCCTTCCTTCTGGGCCTTCTCTGAGTCTCCCCGTGGGAGCGACGGGCGTGCGTGGCCTTTCCTCCCTGGGGCCTGGTGCTCGTAGCTGAGCGTGGCTGGGGTGCTGGGCTGGCTCTCTCCAAGGGCCCTGGGCCCCCTGCAACATCTCTTGTTCCAGGCTGACGGAGTTTGAAGACACACCCACGAGCCAGCTGACCGTGGACGAGTTCATGAGGATCGACCTGGAGGGGGAGTGTGACCCCCCTTCGTACACAGCCGGGCAGCGGAAGCTGCGCATGAAGCAGGTGAGCCCCCCGCCGGCCTGGCCCTGCCTTGCCCGTGTAGCCCGAGAGTATCTAGCAGCATTTTCTAGAT
Source organism: Nyctereutes procyonoides (assembly GCF_905146905.1). Lineage (NCBI taxonomy): Eukaryota > Metazoa > Chordata > Mammalia > Carnivora > Canidae > Nyctereutes > Nyctereutes procyonoides. Next base: position 860,358 of record NW_026575111.1, read on the forward strand.
CTCATGTTTCACGTTCTTATTTTGAAATAAGTGGCTCAGTTGCAAAGGCTAGACTGGGTCTGCGTCTACATGGCTTGCAGGGAGAGGTGGACAGACAGATGGTGGGGTGAGGCGCTGAGGGGTGCAGGAGGGGCACCGCTGCTGCCCACTAGGGGTGGCACACGGAGCGCCGGGTCTCGAGATGGTCCTCCCGCCTTCCCCGCAGCCGTTAGGGTCTGTGCCAGGCTCAGCCTTGGGTGCCTCGGGCACGGTGCCTTGGGCAAGTGCTGCCTTGCTGTGGGGCCCAGTTGTTAAGACTTATGTGGACGGCTGGGGACCCTGGGCCGCCGCATGTGGAGGGCCTCTGGGCACCCCGGAGGGGGCTGCTTCCCCGGCTGGTCTCCTCGTTTCTTTGCTGAACGTTCTCATTGCTTTGTTTCAGCTTGAACAAGTTCTGTCCAAGAAACTGGAGGAAGTCGAAGGTAACCAAGCGATCTTACGTTACAGACGCCGTCTCCTCCGAGAAGCGGGGTTTGTGCTTACTGTGTGCTTTTGTCACGTCAGGTGAGATATCCAGCTACCAGGATGCCATCGAGATCGAGCTGGAGAACAGCCGGCCGAAGGCGAAGGGCGCCCTCGCCACCCTGACTCGGGACGGTGAGTCCAGCCGCGACCCACACGGCCTCGAGGGGCCAGCCCCGCCCACTTCACCCCTGCCAGGCACAGGTGCAGGTACAGACCCTGTCTGTAGCCACAGGGTCCTACTTCACAGGGTCCCGCTTACTGCCCCGGCCGTTGGCCGCCTCCCGCTGTGACTTGCTATGCTGAATGTCTGGGGGCTCCCCCAGGTTCCAGGCCTTGGAGGGAAGCTGCTCCTCAGCACCTGGATCCTCCTTCCAGACTGTTACGCCCCCTCCCACCAGAATCCCTTCCTGCCGCCATTGCTTGCGACCTCCTCGGCCACCCTGGGGCTTCCTTCCCCACGTCACGGCTCCCCTGCACCTCTGTTTCCTACTGGGGCGTTGCGAAGCTGCGGTGTGTGTTCTTGGGTGGATCCTTCTGCGCACACGTGGTCTTTCTCTGCTGGACGCTGGCGCATCGCCATCCTACCCAGTCCTCTGGGGCTGTAGGTCTGCAGCTGGGCCCTGTTGCACGGCCTGTCTGTTGACCAGGACCAGGTGCTGAGTAGGCGCTGGAGCCAACGCTTCTCACCCACGCCTCAGATGGTCTGAGAGTAGCATCTCCGCCCCTTCTCTAGCCCAGGGTCTGCCACCGATCGTATTTCCTCGCACGATCTGAGGCGCCTCTTGCCCGCCTGCCCCAGCCCAGTGCCCTGTCGACTCCCTCCCGAGAGCGGGCGTCTCTGCGCCAGGCCACCCCCCTCCACTGCTGCCGTGAGCGGCGTCCTTCCCCTGGTTTCCAGGTGCTGCTCCTGTGCACTCGTGTGTCGGGAATTGTGTTTGGGCTCCTGGTACTGTGCTCTTGCTCACTGGGTTTTCCACGTGAGTGTGTGTTCTACAGAGAGGGCTGCCTTGTGCTTGTCACTGACGTTCGGGCCCCTGATGTCTCCTGCCACCAAGGCCAGGGCCCGGCCCTTCAGCGCCCTGCTGAGTTGCAGTGGTGGCGGCGGGCACATGGCCTGGCTGCCTGCGGGGCCTGGGTGCCGCCCAGGACACAGTGCAGGCTTTGGGCTGAGACGTCCTGGGAAGGACGTGCCCACCCACTGTCCTCCCTGGGTGTTGTGTCGGCTGTCGTTGAGCGTCTCTAACGTCTGGAGGGCTCGTGGAGAGAACATGGGGTTTTCTGGGCGTGGTGAGTGCAACCTGGCATCGGGCTGCCCTGTCCGGGCCCCACAGCAGACTTGGGCAGTCACGCGTCTCAGGATGCGTTTGATTTTGTGCCTCCCACAGATGTGTCCTTTTTCCACCTTTCTCCCCATGCCTGGGTTTTCCGGTTTTTGTAGCTAGTTAGAGATTTCCCGTGAGTGCCGTGTGCGTCGGTCGTAGATCGTGCTGCCTCCCGTGTGCTGAGTCAGCGACTCCTGCTTCTCCCTCTGCGCGCCTTCAGCCTCGCCGTATCCTGACCTCTGGGGTCACGGCTTGACGGATGTACTCTGGGGCTCCACGCGGCACGTGTGCCGGGCACCCCGAGCCTCGTCGGAGCCTCTGGGGCACTGAGTCTTGGCTGGCGTTTCTCTTTGGTTTTTTTGTTTGTTTGTTTGTTTTTAAGTATTATTTATTTATTTATTCATAGAGACACAGAGAGAGAGAGAGGCAGAGACACAGGCAGAGGGAGAACCAGGCTCCCTGCAGAGAGCCTGACGTGGGACTCGATCCTGGGTCTCCAGGATCACGCCCTGGGCTGCAGGCGGCGCTAAACCACTGCGCAACCGGGGCTGCCTTGGCGTTTCTCTTTGATGGTAAAGTTTACGTGAGGGGTTTACAGCCCCAGGGGGATGCCTTTGGTTTTCGGGTCTTGGTATAAATGTCCATGTTCATCAGTGTGCCCGGGGGTGTCACGGGCACTGTCCTCCGTGCCGTCTCCTGTGCGATTGTGCTTGGAGATGCCCACGGGACTGTGTGTCCCCCGGGGCGTCACCAGCTCTTCTGGTCCTCGTGCGCTCGCCTGCTAACCCCTTGAGGACGGAGGTGGCCAGTGTCAGCCTGTCCCCACTGTGACCCCCACAGCCCCCGTTTGCTGGTGGTGGGCGTGGGTGGTGTCACGCTCCGGGTGACATGGGAGGCCCTCCGCAGGTGTGCGTGTGCAGCTCTGCTCCCCGCCCCGGCCCTTCCCCCGGGCCTTCCTCTTCTGTATGGCACACACTTGGGTGCTGCCTTGTGAGCCGCCCCGCGGCTTTTCTCCTCTAGCGCTTGGGGCTCGTTCACATGTGGCCGAGTGACTTGTCGCGTGGTGTTCTCTGGACCCTGGGGAGGTCTGGCTTTGTGCCGTGGTTTTCTTCGTGCCATTTCTTAAGCAACACCTACCTGCATGCCCTGCCCCGGCCGTGAGGGAGCTCCCCACCTCCTGCCCCCTCTCAGCTTCTCACATGTGTTCCCCCAACAAGACCGTCGGGACACGTCCCTCTTCCTTGCTCCCCACAGTCTGGTTATCCAGACCATTTCTGTGTCATTGGGATGGCAGACGTGTCATCCCCTCTGTCTGGCCCGGGCCCAAAAGTAGGTGGGGTCGTCCAGCCCCCTTGGTCACAGGAGGCTGCCTGGCGAGGCCTCAGCTCCCGTGTTCCCTTGGCTCAGTGTGCCGTGCCGCCACGTGGTGTGCCGGGGAGGTGCAGGCAGCAGGGCTGGCCTCCTGCCGCCAGCCTCGCTGCGGGGACCTGAGGTGACACACAGTTCTGACGGCGAGGGCAGGCGGTTATTGGGAAGTGAGGGCGCCTGGAGGTGAATGAGGGGGCCTGGTGCTCGCGTGGGGTATGGTGGGTGTGGGGGGGTCCCGGGCGGGGGCAGGGGCGGGGGGAACAGCGCAGTCTGAGTCTGGTTGAAGGGGAGAGTTGACACGGGAGTGGGAGCCACCTGGGAGCAGTGAGGCCAGCGGGGAGGCCTCCAGGGCCCTGCCGGCGGGACGTGGCTGTGGATGCCCAGGGTGCGTGGCAGCTGAGGCCCGGGCCTGGCTCTCAGGCGGGGGTGCCCACACGTCCGGCGGAGGTGCAGCAGATGCATCAGGAAGGGCCGTCACTCCCACGATTTCTCTGCTCTCAGGGAATCGAATGGTTTCCCGTCCCCAGAGAAACATTTATCGTGACGTGTTTTCCTCACGTGAGTCTCGGTTCTTACCCAACTTTTAAGTATCGTGCGTTGGAAAAGTAGAGTAGGGTGTTCTGAGGTGTGCTTTTTTTTTTTCTTTTTTAAGATTTTTATTTAATTTATTCATGAGACACACAGAGAGTGGCAGAGACACAGGCAGAGGGAGAAGCAGGCTCCATGCAGGGAGCCCCACGTGGGGCTCGATCCCCAGGCAGGGATCACGCCGTGGGCTGAAGGCCGCCCTCAACCACTGAGCCGCCCAGGCGGCCCTGAGTGGGGGGCCGTCCAAACGTTAAAAATCAAAACGTTAAAATTCAAACGTTAAGAAATAAAAAAAAATAAAAACCGAACACTCATAGGTGACATTTTAGCAAATCCCGTGGAGGAGTAATCCACGTACGACGAACTATGAACCTGAAACGCAGCCCGGGGGTCCCTGGGTGGCTCGGGCGCTGAACGTGGGCTTCCGCTCAGGCTGTGCTCCCAGGGCCCTGGGATGGAGCCCTGTGTCGGCCCCTGCTCCGCGGGGAGTCTGCTGCTCCCTGCCCTGCCCCCGCGCTGTGCTGTGCGTGCGCTCTCTCTCTGCCTTTCTCAAATACGTGAATAAAACCTTTAAAAATGAAAAAATAAACTGCAGTCTTTGGTAAGTGTTGACAAACGCGCACACCACAAAACCGTTGCGGTGGCTGGGATTGCGAACGTGCGCACCCCGGCACCCCCGGGTCTCTGTCACCCCGCCCGGCTGCCAGCTGCCACCAGGGTCTCACATCTGTGGTGTGTCCTGGTTCCCCTTCGGCTCCTCTGCTCCGTGTGACTACGCGGGCCCGCGTGCACAGCTCCCCGTCTCTGGTGCCCTGAAGTCACCAGGTGTCGGGTCCAGCCGGGGCTGAAGGAACATTTGTGCGCAAGCGTCTGTGTGGACGTTTACCTGCTTCTGTCCTGGACAAGCACCGAGCTGCTCGGGTTGGCAGCCCGGCATGTGCCCCGGCCTTGGAGGAGCCACCCAGTGTCCCCTGACGTGGCTGTGGCCGCAGCCGCGCGTGTCCCCCCACTGGAGCAGGGGCTGCTCCCTGGCCCGCCGCTCCCGGCCCGGGGGGAGGGTGGCGCCCAGGGTGGCACAAGTCCCCGTGTAGGCCTTTCGCCCGCGTTCGGTCGAGGCGTGTGTTTTCCTGTTACAGAGCTTTGAGGGTTCTCTGCGGCTGCAGACACAGACGCTCACAGGAGGGCAGAGCCCGAGGGGCAGCAGTCCTGCTCGGGGGTGTTTCGTGGGTTGCTGCCGGCATCCCATCTGGGAAACTCGGCCTGATTCAAAGCCACAAACATTTTCTCCCTTTTTTTCTTAAAGCTTTTATGCTCTTAGCTCTTATTTTTATTTAGATTCAGTTTTTTTGCAGCATGAGGTGTAGGCCAAGGGCTCCTCGTGTGCACGTGGACATCGGGCAGCTGTGACAAGGTGCGACTCGGCTCCTAAGTTGGTGTCATAAATGCCTTTTGCAGCTGGACGGCCGTGTTTCTCTGCACAAAGGTGGGGCTCCCTGGCTTTCTGCCTGGTTCACAGGGTGTGTCAAATTGTATCTGTAGGCTCTGTCGAGGACACCACGTCCAGCTTATTTGGTGAGGAGGACCCCGAGGACGAGGAGCTGGAGGCTGTGGCCAGCCACCTGAACAAGGACTTTTACCAGGAGCTCCTTGGTGACAGCATTTCCAGCAGCTCTGAGGTGGCAGGAGGCGCCGAGGGTGGCAGCAGGCCCCCTGCCCTGGAGTCCCTGCTGGGGCCCCTGCCCACTGCAGCCAGCCTGGGCATCTCAGACTCCATTCGAGAGTGTATCTCCTCCCAGAGCCAGGACCCCAGTGAGTGCCTGGGAGCCCCGGGGAGGGGTGGGGCTGGGGAGGGGGTGCTCCTCTGGGTGGGTGGGGTGAGGCTGTGGCCGGCAGACCCCAGGTCCGGGTCACCCCTCCGCCTCCGTGGGAGGTGGAGGTGGAGGGCTGTGTGAGCCATCGTTGACCCCAGCGTGTGCTGACACCCCGAATACCAGCAGGGCTTGTCACCGCCTCCAGAACCCTCCTGCACGGGCCCAGGTCCCGGCCAGAGCCCGTGCTTGATTGGGTTGTGGCTGCCGCTCCCTCCTGTCTGTGTGTGAAGCCTGGGGCCAGCGTCTTCTCAGGGGACGGGGACTGGTTTCCCTCCAGCGTCTGCGTGAGCTGGAGGGCCAGTGCTGAGTGAGGGCGCAGTCCCCATGCTTGGCCCGACGTCCCCTGGCCCCCGCGCTGCCGGTGCTGAGCCGCCTGGGCAGGAGTGGCGCTGGCAGCTCTGGGAGGAAGGCCAGTTTGGCTCTGCTACCGTGTACTCCCAAGAGCAGGCTCTGGCCCTCTGCTAGGACAGGCTCCCCCAGGCCCCCCGGGCTGCAGACCTCTCCTGCCTGGTCTCCGGGCGCCTGGGACTTGGCCTCTGTCTGCTGGGAGCCTCTAGAGGGGTGCGGCTCAGACATTTATCACGTGCCTCTGGGCAGGCATGGTGGTGGCAGCTGTGCGCCTGCCCTGATGGCAGTGGCGTCTAGGGTGACTGACGGGGGGCGTCTAGTACAGACCGAGCTGTACTTAGGAGGCAGGAAGAGACCATTCTTGCGGGAGCTGAGGGAGGAGGCAGTGAGGCAGAGCAGGGAGGGGCATGAGCCGTGTGCCCGAGCGCCAGGGAGCCTGCAGAGCCGCAGTGTGCGGGAGAGCGTCCCAGCTGGCCCACGGGCTGTGGGTGGAGTTGGGCGGGCTCCGCAGAGGACCGCCTGGTGGTCAGGGGCCGCCAACAGCCGGGGCTGCCCCGGTTCCCGGGCTGAGCAGATCTCGCTGTTGACCCGGCTGGGGCAGGAGGAGGGTGGGTGGGGGTTTGATGATGTCCCAAGCGCATCGCCGAGGGCTCCCTGAGGGCCCTGTCCTGGGCCGGTGGGTGGAGAGCCAGATGACCCGCTCTCCCGCTCTGTAGGTGCTCCTGTCGTCGGGAGCCCAGAGGCCTGGTGGGGCTGCCTTGCCCGTGGCTCTGGTTTAGCCTCCTCCTTGCATGGAGCCCTGGGGTGTGAGCCACACACTGTGCGCACAGAGCGGGGACAAGGGGGCTTCCACGAGCCCTCGGCCCAAGCCCCCAAGACGGCCTAGAGGGTGTGTACACTTGTGCACCAGAGCTTGACCCCAAATGACACTGGTGCTGTGCTTCCCTTTAGCGGACCCGTGTGGGGACGGCGAGCTGGACCTCAGTGGCATCGATGACTTGGAGATTGACAGGGTGAGCATCCACACGCACTGAGCGCCCTGTCGGGAGCCCAAGGCTGCTGCGGACGTTCGTGCCCATGGGGCTGTGCTGGCTGTGCCGGCCCTGCCGGCCCTGCCCACACTGGTCCCCACAGGCTCGCAGTTGCTCAGCCAGCAGCCCTGGCCTCCCCAGGCAGGCAGGGCATCCCCCGTAGTGCCCCACATGGCCCCCGGGTCCCACGTCCCCGCATCTGGTCCGGCCTGGCCCCGGTGCCCGCATGCTGGTGTGGGGACACAGGCCCCTGCTGCTGGCCGTGTGCAGGCTGGAGGATGACAGGTGTCCTGCTTGGCTCCTGGTGGTGGGCCCGGGGTCCCGTGGGTCCGAGGCCACCCTTGACTGGCTTGTGCGGGTGGGGGCGCCCTGCTGGCTGAGACCTGAGTGTGCTGCTCTGCCCAGTACATCCTGAACGAGGCGGAAGCCCGCGTGAAGGCCGAGCTGTGGATGCGGGAGAATGCGGAGTACCTGCGGGAGCAGAGGGGTAAGTGCCTGCCCCCCGCCGGGGAGCCCAGGCCCCGGGGCCCACGCTCATCCTGCCATGTGTGGACTTTACAGAGAAAGAAGCAAGAATAGCGAAGGAGAAGGAGCTCGGCATCTACAAGGAGCACAAGGTAGGGCTCGCTCGCGTGTTGCGGGCCGGCCTGGGCCTCCAGTGGCGCGAGGGCTCCCAGGGTGGCAGCCTGGGACAGAGGAGGCCGGCCCCCCTCGGACAGATGCCGCCTCTGGGTCCCGGGAAAGCCTGCTTGTCTCGTGGTCAGTCCTGCTGGGGTCAGTCGTGGCTCCGCGGCTGCGCCGAGCAAGAGCGGCAAGAGTCGGGCACACCCCAGCCAGGTCTCTGCTCCACTCGAACCTTTCTGGCAGGGAGTCAAGGAGACCAGAGGCGGGCGTGGAGCTTGGGGTCGGGCCTTGGGACCCTTAACCACGTGGCAGGAAGGCTGGCGGGCAGGGGAGGGGGAGGTGGTGCGGGGCCCTGCACACCTCAGCTCCTTGGGTGGGGTCCCCAGCAGACTCTTATTGTCCAGCCCCCCCTCCCTGGTAGCCAGCTGTCTGTTCCCCAAATCCCACACAGCTCCTAGCGGATTTGCAGGCTTTGAGATCCCGCAGGGGTCGGTAACTCTCCTGTTTCCTTTGAGCCCAAGAAGTCTTGCAAGCGACGGGAGCCGATCCAGGCCAGCACGGCCGGGGAGGCCATTGAGAAGATGTTAGAGCAGAAGAAAATCTCCAGCAAGATCAACTACAGCGTGCTCAGGGATCTCAACAGCAAGGGCGGGGGCAGCGTGCCGGGGGAGGACACGAGGGCCGAGGAGCGCGCCAGCGCCCGGAAGCTGTCTCGGAGGAAGACACCTGCCAGCAGGAGCGGGGCTGACCCCGTGACCAGCGTGGGGAAGAGGTACTGCGCCAGGCGGGCCGGGTGTTGGGCCCGGGCAGGGGCGGGACGCCTGGGGGTGCTCTCACCACCCGAACGCTGGGAACGAACGTCTGGGGGCTGAGGAGGGGGCTCCTACCCCGGAAGGGGTCCTGAGGCCGCGGAGCGTGTTCCGCCTCAAGGCGCTCCCGAGGCAGCCTGTTCTCCTGGGAGGGGCCGTCCGTGCAGCCCTCCCCTGGCTGCGCACTGCTGCCTCTGCCGGGAAGGAAGAGCAGGGAGAGAGCCAAGAGCAGACTGCGCCCCTGGGGGCGGGGGAGGGTGGTGACAGATCAGGGCAGAAGCCACGGCCCGCGCTGTGGTCCCGAGGGTCCTGGCCATGCCGAGCTGGCCCTGGAGGTCGTGCACCTGGTGCAAAGGTGCCCCGGCCGGCCTGGGAGCTCGCGGGCTGCCCAGAGGGTATAGGTCTGTAGCAGTTTAATGCTGGTTCATCTGAGAAGCAGAAATATTCTAGTTTGCTTTATTTCCTCGTAACTCAGAGTAAATGTTTTCCAAGATTTTTGTGATGCTTCTTTTTTAAGATTTATTTAAGTCACATCTACACCTGATGTGGGGCTCGAACTCACGGCCCCTGAGTCATGCTCTCCCACCTGAGGCAGTCGGGTGCCCCTCGGAACACTTTTTATGACTTGATCCTTCTGTTCCCTCGATCCGCAAGTGCCCGGCACAGCCTGTCACTATCCAGCGTCCTGTGTTCCCTTCTGATTGTGGTCGGGGGCAGCGCACCCCCAGCCTATGCACACCCCCAGCGCATCTCCCGCCTATCGGTGGACCCTCAGACCATGAGAGACTCTCGGGGGACCCTGAGTCCTTGGGGGCTTTGCGTCCAACCCCCCAGGGTCTCCTTCCTCTCAGGCTGCCCTTTGGAGAGGGGGCGCACCACCCCCTTGCTGGGGCCCAGTCACCCTGTTCACGGTGCAGAGGGGCTGCCCAGAGCTGCGGCCCTGCCCTTGGCTGCCTGTGGACGGACAAGCCCGTCTCAGGGGTCTGCTGTGCTCCACCACTGCTAGTATGTCTACCCTCCAGGCGCTGGTAGGGTGAGCAGGCCGGGGGCCAGGGGGAGGGGCATGCTTTCCACACTCTCATTGGCCCCCGGGGGGGGGCTGCTGACAGCTGCCGGGGCTGCTTGCAAGGGACCAGGGGGTGGCCGGCGTCAGGCCCAGACCCCCACCTCCGTGCTGGCTGCCACACACGCCACTGACCACCATGAGGCCTCTCCAGCCGGTGGACGGACGGGCCAGCTTCCCACCTTCTGGCTCCAGTGGCTCTGGTCTCTGTTGGGCCTCAGGTGGTTGCTGCTGTGGCGTGAGCCTCCCACGGGAGCGCCTGTCCACCTGCTGCAAGCTGTTACAGCATCCATTCCCAGGGTCCCCGGGGCTTCTTGGCATGTCAGTCATGTGAGATCCTCCGGGATGCCTCCCCCACCAGAGGCCCTGGGGCAGGGTCCCTGAGCCTGGATGGCTTCTGTGGCCAGGGCGTAGGAGGGGGGGGTCTCAGGGGGGGTCCCACTGTCCCCCTGGACAGGCCAGCATCATCCGAGGAACGTTGGTAGGTGGCCCTTGCTCCTCTGTTCCTTGCGAGTGACGGTGTGGAAGGTGATCTGGCTTCTGTGTCTGGAGGAGGGACAGTAGAGCCGCCGTGTCACACTCGTCTTCCAGCCATAGGGATGATCAGGGCCAGGGATGGCCCAACGGGAGGCGTCTCCCACCGCAGCCATTGTCCGCGGTCCCCACTCGTTCTTCCTGAAGCAAACCACCCAGAACCCTGACCAGGAACAGCTGGGCAGACCGCCTGGAGAGCCCGCAAAGCAGTGCAATTTTAGGTTACCTTTAGAGAGAGAGGGAAAGGGAACGGGGGTGTGCACACAGGTGTGAGCAGGGGTAAGGAGAGGGGTGGGGAAGACTCAGGGCTCCATCCCACGGCACCCAGCCAACTGCCCCCAGGTACCCCCAGGCGCCCCTCCCTGATTTTAGGTTTTTATTCGTCAAATGACAAGCACGCATCAGACCTGCCTGGGGCTGTCTCCCGTTGGTCTGCATAGTGTTTAAGGTGAAATTTGGATTTGTTGGCAACATTAAAAAGTTTTCAGAGAAAAATCCTGATTTCTGGCTTCTGGCACCTGCCCCCCATCCACCCCCATTCCCAGCACTGCGTGTGCCCCCATGACTCGGGGCCAGCTGCGGTCACTCATGCAGGTCTGTATCGTGTGGACGCGTGACCGTTTGAAACACAGGTTAGAGCCGTGTGTTCACGGAGGATAAGCTCTGGCCCAGCAGGCACAGGTGGATGCGAATGATAGGGGGGCGGAAGAGCTGTTGGTGACCCAGAAAAGGCAGGAGGAGGACAGAGGACAGAGGGGATGGGGACGAGTCACGAGCATGAGGCCTGCTGGGACGAGGGACATCAGAGGGAGCCCTGGGGAGGGGGTCGGGGAGGTGGTCAGGGCCACGGGTGCTGCGTCTGGGGGCAGGAGTCGGGGGGGCTGAGCCCTCGCAGTGCATCCTGTACACGGAAGAGTGGCCAGTGCCACCGCCTGAGGCCGCGCCTCTCGGCAGGGCGCCCCGTCCCCCGACCGCTGGCCACGGCCTGGACTGAGGCCGCTATGCTGTGCTTGCTTCCAGGTTGAGGCTGATGGTGTCTGCGCAGCCAGCCAAGAAAGCGGCAGTGGGAGAGGTACGTTGTGTGGCCACCGCTGAGTCACCACGTCTGCGAGCAGCTGAGCAGTCCGGCTGTGGCGGGAGGGAGCGCGGGCCATGGCGTCTGCCGGGTGCCGTGCCGTGCCGTGCCCGGGCGGCCTGCCCACAGGGCGAGGCCGCGGCAGACCGCAGGCTTTCTGGGCGCTCCCGGGAGTGCTCGGGCTCAAGGGAGGGGCTGCTTGAGGGGTCAGGGGCTCCGCAGGTGGGAGCGTCCAGGGGACGGCAGGGCCAGTCGGGCTGCGGCGGTGGGTCCTGTGCCCCAGGGCCGGCGCCTCCCAGAGCCTCTGCTCCTTGGTTGCAGACGGTGCTCCCGAGCCCGCCCGCCCTGGGAGCCGAGGCTGTCAGGCCCGCAGCAGTGGTGGAGAGCGGCCCGGTGTCGTACCACCCCGAGGAGGACCCCGACGACGAGGACCCCGATGAGGAGGATGGGGAGCCCTGTGTCAGCGCCCTGCAGATGATGGGCAGCAACGGTGAGGGGGTGACGGGCACTGGGTGGGGCGGAGTGGGGTGCTTCAGAGGAGAAGGCACAGGCCCTCGGCCGCACCCAGGCCTCTCGGCTTCGGGACAGAGACCCTGGGAGGTCGGCTGTGTCCGTTTTGAGGCCCTCGAGTGCCGGAAGCTGCTGGCCAGGCCCTGCGTGTGCTGAAGGCGCCACGACGGCGGGGGGGCCAGGTGTGCAGCGCCCCAGGGCGTCCACAGTTACCCTCTGTGCCTCTGCAGATTACGGCTGTGACGGTGAGGAGGACGATGGGTACTGAGCCGCGGCCCCGCAGCCGGTGACGTCTGGCCGTGGGCCCTGCTGTGTCTGGTGGGGATCAGATGGGGCCTCAGGTGGCCCGCCTGCCCCGCAGCCCTCGCCGCAGCCACTCCACGCCTCCGTGGCACTTGCTGCCAGGACCACGTCTGGAGCACCGTAAGGCGCTGGACCAGTGTCTGTGCGTCCGGCCGGACGTGGGGCTTACAGCCCAGGGACGCTCACAGGAGGCTCGGTCCAGTCCCCTGGACGGACCCTGAGGCACGAGGAGGCCCGCTCTTGGAAGTGAGTGTGGGCCGGGGGGCTGTGGTACCCCGCTGTCCGCCCTTACGGGGCCAGGCGCCTGGGCGCCCACCCCTCCGCAGGGCTGAGGAACGCTGCACCCACTCCCCCCCACCCCGCTGCTGCGTCTTCAGCCAGACCCCGGACTCTCCTGCGCCTGGCCCCAGCGTAGCCAGCCAGCGAACTGAGTCAGCAGCACTGCTCAGCAGACGTGGGACAGTGGGCTCCACTGCGCCCAGGTGCACAGCCGCCCTGGGTGGTGCCCTGCGCCGCCGTGTGGCCGGCCTGGATGTCGGGCTGGCCCTGCTGCACGGAGCCGGAGCCAGGCGGAGCGGGAGGTGCTTCTTGTTCGAGCCGGAGCCTGGCCCAGTGTCCACAGGGGCACAGCAGGCAGAGGGTCCTCAAGCCCAGCTACTCTTCTGGTTGGTTCCTGCCACCCTCAGCTGCCCCTCGGGGCCAGGCCTCATCTCTGAAGGCTCAGGGACCACTTTCCAGGTCTCAGCGTGGGCATCATTGCTCTGGACACGGCCAGGGAGGCAGGGCAGATGCTCGTGGCCCTCGAGACGCCATCCGTGGTCACCCCACCCCCTACAGTGGCAGAGCCAGGCCATACTGCGTTCCCAGGGCCCAGCCCTCCGTCTCCGGGGTGGGCCAGGACCCTCCCAGAGTGCAGCAGAGTCTGCAGGTAGGGGATTTTCAGGTCCTTGGCTGCACCTGCCTGGACCCTGGGGCCCCTAGAAGGCTGGACAGGAGAGTGGGTTTAGTGAAATAGAAAGATCCATCACTTGAGCAGAAACCCGGTGAGGCTGTGGCGTGTGCTTCCCCGTCTGGTTCCGAGGCCTGCTCTGGAGGAGTGAGGCCATGCGGCTGCCCGGCCAGCAGGGGCGGGGCAGGCACACAGCAGGCAGGCTGGCCCACACGCCTGGCCTGTCGTCAGACGTGCGAGGTCTGTCCCTGGCGTGGGCTCTCCTGGCCGGGGCCTCTCTGGGGTGTTCTCCGTGCCAGTCAGGGAGCGGAGCGTGGGCCGCCCAGCCAGGGACGATGGGCCCGCGGGACCTCCGGGTGGAGGTGTGGCAGTGGCTCCAGACGTGGTGGAGTCGCCTTCTGGGACGCGGGGCTGTGTGTGTGCACGGCAGGACACCTCCACTGGGAGCTTGGGTAAGAGGAGGTTTCTGGGTGGAGGACACAGGGGGTGTGCGGTCCTGCAGCTGCTCCCTGCAGGAGCTGAGCCTGCAAGGCAGGGGAGGGCGGGGATCCTGTAGGGGGTGTGCAGCGGGGGAGGGCACGGGGGGCTGAGGCCCCCGAGGCTGGACGAGGTCTGGGGGCAGAGGGCAGGGACCAGGTGTGGTGTGTGCCTGCAGCAGGGGGTCCAGCCCCAGGATGTGTGGGAGACGGGCCAGGGCGGAGGGGCTGGCGGGAAGGATGTATCCCGAGAGGACGTGGTGAGGAGGGTGGTGGGGACTGTGCCACGTGGGTGCGTGGGTGGCACGTGGTCTGAGACGCTCATACTCTGGCAGTGACCACGGTGCTGGTGAGGGATGGGGCAGGGTGCTCTGGGCTATGGGCTGTGCCCTGTGTGCGGGCCGCCACTGCCGCACTTGTGGGGTTGAGGGGGACACGCAGGCCTGTCTGTCCCTCCACCCCACGTCCCCACGCTGCTATTCCGACCTCAAGGAGGACCTGTTCCATCTAACCCTGGGCACAGCCCTCCGTGCTCCCCAAGAGCCGGGCCAGGGCCTCGGGGAGCTGTGCCTGGCGGGTGTGGGCTCAGGCTGCAGCTCCCCACATTCTGCAAGGCTCAGCCCCTTCAGGGTCCTTGTGGCAGGGAGTGGACTTAGGCCACCCTGTCACCACCCCTGACCCGTGTCCCTACTGGGTGGGCAGCAGGAATCGGCACCCTGGGTGCCTGGGCAGGCGAGAGGGGAGGCGGCCCTCTGTGAGCAGTGTCCAGGGTCAGGGCCCCTGAGGTGTGAGGGCCAGTGGGCAGTCCCCTGGAGTGGTGGCAGTGGCCTGCCTCGGGCCGGGGTCAGGCCCAAGGAGGTGCATGGCAGTGGCCTGGCTGTGGGCTCTGCGCCTGCTTCCACCCTGGGCTCCGAGCCGACCCTGGGGCTGGACCCGTGTGGCTCGCTTGCCCTGCTTGGACGGCACCCGTTGCTGCTGGTTACTTGTGCCGCCCCTCGCTTCCAGCCTGGCGTCACAGGAGACCACAGGGAGCCAGCGGGGGGAGCCAGCGCGGAGGTGGCTTCCCCGGCACCCATCCTGACAGCCACCCCTTCCCGGGTGACAGGGGGCTGGCCCTGAGAGGAGCACTCGGCATTGCACCACCTCACTGCAGGGCCGGGGCGGGGAGCCGCGAGGAGGCAGCCTGCCCCCCACGGGAGCCCCTCCCGGAGCCCTTGAAGCCGTCCGTGCTGGGGGCCCTCATGGGGCGGCGGCTGGGCAGAGGACGGTGCTCGAGTACATGCCTGTCCCCCCTCCTGCCTGCGTGTGCCTCCACGCACACGTGCACACACTGTACACACCTGCCACGTGCACACGTGCCCTGACCCACTGCCAGGCACACACGTCCCGAGGGGCCGCAGCCACCGGACCGCCCTTCAGGATGCCAGGCCCAGGGCGGCTGGGGGTCCCCCTGGGGGCTGCGGGCCGGTCGTTGCTCTTGATGGCGCGTGTCCTTGCAGGGCGCCTGTGACGGCCTGCCCTGACCCGCTCCCCAGGGGGCGTGGGGGCCGTGTCTCGGTGGCACCTGCTAGTCAGGCCCATGCCGTGCTAGGTGATCTGAACCAGAGCTGGAACTACCCGGTAGCTTCCTGAGAGGACTGCAGTGGGGCTGTGCTGGGAGCAGCCCCTCCAGGACTGGGGGCACAGGTCTGTGACTGCACCCACTCATCCACCCAGGGCCCTGGCTAGAGCCTCCAAGGGCCGTCTCCAGGCGTCCTGAGCAGGCGGTGGGGCCCCGAGGGGTCGGCAGGAGGGAGGGAGGAATGGGTGCCCCGCATCCACCTCCCGAGAGCTGTCCCCAGTGGCTCACATCTGTACGGTCACTCCAAGTGGCCATCCCCCACACCTGCCCTGTCGGCCACCGTCACCCCAGCCCGCTTGTCCCTCAGCCTTGTGCGCCCCAGGCCCACACCACCTGCTCCCAGCACAGTGGGTTCTGGGCGGGCTGCCCCCAAGGACAGAGCTCCGCTGATGCAGTGTCTGCCCTGCCGGGGCTGCCTCAGGTGCTTCAGGCTTTGGGGACCCAGCGGGAGCCCTGCGGTGCCCTCTGGGGACACCCATCCCCCCGCTGGCAGTGTCATTGACACTGCTTCCACCTGTCCCCCCCTTGGCCCTCTGCTGCTCCACGGCGGCTTGCTGGGGGGGTGCGGGTTGTGGCCCGCTGCCCACTGCCGCGTTGATGGAGTTGGGCCCTGGAAGCGTGTAGGGCGCCCCCCCCCAATCCTGCCAGGCTGCAGGGCAGACTCAGGGACGTGAAGTGCAGGCCACAGGTGTCACCGCCAGGGGGACGTGGTACCTAGTCCTCCGTCCTGGGTACGCCACCGTCCTCAGCCCTCCCTGCCCCGCAGCCGCTTGCCCCCTGGTGGCCACAAGTGGGTTCAGCCGAGGCCTCCCACCCCCTGGGAACGCTGCATTCCCCGAATAATAAAGACTAGGAGCCTCGAAGTGGCAGGGTGCCAGTCTGGGTGTGCGGTCTTTGTCCAGGGTGCGTCGTCCGAGGGCCCGCCCGGCTGGGCGCCACCAGCGCGGGCATCACAGGCTCACCCAGCACGCTGGGCCCAAGGACCCCCTTGCTCAGCAAGGCAGCAAAGACTGGCACGGAGCGAAGGCGACCCGACACAGGCGCAGCCCCGGGCCCCCGCCACCTGGACCCCGGCCGCCCCTGCGCGTGCGGCCCTCCCGGTGGGCGGCTGCGCTCGGGGCCTGCAACCCACTGCGCCCGACACCCGGGCTGCCTGTGGGCCGAGAGCCCCCTGTGGCCCCTTTCCTCCCCTGGGCGGGGCCCAGTGCCTCTGCCCCAAGCCTGCAGCCACACCAGACGCCCTGCCTGTCCCCTGCCTTGCGAGGACGACGGCCCTTCCTGGGGCCCCCGCGGCCCCAGCTCCAGCACCCGTGCTTGCCAGCCCCCAGGCCCTGAGCTGCCCTGGACGTGCACCGCGGCCCCTCGGGGTGGGGGGTGCCAGAGGGGCTCCCGGGCCAGGGCTTCTGGGCTTCCAGGCTCGGGGTGGGGGTCACGCTTGCGTGTGGCCGGCAGCTTCTCCGCGGTCAGCGCCTCTGTGCCTACGTGCCTAGAGGGCCGGCAGGTCCCCGGGGAGGCCTGGGCCCCAGCCAGGCTGGCAAAGCCTAGGGGCCAAGGGACCAGCTCCAGAGCTGCAGGCCCTTCAAAGGGGACGTGGGCGGTGGCAGAGCGAGGCTCTTTATGGCTTTCCTGCCGGCGGAGGAACCTGGCTCAGGAAGCCATTGTCTCCGTACAATGGGCCCGGCTGGGACCTGTGCGGGCAGGGGCCCGGCTTGGTCACAGCCTGACCTTGACCCTGACGTACCACCATAGTCCCCAGCGCCCTCTCACGGCCCGCGGCTGGCCCTGGCCAGGAAGTGGCCTAGGGCACCCGCAGCATCCCTGGGGGCTGTGGAGGGGGCGTCCTGCAGCCCAGGGCGGCCCCGCGGGCAGGGAGGGACAGTCCCCTTCCACCACGAGTGGCGCGAGCGCCCAGGAGGCCCGAGCTGGATGGCGGGTGCGCCCACTCGGCCAGAGCGCGGGGGCTCACTGCTCCTCTGCAGCAGCCAGAGCAATCGCCCCCAAGCCCTTGGGAGGTCCCGTCTGCCAGGCTCCAACTTGGTGGGGCCCGGGAAGATACCTGCCCGGCGCGTGGCAGGGCGTGAGCTCTGGGGCCAAGGGCCAGCTGTGGCAGGGCCTGGCTGCGGGTGGTCCCGGCCCGGGAGGGCGCTGGGTGGCCCAGGGGCGGAGCCTGGATCAGCCTCACAGGTGTGCGGCTCGCACAGGTGCGCGGTCAGCCATGGGGAAAGGGAGCCCTGGCTCTGGGGCAGCCCCTGCAGTCCCCCCGCCCCCCGATCTCCCTGAGGTCTCGCCGCCTCCCCATGCCCCGCAGAGGCCCCTTACCGGGAGACTGTCTCCCGCCAGCACACGCGGGGCTCTGGGGGACGCACAGCTCCCCTCGGGGTCCGGGCTGTTCACCCAGCATTGGTGGAGCCTCGTTGCGCCGTCCACTCCGTGGTGGGCCGGGGGGACGCAGGGGTGGGGGTGGGGGAGAGCAGGGGTGCAGCCCCCTGGACCGTGGCGGGGTGGCCGTGCGATGGTGGGGAGGCCGGGCAGGGGCTGAGCAGGGGGGCCCAGAGGGCGTAGAGAGAGTCAGGGCGATGGGGAGGCCCCGGAACGGGCAGATCTCTGGGGCTCAGCGGCCTAGGGCGCTGCTCAAGGGCCCCGCGGTGCAGCCCCAGCCCGGGAATGTGGGTGTTGGGGCCGCCCCCAAGGTCCCCAGCAGCGCAGAGAGCCCCCCCTTCCCCGGCCTGTGGGCGCCTCGGGTCCCAGCCAGCAGGCGGCACTGCAGGACAGTTGGGCGGCTCGAGGGCGTCCGGGTGCCTCCGGCGGCGGGTTCGGGTCTCACTGCTGCCGGGAGGGCGGCAGTCTGGGAAGGAGCCCACGGGGACCGGGGACCGCTGGCTCCCTTGCCGTTTACCTTGGCACGGGTGTCTGATGCAGGCAGAGCTGCTCCCCGGGCCCTCCCCACCCCCTCAGCGTTGCCTCCGGCCTCCCCTGCAGTGTCCCCAGGCGCCCCGGTGAGGGGTGGGCTCTGCAGGGGACAGCAGGCTCTGGGGCCCTGCTGCAGCTTCTGTGTATGGGGAAGCCTCCCAGTTCTGTGGAGTGGTGACAGTCCTTGGGGGGCCCGGGGTGACGGGGGTGTCGAGGTTAGCCAGGAAGTCTCCCTGGAGGAGGACGGGTCCACACTGGGACCCAAAGGAAGAGAAGCTGGTCAGGTCACGGTTGGGCACAGAGGAGGCAGGTGGCTACCGACCTGGAGTCCGAGTCTGGGCACAGGAGAGGAGGGGGGAGATTTGGTAAAAGCCTCCGAGGGTGGGACGGTCAGGCCCCTGGAGGCTGGGGCGTCCTGTTCCTTGCCGGACGGGAGGGGAGCAAGTATGTGGCCAGAGGTGGGCCCAGGAGGAGGTGTGTGCTCTACCAGGTGACCCCACTGGCTTCGGCAGAGCCCTGGTGGTTGGGGATGGGGGAGGGGACCGACCAGCATTTCCTGAGGGCAGAGCTGGACCCTAGACGTGGGGAGATGGTGGGTGGACAGTGGCACAGGGCAGGCTGGGGCCAGCTGGGCTCCTGGGAATGGCGTTCAGAGTGGCCTTGCCCGCCAGGTGCGGGGGGTAGGTGAGAGCAGGGGGGCAGAGGCGGGGCGGGGCGAGCGTATGGGGGCAGGGTGTCCCCAGGCCAGGCTCCCAGTGAGTCACTGCTGACCCGTCGTCCCGGCGGCGCGGCGCCGTGGGGGCCCAGGCCGGGCTGGCCGCAGGAAGCTGATAAAGGGCCAGAGTCAAAGCCTCCGGGCTTCCCACTTCCTGCAGCCCCAGGGCAGGGCGTGGCGCGGGGGGGGGCCGGGGGGGGGTCAGGGGGGCTGAGGCAGGGCCCAGGTGTCCGCAGCCTGGCGCCCCCCCCCCCCCCGCCCTGCCCCACAACCCGAAGTGTGACCCCCGGGCCAGGCGCCCGTGCCTCCGCGGGCAGGCCCGGGCACACGGCGGCACGGGGGGCGGCTGGAGTTTTGAGGCGTCACACCAGGGACATCAGGGCCGAGCGGAAAGGCCGGCCAGGGCCAGGACGGGGGGTGGGGGGGCACGGGCAGGCCGCGGTGGGCGCTGATCCCCGGGGCGCCTGCGACCTCCCCGCACAGGGGCGCGCTAGCCAGGGGCGCGGGGGCCGGCAGGGGCGCGGGGGGGCGCCCAGACCGCAGCCCTCTGCACCCCGGCCCCAGTGCGCGGCGGGGACAGCCCAGCGGCAGGCGGGTCGCCGTGGGCAGCGCCGCCTTCCCCGCGCCGCCCACCTGGCCCCGCCTCCCCGCGGCCCCAGCCCAGCGCCCGACCCCTGGGACCCCCGGGTGCCCGCCGGCGGCCTCGGTCCCCGAAGCCACCGCCAGCATCGCCGAGACGCCTCCTGTGCCGGCGCGCGGCGGCCTGGGGCGCGCGGGGCGGGGGCGGGGCCGGGGGCGGGGCCGCTCCGCCGCGGGCTCCCGGATTGGCCCCCGCGCGGCCGGCGGGGGCGGGTCGGCCGCCCATTGGCCCGCAGGCGGGGGGCGGGGCCTGCGGCGGCCGCTGCCCCCGAGCCCGGCGAGCCCGCGGACCCCGGGGCGGGCGGAGCGGGGCGTCCTGCCCGGGGCCCGGAGCGCGGCCTTATCAGCGCGGGCAGCTGGCGGCCCGGCCGTGCGCGAGCGCCCCGGCCCAATTCAATGGCCATTGTCCGCCGGCCCCTTTGTTCAGGAGGCGGCCACTTCCTGCGGGGCAGGGCTGGGGCGGGCGGGCAGGAAACGCTCCGAGCCGGGGCCCAGACGCCGAGGCCGCCCCAGCCCGGGTCACCGGCGACGGCCACCTGCCCGGGGGCGCCGGGGGCCGGGGGCTCGGCGGGGTCAGCCCAGCGACCGGCCGGAGGGCGCGGAGGCGGGGGGGGGGGGCGCGGGGCGGGGCGCTGAGCTCGCAGCCCGAGAGCGGGGGGAGGGGCGGAGGAAGCCGGAGGGAAATCCTCAGCACGGGCGCCCCTCCCAGGCCTGCCCGCTTCCCCGAGCCCCGGCGGGGGGACCCTGGCGGGGGGACCGGCTCCCGGAGGCCCAGGAGAGCACCAGGCGGGACTCGACTGCAGGGGGTGGAAATGCAACTCCCCGCTGCTCTCTGCGCGGAGGGGGGGGGGAAGGTCCACTGAGACCCCGTGAGACCCCAGGAGCACCATCCAGAGGCCTGGGGGGAGCGGGAGGGAGGGAGGCCGGGCCCCAGGTGCTCCCCCAGGAGCAGGGCCCCAGGTGCTCCCCCAGGAGGAGCCTGCCCGTTCTGCCTTCCCCTGGGCCCCCCACCCAGCCTCCTTGTCCATCCTCCCTCTGCTGCTCTGCTGCCCGCTCCCGGGGCCGTGGCTCAGCCTGTGCAGCACTGGCATGGCAGGACCTTGGTCCCATGCTCACCCACAGCTGGGAGTGGGGTCTGCGAAGTGGGTGGCAGTCGCAGGCTGGCCCGGCAGCAGCACTCGGGTCCCGTCCGAGCCATTCGAGGCAAGGATGGGCACAGCCTCTGCCCCGGGCGCACCCACCTGCAGGGACCTTCCATGCCATCCCCATCCTGCCCTCTCCCCAGTGGCCCGGAGCCTCTTGCTCTTCCTTCCTCTGAAGCCCCATGTGGCCTCTGTGCAAAGCGCCCCCAACACTCAATCCAGCTCCTGCAGGAGAAAACTGCCACAGGCAATTGAGTGGCGAGACCCAATGGGACTTGGTGACCGAGGGCTTGGGAGGCCAGAAGAGCGGCGAGGACTTCCATGGTCCTGGAAGCAGCGCTCCAGGAGGCCGCTGCCTGGGGCCGGAGGGGCCGGGGAGCTTGCTGCTCAGCCCCTCGTGGCTCAGTCCCCTGAGGCCCAGACTGCTGGAGGTGCCCCTCGGTGGCCTTGGGCAAGCATGTCCCCTCTGAACTCGAAGCTGTGATACGGGGGTTTGTGCAGACGAAGTGAGGTGTCCAAGCACCCAGCGAGCACTGGAACTTAGTAGGTGCTTTACAGAGGGCAGCAGGCGCCCCCCAGGGAGAGAGGGGAGGCCTGCCACCCTGGTGCCTTGGCCTCGGGAGCTGGAGGTCACGGGGTCTGGGAGAGGCTTGAACCCGAAGCCGTCCGAAAGGCCGGGGCCAAGTAGGTATCTAGTGGGGAGAGATGCTGTGAGCAACAGACGGGAGCCCACACAGGGTGCCTGCCCCCCAGAGCGGCCCCTCCGCGCCCTCCATCACTCTGGCTCTGCACCTGCTGAGCAGCAAACGCCACATGGCCACGTGGGCTACTCCCACACAGCTGTCAGGGACGCTCAAGGAAAACGATTGCGTGTCACTCAAAACAAGGTGGGGGTCCTGAAGGGGATAGAAGAAAGGTGTGCCCGGGCAGGACCCCAGAAGTGCAGGGGAGGCGAGGTCTGGCCACCGTGGGTTTGGGCGAGGGCAGGGCCCAAGCCTCAGAAGGCAGGAGGGCGGCTGGCCAGGGCACGCCGGGGGAGACCCCGACGGGCGTGTTCACGGGGGGGGGGGCCGTGGGCAGTGCTGGGCACTGGAGGTCCCGTGGGTCCTTCAGCCCTGGGGGTACGGAAAGGTTAAAACATAGGGGGCACCTGGGTGGCGCAGTCGGCGGAGCGCCCACCTCTGGATTTCGGCTCAGGTGATCTGCGTTCCGGGGCGTCTGCTCGAGAGGTCACCCTCCCCCCCGCCCCCGTCACCCCGCTCTCACACTGGCTCTCGTGAAACTATGTGCACCTAGTCGGGAGAGGAGGCTGCGAGGGCGGCGGGGGCCGGAAGGTTGGCGTCCTTGCCGCGTTGCCGGGGAGCAGCTCGGGGGAGCCCAGCTCGAGACCTGCCCGGTGTCCCCGCTGCCCCGCGCTTGGCCGCCCGGTCGGCACCCTCCCCCCACGGGTACAGGGCTCGACTCTCCTGCCCCAAGGCCCTGCCCTCACAGCTCTTCCCCAGCAGGGAGAGGCCCAGGGGTGCCCTGGGGATCCTCCTGGACGCCAGGAAGTCCCCACCCTGCGAGCGGGTCCGCCATCCCCTAGGGCCTGGGTCTCACTCCTGGGCCGTTCAGCTTCGGCCCCTGCATGGTGCCCCCCAGGCCGTCCCCCGCCCGCCCAGCACCCAGCCTGCCCTTGCCACGGCCCCTTGGTATCAGGGCCCCAGGCATCCCGTGCCTCACTTCCCGGGGGCACAGACTGCTGTCCCCCAGGAAACTGCCCTCCCGCCCGTGCCTGGCCCCGCACAGCCATTACCCTGCGCCCGCGCCCCCTCCTCCAGGAGGCCCCCCACGGCCTCTCCCAGCCCTGCGGCTGCCTGTCCAGCCCCCGCCCGTGTGCAGGCGCTCGGGGGGCCTGGGGGTCTGGGGGTGCCGGGCTGCAGCAGCACTTGGCTGGAGGCTCCTCTGGGGGAGGTCTCCGCGCTCAGCCCTCGGGCCAGGCACAAATGCAGGAAGTCACCAAGGGGAAAGTCTCTCACACGAAGGTATTGTTCCCGGGCTCGTGCTTTCCGGGTGGGCTCGGTCCGCAGCGTGGCTTGCGCGTTCTGGGGGCTCCTGGCCCAACTGTTTCCCTCTGAGACCCCGGGGCGCCTAGGGGTGGGGAATGTGGGGCCAGGGTGCAGCCTTGGGGAGACGTGGGCGCGCCCTGGGTGGTGTATGTCCCCGGAGCCCTGGGTCTGCGCCGTGTTGGGGCCCGAGGGAGGTCGGGGCCAGGGTTCCACGCGCCACCCACACGCTCTCTGCTGGCCTGTGGGCCTTGGGGTCCTGCCCAGGGTGCACCCAGGCTTGCCTCCCTCCCCCCAGGAGGGCCACCCTGCCCCTCACCCCACGCCCCCTGCAGCCTCGGAGGCCTGGCCAGGGCCTGCTGCCCACTGCCACTGGCCTGCCTGAGCCACTCTGTCCTGGGGGGACCCTGCCACAGCTGGGGACAGGGCTGGCTGGGCAGGAAGTCAGCCCACTCTAGGCCCGCGGGGGGCAGTGCAGGGGCAGGCAGTCCTCACCTGCCCCCACCCCCTGCCACTCTGCCCCCATGCTGCCCTCGGGCCTTACATCAAGCCCCACATGGGGTACATAGGGTACCATGGGGTAAAGGGGGTGTTGCTTCCATCTCACTCATCTGCACACAGGAGACGACAGGTGCGCTCGGGGTTGCCAGAGCCCCTGAGGAGCACCAGGAAGGGCTGTGGACAGCAGGTGCCCCACCGGCCCACATCCCGCAGGATCCCAGTGAGGAGCCTGAGAGCCCGGGAGTGCGGGCGCCACAGACCCCAGGGCCACCCGGCACTGAGCCCCAGATTAGAGGTGGGAGCAGTGGGAGGTGGGCGGGGGCGTGGCTGGAGGCCCTGGGAGCCGCGCGGCCAGGCGGGCAGGCCCCGGGTGGGCGTCGGGGCCGTGGGAAGGGTGCTGGCCAGCAGCAGGGGTGGGGGAGTCAGAGGCCCAGCCCTGGCCCAAGCACCTCAGTGCGCCTGGGCCAACGCCGCGGTGGAGCCAGGGAGGCCAGGCCAGGAGGAGCCAGCTTGGGAGGAGAAAGGAGCACCGCTCCCAGACGTCCTGGGCAGGGCACACCGACAGACCAGAGGTGGGCGCAGGCCTCAGACAGAACCCGGTGGGCCCAGGATCCTGGACACTGAAACACAGGGCTGGGGAGGCATCCGCCACGAGGAAGGGATCGGGAAGGGTCGCGACGAGGGTTCTCCCGGAACGGGCAGGGATGCTGTGCCCACAGCCCTGTCGGGTAGAGGTGGGGGAGGAGGGACCGCATGATCCAGTTTCCTCAAAGGATAAAATAGAGAAGGGGGACCTTCTGGGGAATCAAAGTCCAAAGATTTGCCTAAATTACAGACCTAGGCTTCAGGCGGAGAGGGCCTTCAGGGGGCAGTGGGGATGCATTCGGGAATGGCCCACGCACCCCCATCTCCCTTGCCACCCCGGGGTCACGCAGACCCCACTCCTCCATCCTTCCCGCCTCTAGCCCCCACTCTTCCTCCCGACCTCCCATGCACCTCCTCCCACTTGGTTGTTCTGAAGCAAACCCTTGGTGTCGCTCCACATTTCAGGTTGTATCGCTATGAGACGGTTTCCCAGAGAATGACTATAGTGGCATCGGCACACTGGTGCCCAGTCAGGGTTCTCGGCTCCCAGACGGCTGGTCTGAGAAGGGCCCGCACACGCCCATCACTGTGGCTGTTTGATACGCCTCTCGAACCTCCATATCCTCAGGTTCTCCCTCCTGCTCGAAGAGACCCGGCTGTCGCGCACTTGTCTCGGACCACGTATCTGCTGTAGGCCACTTGTTGAGTGCAGGCTTGGCCAGTGTGGCAGCGTCCCTCAACAGTGGTGTTCTCCTGTTGGGAGGTGCGTGGTCTCTGGTTCTTGTTTTATTCTATGTTTTTATTGTAGTAAAATATACGTAACATAAAATTGACCATTATAACCTTTTTGAATAGCGTCACGAAGGACAAAGAGGAATACCAGTACTTGTGAGACAACTAGCAGATCAGAAAAATACAACATGTATGCAACCACAAACAGAGCTTCAGAAGACAGAAAGCCTCTGGTGACCAGTGGCGCCCTCCCGCTCCTCCCTGCACGCTGACCGCTCCAGCATCCATAAGCAAAGATGGAAACAATTGGGATGATGCGATAAATAGAGGCACTCTGTTTTCTAGGACAAACAGGGTGATTCTCCAAATCACTGTTTTTTGGGTCCCCAAAGAGGCCTCAGGACGCCTTCAGGAGTGGAAGCGGCTGCAGGAGAGGCAAGCAGGCAGGCAGTGGAGCGATGCCCCCCTTGCTCCGCAATGCAGAAAGCGGCTCCAACCTAGAATTCCATACCCAGCCCAGATGTCCGTGTGTATGAAGGGAAATAAAGACATTTTCAGACATGCAAGGAGCCACGCTGTATCTGCCAGGCGCGCTCTCTCAAGCTCCAGGAGGACCTGCTCCATTAAAATATGAGTGTAAGCAGAGAGAGAGAGCGCGCGCCGGCATGCAGGCCCACACAGGAGCCGGAGCAGGTGAGCTCCCTGGCATGTGCAGGGAGAGGTCTGCAGGACAGCTGCGCCCTGTGAGGCTTGCCCCCACCCCACCCCCCTGGAGCGGGCCCCGAGGCCACGGCTTCCCTGGGGAGTCTGCTCTGACACGTACCTGGCCTGCCTGCGGCGGGCGCGGGGGGGGGGGGGACCCAAGCAGTGAGAAGCCCATCCTCTGGGCCCTGCCGGTGGGGGCCTGGGTGTCCCTGGGTCATCGGTGTCCCCACCCACTGATGGCCCCAAATGGCTCCTGCACTCTCAGGGAGGCTGAGGCCAGCTGGCCCTTGAGGCTCTGCAGCCTCTCTTCTCCTGGGGCCTCAGCTGAGCGGTTTGTCAAAACCAAGAGGATGCAGCGTGGGGAGGTACACGTTGTCACACCAACGTGACAAGTGAGGGACAGCACACAAGGCCTGGAGGAAGTTCCGTGGCTGGGGCCAGCCCCCCAGCGGCCAGCAGGGTCCCACCAACGCGCTATTTCATGACTGGCACCTGCATGTCTATTTTACTATTTTGCTTTAAACTGATATTTTGTTTTTAAAAATTTATTTTTTTAAAGATTTATTTATTCCTGAGAGACACAGAGAGAGAGACAGAGGCAGAGACACAGGCAGAGGGAGAAGCAGGCGCCCTGCGGGGATCCTGATGCGGGACTGGATCCCCGGACCCCGGGGTCATGCCCTGGGCTGAAGGCAGGCGCTCAACCCCTGAGCCACCCAGCTGACCCTAAACTGATTTTTTATATTGTGCAAGCACAACACAGGTCACCCTTAGCCGTTTGAAACCAGTGGCGCTCCTTCACCCTGGCACTAATGCAGCAGAATACTGACGGCGGGACGGCAGGCCAGCCCTCCCAATGGGAGGGGACAGCGCAGGACGCGGGGACGCAGACCCGGGGGAGGCGGCGGCTCGCCCCATCCGGGCACCTGGACAGCCTCTGAGACGGGAGTCTCGCCCAGGCAACCGGCAGACCCAGTGCCCGTTCCGGTTCAAATGCCAGCTGTCAGTGTTACCACACTTGTCAAGGCCTGCAAGGAAAGGTGCAGGTTAATGATAAAGAAGTTACTTTCGAAGAAGGAAAGAAGGGGCAGCCCGGGTGGCTCAGTGGTTTAGCGCCGCCTTCAGCCTAGGGCGTGACCCCGGCGTCCTGGGATCGAGTCCCGCGTCAGGCTCCCTGCATGGAGCCTGCTTCTCCTTCTGCCTCTGTCTCTGTCTCTGTCTCTCTGTGTCTCTCATGAATAAATAAATAAAATCTTTAAAAAAAAAAAAAAGAAAGAAAGAAAGAGAAAAGAGGAGGCTTCTCCAGGTGCCGGGAGCTCAGGGGCGCGGCGCCCGCTGTCCTCTCCACGCGCCGCCGGTGCAGTGAGGCAGCCAAGCTCCGGGGAAGGGCGAGGCCGGCAGCCCTCGAGGCAGCCTTGCTGCACTGGGTTCTCGGCTCAGCGTAGGACACCTGCGGGTGCCAAGCCCGACGCCCTCTGCACTGGCTGCAGAGACAGGTTAGGGCCGCACATGCCTGCGCAGCGGAGAGGCCACCAGCAATAACCGAGCGACATGGGCAGGGCGGCGCCCTCCCCACCTGCGCCCTGCCCTCCGGTGTGGCCGCTCCTCCGTGTGTGGCGCCCAGCCGCACCCCTACAGCCCAGCACTGCCACCCCTAGAGCCCCCACCCGCTCCTCACCCTCCCTGCTCGGAGCCGCTGGGCTTCCAGGGCCAGGCCCCGAGCCGGACCCTCCCTGGCTGGCCTCTGGCTCAGCCTCGCGGGCATGAGCCCCTGCTGACCACACCCAGCCCTGACGTCGCACTCCCACAGGCCGCCCCTCCGCCCTCCCCGCCCTCCCCGCTGGCACTGCCCTCCACCCCCCGAGTCTCACAGGTCAGGACCCCCCGCCGGTATCCTCACCTCTCTGGCACCACGGCTGCCCACCACCCCCACTGGGAAAAGGCTGAACCCTGGAGGAAGCCGGTGTCCACCTGTCTATCTGCCCAGGCTGCCTGGTGCCATGAGGAAGCCCCATCCCACCCCCGCCGGATGAGCTTGCCCCGGCTCCTCCACGCAGAAGGGAGCCCCCCAAGGACCCCACCAGCACCTGCCCGTCACCGAGAAGCAGGTCCTGTTGGCACCTGCGGCACGGAACTGCCTGAGGGCCCTCCCCATGCAGGACCCCACCCGGCTGCGGTGCGCCCTGGGCCCGCTTTAAGAGGTCTCAAGCCATCGTGTTTGCAGTTGTTGGGGTGCACGGTGCAGGGGGCACGGACACGGGGCCCATCCAGGTCAGTCCACTGCAGTCTGGACCTGCCTATATGCCTCTGGAGGAGGCTCAGCGGGGTCTCTGAAGCACCCACAGTCCCAGATCCAGAGCTGGCTTCGGGACAGACCCCTGCTGGCCTGAGCCTGGGGCTCCTTCCGTCCTGGCCCGTCCACCTCCTCCAGGTCTCTGGGTCGACTGCCTCCCCCCCCGGAGGGGCTAGACCATCCCTCAGCCCGGGACCCCTCCTGCACTGCGCGGGGCACTTGTCCGGGTCCCTCCTGCCAGGGACCCCCAGTTCCAGGCCGCCTGGCGTGGGGTGGGCACTCCGGAGAAATGTCTGTCCTCACACTGCACCCGAGACACTTGCCGCTGACCACGGGATCCTGACCGCGGGATCCTGACCGCGGGATCCTGACCCCGGGTGCCAGGTTAGGTGGCATTAGCCATGTCCTGGACCCAGGGGAATGTGGGGAGACAGGGCTGGGTGGCCACGGTCAGCAGAGAATGTTCTTGTATCTGAATTATCTGCATCCTGCTCCTTTTTATGGCCGGATGATGTTCTATCACATGGCTGGACCCCGGGGATACCGGTCCTTCCAGCTGCCATCAGCAGGGCTGCCAGTCCCAGGGTCAGCTGAGCCCGCTCTCGGGTCTCGGGTGTCCACCTAGGAGTGTACTTAGTGGGTCACACCACTCTACAGTTAGCTTTTTTGAGGAACTGGCAGGTGGGTTCCCAGAGGGGCAGCACCTTGCAGGTCTCCCGAGGGCCCTCCGCAGTCTACACGACCAGCCCCCTCTGCTTGCGTGGAAAATGTGATATTCCGGGCAGCCCGGGTGGCTCAGCGGTTTAGTGCTGCCTTCGGCCCAGGGCGTGATCCTGGAAACCTGGGATCGAGTCCCGCGTCGGGCTCCCTGCGTGGAGCCTGCTTCTCCCTCCGCCTCTGCCTCTGCCTCTCTCTCTGTGCATCTCTAATAAATAAATAAAATCTTTTTTTAAAAATGTGATTTTTCCCTCTGCTGTAAGGAACACAATGCTGGGGACAGAGGCTGCCTCTTCCCAGGTGCTCCTGGCTCTCTGTGGCTCCTCCTCTGCGGAACTGGGGCCACGCAAGCTCTGCCATGTGTCCCACATTCCAGGCAAGGAGGGCCCCTGGGCCCCACGTGTGTGGACGAGAGGCCCACCTGGCTGCCTCTGGGATGGGCCTGGTGTGCGTCCCTCGGGGCCCCAGGACACGAGGAGGCGGGCGCAGGTGGGGAAGCACAGACCCTAGGTGCTGGGGGCGTGACAGCAGCCCCTGGAACCGTGCTTTCCAGAACCCCGTGAAGCCTCACCCTCAGGCAGCCCCAGGACCTTCCTTCTGACCCAGGATGCTGCTCGACATCTGAGGGGGTCGTGGGAAGCCTGGCCTAGTGACCCTGTGCTGGGGGAGTGGCTGTCACGGGGGAACCGCAGGGAAAGGACACACGCAGTGAGACGGCCAGCCAGCCTTGTCAGGTGCCAGACGCAGGGCAAGGAGCCATCGTGGGCACGCGAGGCCCCTGGGCCTCCCGAAGATTTCAGCCCCCGCCGCCCCCTATCACAACTGCAGAGAAACCCCAAGGGAGAGCGGCCCGGCCGAGCCAGGGCCGTGGGGCACTGAGAGTTGGTGACAAATGAGTGCTTCAAGCCACCCCATTTGGGGGCACCTTGTTACATTACACACAGTAGCTAGAGAGGCAACAGCTCGCAGGGCCCCGGCCTCAAGGGCACGCGGCCAGCCCGCCTGGGGTATTCGCCGGGGCCCTAGTGCCAGGGCAGGCGCGGGCTCTGCTCCCCTGCCCCTCGGGTCCCAGCGGCCTTGGGGGCAGCCCCTGCACTTGGACGGGCCCTTGGATCCTCACCCAAGGAAGGAGTCCGGCTCTCGGGGCCTTTCCACAGCTAGGGAGGGGTGCCAGCGGCTGGGGCACCCCGGGGCGGGAACAGGTGAAGGGGGGCAGCTCCAGAGGCTGGGAGAGGCCGCTCCTCCCCAGGGGGCCGGGGGCGGGCCCGGGAACCCCCTGCCGGCCCGGCCCGCCCCCGCCCCCAGCTCTAGGCCTCGCCCTCCCCCCAGAGCTCGTCCTCCCGCCATCAGGCTCCCCGGAGGTGTCCCCACGGTCCTCCACCGCCCGCGCGGGGCCCGTCACGCAGCCGCCGACCGACCCGCTCCTTCCTCCCCCGGCGGCTCGCGGGCAGCTGGGCCGCCTCCCTGCCCCGGGCCCGCCCCCGCCCCCGCCCCGCCTCATCGCAGGGCGGGCCCGCCAAGCCCCAAGGCCCCGGGCACCCGCGCTCGCGTCTCCGGGGCTCCCCTCCAGCCACGCCGCGCGCGCCCGCCGCACACTCGGGGCCCAGCCTAGCCGCCCCCGGGCTCACTCGGGCCGCGGACCCGGAGGGACGCACCTGCGCGCGGCCCCGGCAGGTGAGGCGGGACGGCCCCGCCCCCGGACGGCAGCCCCGCCCCGGCCCCGCCCCCGGGCCGCCGGCCCCGCCCCCGCCCCGCCCCGCGCGCACTGGGCATGCCCAGAGCCGGGTCACGTGCCCTGCCGCCCGTGCGGACTCTGCCCACGTCCGCCCGGCCCGGCTGCCCTGCGCGCTGCCATGGAGCGCATCGAGGGGGCGGCCGTGGGCCGCTGCGCAGCCTCGCCCTACCTGCGGCCGCTCACGCTGCACTACCGCCAGGTGAGCCCGCCCGCGCGCCGTCCGCGACCCCCGCCCTCAGCCCCGGGCCCCGCCCCCCGCCCGCGGAGCCCCGCCCCCGCCCGCGGAGCCCCGCCCACAGCCCCCGGGCCTCGCCCCCCGCCCGCGGAGCCCCGCCCTCAGCCCCGGGCCCCGCCCACAGCCCGCGGAGCCCCGCCCCCGGCCCCGGGTCCCGCCCCTGTGCCTCGTGCTGCGCCCCAGCTCAGCGTGCGGGCCGGGTTCGGTCCCGGGTGGAGACCCAACGGGCGCCCGGCGCGGGACACCTGGGGACGACCCACCCCTCCGCGGAGGCTCGGCGGGGCCCCTGCACTGTTAGCAGTGGGGCGTGGGGGGCGCCCCGGGGGTCTGGGGTCTTCGTTCCGGCCAGGAGGTAGGGGTGTGGAGTGTGGATCTGGCGCAGCTCTGGAGAGCCTCTCCTTCCGAGGCCACCTCCAGGGTCCCCCCACCTGCCCCACACGCTGGCAGCGCTCTCCTGGGGTCCTGGCACCTGTCCCCCTGTCACCAGCCGGAGCAGGACCGCGCAGTCCCTGGGCGCCGTGTGCGTGGCAAGTCCACAGGGCACACTTGCTGGGCGAGGGCAAACGTGCCCGTGGTTTGGGTCCTGCAGCTCCTGTCTGGCTGCTCCCCTGCCCCCAGCCCGTTGCCTGCTCTGAGTGCCCTGCGCCTTCCACACCTGGACAGGTGGGCCAGGTCTTTGGTGCTCCTCTTCCCTGCCGGCCCCCCACTTCCAGCTCCCTGTCCCCTCCGCAGTCCTTCCTCTTGCGCAGCCTCCAGCTGAGAGAGGCCCCCACACCCCTCGGTTGCCCTGTCCACATTGACCTGTGGGCTCCTGTCCTTGGGATGGGCCCACTGGCAGTGCTGGACTGGGACAGGAGCAGGGGGGTCCGTTGAGGGTCAGGCCATGGGGACACGGAGGTCACCGCCCTTCTCCTTGGCCTTGACTTGGGGTGGGGATGCCTGATTGTGGCTGCGCAGCCCCCAAGGGACCGGGGCTCCGGGGGGTGGTGGGAGGCGCAGGCGGTCTGGGCACGCACCTGCTGAATCCCCTCCCCGAGCTGAAGCACAGGAGCCGGTCAGCGCGGCTCCACGGCGGGGTGCTGGTGGCCAGAGCGGAGCAGGTGCAGGCGGGAGGCAGGGGTGGGCACAGGCTAGGGTGCCAAGGCAGCGTCCCTTCGGGGGCCAGGGGCCAGGGGGCTGGGCCGTGCCTGCCAGCCAGGGGCATCTGCAGCCATGCCTGGCCAGCAGGGACACGGGGGCCAGACACATAGGCCGGGGGCAGCTGACCCCCTGAAGGTGAACCAGGCCTAGGACCCAACTAGCTGGTCTGTGGGTGCTGTGGGAGGGGCCGGCTGGGGATCACTGGGCCTCTGTGGCCTGTCCTGTGCATGGTGCCTTGGCTGGACCTAAGGGTCTAGCTGACATTTTAATCTGGAGCTGGGAGGGTCCCTGACTGCACAAGGTGACACTTCTCGTGAGGGAGGCAGGGGGCACAGCAGGCCCTTGGCAGACCTGGGGGGTGAGCAGGCCTCTGAGTGCATCCTGGGTGCGTGGCTGGCCCCAGGGTGGCCAGATTGCAGGCAGGCCCGGGCTTGCCTCGTGGGGGTAGTGCCTCCCAAGGCCTCCCAGGCAGCCCGACTGGCGACCGGCGTAGCGCAGGGCATCCGCCCTCCCATCCCCTTGGCAACAGAGGCCCCTGCCACTCCTCCAGGGCACTTGTGCTCCAGCAGAGCCCGAACTAATTTTCCCAGCTCCCCTTGGACCAGTGTGTGGGCCTCTGCCTGTGAAGTCCCTCTCCTTGGAATGCCCTTCCCTCACTTTTGTGGGGCCTGGAGCAGTGTCACCTCCTCCAGGAAGTCCTCCCTCCTCTGCAGCCCTGGCTGCACTTGCTGCACCGCTGGTGCTCAGGTCCGTGTCTGTTTCAAGGCCTGGCAGGGCCCAGGGGTGGGGCTGCGCTCTCCAGGGCCCTAGAGCTGACCCAGTGGCTGAGGGCAGATGGGCTGAGCAGGCGCTGGTGGGGGGGGGCAGCCGCAGGGCGGGGCCCCGGGGTCCTAGGTCCAGCCGCGTGGGCAGAGACCCCTTGGGGACGAGGCAGGACCAGGTGGAATGGCTACCGTCTCCTCTAGCCCCAAGGAGGGGAGCCCGCCTTGCCCAGCTGGCAGGATCCTGGGCCCCTCAGACACCCTGCCTCTCGGCACCCCGTGAACGCCGCTCGGGCTGCCCCCTGGCCCGCACTGCGGCCCTCACCCACTGATGGCTGCCTGGAGCCCTGGGAGCCCCTCGGGGCGTGGCGCGCAGGCTTGGGGAGCAGGATGATGAGGCAAGTGGCAGGACAGCAGGGCGACAGGATGCGCGAGAGACAGCCCGAGACAGAAGCTGGGCTGGGGGAGGGTCAACCCTGTGCAGTCACTGTTAGCGCATCACATGCCCCCCCCCCAGCTGCCCCTGGCGCTGGTGTCCTCTCAGGAGGCTGGCCTGCCCTCCTGCCCTCCTGCCCTCCTGCCGCCTCTGCGCAGTGGCCCGAGGGACTTTCAGCCCCGAGCACCTGATCTCCCTCCGCCACCATCCCACCCCTCCCCCATGCCCCACGGTCCTTCCCGCACTTGGTGACATTGTACATCTCTGCAGCTCCCAGGGGGCAGCCGGTGCCGTGGGTCTGTCTGGCCCGCTCGGCTTCCCGGAGCACTCGCACACCTGCGGGCGGCTCTGTGGCCCCCCTGACCGCTGCCCTGCCCCTTTTCAGAACGGCGCTCAGAAGTCCTGGGACTTCATGAAGACACATGACAGGTGAGAGCCCGGCCCGGCTGCAGGAAGCCCCCGACTGATGCCCACGGGACACGGGGCCCAGGCCCGGGAGCGCCAGCCCTGCCCCTACCTTGCTGCACCCCTCGGGGTCTCTGGGTGCCCCCTGGCTTCTGGCTCAGGCCGCCTGGACCTGGGAGAGGCCGTCGGGTGCCTTGCCCTCCGTGAGCACGAGGAGTGGGGGCTGGATGGCAGTGGGGCGCGAGGAGCGTGGCTGGCGGGCAGCTGGCCCGCAAGGAGCACATGTCCCGTCAGTCACCCAGCCTCAGCTGCTGCCACCCCGGCCTGCCCAGCTGCCCAGCATGTCCCCCCCGGCCCCGCTCTGCCAGTCGGAATACAGTAGGCCTGAGTCCTAGCCTGACCGTGTGACCTGGCAAGCTCTGGCCCTGCCGGGGCCTCAGTCTGCCCGTCTGAGTAGGGGACCGGAATCTGCAGACTGATGGGGAAAGAAGGGGGAAGGGGCCTGGGCCTGGTGCAACGGGGTGGGAGCCAGCCCCCCAGGCGAGGCCAGGCCCAGCCGTTGCTTTTGTGCTCAGCTCTGTCCACCCCCCGCAGTGTGGCCATTCTCATGTTCAACTCTTCCCAGCAGAGCCTGGTGTTGGTGAAGCAGTTCCGGCCAGGTGAGGCCCCCCCCCAGAGTGGGCTGTGGGGGGACGGGAGGCTATCGGGTGGCCCTCAGGCCCCTGTGGTCCTCGGGTCGGGCACAGATGTGGGGAGGGGGCGCTGGGGGGGCATCCTAAACCCAGTGACGGTTCGGCCTAGAGAGGCTCACACGGAGGCACATGCGCCATGGCTGTGACCGTGGCCGCCCTCCCCCACCCAGCTGTGTACGTGGGCGAGGTGGAACGGCGCTTCCCAGGGTCCCTGGCAGCTGTGGACCAGGACAGACCCCAGGAGCTGCAAGCGGTGCTGCCTGGCTCAGCGGGGGTGACCTACGAGCTGTGTGCAGGCCTCGTGGACCAGCCCGGGCTCTCGCTGGAGGAAGTGGCCTGCTCGGAGGCTTGGGAGGAGTGTGGCTACCGCCTGGCGCCCTCCGACCTGCGCCGGGTCGCCACCTACAAGTGAGTGCGGTTGGGCCACCGCCCAGGGGTTGGGACAGCCTGGGAGGCAGTGAGCGCCCCATCTCCAGGGGCATGCAAGCAGGGCAGTGCCTCCTTGCTTTTCTACAGGGGGTCAGGGGGAAGGTGGAACAGAAGGCACCTCAGATGGCGATCCAGGCCGGAACCCAGGCTCCTGGGGGCCGTTGTGCAGCGTGCCAGTGCCCCCACCCTTCGGCCCCTAG
This sequence comes from Nyctereutes procyonoides, assembly GCF_905146905.1. NCBI lineage: Eukaryota > Metazoa > Chordata > Mammalia > Carnivora > Canidae > Nyctereutes > Nyctereutes procyonoides. The sequence goes on from NW_026575111.1 coordinate 894,371, forward strand.
GCGCGTGGGGCCAGCTCTGGGTGGCAGCTGCTGCTGACAGATGCCTCTACTTCCTGTGGGATTAAGCACCGGGCGCTGGGGGTGGGGGTGAGTCACAGATCTGCTGTCACACGGTGGCTCAGGAATGAAGTGGGGGGCGGGGGCTCCAGCATTGTGGGGGGCGTGGCCTGGAGCCCAGCCTTCAGGGCCTGTGCCCACCAACCAAAGGCGCCCCCCCCTGCCGCCCTCCCCAGGGGCTGTCCTTGGGGGGGTGAAATCTGGGGGCAGGAGGCGGGGCCGGCAGTGACACCCCCACGGCGCGGAGCCAGCCGCGCGGAGCCAGGCCGAGGCAGCCCCTCCAGGGGCAGGGCCTGCTGGGGGGGGGGGCGGTGCCGCCTCTCAGCCCAGGTGTTGGCGTCTCCCTGGGGGCCGGGGCGCTGCAGCTGACCTCCAGCCCGGGAAGGAGGGGACCCGGGTCGGAGTCACCACGTGAAGCAGCGTGGCATCAGAGGGTCCAGCACCTCGGCCTGAGGGGCAGGCCTGCCACGTGCAGGGTCCTCGGGTCCCGACCCGGGGCCGGGGTGATGGGCGGGAGGCCCCCTGGACGTGCGGGGGGCCTGGGTGACCTGAGCCTGGCGGAGGGGCGAGCGGGCGGGCGCTGTGGTCCTGAGGGGCGGGCCCCAGGGCTCCGGGCAGCTGGCGGCCGCGAGGACTTGCCTTAGCAGGCGGGGGTGGCCGTGGGGCGCAGGAGCCGAGGGGAGCCAGGCAGCTCCAGGAGCCTGCGGGGGACGCGGCCACGCACATTCCTGCTGCGGGTCGGAGGCCGCTGTCTTCCCCGTCTTCCCCGCGAGCCGGCGGAAACTGGGACTGCAGAGCGCAGCCTGGCGCTCCCATCAAAGGACGGGCCGCGGCCGCCGGAAACCGGCCGTCAGGGGGGCCTGCGGCAGATGAGGGGCTGGGGGTGCAGGAAGCAGCTGGCTGCGGCCCGGCTGGCTGGGGCTCCCGCTCCCGCCGCTGCGTGCTGCGCAGGTGTGCGAGGGCAGCGCCTGCCCTGCGGGTCTCTGGCTGGCCTGGCACCCCGGTCCCCTGCACACTCACGCCGGACTCTTCCCCTCGGGTTCCGGGGTGCGCACGGGCCCCTCCGCTGGCCCCCATCCCGGCTACTCGCTGTGACCTCCCCCTCGTTCCAGTCGGGGCCACTCCCTCCTGGGGGGCCACCCGCCCCCTCTGGCCACCACCCACTGAGCTGGGGACTCCCTCACACCCTCAGCATGTGCTGTCCCCAGCCTGGAACGTGTCCCGTAGGTGCTGGCCTTGGGGGTCGTCACGGGGTTGCCGGGTGGGTCCTTGCTGCCTGCTGGCCGGGAGCCCCGGGTGCGGGTGGGTCCTTGCTGCCTGCTGGCCGGGAGCCCCGGGTGCGGGTGGGGTCTGTGCTGGGAAGGGAGGCCCTGGCTGAGGGGCCCACGCGAGCAGAGGGGCAGCAGCTTGCACGCGGGTGCGCATGGACACCGCGGCAGAGACCTAACGGTTTGTCTCCTGCGCGAACGACCTCACGGCTGCTGTGGCTCCTGGCGACTGGGGCAGCGCTCAGGGTCTCGCCCTGACGCACACAGGGCGACGGCTGGGCCGCGGGCTCATCTGGGTTCGGGCCCCCTTCCCAGCCCACGCGGTTGTGGCAGCACCAGGCCCTTGTGGCTGTGTGGCCCACCCTGCTGCCAGGCCAGCTGCTGGCTGGGGGACCAGAGCCAGCCCCGCGAGGCCGCGTGCAGGCCTGGACCACGTGGCCCCCTGCAGGGCAGCTTGCTCTGTCTACGAGGCCCGCAGGACGGTGTCTGCCTGACTTCCTCCGTCTCTGACGTGTAGACCTTCACTGAGGAGCTCACCTAGTTAGGTCAGGCCCACCAGGATGCTCTCTCCGTGAACTAAGGCGACCGCCGATCAAGGCCCTCGGTTACACCTGCAGAGTGCCCCCCACCAGAATCACGGGCGGGATACCCAACGTGTGGCCAGGTTTCTGCCACACTTGAGGGTGGTGGGACCCTGGCAGGAGAAGCAGGGTGCTGTTCCTGGAGTCCCACCTGCCCGAGCGGGTGGAACGAGGGCTGGAAGGGGCAGGGGCGGCCAGGAGGCCTGTGCAGGGGCTTCAGGATGTGCCGTCTCCACCCGTAGGTCTGGTGTGGGACTGACTGGCTCGAGCCAGACTATGTTCTATGCAGAGGTGACAGACGGCCAGCGAGGCGGCCCCGGTGGGGGTCTGGCTGAGGAGGGCGAGCTCATCGAGGTCGTGCACCTGCCCCTGGATGGCGCCCGGGCCTTCGCGGATGATCCGGATGTCCCCAAGACCCTCGGTGTCATCTTTGGCATCTCATGGTTCTTCAGCTGCGTGGCCCCTGACCTGGGCTCCCGGTGAGACCCAGCGGGTCCAGCCCAAGGCTGGTTCTGGCCACTCGCCCTGCAGACCCAATAAAGGCTTGTGCAGCACTAGTCTGCGTCCGCTGGCTCCGAGGTGTGACCGGGGTGGGCTGCGGGAGGTGGAGGGACAGGGGGTCTTTCCCAGATGGGCCCCGGGTGAGGGTGCGCTCTGCCGAGAAGTCTCTGGCTGCAGGCAGGCCCGGGACAGCTGTGGGCAGCTGGCAGAGCTAAGGTCGGGCCTTAGGTGGGGGCCCAGGGGGAGACAGGATGGTGCCAGGCCACCCCTTGGGGCAGGAGAGGTGGGGTTGGGGGCCCAGCCAGGCCAAGCACTCAGGGAGGACTGCGTGGTGGGCCATGGGGTGGCCGTGGGAGTGGTGGCCGAGCCAGCCCTCGGGAGGAGGAGGTGGGGACAGACCTGCCGGCTGTGCATTCTTGAGGGCACACGCCCCCAGTTCCGGGGTGGGCTAGAGCCCCTCTGCGGGAGCCCAAAGCCACAGCTGCTCTGGATCTAGGTCTAGTGCCCCCAGCGGCCCCAGCACCCCCTGGGCCATTGGAAGTGTGAGCTGAGATCTCACTCTGCCTGCCAGCCTGTGTGTGGCCACGGCCTGCAAGCTCGGAAGGACCCTGCCCTGCACGCTGGCCTGTCTTTCGGGTCAGAGACTATGGGAGCTGCCTCTGTGACCTTTAAACACTGGGGGGGGGGGGTCACAGGTGGCTCGGTGCCCACGCAGCTACACACCCAGTAAGGCCTCCATCCATTATGGGTGGGTTGGAGCCCATTGTGGAGAGTGTGTGCCAGTCACTGCCATCCAGGGCGTTTGTAGGATGGGGGCCCAGGCTGACCCTTCCCCTGAGCCCTCCCAAGTCCTCTGGCTAGCCCCATGGGCGATGCCATGGGTGATGGGTCATGGGTGGCTTGGGGAGGGCAAGGCGTCCAGGGGCCGTTGCTGCCACAGGCAGGTGGGGACTGGAGTGACCAGGAGCTTTGCTGCAAACCTGACCGTGCTCTGGGCCTCGGGCTGGCGTGGTGGGAAGATGCTCAGGAAGGACGTGCCTTTGCCTCTCACTGAGACCCCATTGTCAGGCGGGGGCACAGCACTTGGGCTGGGGTCCACCTCCCGCCCATAATCCCCCGCGCTGCCCCAGCTGCCCCCATGCAGGCAGGTGTTTTCTGAGCGTGGGTGGAGGTGGAGGGTCCCTCCCTCCCTGCTGGCCTGGGGAGTGCCGGGGCTCAGCCGCCTGGGACCAGTCAGTGCAGACAGCCCCAGGGCCTGCCACGGAGGCCGTGCCCAAGGGGCCTACTCACGCAGCACCACCTGTATGCAAATGTGGCGGCGACCCAGGTGGGGCCTCTTGGGAGCCCGGCCAGGTGAGGGACACGCTGCTGAGGAGGGGCCCGGGTGTGGGGTGTGCCCGCGGGGCGGGCGGGGCTGGGCTGCAGTGGGGTCCTGAGCACCCCGGCCCCACCCCAGCGGAGCTGCGCTGCCTCCAGAGGACAGGTCACGGGGCAGGGCCCCTGCCCAGCCTGGACCCAGCCCCCCGCCTCCCTCCCTTGGGCCTGCCTGGTGCCCACCCCTAGAGCTCCCCCGTCCCTGGGCGGCCTGCAGGCATTGCCCACGGGCCCAGAGGGGCCTCTGGCAGGTATGGGTGGCGCCTGTGGCTCTCCGTGCGGTGGGGAGCAGGCCGAGGCTCCGACCTGGCAGGGTGGGGGGCGAGGGACAGAGCCCCTGGCCGTGGGTGCAGTCCAGGTCCCCCGCGGCTCTGCAGCCTGGCGGGCAGGTCAGCAGGCACTGCGCCGGGCCTAATGGAGCTGGCATCAATTTCCCGGCACTGGGGGCTGGGGGGGCTGTAACCGGAAACTCCCCTCCCGGCCGCTATATTTAGCACCGCAGAACACGGGCGGAAGCAACGCTCGCTCCTGAGCCAAGCCGGCTCTGTCCAAACTCTGGGCAGCCTGCACCCCAGCCTGGCCCTGCAGACCCCTGCCAGGTGGGGGGCCTCCACCCCATCTCTCAGGACCTGCCTGAGAGCCCCTCCTACTGGGGAGCTCGGGGACGGAGCCCCCAGGCCACGGGGCAGGTGGAGCTGGGAGACGGCCCCAGAGCGGGGATGGGGTCTTCCTGGAAGAGGCAGGGCAGCCTGGCCCAGCACGGGTGGAAGCCGGGGCCCCGGCCCCCCTCACACCCCCAGCCCTTTGGCGCGAGGGCTGCAGAAGTCCCTGTGGGGGGACCCCAGAGGGGGCGGACTTCCCCTCCCCCAGCAGCCTCCCAGGCCCAGCCCTTGCCTGAAGTGGCCGCCTCCCTGACCTGAACCTCTCGGGGTATTAAGTCTGGGCTGTGCTCTGGGGGAACAGTGAGTGGGAGGAGGCTTGTGCACCCTGCAGGGTGTCCCCGGAGCAGGGGAGCAAGAGGTCGCCCCCGACAGGCCTCCCGGGTCGGCTGGCCCCTGCCCCTGCCCTGACGCTCACCCAGCTGCCCGGGGCCCGGAGGACCCACGCCCTCCTCCCAAAAGGCCCGGAGGGAGGCCGATGGGGCGGGCCATCGTCTCCCTAGCTTCGCAGGGCAGGTGGGGGCTCTCTGCACCCCCAAGGCAGGGCTGGCCGGCAGGAAGGGCCCCGGGGAGGCTGCATCCTTTGCATCTTGAGGTGGAGTGAGCGTCCATCCCCGGTGCCGCCAGCCCAGACAGCTCTGAGCAGGGAAAGAGCCGCTACTGAACAGCGGCCTCTGGAAGTGGCACAGCGAGTCTCGGGCGCGCGTCCCTCCCACGGTGGCGGCCCTGCAGGAAGCTTCGGCGGTGGCTGAGGGAGGGGCACGCCGGGGGATTGTTCTCTGGATTCCGCCCCTCCCTTACCTAGGAATTCCCCTTGCCGGCTCCCTCCGGCCGGGCCTTGGCCTGGTCACCGGCCCCTCTCCGTGCGGCCCCGGGGCTCTGTGAACACGCGGGCCGTGGTGCAGCCCAACCTGGCACGTTCCTGTCTGACTTCCCCTTGGGCTCAGCGTGGAGGCCGTGGAGACGCCCTGCGTAGCTGGGCTCTCACCGCACCAGCGGCCTCACCTGACCCCTCGGCCCCTCTGCCTCTGCCACTGTGTCTCCCTCACCGGGCTCCCCTGGGGCCAGGCTCCCTCAGCCCAGGGCCTTTGCACGGACCGTTCCCAGTGTCTCCCCCCGAGGACCTGGCCTGCCTTCGGGTCTTAGCAGCCCCCCACGCCCTTTGCCCTGCCTGCCTCACCCTTACAGTTTGTCATTCTAGCTCTGTTCACCCCTGGACCCAGGGCTCCCCAAGGGTTTACCACTTGGCTGAATGGTGGGCAGAGGCCCCCCCCCCCCGGCCTTCCTTGGACAGGGGGACAGGGACATGGACTGGGCCCCTGGAGCCGTGTGTGTGTGTGTCGGGGGGTGCCTCCTCATGAGTCTTGGGGCCTGAAGTATGTGGGTGCCTGCGGCTGGGCCAGGGCAGAGGGAAGGAGGCACCCCCACAGTGGCTCTGGTGTAACAGGAGGGCTCCATGCAGCTTGCATGCCCTTATTTGGTGGGGGTCGCTGTGCGTGGTGGGCCTGGCTTGTGTCCTGCCCCCTCATCCCAGCAGACGAGGGGCTCAGGTAGGGAGTGGGGGTGCTGGCGGCATCGCTAGGCCCACCCTGTCAGGGGCTTCCAGCCGCTCCGCACGCCTGGATCCTGGAGGGGCCGGCTGCTTAGTGGCAGCGGCCCCTACACCCCGTGTGGGGGTGTCATTCCCAGGACAGGGCCCCCGGGGCAGCTGGCTGCACACCCAGGTGACAGAGAGGGGGGTGTTTGCACTCTGGAGCCCCTTCAGCCAGGCTTGCCGCCCCAGTGCCTGGCCGCCTGCAAAGCTGCTTCTCCCAGGAAGCAATCCGTGCCCCCCTCACCCAGCGCACCAGGCCGGGGCTGCTCCCAGCGCTCAGCACCCAGAGCCCTGCCCCCTGCCTGGGGCGCTCGGGGCGCTCACGACAGCCTTGCGGGCAGCCAGGGCAGAGAAGACAGCCGGGTTAGGTGGCGGCGAGGGCGCCGGACCCCTGCGGACCTGGGGGCCGCCGCCGCCCAGGCGCCCGCCCGCCGCAGAGGGGACCCTGCAGGCCGGAGGGGAGCTGTGCTCGCAGACAAGGAGCCCTGGGACTTGACCCTGGGTGGGGGGGCGGCGAGGTTACCCGGCAGAGGGCAGCACGCGATGCCGGAGGGCGGGCCGCGGGGACCTGGTGACCAGGACAGCGGGAGGAGCCTGTGCGCAGCTCTCACCTCGTCCTGAGCGCGCGCCACCGCCTTTATTCCCGGGCCGTGCCCGCTGCCCGCTGCCCGCCCGAGCCCCGTCTCCAGCGGCCCCGCGCGCCCCGCCACGCCGCGGGGCATCAGTCGCCGGGCCGAGCCGGGGCGCGGGGCGGGGGGGCGGGGGGGCGGGGGGGCAGGGGCGCGGGGCGCGGGGGAGCAGCGCCCCCTGCGGCCGCGCGGAGGGGCGCCCCACGGGGGATCCCAGGCCGCGCGCGCGGGGCCGGGTCGGGGCCGCCCGCGGCTGGCTTCTCCCCCGGGGCGGCGGCGCCCCGATGGGAGGGGAGCTCGGCGGTGCCCTCAGGGGCGCCCTATCCCCGGCTCCCGGCTCCCGGCTCCCGGCTCCCGGCTCCCGGCGGGGCCCGGCCGAGGGGCCCCCGCACGCCCGCGCCGGCGGAGGCGGAGGCGCGACGTTGGCGCCGCCCGGGGCCCCGCGAGGCGCGCGCCGAGTGCGGGCGCGGGCAGCAGCGCCCTCCGCCGCCTTTAAAGCCGAGCGCCCCCGGCCCGGCCCCACCCCGCGGCGCGGCCCCGCCCCCTCATGCATATGCAGGTGCGCGGGTGACGAATGGGCGAGCGAGCTGTCAGTCTCGTCCCGAACTTGTTGGCTGCGGGCGCCGGGAGCGCGGGCGCGCAGAGCCGAGGCCGGGACCCGCCGCCGCCGCCGCCGCCGCCGCCGCCGCCGCCAGCCGGGAGCCGCCGCCAGCCGGGAGCCGCCGCCAGCCGGGAGCCGCCGCCAGCCGGGAGCCGCCGCCCGCCAGCCCGAGCTCCGCCGCCCCGCGCTCCCGCCGCCCGGGCCCGCGTCCAGGCCGCCGCCCGCATCGCCGCCCCGACCCCGCCCGCCGCCGCCGCCGCCGCCGCCGCCGCCGCCGCCGCCGCCTCTGCCGCCGCCGCCTCTGCCGCCCCTGCCGCCGGCGCTCGGAGGGCAGGCGGGCGGGCGCCGGGGGCCGGCGCGGGCCGGGGCGGCGGGCGCGGCGATGCGGGCGCGGGGCCGGGGCCGGGGCCGGGGGCGCCTGCCCCGGCGGCTGCTGCTGCTGCTGGCGCTGTGCGTGCAGGTGAGCGGGGGGCGCGGACGGGGCGCACGGGCCGCGGCGATGCCGGCGCCCCCCCCCCGACCCCGGCCCGGCCCGCGCCTCCACGCGCCCGCGTCTGCCTTATTTTTAGGCGGCGCGGCCCATGGGCTATTTCGAGCTGCAGCTGAGCGCGCTGCGGAACGCGAACGGGGAGCTGCTGAGCGGCGCCTGCTGCGACGGCGACGGCCGGACGACGCGCGCGGGGGGCTGCGGCCACGACGAGTGCGACACGTACGTGCGCGTGTGCCTCAAGGAGTACCAGGCCAAGGTGACGCCCACGGGGCCCTGCAGCTACGGCCACGGCGCCACGCCCGTGCTGGGCGGAAACTCCTTCTACCTGCCGCGCGCCGCCGCGGGGGACCGGGACGGGACCGGGACCGGGCGCGGGCGCGGGCGCGGGCCGGCGGCGCCCAGGAGCCCGGCCGCGTCGTCATCCCCTTCCAGTTCGCCTGGCCGGTACGTGCCCCTCCCGGCCCTCCCGCCGCCCCTCCGGCACCTGCACGCGGCGCGCACCCGGGCGGGGCGGGCGGCGGGGCGGGGCCGGCAGGGGGCGCCGCGCGGCGGGCGGCTGGGGCGCGTGCTCCGCGGGGCTCGGTCCGCGCCGGCCACGTGGGCGCGCGGGGGTCGCGGCGGGGCGGGGGCGGCGGCCGCGGCGTGTGCCTGCGCCTCCCCGCGCGTGTCTGCCGGGGGCCGGGCGGCGGGGGCGGGCGGCGGGGGGCGGGGGCGGGGGGCGAGGCGCGGCGCCCCGGCCCGGCCCGGGCAGGCCGCGGAGGCATGTGCGCCGCGCGTGCTGGGGCTGGTCCGGGGCAGGCCCTGGCGGAGCCGCCCCGGGCCCGCGGCCAGCCCTCGCCCGCCCTGCCGTTTCCTGGATGCCCGCGGGTGGAGGCGGGGGCCGCGTGTCGCGTCGGCGCACCCCCGGCCGCTGCCTCCGGACCCCCGCGCCCCGCGCCGCGCGCCCCTGCCGCTGTGACCCTCCATCCGCTGGGGGCTTCTGTTTTGCTTGTTCTTTCTTTGCGGGGGGCTGGGGGGCTGCGGGCGGGCGGGCGGGAACCCCCGGCTTGTGTGGCGCAGCCCTGTGCGCAGCCCGGGGAGGGGGCGAGCAGCCAAGGAGCCGGCAGGGCCTCCTCCTGATGCCCCAGGGGATGCACTTTCAGAAGCAGAGCCTGGCCCTCCCCGCCCCCACACCCAGGGGTGCAGGGCAGGCCTGGCTGGGCAGCAGTCAGAGAGGACCCCAGAGGGGCACCCCAGTGTGCAGGAACCGGCCAGAGCCGGCTGGCTGCCGGGGGGGCTTGGGTGTGCAGGAAGGGGCTGGAAGAGCCTGCCAGGCTGTGATTGACGGCCCGACCTTCTGACCGGGACTCCTGGCTGGACCGCGCGGTGGGAAGCCCCAGGAACGTGTCCACCTGGCACCGGGTCCTGGGAGCCCGGGAGCTGAAGCCCCCGCGCCCACTGCCGCCCCTCCTAGGTTACCCTGCGCGGCCTTGCCCCCCGCCCCTTCTTGCTCCTCTCTGAGCTCGGGCCTGCAGGGAGGAGCCCCGCGCTGCCCCTGCCTGCCTGGCCTCTGGGGTCTCCCTTGACCCCGGGGCCTGGAGGGGGGGCTGTGCCCCTGACGGAGAAGGCAGGGGCAGGCCTGGGAGGCCGCAGGCACTTACGATAAGCTCGGCCCGCGCCCCCGCAGCGGCGCAGCAGGCAGGTCTGAGCAGAGCCCGCAGCCTGTCATCTGCGCTTGGGCCTGCGCCAGCGCGGTTCCAAATCGCTACCTGAGGATGTGTTTTCTGCTCGAGTTGGCAGCATCGGGGTGGGGGCGGGGAGGCCTGGCAGGAATGTGGCGGGGCCGACGCGCGTCCCTCACGGCTCCGGGCCCCACGGGCCAGCCCGGGGAGGAGCGGGCCGGGCCAGGCCCTCGCCTTGCCGGGAGCCCCGACTCGGGGCGCCCTCTCTCGGGGCAGCTGACTCGGCTGCTGCGGGCTGCTCAGCGGCCTCAGGAGGGGCCCGGTCTCGGGCAGCCCGGGGCGCGGGGTAGCTGCGTGTCTGGGGGGCGGCGGTGGGTCCGCTCCACGCCCGCAGCGCATCCCGGCTGCCGGTGCGTAGCTGGTGTGTGATGCCAGCGCCCTGGTATTTCCGCTCCCCGCGGCCACGCTGCCTCGGTTTGCTGCAAGTCCGGCTCCGTCCCGTGAGCTGGGCTCGTTGGAAACTGCATTTGGGCTTCACTGGGGAGGGTGGGGGTGGGGGGCCAGCATGCACCCTCGGGCACCCTGGAGTAGGGGGTGCGAGGAGGGCCTCCGAAGTGGCTGGCGGCAGGAGGGTGGGCACCTGTGGGCGGTGTGGGAAGCGGCCCCTCCTGCGCCCTGCCCACGGCCCCCACACGTCCTCGTGTGGCCTCACGGGCCGTGCTGTGTGTGGCGTGGGGCTCCAGATTGGGCAGGCCCAGGGGGGACGTGGGAGGTTCGGGGTTGAGCTGCCAGGGGGCAGCCGGGTGTCTGCTGCTCCCCTCCTGGCCCACCTCGGGGATGCCCAGTGCCTCCCCCGGCCCCCCAGGAATTCAGTGATGCCTTGTTGGCCCAGGTGCCAGCAAGTAGCTGACAGGATGGAGACCGCGTCTGGTCCCCCGTGAAGGCGTGCATGCGTGTGTGTGCACGCTTGTGCTTCCTCCGGGTGTGGTAGGCAGCCACTGGAGGGTTTGGAGGGGCCGGCTGATGGAGGCGTGGTGGGCAGCCGGGGCCCGTCGTGAGAGGGGCCAGCAGGGGGCACGCCCCTTCCCACCCCCAGGACCCCAGGATACCACGTACAGGTGTCTTTTGTCGTGTGCATGCTGGGTTCTCGGAGGCGGCTGGGTGGGGCATGTGTGCACGCATTGGAGGGGTCCTGGCGCTGACGTGCGGCCCCCGGAGACCTTGTGCTGCAGCAGGTTCTGGGGCCCGGCTTCCCCGCCTGTGGAACGGGGCAGCAACGTGATCCCGTGAAGGGGGCCAGGCTGCAGGCTCAGGCTGGCTCCCTGGCCCACCTGGCCTCTTCTCCCCACTGATGCCCCGCCGGGGCCGTGGGGATGTGCTCAGGGGTGTGCGGGGGGCCTTTGGCCAGTCAGGGAGGACCCGGTGGGATGTGCACGCGGGACCTGACTGCTGTGGCCAGCTGCCGCGGGAGTTTCCATCCCGCCTGTGCTCCCGCCCCTCCCAAGGAGCCCAGGACTGCTCTGTGCCCCCCCAACCCTCCCCTGGAGCCCCCTGGCGCCCAGTGCATGCATCCTGGCCACGCCATCCCAGAGGGGCCGGTGCCTTGGATGACGCTGCCGCTCCGCACCTAGTCAGTCACCTGCTCCGCGTCTGGGGTCGTGTTTGAGGCTCGGGTGTGGGGACAGCAGGGCAGAGCTAGCTCTGCTCCCCAAGCGTAGACCTGGAGGCTTTGTCCTTGGGCTTTGAGAGTGCGGGTTGGGGAGCAGGTTGCAGTACGATGGGGGTGCTGAAGGGCGACGGGGGTGCTGGAGGGCGGGTGGCAGGGGCTTTGCGGGAGGGCCTCCCTCAGCTGTTCGTGGGAATTTAGATGGGGGAGGGGGCACACGGCCCGGTGAGGGGTTCTCAGGGGAGCCACGCTGGGTGGCCGGCATCTCCAGTCTCCAGGCCTGAGCTAGAGTCCTCATCCCAGACCCTGGCTGAGCCACATCCCCATGCCCAGGACGGCAGCTGAGCTGGGGTCCCCGTCCCCAGGACCCCAGGTGAGGAAGTCTGACTCGTCTCAGCAGCCTGTGGGCTTTGCTGCAGGGACGCACAAGAGCCCTGTGACAAAGCACGAGGAGACCCTGGGCTGAGGGTGGGCGGGGTGGGCGCACCAGGCAGGGCCCTGGCTGCTCTCCGGTGTGGAGTGCGGGTGTCTGGGTCCCTGTGGGGGGTGGACGAGGGATCCTTGCGTCCTGCCGAGCCTTGGGGGGAGGCGGCCCCCTCCCCCTCTCCTGGGGACAATGGCGGCAGAGGCCTGGCTTCTCTGAGGCTCAGGTTTCAGGAAATGTATCTGTGCTCAGAGCTCCTGGCGCCGGGAGCGCCCTGCTCCTCGGGGGGCTGGGTGCTGATGCGGGGCGCTGCGGGAAGAGAGCAGGGTGGGGCCGTGGACTTGGGCAGGGCGCCCCGGGGGCTGCGCTGGGCCTTCTGGGCCCTCGGGTGCCCCGGGTCCTGGGGGCTGGCCTTTGCGCATCTTTGGGCTGCTGCGCCGTCATGAGGGTCGGATGCAGGCTTCGGACCTGGTCTTGGGGGGCTGGGCTGGGGAGACGGTAGTCAGATGGTCAGGCTGGGGTCCTCCTACAGGGTGCGGGTGGTCAGGGCAGTCTTCCATGAAGAGGGGTGGCTGGGCCTCTCCGGGCCGGGCAGGCAGGTGGGGTTCTGACCTGGGCTCTTCTGACCCCTGCGGCCGCCCCAGCCACCGCCCCTCAGCTCTCATGGCCCCTGCCCCTGCCCCACGAGCCCTGCGGCCCAGGCCTCTTGCCTCTCCTGCTCTCTGGGGATTTGGGCTTGACAAAACCCCATCCTGACCCCAGGCACTCGAGTCAGGAAGCCCCCGGTTGAGAGGTCGCCATTTGCGTAGGGGAAACTGAGTCTCACAGCCGGTGCTGTGGGAGAAGAGGAGGCCGGGGCCCGGGCACTGGGGGAGGTGCCCCTGCCGGCTCAGGTTCTCTCTGGATGACTTCTGCTGTCTGCGTGCGGGGAGCCCAGCTGGCGGGCGCTGGGGCCCTTTTGGGTGGGCGGGCGGGTGCCCCTCCTGTGGGAGCAGGTAACTGGAGCCCCGGGCTCGGACGAAGGTGGCGGTAATCCTACCTGAGTGGCTGGCGTGGGGTTTCCCTGGAGCCCGGAGGAGCGTCCTGCTCACCTGGAGCCCAGGTGCTCGTGCCGCCGGCGGTGGTCGCAGGCCTAGCCTGTGCTCTCGTGCCCGGCCCCTGGGCCCCTGCTCCTGCCTGTGCCCACCCTCATGGCCCGCTCCGCACAGTGGCCGGAGCAGCTCCTGCAGCCCCGCCGGTCGGTCCCAGTCCTCCCTGGCCCCTCCAGCAGCCACTCCCGCTCAGCGTCAGTGCCAACGTCAGGAGAGGGGCCTGGGGCCGGGCGCAGTCTGACCCAGGTCCCTCCATCCTCACGGCCTCGCTCTCCCAGCCCCGTGGGCCTGCCGTGCGGTTCTTTCCGGGTTCTTTCTCAGTCTCCAGGTCTCCCTCCGTTCCGAGGCCTGCCCTGACCCCTCGATCCCCGCTGACTCATCCAGTAGTAGCAGAGCCACGCCTGGTGCATGCTGGGCGAATGAGTGGATGAAGTGGGGCCTAGGAAGGAGCGGGGCACTCCAGCTGTCACCAGGAGTGGGAGTGGCCGGGGAAGCCTGGCCTGAGGGTGGCATTCTAGGCCGAGGGAGGGAACTGTGTGTGCAAAGGCCCTGGGGCAGGGTGGGCAGGCTGAGGTGGAGGCGGAGCGGGGGCTGGGTCTCTGGCAAGAGATGGGAACCCCAAGAGGGCTCCGAGCCCTGGGAAAGACACAGAGCCCTGAGGGTCGTCGGGGCTCCTGCGGACGGGCGTGCGGAGGCCCCAGGGGCTGCGGGAAGCCGGCCTGGTAGTGGGCGTGAGGAGTGGGTTTGAGGGAGCCTTGAGGAGTAGGACTGGAGCCTGGTAGCAGCCGACATGGACAGGGAGTGTTCTAGAAGGGAGGAGCATGGCCCCTGGATTCCAGTCTGTGCTCCTGAGGGCGTGTGAGGTCCTGTGGGTTATCCTGGGGCGTCTGGAGGGCTGTGCTCGGGGCCAGGTCAGCGGCAGGGAAGGCCACACGCAGCCGCGGGAGGGTCAGTGCGTCCCGGGGCTGTCTCCCTGGAGGGATGGTTGCAGGCCTGGGGTGGGGACAGGGAGCGGGTCCCCAAGGGAGAGCTGCCAGAGGGTGGGAGTGGGGCCGGGGCCTGTCTGCGGCTGGCACGTACCCGGGGCAGGACCCAGAGGCCTGGTTTGGGCATCAGCGGGCGGGCGGCTGTGGGGCAGGGGGCGGCCCTGGGCTGTGGAGCGCAGGCCCCACTGTGGGCGGGAGGTGGGGGCGGGGGAGTCTGGGGGGTGCGGTGCCCCCGCGGGTGGAAGCCAGCCTGCCTGTGGGCCCCCGACTCGGGGCAGCCGGGGCTGGATGGACGGGCGGTCAGCACGTTCGTGGCTGGTCCGAAGGGGCCGAGCAGCGTGCGTGGGAGCCACGGAAGGGCCTGGCCAGGGCAGAGCTGGGCCTGCGCCTCCTGCCGGAGCTCGTGTCCGTGAATGACAAGGGCAGGGCCGCTCCGTGGCTCCGGTTACTCTCGTGGGGAAGGTGCGTCCTGAGGTTGCCTGGTGACATTACCCCGTCACGTTGTCCCGGGAGGGAGGGGGGAGTGGCAAGCAGGGCCGTCCCTGGGCCTCGGTTTCCCCCTCTGTGCAGCCGGGGCCCTCCCTGCCCTTGTGCTCCTAGGAGGAGGCAGGTCTGTGGGGCGAGTGCTGTGCAACTGGAGCTCGGCCTCTGTGGGGCCTCGCAGTGGCCGTGCGCCCAGCCCCCCGCCCCTGTGTGCCCCGGGTGGGGGTGCAGCGGGGGGTGCTGACAGGCCCTCGATCCCTGGGGTCTCTGCTTGCAGCAGGAGCTCACATTTTCCAAGTCCAGGGAGGTGGCCAGAGCTGCTCCCACAGGACGTCCTGCGGGGGGCGGGGCCTGGTCTGGGGGCTCGGCCTGGGGGGGGGGGTGTCCCAGCCCGCTGCTTTGCGGGGCCGTCCTGCCTCTGTCCGCTGCCTGCACTAGCCGTGGCCACTGGGCTGCCGTGCCACTAGTGCCCGGAGCCTCTGACCCGGAGGCACGGCCTCTCTCCTCTGGGTCACCTTGGGGTCTGTGGGGACATGCACAAGGCTGCCTGCAGAGCCCTTTCCACCCAGGGCAGGGCTGGGGGCCGGGGTGTGGGGGTGCGCCCCCCATACGGGCGGCTTCTGGTGCCTGACGACCGCTCCCGTGTCTGCAGCGCTCCTTCACCCTCATCGTGGAGGCCTGGGATTGGGACAACGACACCACCCCAGATGGTGAGTTTGCCGGGGGCTGGGCGGCGGGGCGGTCTGCTGCCTGCAGGGCCCCCCAGGACCCTGGGAGGCTGACCCTGACCCCCTGAGCCACAGCAATGTGCGGCCACATTCCTGGTCCTCTGCCTGCTGGGGACGAGGGCTCGCGTCCCGGGGCTGCCCCTGACCCAAGGATCTCGTGTGCTGTGGTCACGGGGCAGAGGGGCGTCTCCGTGGACAGACCAGGAGGGGCAGGTGGGCGTGCGTGGCGGGGAGGTGGCGGGTCGGCGAGGCCGAGGTCAGGTGGCGGGGGTTGCCCTGAGGACGCTGCCGCGCCTGGTGGACGGGAGGCCACGGGTGGGGGCACATGGCTGCTGGCTACACGTCGGGGGTCAGAGAGGGCCCGAGGGGCAGGCGGGGTATGGAGGGGTCGCCGTGGGGATGGCTTAGGGCTGAGTCCCGTGGGTCCGAGTCACGCGGAGACCCAGGCCCCACTGCCGCCGAGGCCAGGAGGGGCCAGGCTGGGGGCACGGGTCGGCGGGGACCAGGGGGATGGCACCTCGGTCAGATGGGCTGGGGAGGCGCCGGGGAGGGCCGGAGCGGCGTGGTCCCCAGGCTTGTGCTTGCTGCTGCAGGAGGGTGAGGTGCCCCGGATTCCTCAGCCTTTTCTCCGGGAAAATCCCGAATCCGTACGAAAGTGACAGGAAAGGTTTCACGCCCCGGTGTGCCCACGGTGGTCAGTCCCCTCGCCCCCGGTGGCTTCATGTGAAGCGCAGCCCAGCCGTTAGATCGCGGGTCCTCCCCCGTGTCAGGGGGCAAGAGGAGGCTGGTCAGAGGTGGGCGGTAGCCATGCACTTGCTGCGGGGTGCACCCCCGGCCCGACCCGTGTCCCCGCCGCCCTCCCTGGCCACGGCGGCCCTTCTCTGCAGGCCGGGCGCCCCGTCACCCCAGGGGCCCGGGCTGCCGCCCCCATGGGAAGGGCGGCCTCGGCCGGGCTGACTGTGCCGCCCCCCCAAGAGGAGCTGCTGATCGAGCGGGTGTCGCACACGGGCATGATCAACCCCGAGGACCGCTGGAAGAGCCTGCACTTCAGCGGCCACGTGGCGCACATGGAGCTGCAGATCCGCGTGCGCTGCGACGACAACTACTACAGCGCCACCTGCAACAAGTTCTGCCGGCCGCGCAACGACTTCTTCGGCCACTACACCTGCGACCAGTACGGCAACAAGGCCTGCATGGACGGCTGGATGGGCAAGGAGTGCAAAGAGGGTGAGCGGCCGGCGCGGGCCGGCGGGCGGGGGGTGTGTGCAGGCCGGGCCCGGGCACACCTCCTCCCCGGGGCTGCGGGGGAGCCGGGCGCAGCCTCACACGGAGCCCTGTGCCCTCTGTCCGCAGCCGTGTGCAAACAAGGATGTAACCTGCTGCACGGGAGATGCGCGGTGCCCGGGGAGTGCAAGTGAGTGCGCCCTGCCCTGCCCCTGCCCGTCCTGTGCGCCAGGGGCCTCGTGGCCGAGCAGGGTGGCAGGGACTCAGGCCCTGCTCGCGTGCCACCGTGCCACTGGGGGTTACATGGGGCGGACGCCAGTCCTCGAGCCTGGGCTGTGCCAGACGCACATAGCTCCTTCGGGGTAGCATGGCGAGGGGCCGCCCCACCTGACCTCGGGCCGGGAGCCACCCAGAGTCGGCTGCCCGGAGCACAGGAGGCACGGAGGGCCCCCAGGCTCATGCTCGTGGAGCGTGTGGGAGTGGGGCCTAGGAAAGAGGGGGTGCTGCAGGGGGTGAGGTGGGACGAAGCACCAGGCCAGCTGCTATGTGGGAGGAGCCACGTGGGGCAGGAAGGTGGTGGGCGATGACCAGCAGGAGATGGGGAGGTGGGCGAGTCCCGCAGGCATCCTGGCGTGGGTCTGAACGAGGGCTGGGAAGAAGAGCTGGGGAGCAGGGAGGACCCCGAGGCTTGCGGCCTGTGCCGCCAAACGGCAGAGCTGCCAGCGACTGAGGCCATGGCGTGACTGAGATTGGGGAGTCATGTCTCCTGTGTCCTGGGGGACGCCGCCAACGCAGAGGGATAGGTGTGGGGAGACCTGACCTGAGACACCCGTGGGGAGCCCGGGGCAGACAGGGAAGGGGTTTAAAGCTCCAGGGGGAGAGGAGAGGTCAGGGAGCCAACACACCGGCCGGGCCGGGGGTCGGGGCCCCAGGAGGGAGAGACCCCGGCCGTCTCCCGAGGCCGGGGAAGTGTTTGGAGACCTGGAGCGGGGTCTGGGCAGGGCGGGGGTGGGAGGGAGCCCAGGTGAGCTGTGCTGGAGCAGGGGGTGGTGGGAGGGGCAGGGTGTGGAGCGGGTGAGGCTTAGAGCAGGGCCGGCAAGGCGCGGAGGCACCCGGGGCTCCAGGGCGCACAGGGTGGCCCGGGAGCTGGGGGCCCAGGGGTGCTCTCCGGGAGCCCTCGGGGGCGGGGCACAGGCTGTGGGAAGGCCGGTAGGGGCGAGGGCCGCCCTGCGCCCGCCACGGGGCTCACTGACCCCAGGGCCTCACTCCCGGGGGTGGCTTGTGCACAGAGGAGAGGCCACTTGCCCAGAGTCCCCCAGGGTCGAGTTTGGGCGGGAGGGCAAGGTTGGGGAGCTGGCTGGCGCCGGAGACAGGAAGGGGGGGTGGCGGTCCCTCTGCTTGTCCTCTGGTGGCTTTGGCCCGGGAGGTGGCACAAAGAGTGGCGCCCCGGTCCCAGGGGCCGAGGTTGGAAGGGGGGTCCCCGGCCCTGTCACCGTGCTGCCGGGTTTCTGATCTTCAGACAAGTCAAGGGGGCCTTTGGACAAGTGGAGGAGCACAGGAGGGGAGAGGGTGGCCGGGGGTGGGGGGAGCCCGGCCTAGGGTGGGTTCACATCTTGGGGGCCAGGCAGCCCCAGGAGCCACATCCCGGGAGGCAGAGGTGGCCACCCTCCGGGCCCTGCTCTCTGATCCGTGTGATGGGGGGGCCTGGGGACCCTGGCAGACCGGTCTGTGGGCGTGAGCGCCATGGGGCAGGGTCTCAGCCCCATGCGCTCTGGCCGGCCCCCTAGGGCCATGCACGACCTTGGCGCTGTGCCCGCAGCCAGGGCGGGAGGAAGGTGGGAGAGGAGTGGACGCCCCCGCCCCCCAGCCCTCCCCTGCTGGCGTGGGCCATGGGGAGCCGTAGGTGCGCCCCCACCCACCGCTGTGGGCGAGGCCCAGCTGCCCGTGGTGGCTCTCGGTGGCTCAGGGCTCAGGTTTCGCTGCAGGACACCCCCACCACCCCCACCGGATGCTGCGGAGATGGCCGTGCCTTCCTGCCGCCTCCTCCCTGGGCTTCTGGAGCTGCAGGCCGGGGCGCTGGGGAGGTGGGGCCTGCGGAGGCGGCCCCACCCAGGGCTGGGAGCACATCCCGGGAACGCCGGGGTCCGGGCGCTGTGCTTGGCCTCGTGGCTTCCTGGTGGAGGCGTGTCACGGTCTCCTCGCGTCACCTGGAGGGAGGATTCCCGGTGGGGATGCGCAGCTCGTGTGTGCGTGGGCCCTGCTGGCACGCCTGGCGCTGGGCAGAGGAGCGCCGTGCTGCAGCCTGGGTTTCTCTGTGGCCCGCCTCGGAGCCTGTCACCTTGGCTGTGGGGCTCGGGGGCAGCCCAGGAAGGGCCACGGCTCCTCCCTTTACAAAAATAAACTTGCGTGGCAGGTGCCAGCCTGGAAGGGACAGTGCCTAGATGACAGTCCTAGATGACAGGCCCATTCCTCGGGACTTTCCAGTTCTAGAAAGGGGCCCCCGGGGGCCTGCCCAGGGCCTGGAGGGCAGCCTGCTGGTCCCGGGACGTCCACTGCGGGACGACGGGCCCTTTGTCCTGGGCCCTGGGGAGGCTGGCCACAGCGGGAATGGGGCCGCCCTCCGTGGCCCGGGTGCCCTTTCTGCCCCAGCCGCCTGCTTCTCCTGAAGGACCTCCAGAGAGACTCCTGGCCCACAGCTGGAGGCAGGGCCAGGCCTCGGGGTCGTGGCCTTGGCGCCAAGAGGCCTCTCTAGGCCGTTTGCCAGGGAGCGGGTGACTCTTCTGGGTCAGGAGCCGCCCTGCGTCTGGCCTGTCACAGCCCGTGGGCCTTGGTGTCTCGGTTTGCGGGGCGGGCCCCGGTAGGGCTCCTGCCGGGAGAGAGGTTGTCGTCCTGGGGTTCCAGGTGAGGTCGCCGGGGCTGGGCCCGGAGCCCTGTGCGGGTGCCCCGTCAGCCCGCGCAGCCCCGGGCGCTGCCCAGCCCAGGCGGCACCGGCGAGCTGGGGCTGGCACCCTCGTTCCCGGGGTCCCGGCAGGGCCTTCCTTTCTCGGCACTTGCTCTTGGGGCCCTGCTCAGGGGTGAGTCCCAAAATAGCTCAGGGAGGAGTGGCTGGGCAGCTGCAGCCGGCCATCCGAGGCCAGCGGCCGGGAAGTGCCCGTGAGGCTGCGGGCTGGCCGCAGGGCCCTAACCCCCGCCCGGCCCTGCTTCAAAGGGCGGAGGCCGCCAGCCCCGGGGGGGCCCACGTGACTGCGCCGCGGCCCGGCCACCCGAGCCACCCTCGGCAGCCCCGGCTCCCGAGTGCACCCTCCCCCAGCGGGCCTCCTGCCCCTCGGCCCCTGCAGGTGCAGCTACGGCTGGCAGGGACGCTTCTGCGACGAGTGCGTCCCGTACCCTGGCTGCGTGCACGGCAGCTGCGTGGACCCCTGGCAGTGTAACTGTGAGACCAACTGGGGCGGCCTGCTTTGCAACAAAGGTAGCCGGGGGCGGCGGGCGGCCCGAGGGATGCCCTCTGGGGACAGCGGGCATCTGAGCGCCCTCTTGTCCTCAGACCTGAACTACTGCGGCACCCACCACCCTTGCACCAACGGGGGCACGTGCATCAACGCCGAGCCTGACCAGTACCACTGCGTCTGCCCCGACGGCTACTCGGGCAAGAACTGTGAGCGGGGTACGTCGGCGGCCCGCGGCCGGCTGTGGGCTGGTGCCCCCGGGAGCCTGGCGGGGCCCCGTCCCTCCGGCCTCTGTGTGCAGCAAGCCGTGTACTCTGCCCTGACCCCTGCCCTGGGGCCCTGGGGGCTGAGGGAGGAGCGCTGCTGCAAAGGTGGGGGGCCCCCGCTGCCACGCCCCCCAACCCCCGCCCCCGCGTCTGGTTCCCAATGCAGCTGAGCACGCCTGTGCCTCCAACCCATGCGCCAACGGGGGCTCTTGTTATGAGGTGCCCTCCGGCTTTGAGTGCCACTGCCCGTCAGGCTGGAGCGGGTCCACATGTGCGCTTGGTGAGTGCTCACCCACACGTGGGGGGGCCTGGTGTCTGACGGGGTCTAGGAGTGGGGATGGGGCAGCGGGGTCCCCCAAATGTAGCTGTGGGCCTAGTAGCCGGGGGGAGTAACAGGCACATGGCCCTGCCTCCCCCACGGACCCCGCCTCCCCATATGGCGCCCGCCCGCCACGCCTCTCCCTCTGTGCCTCTGCAGACATCGATGAGTGTGCCTCCAACCCGTGCGCGGCCGGGGGCACCTGTGTGGACCAGGTGGATGGCTTCGAGTGCATCTGCCCCAAGCAGTGGGTGGGGACCACCTGCCAGCTGGGTAAGGGTCCCGAGGGGCACTCGTGTGCATGGACTGTGCTCTGTGCATGTGGTGGCTGCTGCTGGTGCTGCTGGTGCTGCGGGTGCCAGGCGTGGGGGCAGGTGGGGCTGAGCCCCGTCGCCCCCCCTTGTCTACTTCACAGACGCCAATGAATGTGAAGGGAAGCCGTGCGTTAATGCTTTTTCTTGCAAAAACCTGATTGGTGGCTATTACTGTCACTGCATCCCGGGCTGGAAGGGCGTCAACTGCCATATCAGTCAGTACGGGGGGGTGGGGGGGTGGCAGGTGGGTGGGGCTGGGAGCTTAAGGACCCGGCCTTGACCCTGCCCCTTGTCCCCAGATGTAAACGACTGTCATGGGCAGTGTCAGCATGGTGGCACCTGCAAGGTAAGAGCAGTCACCCTGCCCCTGCACACACGTGAGAGGGCCCTGGGGACAGGAGCTGCCCCGGGAGGGGGGGATGGTGGCCCCTCCAGGCTCACACCACCCCTTCTTTCCTCCCCCTGCCCCAGGAGCTGATGACCGGCTACCAGTGTGTGTGCCCGTGGGGCTTCGGTGGCCGACACTGTGAGCTGCAGCTGCGGTCGTGTGCCAGCAACCCCTGCCATGGTGGCCTCTGCGAGGACCTGGTGGATGGCTTCCACTGCCACTGCCCCGAGGGCACCTCCGGGCCACTGTGTGAGGTGAGGCTCGGGAACTGCCCCGGGAACCGCAGGGGCACACCATTGTCCCCAGGCCGCCCAAGTGAGCGGGACAGGCTGCCGTTGGGGTTGGCCCTACTCCCCCGGGCTCAGTTCTGGAGGGAGACCTGGCCTCAGAGCCCTGGGTGGGAGGGGCAGAGGGAGCGTCATAAGGTTGCTACTTGTCACGACAGGTGCCTCCTAATGGGCCAGGAGCCTGGGCAGGTCAGCTGGCTGCCCAGGTGCCCCGTCTGCCTCCCCCTGGGATCGGTATGGTCCTAATGGGGTGGAGCACGTGAGCGGCATGAAAGGGGCCCAGGGTGGGATGGGGTGCCCGAAGGTGTGGGGAGCCACACTGTCACGTGGTGTCCGAGTAGGGGTAGGTGATGTTCCCTGGAGCCTCACGACCCCACCCCCACCTTCCTCTGGCCTGCCCCGGCCTTTTGGGGGTACAGAGGCACCAGGGACAGGGCTCCTGACCAGCAGGCTTCCTGGGCCCTTGGTAGTCGTCCTGCCTGGGGCTGTGAGCTGAGTGCTGACACTTTTGGGAAAGCCCCAGAGACTGGGCTCAGGGTGGCTGTGGGCGGCTGGGAAGGGGGTCAGGAGCTGGCCTTCCTGCCAGCAGGAGGGGCAAAGGCCGGATGCTGCCTGGTGAGGCAGAGGAAGCGGCCGCCAGGGAGCCGAGAGTGGCGGGAGGGGCCTGGTGGCCTGCAGGTGTTTCCGTCCAGCTGATGGGCCTGGCCGGTCTCCGATGGGCGTTCCTGCAGACGGCCGCCGAGGCCCGGGTGTGCAGGCCCAGCGGGACCTGGGCCTCTGGGACTCCTTGTGGGGACACAGGGTGTGGCTGTCTCCCAGTCCCGCTGCGGGGGCTCGGGGCTCACAGATGCTCCGCGCCCCGCAGGTAGACCTGGACTTATGCGATCCCAGCCCCTGCCAGAACGGCGCCCGCTGCTACAACCTGCAGGGCGATTATTACTGCGCGTGCCCCGACGACATGGGCGGCAAGAACTGCTCTGTGCCCAGGGACCCGTGCCCGGGCGGGGCCTGCCGAGGTGGGCGGGGCCTGCCGAGGTGGGCGGGGCCTGACGAGGTGGGCGGGGCCTGCCGAGAGGGGGCGGGGCTTGCTGCGAGGGGGCGGGGGTCTGCCCAACGGTGGGCCGCGGTCGGGCCTGCCTAGGTGGGGCGGGGCTTTGCCGAGAGGGGCGGGGCCTGTCGAGGGGCGGGGCCTGCCGCTTCGGGGGTGGGGCTGCTGACCGCGCCCTGTCTGCTGCAGTGATTGATGGCTGCGGGTTCGAGGCGGGGACCAGAACCGCGGGCTCGGGCTCGGGCTCGGGCTCGGGCTCGGGCACGGCCCCCCTGGGCGTGTGTGGCCCCCACGGACACTGCGTCAGTCTGCCCGGGGGGAACTTCTCCTGCGTGTGTGATAGCGGCTTCACGGGCATCTACTGCCATGAGAGTGAGCAGCTGCGGGTCGTGCGGAGGGTGGGGGGGCTGCCCGGGACCTCGTGACCCCAACGACCCCCGCGACCCCTCTCACTGCCGCCTCCCGCAGACATCAACGACTGTCTGGGGCAGCCCTGCCACAACGGGGGCACGTGCATCGACGAGGTGGACGCCTTCCGCTGCTACTGCCCCAGCGGCTGGGAGGGCGAGCTCTGCGACACCAGTGAGTGGGCCTGTGCTGCCCCTTCGGTCCCAGCGCCCAGCGGGTCCCCAGCTCCGGGGGTTGGTGCTCAGAGGGACCTGGGCGGGGGGTGGGGGATGCTCCACAGGTGTCTCTGCCCCGGCCCCCTGTCCCCCACCCCCAGCTCCCCCCTGAGCGCCGGCGACCCCCGCTGACCGGCGTCCTCGCCCCCAGATCTCAACGACTGCCTTCCCGATCCCTGCCACAGCCGCGGCCGCTGCTACGACCTGGTCAATGACTTCTACTGTGCGTGTGACGACGGCTGGAAGGGCAAGACCTGCCACTCGCGTGAGTGCCCCCCGGGCCCCTGCCGTGCCGGGGCCACCCGCCGCCGTGGGCGTGCGCACTGAGCGGCCGTGTGCCCACAGGCGAGTTCCAGTGCGACGCCTATACCTGCAGCAACGGCGGTACGTGCTATGACAGTGGGGACACCTTCCGCTGTGCCTGCCCCCCGGGATGGAAGGGCAGTACCTGCAACATCGGTGAGTGACTCCGGGGGGCGGGGTGGGGTGGTGGGGCAGACACACCCCGCGCCCTCGCCGGCCCACCGCCTGCCCCCGCTCCTGCCCCCCCTGCCCCGGTACCCTGCGCAGCCGGCCCAGGGCAGACGACAGGACCTCTCCTCCCCTGCCCCCTCCACAGCTAAGAACAGCAGCTGCCTGCCCAACCCCTGCGTGAATGGGGGTACGTGTGTGGGCAGCGGGGACTCGTTCTCCTGCATCTGCCGAGACGGTTGGGAAGGCCGCACCTGCACACACAGTGAGCTTGTGGGTGGGGAGCGCGGGGGTGCTGTGGGCTGGAGAGGGGGCTGTCGGGAGTGGGCGGAGGCCTTGCACCTGTCCACCAAAGCCCAGTTGTACCCCAGTGACTTGCCATGTCACTTTTGCACCCCCCCGGCCGGCTCCAGTCCCCAGCCCCCTAGCCTTCCCTCCACTCCCGGTGCGTCCCTATTGGTGTGCCAGGCGCTCACTCTGCAGCCAGGCACTATCCACGGCTTCTCCGAGATGGGCCTCCTGGAGCTAAGTCCCCCCAGCCCCACCATCCTCAGCCTCCCAGCCTGGTCTCCGTGGGCTGGCATAGCCGCTGCCCCCCAGGCCCGGCACACGGGGTGCTGGGCGGGTGGATGCGGTGCCGATCTTCCTCTCTTTCCTCAAACGCAGATACCAACGACTGCAACCCCCTGCCTTGGTGAGTGGCAGCCCTGGAGGCTGGCTGACCCAGGGGAGCTCGGCCTGCGGGGGGGGCCTCCCTGAGACCTGCTCTCTGCCCTGCAGCTACAACGGTGGCGTCTGCGTCGACGGCATCAACTGGTTCCGCTGCGAGTGTGCTCCTGGCTTCGCGGGTCCCGACTGCCGCATCAGTGAGGGGCCTGGGGTACCTGGGCGGGGAGGGGGTGTGCAGTGGGGCCCAGCCCTGGGGGCTCCTCCCAGCCCGGCCCGGGTGTGCAGCCTTGCCGGCAGTTCTCTGTGCTCATCCCGCACCCCAGCAGCTGGGGTCTGCCCTGTGAGGGCGGGGCTCCCTGGAGGCTCCTGCCCATCCGGTGCAGAGGCTCATGGGGGAGGACGGGGCAGGTGCTCATCGATGCCCCCCACCACTGGCAGAGCGGGTACTGGTCCAGCTCAGAGGACCACAGGGCACACTGAGGCCCTGGCTGGGGGGCTCCAGCAGTTCGCTCAGGGTCTCCTCTCCTGGCCCAAGCTTGGGCGTCCCCCTGGGTGCTGTGTGTGGGCATCGGCCCCCTTGCTGCCTCCTGAGCCGGGCCGCTTTGTCTGCAGACATCGACGAGTGCCAGTCCTCACCATGTGCCTACGGGGCCACGTGTGTGGATGAGATCAACGGTTATCACTGCAGCTGCCCTCCGGGCCGGGCCGGCCCCCGGTGCCAGGAAGGTAGGTGGGGGGCGTCGTGCCCAGCCGGGGCCGGGCCGGTGTGGGGGTGTGGGGAGGACCTGGTCTCCAGGGCTGGCCTGCTGATGACCCCCACTCTTTCTCCCCACAGTGATTTTTTTTGGGAGGCCCTGCTGGTCGCAGGGGTTGCCCTTCGCACACGGGAGCTCCTGGGTGGAGGATTGTAACAGCTGCCACTGCATGGATGGCCACCGGGACTGCAGCAAGGTACGGGGCCGCCTGAGAGCCTCCACGCTCAGCCCCTTGTCCTGGTGCCCCTGGTCGGGGGTGCCGAGACTTCATCACCCTGATGTTTGGCCTGTGAGGCCAGGGGGCTCCAGCTGCCACGTCCACTGCCTCTGCTGGGCCTCCTGGGGCTGGAGCAGGCCCTTCCTCTGCCCTAGGCAGGGAAATAGCCTGCTGAGGCTCCCCAGGCCGCCCCCAGGGGCCCTGCCCGGCCTTGTTCTTCAGCTACTCTTGCTCTGGCAGGGGTCCTTTCGGGATCTGAGTCTGTCCCGGGAGGCCACAGTGGGCCTGGACACCTGTGTCTTGCTGACCGTGACCGTGTCTTTCTCTCTTGCATGATGCCTGTGTCCCTTTGTCCTGAACGCGTGCCTGACCCAGGTGTGGTGTGGCCACAAGCCTTGCCTGCTGGCCGGCCGGCCCGACTCCCTGAGTACCCCGTGCCCACCGGGGCAGTGGTGCCAAGAGAAGGCCCCAGACCAGTGCCTGCAGCCGCCCTGTGCGGCCTGGGGGGAGTGCGGCGCCGAGGAGCCCTTACTGCCGGAAACCCTGTGCTTGCCGCGCTCCAGCCACCTGGACAACAACTGTGCCCGCTTCACGTTGCATCTTGACCGTGACCAGGTGCCACAGGTACGTAGTGCCCGTGGTCCTGAGACATGGGCACGCTGAGCGTCTGGGGAGCCCTGACACCTCCGTCCTTCCTGGGCACGGTCACTCAGATGGTCCGCGGCACCGCTCAGGGAGCCTGGCCTCGTGGGGTCAGCTGAGCGGAGGGAGGGTGGAGCTCAGTGAGCACTCGGTGGGGGTGCTCAGGGCTGGGGGGGCTTCCCTCTGGGCTGCAGGTGGGGCTACTTGTGGCAGGAATGCGAGGCCAGGGCAGTGAGGGCTGGCACCTGCAGGCCCCGCCCACCCTGACGGGGGTCTGCCTCTTGGGGGGTGCAAGAGTGGGCCGGAAGTCCGCTCCCTCCTGGACCCCCTGCATCCTTGCCCTGCTCCTCGCGCGGCTGTGAGGCGTCTCCTGCCACACGCCCGTGGGGCCAGCTGGAGGACAGGCAGCCTCGGGGCATGGCCTCCGGGGTCCCACTCATGTGCTGCTGGTCCCTGCCCAGGGCACCACCGTGGGCGCCATCTGCTCCGGGATCCGCGTCCTGCCGGTCACAAGGGCGGTGGCCCGGGACCGCCTGCTTTTGCTGCTCTGCGAGCGGCCGTCGTCAGGGGCCAGTGCAGTAGAGGTGGCCGTGGTGAGTCACTCTTGCCCACTTCCCCTTGTCCTACTCTGTCCCAGTTTGCAGGAGGTGCCAGGGACAGAGGCGCCCGGCCAGGCTTGTCCCCAGGTGCCTGGGGGGACAGGGTGACCCACAGACCCAGGACCTGGTCTTACACAGTTGTACGTTGGGGGACAGGGGCCGGTGGGGCCAGGCTGGACACGCGTGCAGCTCAGCAGGCCCAGCACGTACGGAGGCCGGCAGGGGGAGGAGGGCAGAGGTGGAGGCCCGAGGGGGCGAGGGACATCTGAGGCTGGGCAGGGGGGCCAGGAGGCTGCTCCGGGGGGCGGACATGGTGATCGGCAGTTGGTGGGGTCTGCTTCTCGAGGCTCGGGAGCAAGGGTGTAGGGTCGGGTCACCTCTCTCACGAGCTGAAATGAAGGAAGGGTCTGGAGCAACTCGGTGGAGGCCAGAGGAAGCTTATGTGCGGGTGAGAGGTGGTGCCCACGGGCGTGCAGGGGGAGCGTGGGTGCAGGTGCCAGCAGGGGGAGGTCCCAGGAGGCCAGGCTCGCTCCAGAAGCAGGTCACGTGAGCGGCCGCGGGGGGTATCGGGCACAGGGATCTCAGAGGCAGTGTTGCTGGAGTGGCGGCTGGGACATCGGGCTGGCTCCCATCCCTTCTCAGCCTGGTGTCTGAGGCCCTGGAGGCCAGGGCTCTGGGCAGGGGTCCCTGGAGCTGTGGGAGGCCCCCGGTAGCAGCAGTGGGGGCCCAGAGGCACATGGGGAGGGAAGGCCGGCGTCCAGGGCCCAGGGTGGACCGCGATAGGGTGTAGCAGCGGGGTTCCTCCTGGACAGGGACGAGGGAGGCTGTGTGGCCCAGGGTTGGGGCCGTCTGGAACCCTGGCTCCGAGCCGTGGGGCTGAGTCAGAGAGGCGGGTCGGTGCCTGGCCAGGTGGGGTTATAGGTGGTGATGCCCATTCCTCACCTGGTCCCCCTGCTCCGCTGGTGCTGTGTCCCCCGACTTCTGGGCAGGAAGGCTGCCCCCAGCTCAGGCCACCCTGGGACGTGTGGTCCAGGCCTGGCCTGTAGCCGAGCAGGTGTCCTCAGGGCCTTGCTCTGGGCCCCGGGCGGGCATCAGGTGTAAATGGAGCCACGAGTGTCGCGAGGCTGTGCCCCAGGGAAGTGCGGGCAGAGAGAAGGGAGGAAAGGCGGGGTGCCGGCCGCTGGCCGTGTCGGGGTGGCAGGGGCCACTGAGGCGGAGGAGGCCCTGGGGCGGTGATGCGTTTGCAGGGCCCGAGGCCTGGGGCGCGGCCAGCGGGGGCCACGTCTACCTGGGAAGGACGCGTGCTCGTTCCGGGGGCGGGGGGCAGGGGGCAGGGTGGGCCAGACCGGACCGGGCACCCCGGAGCCACAGCCGTGCGGTGGGACGTGCCTCCGCAGGCCTCTCCTCCACCGAGTCTCCCCGCACAGGCCCTGGGGGCCCCAGCGTCCCCCTGGGCAGCTGGCCCGGAGTCCCGGTGTCCCCTGGGTCTGGGCGCAGGGCGGGCGGGCCGTGGCGGCCTCCCAGCGCCGTCCTCTGCCTCAGTCCTTCAGCCCCGCCAGGGACCTGCCCGACAGCAGCCTGATCCAGAGCACGGCCCACGCCATCGTGTCCGCCATCACCCAGCGGGTCAACAGCTCGGTGCTGCTGGCTGTCACTGAGGTCAAACTGGAGACGGTCGTCATGGGCGGCTCTTCCGTGGGTGAGCAGGGGCCCGGGGCCTAGGGGGAGCCATCCAGGCTCATGTGGGCGGATGGGGGTGGGGGGCACGTCCCCGGGCCGCCCCCCGCGGGCTCCCTCCGCAGGGACGGGGCATCCCAGGCCTGGGCCTGCGCCCGGCCCCCGCGCCCGGCCAGCCCCGTCGTGCCCCCCCAGGTCTGCTGGTGCCGGTGCTGTGCGGCGTGTTCAGCATGCTGTGTCTGGTGTGCGTGGCCATCTGCGTGTGGTGGACCCGCAAACGCAGGAAAGAGCGGGAGAGGAGCCGGCTGCCGCGGGAGGAGAGTGCCAACAACCAGTGGGCCCCTCTCAACCCCATCCGCAACCCCATCGAGCGGCTGGGGGGCGGCGGCCTGGGGGGCGGCCACAAGGATGTGCTGTACCCGTGCAAGAACTTCACGCCGCCGCCGCGCAGGGTGGGCGAGGCGCTGCCTGGGCCCGCGGGCCGCGGCCAAGGCGGGGAGGAGGAGGAGGAGGAGGAGCCGGGCCGTGGGGAGGGCGGCTGCCTGGAGGCCGAGAAGTTCCTCTCGCACAAATTCACCAAAGACCCCAGCGGCTCACCCGGGAGGCCGCCCTGCTGGGCCTCAGGCCCCAAGGTGGACAACCGCGCCGTCAGGAGCGTCAATGACTCACGCCACGCCGGCAAGGAGTAGGGCAGGGGCCAGCAGTTGGGCCGGGACCCAGGACCCTTCACCGGGCACCGCACCACCCGCCAGACCGTAGGAGGCCGAGGCCGTGTGCATAGTTTCTTTATTTTGTGTAAAAAAAAAAAAAAAAAAAACCCCACCGAAAACCAAAAACAAAGGTTTATTTTCTACGTTTCTTTAACCTTGCATAAATTATTCGACGACCGTCAGGCAGAAAACAATGGAGTATTCTCGGATAGTTGCTATTTTTGTAATGTTTCTGTGTGTCGCACTGGCTGTGTGGCAGGAGGGAGCGAAGGATGTCCGTGTCCTCACCAGGTTGTTTGTTTGTTACCAGAGGTGGTGCACTGTTTACAGAATCTTCCTTATTATTCCTCATTTGGTGTTCAGTGGCTCCAGGCCAAAGAGCCAGCGGGACCCGGGGCTGCCGGCGTGGCCCACGGCGTCGGCGCGGCCCGAGGCTGTGGGTGGCACCTGTGGTGGTCAGTGGGGCTCGAGGTCCTCGCAGGGGCCGTGGGCGGACCCCGGGCCGGCTCCCGCCCGGAGCCCCCGCCGCAGAGATCTCTCAACTGTGTTTCCGGAAGTGCCCTTCCCGACTGCTCTGTTCCCCCCGACGGCCGGCCGGGGGCAGGATCGGAGCTCGCGACAAGTGCCTTCACGCAGACCCTCCCCTCGCGGCTGTCAGCGTTTGCCGTGGGCTCCGGGCCGCTGCCCACCTGCCGGCCCCGGCCCCTCCTCGTGAAAGTGCGTTTTTTGTAAATATGTACATATTAAATGAATCACTCTGTATATTTGATTTAATAACTTAAACCTTCTGGCCTGCCTTGTTCTTTCCGGTGCTGGTCCTTGCTTCCCTCAGGCGGGCGGGCCGTGTGGCCGTCGTGGCCACGGGTAGGGAGGTGGCCAGTGTGCCCCGCGGCCCCCCGGGGGTCGGGCCGCCAACGCGTTGCTGTCCTGTGGGGTTGACTCAGGCTCCGCGACCTTTCCGGGACGTGGGGGGAGGAGGTGCTCTGCATTCCCTACTAAAAATTGCTAAAACAAAAAAACCCAACTTCATGAAACAGCTTAAAGTTGCTTATTAGTTAAGAGCCATCAAGGGTTTAAGAAATGACCCAGTTGGGGCCCCCGGGTGGCTCCGTCGGCGAAGCGTCTGCCTGCAGCTCAGGCCATGATCCTGGGTCCTGGGATCGACCCCACGTTGGGCTCCCTCTCAGCGGGGAGTCTGTTTCTCCCTCTCCCTGTGCCCCTGCTGTCTCTCTCTCTCTCTCTTTCTATCTCAAATAAATAAAATGTTAAAAAAAAAAAAAAAGAAGAAGTGACCAAGTCAAACCTTCAGATAATGACAACAGGAGGCTAAAAGCCACCGTGCACCTCGCTGGTGGGATGAACCGGGCCTGGCCCCGGTGGCCTCGGGGCTGCCTGTCCAAGGCTGACTCAGGAACCTGTGCACGAGCTGTTTGCTGTCCCTCGAGGGGGCAGCTGGTCACGGAGTCAGGGAGCAAAGCCGAGAAAAATGCTTGTCAGAAACATGGAAAAAACTGCAGACGGCCTGGAAGTGGCTGTGAGCACCTGCGCCGTGGGTGTCCTGGGGGCTGCGGGTGGTTCCGGCGCCGTCCTGCAGCCACCTCAGGTCGCCGGCCCTCCGGCCATGTGAGGAGCTGTCTCCTGAAGCCCTGGGTCTGCGGGAGACGCTGCCCTCCAGACGGGGCGGGGCCCTCATCCCGCTTATCTCCAAGGGCTTGTCCCCGGCACATCCGGTGGGACGTCTGCCACTGAGAAGTCACGGTTTCGGCCAGACTTGTGCAAACACGCAAGTCAGGCCCCTGGGTGCCTGGTCAGAATAAATCTAGGCTTTGGTCCTAGGTCTCTAAATGCCTCGTAGGTGGGTCTTCCAGGTCAGGGACCAGAGCAGGGCCGGAACCCGAGCACACGGGGCGCCGGGCACCGTGGGCAGAACCTGGGGAACAGCCCGCCGGACGGCAGGTGCAGTGCAGCGCTCGCACCGGGGCACCAGGCCGTGACCCACGGGGGCTCCCTCGCTCCAACAGGACAGGCTGGCGATGCCAGCGGCTCAGCAGGAGCTTGAAAAGAACAGGATTTGGGAAGAGTCCAGAAGGAACAGCGGGCGGCCTGGGCCCGCAGGCCGGGCGTCGAAGGGAAGGAGATGTCGCCGTCTGGGGGGCCGGGCCGGGAATGGGCCGCCCTGGGCCGGGGCGCTGGGCTCCCTCCCTGTTCCCTGTGACTCAGGTGGCTCCTGGGGGGAGCTGGGCACGTGTACAGCCCACGCACCGTGTGCACGACGCGCCGCAGCCTCTGCACCCCGCGGGCCCTGCTGCGCTGCGGGCACCGGGGATGCAGGATGGCCTCTGGTCCCCCCTGCCCACGTCGTCCCGTCCACCTCGCCTCGGCGCCGGGCCAGGCCATAGAGCCCTGCGGCCCCTGCACGTGCCCCTGCCCCACCAGCCGGGGAGCCCGTACGGGACGTGTCGTCCTCCCTGCCCTCACAGCTCCCACCGCCTGATGCTGGCCTGACCACGACGAGCCTCCTGCTGCCAGCTGCCCCCTGGGCCGGCACCCAGCCCTCACACTGCCCATGACGCACGACACCCTGACGAGCGGCTGCAGGACGCCTTCTGCATCAGTCTCTGCGGGCCTGGGGGTGGGGGAGACAAGCACCCACGCAAAACACTCGGAAACTCAGCCACGAATAAGTACTCAGATTTGTAGCGCCTGCATCCCCCCTACCGCCTCACCTCACAAGAAGGCGAGGCCTGGGCCCCTCTCTCCCGACTCTGGTTGGCTGGCACTGGGGTGGGCTCCCGGCTCCAGCCTTTGCCAATGGCACTGGGCCTCCCTATGTCCCACAGGGGTGCACGCCAGCTCGGCCACCCTTCAGTCTGCTGGAGGGGCCCAGAGCATCTGGCCCTGGCCTTGGTGCCTCTGGGATCGGGGTGAGTGCCTGCGCCCGCCTCCTTGTTGCTGTTTGTTGCTCTTGGCAGCTGCTGGTCAGGGGTGTCCCAACTCTGCTCCAGGGTTCCTCGGATCTAGCAGCACTGGCCGGGAGGGCCAAGGCCTCGTGCTGATATTTAGCTCAGGGGCCAGCCTCCTGGGCACACAGGTCAATAAACACGCTCTCAGTGTTAAAGAAAAGAAAAAGCCACCTAGGAGGGACGCCTGGGGGGCTCAGCGCTTGAGCATCCGCCTCCGGCTCAGGGCGTGACCCCAGGGTCCCAGGACCAAGTCTCACATCGGGCTCCCCACAGGGAGCCTGCTTCTCCCTCTGCCTGTGTCTCTGCCTCTCTCTGTGTCTCTCATGAATAAATCAATAAAATCTTAAAAAAAAAAAAAAAAGAAAAAGAAAAAGCCACCTAGGAGATCTGATACAGAACCAGGTGGAGCTTCTAGAAATGACAAGCAGCATCCTCAGGGAGCCAGGAGCTCCACAGCCACCCTGAGTCCCTGCGGTAGACAGAACTCGTGAGCTAGAAGACAGGTCATAAGACTATGACCCAGGATGTGGTCCAGAGAGACCAAAGGAGGGAAGGGTGTCAGCGGCGGAGCAGGGCTGGCAGAAGGCCAGGAGGGCCGTCCTGAGGCTGCTCAGAGCCCAGTCGCAGGAGCTGGGGGCAGGTGGGTGATTCCAGCGGGAGGCCCCCGTGGCCCTGGGGTCATGACCTGAGCTGAAGGCAGACGCTTCGCCGACGGAGCCACCCAGGCGCCCGGACTTGGTCATTTCTTAGACCCTTGATGACTTTTAATTAATAAGCGATTTTAAGCTATTTTATAAAGTTGAGGGTCTTTGTTTTTACAGTTTTTAGTAGGGGCGGGCGTGGCCTGGGGTCTCCGGGGCTCACGGGACGCTGCGTGCACAGGAGTGAGTAGTGGTGCAGATGCCTCTGTGCCGCGGTGCCCGCATGTAAGCACGACCCCCGCAGCCAGGCCCTCCCCCGAGCCTGCCGCCCGAGTCCCGAGCCCACCTCAGGTCCTCGCCTTCGCTCCCCACTGGGCCTGCCCGGATGACCCGGAGCCTGGCGGGGCAGGGGACAAGGCCGTCCGCAGCGGGCGTTCCTCAAGGCTCCCGGACAGTGAGCCCGTCCTCACCAGCAGCGTGGCCACCGCCCTTGGGGTGGCCGTGACGAGCGGCCGGGAGTGCAGCCCAGCACGCTGTGGCCGGCCCAGTGCCCCCGCCCCCAGCTGCCAGGGCCACCTCCGCAGCCTGGAGCACTGCCACCTGCCGCCCGCGCCTAGGCTTAGCCCACCGAGCCGAGGCCAGCGCCCCGCATCCCGCGCCGGCCAGTGCCCCGTGCTCTCGGGGGCGGGCGGGCGGGCGGGTAACGAGCCCCCAGAGGGGCAGCTGCTGCGTTGGAAGTTCAGAGAGAGGAAAACACGCGCACAGATGCCCCTGCCGCCGGCAGATGCCACAGTCACCCCGTGTGGGACTGTGACCCCGGCTGGTGCCGACTGGGGGCTCCGCTGGCTGAGCCGGGAGAGGCTGCGGCTGAGGCTCGGCCATTTGGGAGGATGCCAAGTCCGGACCGGCGTGGGGCCCCCTCACGGCCGCCTCCCCGTGAGCCGGCTGCGCTCTGCGCCACGCGCCTGCCTCCTCCCGGGCGGGCCTCTCCCACTGGCCCCATCTCTCCCTGCAGGCTGACGGGTCTGGGAGGGCTGGGCTCGAGAGGGGTGAGGCTCTAGCTTGTCAGGAAGCTCTCCACCATCTCCGGGCGCATGTCACCAAACACAGGCCTCCCAGACGTGGTGGACAGTGGGCTTTGGGGGCACAAGCCTCAGAGGTGTGGGCGTCGGGGCCCAGGACCCCCAGAGCAGACAGCCCAGCCAGGACCTTCAGACCTGCACCCGGCGAGGGCCTGGGGAGGCTGCGTGGGCCCAGCAGGGTGTGTGTCCCCTATTTGCGTCTAGGATCCAAATGCAGCGCAGTCCAGGGAAAGCAGTGATGGGATTTGGAGGGGAATGGGCTCCAGACGTGCGCTGGGGGCGGCGGATAGGTCTGAGGCCCAGGTGGGTGCCCTGCCAGGCCGTGCCGGGAGCTGCGGAGGCTGGGGCAGCCCCAGGCAGCTGGCACTCTTTGAGCCGCGCCGCGCCCACTGGGTGATGAGTGGCCCATCCATAGTGATCACTGATGCAGGTTCACGGCACGGACAAGCTGGCATCTACGCATGCCTCCCCTGTCCCCTGGAGGTGCTCGCTTCCCCTGGGGTCATGGTGGTGTCGCTCCTCCTCCCGTCCCCACGTGGCCGAGCAGGGAGCGGTGCCTGGACTGAGCGGCACGGCCCACCCCAGCAGGCTGACCCGGTGCCCTGGCACACGGCCTACCGCAGGTGCTGAGCGGCTTGGAGACCGGGACCAGCGCCTCCTGCACCCGCCGCCCTGGTGCCGCCTGCTGCGTCCTTGGCGCTCGGCCCCGGGGACCGCACCAGCTGGCTCTGCCTGGCGACAGCTCTGACAGCCGAGTCTCCAAGAAACCAGCCCTGGGGAGTGGGGGGAGGGGGATTCCGCACGTGTCCCTGGGCCACCTGGGCCCATTAACCCCTGCGGGCCAGGCTACAGGTGCGTGGTGGGGCCTCATGGTGGCCCGACTCCGGCTGTCCCCAGGCCCCAGCTGGCTCGCCCTCTGCCATCCGCAGAGGACATTCAGAGGGGCTTGAGGCAGCAACGAGGCCAGTGTGGCCGCCGTGCACCTGGCCCAGGTGTGAACAGGAGTAGGGTGTGGGAGTGTGTCCCTTCAGGTGGGACAGTCCTGCCTCACATCCTCGGCCTTCCTGCCTCCTTCCAGATTCCCTCCAGGCCCGGGGCCTGTTGTGCCCCCCACCAGCACTGGGTGCCGGCTGCCGGGCCTTCCACGTCCACAGGTCTCCGGACCCTCGGGCCCCAGAGCCAGGTGACACAGCTCCCTGGCTCCGTGGCCAGCGGGCAGCCGGGTCAGGACCCCAGCCCCTGCCCCACGAGACAGAGCTGCAGGACAGCAGGGCAACCGGGCTGATTTATGGAGGAGCGAGCCTCAGAGGAGGTCAACGGGGGCCCAGAATGACTTTCTGGAGTTAAAACTCGATAGCCCAGTGATTCGAGGGTGGATGGAAGGAACAGGTGGTCGGCGATGAAAACCAACTTACGAGCCTGGAGGGTCACAAGGGAAGAGATAAAATTCTTGGGGTGGAGATGGAGAGAAGGCAAGGTGGATAACAGGAGCTCCCGAAGGAGAGTGAGGAGCAGATGGGGAGAAGCAGTCGTTTAAAATGAAAGAACACGTTTCTCTGAGCTAAATAAAGCCCCGCCTGCCGCGGGAAGGGCCCGATCCCCGGCTGCCCACTAGAGAAGCTCGCCCGCCGGCAAGCCCTACAGAAGCTCCCGAGCTCTTGGGAAAAGGGAAGCTTTGCAGGGATCCAGGGAGCCGAGCCAAACTGATAAGGGGATGAAGTAAAACGGGCTGCGTGGTGGGCGTCGCTGGCGCTCCCCGGCATTTCCTTACAAGGCGGTGGCCCCGGCAGGTGGGACGTGCTGGCGGGGAGCCCGTCACCCGGGGCGGAAGCCTTGCAGAGCCTGGGGTCTCCACCCCCGTCGCCCCGCCCAGGCTGGCGCGGGGGCACCCGGTGAGTGGGACCGGCCCCCAGCTGAGGCCTGGGGCACGCAGCCACCCCACGGACAGCCGCCCGGAGCCGCGGGGGACCTCAGCGCGAGCAGCAAGTCAGCCTTGCGCATGTCGGGGTGCGTGCTACCGCCGCGTCCTTCCGCACCCACGCCGGGGCCTCAGGCTTGTCCTTTGCGCCAGTACCGGCTACCGGCTGCCGTGTGACAAGTTGCCCCAAATGCAAGGGCTCGAATGGTGGACCTTTCTCATCTCCTGCCGTTTCTCAGGGCCGGGGATCCGGGGCAGGCTAGCGGGGCGGTGGTGGCTCGGGGTCTCCCGTGGGGTTGCAGTCACTCCGACGCGGCCACGCGGGGCCCTAGGGTCGATAGATGGGACTCCACTGAAACAAGTGAAAGGAGGAACCACAGAATGGGACCAAACATTTGCAAGTCGTAAGTTTGGTAAGGGACCTAGACTACAATATACAAAGAACTCTTAGAATTCAACAATAAAAAGACGAAGAACAGAATTGGAAAGTGGGCCGAGCGTCGGAGCACATGTTTCCCCAGAGAAGTATAGGTGGCCGACGGGCACACCTACAGGTGCTCGGCATCACTCAGCATTGCGGAAACGCACAACCGTCCTGAGACACACTCCCACTCTGGCGTTCTCTCAAAGGGTGAAACGCGGGGTTACCGTGGGACCCGGCAGTTCCATCCTGGGCTGTTTCCTCAAGAGAAATAAAAACAGGGATCTCTGTGTGGCGCAGCGGTTTGGCGCTTGCCTTTGGCCCAGGGCGCGATCCTGGAGACCCGGGATCGAATCCCACGTCAGGCTCCCGGTGCATGGAGCCTGCTTCTCCCTCTGCCTGTGTCTCTGCCTCTCTCTCTCTATCTGTGACTATCATAAATAAATTAAAAAAAAAGAGAAATAAAAACATATATGCGGGAACCCGCGGGGGGGGGCTCAGCGGTTTAGCACCAGCCTTCGGCCCAGGGCGTGATCCTGGAGTCCTGGGATCGAGTCCCACGTCGGGCTCCCTGCATGGAGCCTGCTTCTCCCTCTGCCTGTGTCTCTGCCTCTCTCTCTCTCTCTGTGTGTCTCTCATGAATAAATTTAAAAAAAAAATAAAAAGAAGCCCAGTGGAGAAGGAGAGCACGCTGAATGATTGCACGTCTATGAAAGTCTTGCGACCCGATCTCTGGCGAAAGCAGGCGCCTGAGGAGGCCTCCGGGTCCGGGGCCTTACAGAACAGGGGCCAGCAGGACCCTCCGGGAACGACGGCCACATCCACTGCCTCCCTGGCCGTGACACGCGGCAGGTGCACACACGCCAGCACGCGGGGTTAGCGCACCCAGAACCTGTGCCACCTGTGGGATCACACCCTGAGCCAAAGGCAGGCGCTAACCGCTGAGCCACCCAGGGATCCCCTATTGTTGAGTTCTGAGAGTGCTTCCTATATCCTGAGTACACGTTCTCTATCAGAGCACATCGAGCAAGTTACCTCTCCCAGGCTGTGGAAGGTCTTTCCATTCTTCTTCTTTTTTTTTTTTTTAAATTTGATGATTTTATTTTCTGAATTTTTTTTAATTTTATTTATTTATGATAGGCACACAGTGAGAGAGAGAGAGAGGCAGAGACACAGGCAGAGGGAGAAGCAGGCTCCATGCACCGAGAGCCCGACGTGGGATTGGATCCCGGGTCTCCAGGATCGCACCCTGGGCCAAAGGCAGGCAGGCGCTAAACCGCTGCGCCACCCAGGGATCCCCTCTTTCCATTCTTCTAACAGAGTCTTCTGAAGACGCCGTGCTCTTTTTTTTTTTCTTTTTTTGAAAAGATTAATTAATTTGTTTAATTTTTTTAGTTTAATGTTTTTGTGTTTAAATTCAGTTAATTAGCATTTAGTGCATTCTTAGGTTCAGAGGTAGAGGTCAGTGACTCGTGGGCTGCCTAGGACACCCAGTGCTCATCACATCCTGTCACCTCCTTCATGCCCATCACCCAGTGACCCATCCCTCCACCCCCCTCCCCTCCAGCAACCCTCAGTTTGTTTCCTATGATTAAGAGTCTCTTACGGTTTATCTCCCTCTCTGATTTAATCGTATTTTATCTTCCC
This sequence comes from Nyctereutes procyonoides, assembly GCF_905146905.1. Taxonomy (NCBI): domain Eukaryota; kingdom Metazoa; phylum Chordata; class Mammalia; order Carnivora; family Canidae; genus Nyctereutes; species Nyctereutes procyonoides. The sequence goes on from NW_026575111.1 coordinate 931,491, forward strand.
CTCCCTTCCCCGATGCTCCTCTGTTTTGTTTCTTCAATTCCACATACGAGTGAGATCACAGAATTGCCTTTCTCTGATGGACTTACTGCACTCAGCACGATACCCTCCAGTTCCATCCACGTCGTTGCAAAGGGTAAGATTTTTTTTTTTTTTAACTCTTATGAGAGCTGATGCTCTTAATTTTGATGAAGTCTGATTACGGCTTTTTTCTTTTGGAGATAATCATACTCCTGATGTTGTAACTGAGAAATCCTCATCTGTCCCCGGATCAGAAAGGTTTCTGACTAGGACCTTTATAGCTCCAGGTTTTGCTCTTAGGCTCACGATCCACTTTGGGTGAAGGTTTTGTATGTGATAAGACCCACGTAGCTGGCGGCTCGCTTTCCTGCTCCACTTCCTGAGAAAGAGGATCCTTTGTCCACTGAGTCACCTGTACACCTTTGTTACAAATCAGGCGATCGTCTTGTCTGCCTTTATGCCAAAACCACATTTTTTGGATTACTGTAGCTTTATGATAATAAGTCTTGAAATCCGGGAACACTGTTCCCCTTTCCCAAAGCTGTTTTCCAAAGCTGTGGCCGTTCTGTGTCCTCTTGTATTTCTATATGAATTTTAGCGTCAGTTTGTCAATTTCTACCCAAAAAAAAAAAAAAAAAGAAAGAAAGAAAGAAAGAGAAAAAGAACCTGCAGGGATTTGGTTTTGTTTTTTAACGATTTTGAAATGATTATGATGTCACGAGAAGCCACAAAGAGCGGAAGAGAGGTCTTGCGTCCGCAGCGCCCTACCTCGGCCCGCGGCGCCCTGGGGGAGGGCGACGTGTCATCGGGCCAGGAGCCGGCGGGCTTGCTGCAATCTCCTGCGTGGCCGGCCGTCCGGGGACACGCCGGTCTCACAGGGGCCTTCTGTGGCGCGTGGTCCCGAGGTACCTTATCACAGCTTAGAGCCTCCCTCCCCCCGCCCCACTGCCATATAGATCCAGCCACAGCCACCGCCAAGGACTCCACCGCCGTCCCACTCGTCCCACTCGTGCCTGCCTTCCCCCTCCCAATCTGCTCTCCATCTCCACGCTTTTGTCATCCCAGGAATGTACTCGGCACTCGCATTCCGCGATACCTTTGGAGATTGGCCTTTTTTTCACGTAGCATAACGTCCTTCCGGGCGGCTGTGTCCGCGGGGGCCGTTCCATCACGTGGCCGCGGGGTCTGTGGCACCGGCAGCCGCCTGAGGCCCCTGGGGCCGTGTGCAGTTGGGGGCAGCTGTGCCCGAGGCTCCTGCACACGGGAGCGTGCTGGGATTTGCACGAAGGTAAGCTTTCGTGTCTCCGGGATAACTGTCCCGGGGCTGCGGGTGCCCGGCTGTGCGGTTAGTGTGGTTTCGGTTCTTAGAGAGAGTCCGGCTGATTCACAGGCGGGCTGGGCCACTCCCGCTGGGGTTCGGACTGGGACGCTGTCGACTTTGCAGGGACACGGCGTTTTACGAAATTGAGCCTTCCGACCTGAGAGCGCGGCCAAGCTCGCCGCCGGTTGAGGTCTTTGTGGATTTCTCTCACCATTTGTAGTTGTTTTTAATTTAAAAACTAAGTTCGTTCTTCTCTAGGCCTAACGTAGTACTTGCCGATGAGAGACGACGTGGACGATGCAGTGAAATATGGAAGGGAAGGGGAGAAAGTCATAATCTCACTACCTAGAAACAAACACTGCTAATTTGTGGGGACGGTTAAATTTTCTGTTCTTTTGTGGGTAAATACATGTGCAATTATACACATATTGTTGTGATAAAATACACAAGGAATTTTTTTTTAATTTTTTTTTTTTGATAGTCACACACACAGAGAGAGAGAGAGAGAGGCTGAGACACAGGCAGAGGGAGAAGCAGGCTCCATGCACCGGGACCCCGACGTGGGAGTCGATCCCGGGACCCCAGGATCGCGCCCTGGGCCAAAGGCAGGTGCCAAACCGCTGCGCCACCCAGGGATCCCCAAGGAATTTTTTTTTAAAGACTATTTATTTATTAGAGAGACAGAGACAGAGGGGAAGAGAGCAGTGGGGAGCAGACTCCCCGCTGGGTGCAGGGGCCGACCTGGGGGGTCGATCCCACAACCCCGAGGGCATGACTTGGGCCAAAATCAAGAGTCTGAGGCTCAAGTGACTGAGCCCCCCAGGCGCCCCCACAGTTGACATTTGTTTAAAGGCCTCACGTCCTGCAGCCTTGCTGAGTTGGTGGGTGTGTGGCTGCTTTGTTTACGGGTGTGGGAGCAGCACAGGCCCCGGGGCTGGAGGCGCCCACCCCTCACCCAGCAGCCCTGCTGTTTCAGCCCCAGCTCACAGGGCAGGTGGGGCCTGGAGCACGTGCAGCCAGGTGCTTCCCCCCAACGCCCCCCAGTCCAGAGCCACACGGGTGGCAGGGTCCCCTGCCCTGGGCACAGCTCTGCTCGCAGCAAGACCACCGCCCTGGCGTCTTCTCCGCAGCCCATTGGAGGAGGATCGGGCCAGAGTGGTGGACAGGAGGGGCCTGTCCATGAACCCGCCGTGGCCATCATGGTCCACAGGGCTCACCACCTGTGGGATCCAAGCCTGGGCAATCGCCTTGTGCAGGTCAGAGCGATGCGGGCTCCAGCCTGTGGCACCTGCGGTCTGCCCCCACCGTCCTGCCCCTGGGCTGGAGCCAGCGGCCCCCAGGGAGACGGCAAGGTCAGGGCCGGTCTGCCCAGTCTGAATGGTGGCCCCCAAGGGCTGTCCTTCCTGCAGGCTGCCTCCCCTGATGCTCCTCCTCCCACTCCTGCCTCTGAAATATTAAAACCCTCTGCTGGCTCCTCTCCTATCTGGAGAAAAGCCCAGGTCCTTAAAGGGTCCCACACAATCGGCCCACGTCACCCTCTGGTCCCCGTCCATCTCTCCCCTGAAGCCACACCAGCCTGCAGCTGAACAGCCGGCACAGGGCCTTTGCACTTGCCAACTCCCTTTTTCCTTCGAACCTCCTCCTGCCCCTCCACACCGCCCCCTGACTCTGCACACAGCGCCCCGTAGAACTCTCGGCTGAGTCTACTGTTTCCTCCTCTGGAAGCCACGCTCCAGGCGTGAAACAGGGACCCATAGCTCACAGACGCCCAATAAACGCATCCTGGGTGAATAGAAACTCCAGGCCGGGGGCACCCAGGAGGCTCAGTCAGTTAGGCGTGTGCCTTCGGCTCAGGTCATGATCTCAGGGTCCCAGGATCGAGCCCAGTGTTGGGCTCCCTGCTCGGCAGGGAGTCTGCTTCTCCCTCCCCCTCTGCCCGCCCCCTCAGGCCTCTCTTGTGCACACTAATAAATAATTTTAAAAAAAGAATAGAAATACCAGGATACCTTTAAGGAAAGCGTGTTTCGTTGTCCTGCTTCGGTGCGCCGCAGGGGCGCGCACAGTGGGACGACCAGGTGCTCCTGGCCCCGCATCCCTGGACTCCTTCAGTTTTGTGGTTGTTGTTAATTTGAGTACCAAGTTTAAAACAAAACAAAACAGGGCAGCCCCGGTGGCTCAGCGGTTTAGTTTCACCGTCAGCCCAGGCCTGATCCTGGGGACCCGGGATCGAGTCCCACGTCGGGCTCCCTGCATGGAGCCTGCTTCTCCCTCTGCCTGTGTCTCTGCCTCTCTCTCTCTCTGAGTCTCTCGTGAATAAATAAAATAAAATCTTTAAAACAAAACAAAACACAGGCACTCGCGGGAGCTCTGGCACTGGCTCCTGTGTGTTTGCAGAGAGAAGTGTAAAACCCCGGGCTCGCTTGTGCTTCGGCCCTGCAGCCGGTGTGGGCAATGGGGAGGGCAAGGAGAGGGAGTCCTCGCTGTGATCGAGAAGGGGCCTCCTGCTGCCCTGGGGCAGCTGTGGTCATGCCCTCATGCAGGTGGATGGTGGGATGAGAGCCCCTACCTGCAGCACAGTTACCAAAATGACCCCCAGCCGCAGACCGGCAGCTGGTGTGTCGGCCAACTACCCAGCTACGCTCTGTAACGAGCCCCTCCCTCCCCCGAGGCCTGAGCCGGCCTGCACGTGGTATTGCTCGTGAGGTCGGGGCCCACCAGGCAGGTCACCCGAGGGCTGGCTGGCTGGGACGGCCCCACACACGGCTGCGAGGTGCTTGACCGTCGGCTGGGCCCCGGGCACCATCACCCAGCGGGCCCCCGGGCCCGTTCCCACCTGGGCTGAGCGGGCGCGAGAGAGCAGAGATGCTCCCACTTCCTTTCTGGGTCTTCCTTTTTTTTTTTTTTTTTTAATTTTTATTTATTTATGATAGTCCCACAGAGAGAGAGAGAGAGGCAGAGACACAGGCAGAGGGAGAAGCAGGCTCCATGCACCCGGAGCCCGACGTGGGACTCGATCCCGGGTCTCCAGGACCGCGCCCTGGGCCAAAGGCAGGCGCCAAACCGCTGTGCCACCCAGGGATCCCTGGGTCTTCCTTTTTATCAGCTTTATTGAGGCATATTTTCTATTGTCTTAAGCGTACAGTCCAATCATTTTTCATAAATTCAGGATCACCCCAGCCTCATTTTAGAACATCTCCATCACCCCTAAAAAGAAAGCTCGTGCCCACTGGCGGTCACGCCTGTCCCGACCCGGCCCCGGCAGCCGCTGCTCCGCCTGTGTCTGTAGACTTCCCCTCTCCGGACCTTTCCTGTGAATGTGGTCTCACCGCCCGTGGTCTTCTGCGTGTGGCCCCCCTCAGTTCGCGTGCTGTCAGCGTGTGCCGCTCATCGGACCCGCCGGGCCTGTCCCACGGCGCGGACACATCGCACGTGGCGCATCCACTCACCAGTTTCCAGTCTGTAGCTGTGGGGAGTCGAGCTGCCGTGAACATTCATGCACGACTGCTTGAGTGGACGTTTCTGTTTCTCTCGGGTGGATTCCTGGAGTGGGGCTGGGGGCCAGATGGCAAATTTGCGTTTAATATTTTAAGAAACAGCCGAGCTGGGCAGCCCGGGTGGCTCAGTGGTTTAGCGTCGCCTTCAGCCCAGGGTGTGACCCTGGAGACCCAGGATCGAGTCCCGCGTCGGGCTCCCTGCATGGAGCCTGCTTCTCCCTCTCTCTCTCTCTCTCTCTCTCTCTCTCTCCTTCTCTGTCTCTCATGAATAAATAAATAACATCTTTAAAAAAATAAAAAAGAAGAAGAAACAGCTGAGCTGCTGCACTTACATTCCCACGTGCAAACACAAGGGTCCCGGTGGCTCCACGTCCTGGCCGCCGCTCTCTGTTTACACCACGGCTGCCTTCCAGGTGGCGTAAGTACCAGGAGGTGGATGCAGAGGCTCAGCTGCTTATGTATGTGCGCGGTAGCGTGGGGGCCTGGGGCTTGGGTGGGAGCATCAGGGGGGCTTGAATCCACCTGCGACCCTGAGTCCAGAGCCCACCAGGCTCCTGCCTGCGTAGACCCGCCTTCCTTTGCTTGACCTATGGTGCCCAAGGGAGGTCTGGCCTTGCCCTCGGCCCCTGCTTGGGCTCTAAGCCCTGGGAGCTTCCGGCCTGATAAGATGATCTTTTTTTAATCCAAGGGTCTGGGTCAACAGTGGGACTCGGGGTGGGGGACTTGGGTCAGTTTGACCTCCAGAGGGTCATCCACCCTTGGAGCATCAGCAAAGACCCTGGACACCAAGGCTGGGGGCAGCAATCCAGGTCGGCAGTACTGTGGGTCTGCACACGTCGGCGTCAGGAAGGCAGCACGGGGCCGGAGCCGGGGGCCTAGCCGGGGGCCTGGCCGGGGCCCGTCTGCACCCTGCCCTGAACCTCCTCCCTGGCCGCCTTGAGCTGCCGTCCATGTGCGTGATGAAGTGCAACCCTGAGCCATGAGCTCCGGCCCATGAGTTCCGCTAGCCCCCCGGGTGGGTGGGTGGGTCGCTCTGCCTTCACCACTGCCCTATGATGGCCTCTCCCGGGGCCCCCAGCGCCCCCTTGCTTGTCCAGACTCAGCACGAAGGCCCCAGCACGCCCCCGGGGGCACCGTCTGAAAGCGATACTGGCACAAGGCCCTGGAACTCCCAGGAAGGTCTTCCACGGGAGGGACATCAGCCGGGTCAGGTCACTGTCATCGACGTCCAATTCCTCATCAGACACTCCGGGCGGGGTGGCGCCTCCGGGCCTCGGGGCCTCCGTCTGTCCTCTGTCCATCCTCCAGGACGCGGCGGCCCCGGAGCCCAGGCCTCGGGGCCGAGTTTGTTTAGTCACTTTGCACACAGGGCCTGGTGGCTGCTGGTTGTCACCAGCACCCCTCGGTGCTCTCGGCTCCTCTGCCAGCCGACGCTTGGCCCGCGGAGCCCGCGCCCCGGACCGTGAGGGCAGAAGCAGCGCATCTCGTCGACATGTCTGAAGCTCGCGTCAAGGCTGGTCTCCAGTGGCGGGGGCCCCGTGCCCGCAGGTCCCAGCTTCCGCCGGCGGCCACGCAGGGTTCTGGCCGCAGAGCCGGGGAGCCTGGTCAGCCACTGCTGACCCCCGACGCCCACAGCTGCTCCCGGCCCTGAGCGCAGACCACAGGCCCTCCAGGGGAGATTCTGGGGTGGGCCCCCGACTGGGCGTGGGGGCCCCGCAATCCAGGCACACAGGGTGATGGGTAATTTAGGGACCAGGGTCCTGGTGACCGGAATGAAGGACCCTCTTGGGCGATGCAAGCAGCATGGGACGGGGGACGGGGGACGGGGGGAGCCCAAGGAAAATAATGTGGTGCAATCAGGGTTTCTGACTTCGGAGCTCAAGGCTCGGTCAGAGTAGCGTGTCCCACGAGCGCCCCGAGACTCTCCGGTCTCTCAAGGCCGCCGTGTGGATGAGACCAGCGTTCCCCGGGGCCGACGACCCCTGTCCAGGCAGAAGCGACGTCCCCTCCCAGGTCTCTCTGCAAAGGCTGGGGCCCTGGCGGGATGGACTTGGAGCCCAGAACCGGGAGGCAGACACGGGGCGGAAGGCCGAGAGCCCAGAGCAGAACCTGCCTCTCCCCTCCGACGGCGGCCTGCCTCCTTCCCAGCCCCCCAGCCCCCTCAGCTGACCTGGTTACTCTGCGAGCAGGAGGATTTTCCACCTCTACCACCCCCTCTGCTTCCAAACCTACAATTAGCATCAGATCCCAGCGCGTCCCGAGGTGGGTGTGGGGCGAGCAGGAGCCTAATTTGGGAAAAGGAGGCTTACACATCTAAAGATCTGCAAGATTTGTCACTTAGGTTGTCAGGTGAGTAGGGATGCGTGAGGGGCTTTCTGCAAGTCCTAGACCCGCAAGGCGAGAACAGGCGTGCGGATTGGATCAATCTTTCGAGACGTGTGCAGTTACGGGGGATCCGGAATCCCGTGTTTTCAGCTCAGAAGCTGGGGGTGCACTCCCCTCCGTCTAGGGGGTTGAGCAAAGCCTGAACCTAAGGAGCACCCGCTTGCTGAGGCTGAGAGGCTGGAGGGCCCCGGGCACGATGCAGAGGCAGGAGTCCCGAGCAGGGGGGGAAGAGGTCCCACGGAGACCCCGTGCTCACTGCTGTGGGCGATGCCCCGAGAGGCACAGGCGAGGAAGGCGCTGGGAGCTGGGGGCTGTCCTCTCCAGTGCGGGGAGGAGGGTGCCCACGCGGAGATGGGCATGCCGGTTGAGATGCCGATGATGCGCAGACTTTTTTAAAAGGGTCAGAAGTAAAGACAAAAGCAAAAATGAATGGATTTGAAAACGAGAAGTTGGTTAGAACTAATAAATAATCGTAGGAGCTAATTCTTTGTGGACAAAAATCCCAATGAAGTAGAGAAATGATGACAAGTCTTCATGAAAAAGAAAAAGTTGGGGAGTCTGGGGGGCTCAGTTAGTTAAGCGTGTCCCTTGGACTCGGGTCATGATCCCGGAGTCCTGGGATGAGCCCCAGGTTGGGGATGAGCCCTGCTGAGCCCTGCTCAGCGTGGAGCCTGCTTCTCCCTCTCCCCTGCCTCTGTGCTCTCTCTCTCTCTCAAATGATTAAATAAATAAAATCTTTAAAGAACTTTTTAAAAATCAAGTGACGTTTATTTATTTATTCATGAGGGACACAGAGAGAGGCAGAGACACAGGCAAGGCGAGAAGCAGGCTCCATGCAGGGAGCCCAGTGTGGGACTTGCCCTGGGGACCCCGGGATCATGACCTGAGCTAAAGGCAGACGCTTAACCGACTGAGGCACCACCCACCCTGTATTTTTTTTTATTGAAGTAAAATTTACATAGAGTCAAATGGGCAGGTCTTTCAAATTTTTAAACAATTTCATTTTTATTTAATTAGTTATCTTAGTATTTTTTATTTTTTAAGTAATCTGTACACCAAAGATGGGGCTCTAACTCCTGACCCCAAGATCAAGAGCCATGCACTCCACCGACTGAGCCAACTGGGTGTCCTGGAAAAGTTTTAAATCTACAGAAGAATTTTGAGCTTTTTTCCTGCACCATTTGAAAGTGAGTTGCTGACCTGACCCCCATCACGCCCAAATATTTAATTACATAGTACCCACGAGGAAGGATATTGTCCTATCCACTCAGACACAACCATCCCAATCAGGACATCCACACCGGCAGGTTGCTGACCCCATTCCCCTTCATTCTTCGAGCACTTACTCTCTGACAAATAAGGTGCTTTGGGCCCACCTTATACTTCCCCTGCCCAACCCCACATCAGACATTTCTCCAAGACCCCCAGGTTCCCTTGAGCGGAGAACAGTATTCCAGCAGACAGATGTCAAGTACACAATTCAACGACATGGGGACACCTGGGTGGCTCAGCGGTTGAGCATCCGCCTTCAGCCCAGGGTGTGGTCCCAGAGTCCCAGAGTCCCAGGATCGAGTCCCCCATCAGGCTCCCTGCAGGGAACCTGCTTCTCCCTCTACCTGTGTCTCCGTCTCTCTCTCTCTCTCTTTTTTTTAAGATTTATTTATTTAGTCTAAAAAAAAAAGATTTATTTATTTATTTATTCATGATAGACAGAGAGAGGAGAGAGAGAGAGAGAGGCAGAGACACAGGCAGAGGGAGAAGCAGGCTCCATGTTGGGAGCCAGATGCGGGACTCGATCCCAGGACTCCAGGATGATGCCCTGGGCCAAAGGCAGGGCCAAACCTCTGAGCCACCCAGGGATCCCCTTTCTGTGTGTCTCTTATGAATAAATAAATAAAATCTTTAAACAAAAACACAAAAAAACAATTCAACGACATGTGACAACGGTCGTGCCTCCTCACGTGCTCGTTTGCTCCTCTCAATCCTTGGACACACTTCCATTGGCTGTTGTGAAGTTGTGGTCTGCAGAATCTGGTCACCTGAGCATCTGTTCCTACGGACTCCCCCCCCCCCCCATTATGGATCACCTTTTCATGCTTCTTCTCTATCTAGTCATTGTTTGTTATGTGCTAGACATTGTGATTGTCATGTTGAGAGGGATCTCAGTGATGTCGCCTTCCTTTAAAAGATATTGTTTTGTTCTGGGTGGCTGCTCCCGTCCTGGAGGACTGTCTGTCCATGTCAGTCTTGGGGGGATGCTTTGAGGGGTGGGCCTGTTTCAGGTTTGTTCTTAGTCATAGGTTCTGGCCCTAGTTTGGAGTGTGGTTCTCATTCCTAAACCCTGGCCTGCCTGGCATCTCTTCTGATTACCCGAGGTGCCCGGCGAGGACACTCTGGCCCAGCTGGGCCATGCTCTCAGCCCACAGCACTGCTTCTGTGGGCTTCCTGGAGGCCTTCCCTGTACTTGGGACCCTGGGCTCCAGGCAGGGAGAACCCCCAGCACACATGCTGTGGTTGTGAGTTACAAGGAGAAATCTCCACTTGGCTTCCTCTGTATTCCTGGCACTGAGCTCCTAAAGCCCTTGGGATGCCCGGGGAGGAGGACAACAACGATGCCTTCTGTTATGTTAATGAGGTGACTTCGGAAACCACTTGAGGATGGGCACTGGTTGCCAGGGAACAACCACGTGATTAGGGGGCTGTCACCTTCCTCCCCACCACTGACCTCTGGGGAGGGGAGAGGGTCTGAATCTATCACCCATGGCCAACGATTTAATCAAGCCGACCTACTTAATGAAACCTACATCAAACCCAAAACGATGTGGTCCAAGAGCTTCTAGGTTGGTGAACCATGACACATCCACGTGCCACCTGTGCTGTGCCCCTGACTTCGTGGGGACAGATGCTCCTCACAGGACCTCTGTGGGTCTCCTCATCTGGCTGTTGATTCACATCCTTTAATATCTTTTCTAAGAAACTGGTTTCCTGAGTTCTTCGAGCCACTTAGCAAAGTAACTGAACCCAAGTCAGGGGGTGGGGGTCATGAGAGCCTCTGATTTACAGCCAGTCGTTCAGAGGACATGTGACAATCTAGAGTTGCAACTGGTGTCTGAAGAAGAGAGCATGGGACAGTCCTGTGGGATCTGGGGTTGTCTCCAGATGGCCCAAACTGAGCTGAATTTCAGGATGCCCCACTGGTGGGGGAGAACTGGGGGGTGTGGGAGACAGCCCCTCCCAAGGGAGCTGGCATCAGACTCGAACCACGTGTCCTTATGGCACGTAGCTCTCGCCCGTCCAGCCTGTCCTCTGCCACTGCCCCCTCCAGCCGCACCGAGCTCTGGTCTTGCTTCCTCAGCCCGTGAAGCTGCCAAACAGTTTTAGCTCCATCTCTCTGCAGCTTGGAAGAAACTCAAGATTTAAAAAAAAAAAAAAAAAAAAAAAAACCAGGGCAAACATGGGCTCACCTAACATATTTCCTTTCTCTCAAGGGTCACAAACTTACTCTGCCTGTTGTTCAATTCCTGTAAATAATTGCCTCACACAGTGGCTCAATTTTATAGTTGTTTATGGCAGGAGGGTAAGTATTACTCCAGTTAGAACATGAAGGCCAGAACCAACGTGCATTCTTTTTTTTTTTAAGATTTTTATTATTTTTTAAATTTATTCATGAGAGACACACACACACACACACACAGAAGAGAGAGAGAGAGAGAGAGAGAGAGAGAGAGAGAGACACAGGCAGAGGGAGAAGCAGGCTCCATGCAGGGAGCCTGACGTGGGACTCGATCCCGGGTCTCCAGGATCAGGCCCTGGGTGGAAGGCGGTGCTGACCCACCCGGGCTGCCCACAATGTGCATTCTTGATCAAACTTTCTCAATATGAAACCATACATTTGTACAAGCCTCAAGCCATCCCCGTATTCAGTGGGGGAGGGAGGCAGGAGAGCGCTGCCCCCCCTTTTTTTTTAGATTTTATTTATTTATTTGAGAGAGAGAGAGAGCATGAGTTGGGGGAAGGGCAGGTGGAGAAGCAGACTCCCCACTGAGCAGGGAGCTGATGTGGGGCTCCATCCCAGGACCCCAAGGTCATGACCTGAGCTGAAGGCAGCTGCTCAACCAGAGCCACCCAGGTGCCCCAGAAGCCCTGGCTACTCAGGTCAAGTCTCAGGAGGCTTGCCTTCTGTTATCGCTGGTCCTTAATATTTTGCAATAGGAGAAGAGAAAAAAATGAGGTATAAAAATTATAGGGGCACCTGGCTGGTTCAGTCGGTGAGCATGCAACTCTTGATCTCTAGGTTGTTTGAGCCCCACACTGGGTGTAAAGATGACTTAAAAGTAAAATTTAAAAATAAAAAATAATAAACTCTTCCTAAAAATCCCAAAGAGGGAAGGAAGTACAATACTACTTTTTGCAGATGATATGATTAAATCTCTGGAAAATCCAAGAGGATCGATTTATTTATTTATTTTTAATTTTATTTTTATTTTATGATAGTCACAGAGAGAGAGAGAGGCAGAGACACAGGCAGAGGGAGAAGCAGGCTCCATGCACCGGGAGCCCGATATGGGATTCGATCCCGGGTCTCCAGGGTCACGCCCTGGGCCAAAGGCAGGCGCCAAACCGCTGCGCCACCCAGGGATCCCCAAGAGGATCGATTTAGATACTACTCCAAACGGTATCTCAGTCCTGTGGCCGGGACAAAGGCAACATAATTATTAGCCCTTGGTCTATACAAAAAAGCAGCTTGTTTGCACGAAGTGTAATGAAAGATCCCATTGACCATAGCACCTGGACAGTGAAAGTGTCCAGGAATAAAGTTAACAAGAAACTCATAAGATCCAGAGCACGCGAGCTTAAGCCCAAGGAGGGCCACCCATGGGGACTTGAATGAATGAAAGATGTAGCATGTTGTAGGATCAGGAGCTTCAATCTCATAGAGACAACAATCTCCACGCCCAGGAGTGTGTCCTACAGATGTGATTTCACGTGTGTGGAATGAAGCATGTGCAGGGCTATTCATCGCAGCTTTGTCTGTAACAGCAGAAGATCGTAGACGTGTCCACGGCCAGTGGGCTGGCAACGTGAACCACGGCCCAGGTACGGCGGGTGATGTGGCACCACGAGCAAGAGCAAGGCCGCTGCAGGGAACTGAGAAAGGACCGTCTCCCAGATTGATGGCTATGTGAAGAAGATCGAGATGCGGGGGAATGGTGTTCCATCGCTGTGAGAGGGGTGTGTATGTGCTAGAGATGGTTCCAAGCAAAAGAAAACCTAACTTAGCATGATGTCAACAAATAGGGAGTTTTTTTCCTCCCAAGGGACCCAAAGGAAGTGGCCTGGTCCTGGTTCAACCTCGAAGCAGTGCCACCATGGGCTCTCTCTTTGCCTGGCATCTCCCCTCGGCCTTGTAGCCTCATCATCCAAGACGGTGCCCTCATCTCTCCAGGTCACAGCAGGGGTCTGACAGGACGAGAGGAAGAGGCACACCTGTCCCGTGTCTTAGGGGAAGCAAATGTTTTCTCTGTTCCTCTCAGTGTGTGTTGCTTGTATCGCCCGCTCCTGGCTGCAGGGAGGCCGGGCGCAGCCGTCCAGCAACCGCGGGGACTGTACGGGGTAAGGGCAAGGACAGAGGCTGAGTGTGCTGCGATGTGGCCGCACCTAGAACAGCTTCAAAAGAACACATACAGCATTGGTGCTGCTAGTTGGCTCTGGAAAGGAAACAGGGTGTCTGGAGCACCGAGGGGGCATTCTACTCCATCCCCCGAGTCTAACGCCGGGTGCATTTATTACCTACACAAGGAATAAATAAAAGTGCAGTTTTCAAGGGGCTCCCGGTGGCTCAGTTGGTTAAGCATCTGACTCTTCGTTTTAGCTCAGGTCATGATCTCAGAGTCTTGAAATCAAGCCCCGCATCAGGCTCTGTGCTGGACGTGGGGTCTGCTCAGGATTCTCTTTCCCTCTCCTTCTGTTCCCCTCTCTCTATATATATATTTTTTCAAAAAAAGAAACCAGTAACTAAATATGGCTTTAAAAGTTCCACATTCAGAAACTTTTTCTTTTTTAAGTACTAAACAGTGTTCGGGTTGAAGAGGAATTCATAAAGTAAATCACAAGATGCTTAGAATTTAACAGCAACGGAGCCTCTGCAAGTTAAAATTTGTGGGACATGTTTAAAACAGCATTAGAGACAATTATATAGCTTTGTTAGAAATAAAGGAGGAAGGAAATAACAAAGGCACAGATCAAGATGGAACAGAAACAAAAAAGAAATGATGGCAAAATCAAAGCCACTCTCTAGAAACCTTATTTCAAAACTAACTGCCCAAAAGAAATAACAAAGTGTAAGACAAAGAGGGGAATAACTATGGCTGTATCAGAGTTATTTTAAGTGCAGAAGAATTTTTTAAAAGTACACACCGATAAATCTGAAAGCCCAGGCAAATGCATAGATTTATAGAAAATTAAAAATACTGAAATCAGGACAAGAAGAAATAGAAAGATAAAAAGGTTAATAATCATTAAACAATTATAATAATAATCAGACTTCTCTCTCAGCACACCCATGCCTCCCAAAGCCCCTCGTCCCCTGGGCACCACAAGTGAGATCCTCCAAACCCTTGGGAGCAGGTAACCCCTATGATGCATAACTGTTCCAGAAAAGGAGAAATAGAGGGAAAGTTGTCCAATCCATCTTATGAAGCCAGTATAGAGATAGAATAGGAAGCACCAGATCAGTGAATTCTAAGCCAGTTTCTTTTTTTTTTTAATTTTTCATTTATTTATGATGGTCACACAGAATGAGAGAGAGAGAGAGAGAGAGAGAGAGAGAGAGAGAGGCAGAGACATAGGCAGAGGGAGAAGTAGGCTCCATGCACCAGGAGCCCGACGTGGGATTCGATCCCGGGTCTCCAGGATCATGCCCTGGGCCAAAAGCAGGCGCTAAACCGCTGCACCACCCAGGGATCCCTCTAAGCCAGTTTCACATAGGAGCATGAGTTTTCAAAATCTTAAAGTATTAGCTAACTAAAATCCAACAGCATGTTAAGGTCACAGAAAGTTTTTCTCAGGAATGGAAGCATAGTTTAAATAAGACTTAACAGCAACTCAGCAGGTTAAAGAAAATTAAGATCATTCTTCTATTGATGCAGATTAAAGCATCTGACAAAATTTAATACATACTCATGATTTTTTTTAAAACTTAAAAAATAAGAACCAGAGGGAATTTCCTTAACGTGGTGAGGGCCGCCTCCTTCAAACCTGGCAGGTGTAACAGAAACACATTACATGTAACATAAGGTTGTTCATTCTCACAGTTTCTTTCTTTCTTTAAGATTTTATTATTTGAGAGAGCGAGAAGAGAGCATGAGCTGGGGGAGAGGCAGAGGGAGAGGGACAGACAGACTTCCTGCTCAGCAAGAAGCCCGATGCGAATCTCGATCCCAGCACCCTGGGATCATGACCTGAGCTGAAGGCAGATGCTCAACCAACTGAGCCCCCCGGTGCCCCTCACTCTCACGGTTCCTGTTCAGTGTTATTCTGGATGTCCAATGCGATAAGACAAGAAAAAGAAATCAGTGGTTTAGGAACCAGATGAAGGGAGACCAAACTGTAATATGTATTTTCAGATAACGTAGTTTACACTGAAATGCCAAAATAATCAACAGATTAACTACTGGTACTAATCTGAGTTCAATAGGACTGCTTGATACAAAAATTAATGGTTTTCCCCTAAGTCAATAGAAAAAAACCCAGAAAGATGATGTTACTTAAACGATTTATGTACAGGGGCGTGTGGCTGGCTCAGCCAGTGAAACATCAACTCTTGGTCTTGGGATTGTGAGTTCAATCCCTGAGTTGGGTGTGGAGACTACTTATGAATAAAATCTTGAAAAAAATTAATTTGGGACCCACAAGTCCTTTATGAGGGGATCCCCCCACCACCCAAAATCCAAAAACCTAGAACTTTCCAGGCCTTCATAGAAGACTGGAATAGATGATCTCTTTCTGCCACGCTAGTGGGTGGGGCCAGGCTGTGAGGGCAATGCCAGGGTGCTCTGGTCCATTGTTGCTTCAACCATACTTGCCAGGTCTGGTGCCCAAATTCCTGTGGGTTTGGAGGCGTGCAGGAGGCTCTGAGCAGTAGAGCAGCTCTCCGCTCTGCTGGCATCGTGGCCCGTCTGGGTGTGCCTTTGATCCCAGCTGGCCCACGGCTGGATTGAGTTGCCCTGGCCCCCAGCACCAGTCTCCACAGGCTGGGCCCCAGCCCACTCAGTGGTGCTGGGACCTGGCCTTCCCTGAGGCTGCCCCTCCCATGCTGGGCCTCGTGGCTCCGGGAACAAGACGCCCTGGGCCCTCTACCCCACACAGCCGGTCACAGGTCAGTGGGCTGTGTTGGCATTCTGTGCTCAGCCCTTCATGGCTTGAACTCCTGAGAGAGGCATCCGGGTGGTGACCAGGCCTGCCTGGGTTCTTCCCAGCCTGCGAGGCCAGGAATGCCAGGGCGTGTTGGAGCATGCCCATCCACGGCCGGGCTCAGCCGAGCTTCTGTGTGTGTGTGTGTGTGTGTGTGTGTCCGTGGATGTGGTGGGTATGGGGGGCCCAGGGCGTAACCGGAGTCAGCTCCTCCCTGGGTGTAAAGAGCCAGGGTGGATGTGGGAGCTGGAAATTCCAGGGGGGATTTGGCACGGGCGGCCCAGGGATGCTCCTTCCTGCTCTGCCACCCGGACTCTGGGCTTGCTGCGTGACCCTCAGCCAGTC
Organism: Nyctereutes procyonoides; assembly: GCF_905146905.1. Lineage (NCBI taxonomy): Eukaryota > Metazoa > Chordata > Mammalia > Carnivora > Canidae > Nyctereutes > Nyctereutes procyonoides. The sequence continues at coordinate 947,466 of NW_026575111.1, forward strand.
GCTAAACCTCTCTGGGATGCTGTGCCCCAGCTAGGGCCCAGGCCCTGGCCAAGGGTTGCACTCTGTGGACCCTTGGTGAGGGCTTTTCTCTGACCTGGGTTCAGACACGGGGTGCGGTGATGCTGCAGGCTCTGGGAAGGCCAGAGGGCTTCCCAGTGATTCAGACGCAGCCCGGGCCAGGGGCAGCTGCAACCTCCTGTCCCAGGGCAGGGAGGAGGTGTGGGGCTGCAGGGGGAGCCTGCCAGGGATACAGAGGAGGTGCAGCCGCAGGACAGGCTTTGCAGAAGAGGCCGTGCTTGAGTTCCAGCAGGGGACTGGGAGGGGCACGCTGGAGGGGGATCTGCAGATAGCTGAGCAGAGGTGGGGTGGGGCGGGCGGGGCAGGGGCGCCCCCGGAGCTGGAGTGGGATCTGTGGGCCCTGGGGAGCTGCTGCAGGCTTTAAAGCAGGGGAGGATCCTGTCAGATGTCTCTTGGCAGCCAGCCAGGACGGAGGGGGGTGGGGGAGCAGAAAGAGGGCACGGCGGGGGCAGGTGAGGAGGGATTGCCTCCAGCAGACTGGGGTTTAGGAGGCTGGAGGACAGAGGACGGAGTGGGGGCGGGTGCTGGGACCTGTGGGTGCGATCTTGAGAGGGTCCTGAGGCCGGCGGGCGCCCCCTCGGGGCTCAGGAGTCCCTGGCACGTTCTGGGGGTCCCACAAGGTCTCCCGGGAGGGGCATCAGGTCCCAGTGACAGAAGAGGCAGGCGGAGGGCCGGAGGGAGGCCCTGGGCCAGTAGAGCGTCAAGCTGGCCGGGCTCCATCCGCGGCCGTAGATGGTCAAGAGTCGTTACTCACTTGCAGAAATCGGCCCTAATGAGTCAAGACGCAAACAGTGATGGACAGTGATTTTCACTGTAGAATTATCTGGAATCCACCTTAATATCTAAGGACAGATTTATTCAGTAAAAGCTGGTCCTACCTGAAAGATGGACTCGGGTGCAGCCCATACGGCGTGCGTTCTCCGGGTCTGTGGGGTGATCTTTCTAAGACTCACATTGGCCATGTCACCCCCCCCCCTTGCTCAACCGCCTCGGGGGCTCCCCACCGCCCCCACCGCGCTCTGGCCTCCTCCTCCACGCTGACGTCCACAGTGACACGCTGCACAGGAAGCCAGCAGACCTTCCTGGTCGGCTCCGCTCCTCGGGCCCCTTCCTGTACCTTTCAAGACCCACGCCCGACTCCCCCTGCGCTGAGCACTTCCTGTCTCCTCTCGCCCAGCCCAGCACCCCTTCTGTTATCAGGTGGCTCTGTGGAATGTAGGTGTGTCCCGTCCTGGGGCTGGGGTGTCAGCCCAGGTGAGTGACGAGGAAAGGCGGCTGCATTGGGGGCCTGCCCCGGGAGGGGGGGGAGCAGTCTGCAGCAGCCGGTTGGGCCCAGGCCTCCCCCCAGGGCCCCCCCCTGCACCCCCAGCTCCCGGGGGGTCCTGCAGGCCTCTCAGATTCCATGCCCCTTGAAGGCAGGGGGTGCAGCTACAGCCCCTGCCCCGGGAAGCAGGCCCCACGCGGGCTGCGGGGTGGCAGCGGGTGCCCCCAGCCCCACACAAGCTTCTGGACCTCCCTCCTCCAGCCCTGCCCCCCGCCCCGGCACCCACCAGCCCCTCCGACCAGCTCGGGGCCCAGCAGCGCCCAGGCCCCTCTGCCAGCCGAGCCACAGCCCCCACCCTCCGCACCCCCTGTGCAGGTCGGCACCTGGGCAGCCAGAAGGGACCCCGACCTCGGGTCACCGCCGTCTGTGGGGCGCTTGGGAGGGCCTCACCCCATCCCTGGGGTGCTCCGCCCGTCCCCCCCGGGACCCCTCCCGACCTCCCAGCCTCCCCAAGGAATGTGCAGGCGGGGGTGTGAGCGGGCGGGGGGGGCAGGGGAGGTTGGAGCTGAGTGGGCCCCGGGCCCAGCGACACACTCGGGGACACACTCTAGGAACCTGCGCACAGAGGGACCTTCTGCCGCCTGCCCCGCCACCCGGGCCATGGAAGGGCCCCGACTCCCCGTGGGCCTGCCTCATCCCTTCACGTGGGCGGAGGCGTTGTCAGGAGTGCCCCCGGCGGCCAAGGGTCGCTGCCCTGCGCCTCCTCCAGGAAGCATCCCTGGCTGCTCAGTGGGCGCAGGCCACCTCGCCCTCCTGTGTGCACCTGAGGACCTGGCCTGGCTCACCCCTCTCCCACCTCCGGAGGGAGGCACCCCTTTGGGAAAGGACACTCCGGGTCTCCGGCGGTCCCGTAGCCAGAGGACCCACCGGCTGGGGAGTGTCCCCACACACGGGGGGCAATAGAGCAGCCCCCGAGCCCTGCTGGGACACCGTGCAGAGCCCAGACCTTTGCAGGAAGGTCCCCAAGGGCCAGCTGCTCTTGCCCGGGGGCCGGGCGCCCCCTTCTTCCGCTGGTGGCGCCCAACTGGAGTCCCCTCTCCTTGGCTGCATGGGGCGCATGGAGCAGGCCCCAGACAGGCCTCTGGGAGGAGGTGCTAATTGCTGCGATTTCCATCTGGCAGGTGAGGGAACCCGGGGCACAACTGGCAGAGGTGGCCAAGCAGAGGCCAGCTGCCCTCCTGGGTCCTTCTGCCTCTCAGGAGCTCCTGATGAGACCTGCTCTGCACCCCCTTGTCCCAGGGTCGGAGGGGCCCAGTGGCACTTGAACACAAGGTCCCCTGAGTGACAGGGCAACTGTCGCAGGCTCAGAGAGGTTAGGAGGGGCGGGAAACGAGCACATTTGAGGGTGAGGGCCTTCGGGTCTGCCTGCTGGGCTGTGGCACGCTGGCTCCTTTGCAGGCAAGGGTGACGCCAGGACACCTGGATTCCCTCCTGGTCCAGCGCCCTGACCAGCACCAGGGACCCCGGGGGGCTCAAGAGCAGATGAGGGGGTTGTGGGAGGCGCCCAGAGCACCCTGGCAGGTAAAGAAGAGTCTGGCGGAGTGAGTCGGGGCCTGGCCCCCCGGGGGCAGGCTGGGGGATGGGCAGAGCTGTGCGGCACCCGCAGGCCCAGGCTGGGGAATTGACCTGGGCCCGCAGGTGAGGGGAGGGGTCGGGACCACCACCCAGCCGGCAGGAGGGGAATCAGGAACCCGTGGGGCACCCGCCTGGGCCCCCCTCCCAGCTTCCCCTGTGGCCTGGCTGGCAAGGCCTGGGCGCGCCCAGCTCCCTGGAGTTGGCAGGGATCAAAGGGCGGAAAGCTGTCCTCCGCCCTCGCCCACTGAGACAGGAATCCGTGGCCCCAGGGGACGGAATCCACAGCCACATTCCGGGTGCCCTGGTCGCCACAAGGCAAGGGTGGGGCAGGGCTGCGATGCCAGGATTGGCACCACAGAGCGTGGGAACAATGCCTGTGCCAACTCCCAGGTAGGCGGGCACCCTCTGCCCGGCCCCGGCTCTGGCCTTTACCCCCTCGGCCCTCCCTCGAGGGCGCCGGCAGGACCAAGGAGGAGTCCACACTGCCGGGAGGGGGGGTCCCTAAGGAGGGTGGGGACCGAGTGTCTGCCGCTGGCAGAGGGGGCTCCTCAGCCTCACTTCCCTGGGGGAGACGCAGCCTGGCCCCCACCGGGCACTCCGGGCGGCCAAGGGGCAGGGAGGGCATATCGGGTGGGCCGTCCCTGGCAGGCGTCACCCGGAGCAACAGGATCCTGGCACACTCACACGTGCACGCACACGTACACACTCAGCCTGCGGCAGCTTGCTCTCTGGCAGGGAAGCAGCCTCGCCTGTCCTGGCTGCAGCCCCACGGCTCCCCGAGCCTCAGTCCCCGCTGGCTGGAGCCGGGCCCCCTGGGCCTGGGGACCCCGAGCCCGCGGAGCCAGCAGGGCCTGTGCGGTGGCGACGGCGATCAGAGAGCCCGTCCTGGGTGCGGCCCTCTCCACCTCCCACCCCCCCCAATTCACAGGTGGGGGCACAGGCCCAGAGAGCCAGGTGGCCTTCCCAAAGTCACAGCAAGGTAGAGGCAACACAGCAGATTCGAGGTGGACTTGGAGAAACCTGGAAGGCCCGGACCTGCGCCCTCGAGGCCGGGGCGGGCGTCACCGCGCTCTCTGGCCGGTTTCCTCCCCGGGAGGCAGGTTGGCCGTGACCACCGAGCAGAGGACCCCAGGAGCCCAGAAGCGGGGCCCAAAGCCAGGCTCCTCGGCTCCCACCCCCATCCCAGCTCCGGCTCGGCCCTGATGCACCCTAAGGCCACGGCTGACGCAGGCGTCCCCTGGTGGCCACTGATGGGATGACGCCACCTGCCCTCTGCCCTGGGTGACCGAGCGGCCTTTGCCAGGTGGTGAGAAGTCACCGGAAGAAGGGGGATAGGTCAGGCCTGGTGGGGGCAGGAGCGTGGGGCCCCAGAGCGGAGGGGCGCCCTGAGGGCGGGTCCACTGGCAGAGAGGCCTGGGGGGAGCCGTGCTCCCCCGGGGGGTCTGCGGGGCAAAAGCTTGGGACGGATCCCTGGGCAGCTTAAGGCCATTAGGACTGAGGAGCACTGGGCCCCGGAGGATGGCTGGGGGGAGGCGGGCCGGGGCCGGGCCTACACTCGAGAGGAGGGCACCCCCAGCTATGGGAGCCGGAGAGGCTCCCGGCACGCGACCCCACAGGCCCCAGTGGGGCTCGGATGTGCGGGGTGGTCAGTCTGAGGCCTCTGGGTGACGTTCACCCCCCTTCAGACCCAGGTACCAAGTGGGCAGGTCTTCCTCGGCCCCCCAGCCCCAGAGGCCCACCCTGACCCTACGCCGTCTTCTGTGGCAGCCACCACGGCACTGGCCTGCGAGCCCCGTCAGTGTTTGCTGGAGGTGAGGATGGATGAGTGGGACTTTGATGAGCGGGTGATTGAGGAGCCTCCTGTGGGGCTCGCAGTCCTCGCTGGGTCCCCTCCGGGTCCCGCCTGGGCCCCGCTGCGGGCACCGTGCTGCCCCCTCCTGGCCAGAGCCTGTGGGCTGTGATGGGCAAGCAGGGACCTGGGCCGCGAGGCATGAGGCGGCGGGAGGGTGAGACCCAGGTCATCCACGGCGCCCCCACAGCACAGGGAGCGGGGAGCAGAGAGGAGCTATGCCGGAGGAGGGGACACAGGTCCTGCGTGGGCCAGGCCAGTCCACGGGGCCTCCTGGCCTTTGGGTTCAGGCTGGGCAGGGGGCGGTTCCTGCCTGGTCTCTGGCACAGGCCACAGGGACGGGTCTTGGCTTGTGGCCCTGGGGCCCCTGCTCCTTGAGCTAGCACTGCCGTGAGGGCAGCGGGGTGCGGGACAGGGCAGGGGCCGAGTGGCAAGGCGGGCACAGGAGAGGTCTGAGAAGCAGCTACGGGTTCTGTTGGCGAGGGGCGCCTGACTTTCCTGCTCACCCCAGGAGCATTGTCAGCATCCCCGGGGGACGGGGCTCCGGGCACCCTAGGACCTCGGGTCTAGGCAGTGACGGTCCCCCTGTACATCCCCAGCTCAAGCGTGCCTGCCCAGCACACTTCCTCCCTGGGACCGGTGGGTCTCAGAGGCCTTTGCTGAGGGCCCCCACCTGTCCTGCGGCCGGTGCCCGGCTGTGAACTTCCAGGGGATGGTCCCAGGACTAGCCCTCCTTCCTGGGCCCTGTTGTCACCTGAACCCCCGGACTGAACATCTGTGCTTGGAGCACAGGCCTCCTTCCCTTGGACCTGGGTGCTACATACCTCCCCGGAATCCCAGATGAGAAAGTGCTCCCTGGTGAGGGCGGACCAGGACCAGCGGAGGGGAGGAGGCAGGCTGGGGGCGAGCCCCTCAGCTCCAGGGGCTGGCACCTGAGGGGTGTCTACACAGCTCCCCTCCTAAGCAGTGGGACCGGCAACAACACGCTGTGTGCACACGTACACTTGGAGCGTGAGCCCACCCACCTGGAGCCCGGGGGCGGGGGAGAGCTGGGCCCGAGGCTTCGGTTGTCTTCCCGGCAGTTGTCCCAAGAACTCCCTTACTGAGCGGGAACCGGGCAGCGCGGGGCACCTGGGCCCAGACACGGTTGTGTATCCCCAGGGTCCTCAGCAAGCAAGCTGTGATGGAAGCACGCCCTGCCCTTCGCACAATGGGGAAACGGAGGCACAGACCTTTAGGTCAGGCGGGCCAGGCTGCTGGGGGCCACGTGCCCGCGGCGGTGGGGAGGGGGCCCAGCCCCGGGGCGGGGGTCGTGCCTATGCTGGGGAGCGGCCTGCGGGGCCCTGCGGTGGGGGGGGGGCTCGGGGACGCGCCCCTCGGGACCTCCAGGGGCAGGTGTCGGCCACCCCCGCCCCCCAGGATGCAGGATTCCTGAGGGCAGCCCCAGGGCTTAGGGCGCACGCCCAGCGCTGGTGGGGGGGGCTCCTGGGCCCCGGTGCCCCCCCCCCCCCGCTGCTGCGGACCCCTCCGTGCCCGGGTGGCATCTGCGCCCTGGGTGCGCCCCACGTCCCCGCATCCAGCGCCCTGCAACCCGCCAGGGGTCCCGCCTGGGGACCGGGGCAGCAGGGCCCCTGGGGCCGCCCCTCGACCTCTGAAGCCCCATTCTCCGCCGGGCCGGGCTGTGCCCTGGGCCCCGACAGGCTCCAGCAAGCTCCGGTGGGCGGAGGGAGCCGTGTGCGCGCGGCCCGTGGGGGCCCCACCTGCCCCCGCCTGCCCCCTGCCTGCCCGCGGGGGAGGGGGGCTGCAGGGCAGGGGCCCTGGGGGTGCGGGGAGCCTCTGGGTACCGCCGACCGCCCCCCCGCAGGTGCCCCTCCCCTCCCTTCCCCTCCCTGCGGTGCTGCCCGCCCTGCCCCTGCAGGGGAAGCGGAGGACCCGGTCTGCGGGGGGGGGGGGGGGGGGGGGCGGATCCGCGGGGGGGGGTGTCCAGCGCAGGGGTGCTGACGAGCCCCCGGGGGCTCAGGGGCAGTGCCGGCGGCGGGAGGGGAGCAGCGAGCCCCTGGGGGCGCAGGCGCGCGGGGAGCGGGGTGCGGGGAGCCGGGGGTGCGGGTCCCAGGGCGGGTCCCAGGGCGGGTCCCAGGGCGCGGGGGCGACCCGGCCAGGCCCGCAGGCGCAGCGCGGGCAGCGGCCACCAGGCGGCAGGACGGCGCCGAGCGGGCAGCCCTGGGCCCTGGGTGTCCCGCCCGAGCACCGCCCCAGGGAGCTGCCTGGCGGGGTGACAGGTGGGGAGCCCGGCCCCTCACCGAGCCCCGAGCCCTCGTCCTGGAGTCTCTGTGCGGGAGGGACACAAGGAGGGGAGAGAAACTCGAGGTCCGCCCCAGCCCCGGCCACTGCACCGGGGCCTTGAGCCATTGGCTTGGGGACCCTGTGCTTTTGTTCCCTATGAAAATGGAAATATCAGGGACGGAGACAGAACAGGGGAGACCTCTGACTCTGGGAAAGGAACTAGGGGTGGTGGAGGGGGAGCTGGGCAGGGGGTGGGGGTGACTAGGTGATGGGCACTGAGGGGGGCACTTGACGGGATGAGCACTGGGTGTTATTCTGTATGTTGGCAAATTGAACACCGATAAAAAATAAATTTATTAAAAAAAAAAAAGAAAAGAAAATGCGAGTCAGGGAGAGGGGAATTCCTAGGCCGCAGTTTGTCCTGGCTTCTAGGAAGAAGGGGTGGGGAGAGGAGCTGACCCAGGCTGAGCTACAGGAGGGGAACGGGAGCCCCGGGTCCTCTGGGGGTGCTTTGATCAGGGCCCAGCCACAGGGTCTCCCACCAGGGCCTGGCCACTCACAGATGGGGATGCCGCTGAGCACCCCCGGACCCACGGGTCCCAGGCTGGCATGTCATCCCTCCCATCCCAGGCGCTGTGGCCCGGCAGGAAGGCGGGCCAGTCTCCCCAGAGACAAACACTTAGCCAGGGGGTGGCATGGAGGGGCTCGGGGGCCAGAGGCTCTCCACAGCTCGGAGGGACGAGGACAGGGTCTCTGAGGGACACAGCTCTGTGCCTCGGGCCACCTGGGCTACCTTCCTGGCTGCCCGGGAAACTGACCCTGAGCCGGGCACCGCCCTGGCCTGTGGTTTGGGGACGTGTCAATCACGGCAGAGAAGGGATCCGCTGGACTTTCTATCTGAACACAGCTGGGGGATTCCCTGAATCACAAAAGAAAGTTTCCAGCAGACTTTCCAGCAGTCGGCACAGCCTGAGTCATTAGTCATTTACTGTCTAGAGAGCAGCCTGTGGGGGGGGGCAGTGCAGCCTGCAGCAGGGACCCCCCAGCCCGTGTCAAAGCTCCGCCGTAGGCACCAGCCTGAGGGTGCTGTACCCCGAGTGGGCCTCCCCCTCCAGTGGAGGTTGCCAGCCTACCCCGGGGACCCCTCCCCAGACGGTGCCCAACCAAGGCCCAGCTCCTTGGAGGGGGGAGCAGGTTGGGCTGGACTCCCCTCTTCCAGCCATGGCATTGCCTAGAGTCCTGCCGTCACTCAGAAGGAGGCCCCGTCATTACAGGAGTTGGTGGGCTTTCCACGTTCGGGTGGCGGCAGCTGCACCTGTGCTGGAGCCAGCAGCATCTCTCCTCTGTACACGGAGAGGATTAGGGCTCAGAGGAGAGGGGAAGGGCCAGGGGGTCTTTGTATCTAGAGGGTCCTAGGTACTAGCCAGTGCTGGCCCCTCCTCTCCTCTCGGGCTGGTGGTGTTGGGGGTGGTCCAGGGCCAACAGAGGAGCAGGGATATGGGGCCTCATTTTCCCATGTCAGGGCCTGGCAGCTGTAGGGATGCAGGAGGTGAGGGGAGGGGCAGGTCGGTGTCCCCAAGGAAGCCCCCAGGCTGTCCCTGATCCCTCTGTGCCCTACTTGCCAACACAGACTCTGGGCTGAAATGATTGCTGTGACCCCTGGAAGCCACATGGTGTGGGTGCCCCAAGACTGGATTAATGAGCATGATCAGCAAACAGATGACCCCTCACCCCCAACCAAGCCTTGAGGACCCAGGCCTGGGGCATCACAGGGCAGGGCACACTCTAACATCCTCCCCATCCTGAGAAAGGCACAACTGCTTGATGGCAGAAAAACGTTGTCACAGACCCCTGGGCAAGCCGAAATGATATTTATTATGGTGTAAATAGATGTATCCAAACCCGAATCCACACTTCAGCAGAATGCACAGCCCCTGCCCACCTGCCCCTCTCCTGCCCACCTCACTCCCACCCTGTGTCCCAGCCAGCCATCAAGGGCTCCACCTTTCCCAAGATCCTCTCTCCACTCACCCAGCAGGGCTTGGCTTCAACATCTGAGAACCCTTTCCCGAGCCTGTGCAGCGTAGGGTTACCTCCGCAGGCCCGAGTTGTCCACACCCCGCACAGCCCAAAGGAAGGTCTGCTCCTTGCCTGGCACCTAGGAGGCAACCTCTGAGCCCTTGGAATATCTGAGACCCCTGTCCCTTTGCTGGTCAGGAATTTAGGCACAAGAGGAGGCCATACAGGCCTTGGGGGTGGGTGGCTGGCAGGCAGCAGCCATCTGTGGCGGCCCCAAGGACCCATTCACCAGGGCACAGGCCCTGGAAGCAGCACTCTCACTCGGAGTCAGCCCTTCACCCCGCCTCGGGAAGAAAGGGGCTCGTGGAGGAAAGGGAGGGGGTGGAGTGGATGGATCTAGAGGTGGGCAGGTGGAAGGACGGGTGGGTGGATGGGTGGGTGGACTGAGAGGTAGATGGAGAAGTGGAGCAGGGAATTCAGGGGGACGGTTGGATAGAGGGAGGGAGGGATGAGGGAGAGAAGAATAGATGGGTGGATGCATGTGAGGAGGCTCCAGACAAGTCTCCCTGAAATACGCCATTCTGGTATGAAGGCTGTTTTAGAGCCGAACGCAATTAAGACCCTGTGGGCTCAGGTGAAACTTTTGTCCCTTCCTTAAATAACCTCGAAGAGCCTAAATCGGGAGTCTTTCTCAATAAGAGCTATCATCAGAGATACAGTTTATGGGAGTGACCCATCCGTGTGGCAGGGCAAGCATCTAATTATCAGACATCTGTTCGTCTCACCACCCTGTGAGCTGCCCTCCTGCGCTTGCAGTGCGGTCCCACTCCTCGGCTCGGGGTCGCATGAGTGCCTGCCTTTACCCTTCTGTCCTGGAACCTCTCCTGGTGGTGGTGCGTGTGGGGGGCTGTTCCTGTACATACAAAATTAATTTGTTTTTCTTCTGCCGGTGTGTCTCGCGCCAATTTCACTCTTAGACCACCCGGGAGAACCTTTGAAGGGGAGAGGAAAAGTTTTCCTCCCCAACAGCGGGGTGGGAGATGGGTGGAGGGAGGGGCGTGTGAAAGGACAGGTGGAGCAAGTCGGCAACTGTGCGATGTTAAGGGTGGGCACGTGGGGTTTCACTGTACGGCTCTTTGCACTGCACTGAGTGTTTGAAAACACAATCCAGCGTCCGAGGAATTCTTATGGACAAGCACGGTAACACGTGCACCCGTACTGCCGAATAACTCAGGAGCTAAAGATGAAATCTTTTTTTTTTTTAAGATTTTATTTATTTATTCATAAGAGACAGAGAGAGAGAGAGAGAGGCAGAGACACAGGCAGAGGGAGAAGCAGGCTCCATGCAGGGAGCCCGACGTGGGACTCGATCCCGGGTCTCTGGGATCAGGCCCTGGGCTGAAGGCGGCGCTAAACTGCTGTGCCACCCGGGCTGCCCTAGGGAAGACATCTTAATGGAAAAATTTAAAATACCCAGAACTGAGTGATAATAAAACAGTGCATGTCCAGACTCGTGGGGAGGGCAGCAGAGCAGCGCTTCCAGGGAACCGGGACAGACGCTTACGTTGGAATGGAGGCAAGCCTCGGGATTTGTAAGCTGGCCCCCACCTTAGGAAGCCAGGGGCCAGCATGGGGGAGGCAGCGGCTGCCAAGGGGCTCGAGGCCATGAGCGGGGTGACGGAGGTGTTTTACATCCGTGCTGCCAGCAGTTGCCCACCTGGATGCAGTTGTCAAAAGTCGGAGCCACATCCCGGAAAGGGCGACCCGTACCGTGTGTAAGTTATCCCCAATTGTGCAAATCAAATAAAAAAGAAAAGTTGAGCGGTGGGGTGGGGGTGGGGGAAGCAGAACAAGCCCAAAGAAAGTTAAAACCCAGAGATTAAAAACAAGACTGGAGATCAAGGAGCTGAAGGACACCACGGGCTAGAGGGCGATGGAGACAAGGTTAGTTCTTCCAAAAATCCGTCTCCCGCTGAAGCAGACCAGCGTCTGGGAGAAATAAAAACAACAGGAAAGGAAAGAAAAGACACCAACAAATAACATGAGCCAACAAGAGGCTGTAATTGCAGATTTAAAAGATAGTAAGCCGCAGACTGGCAGAAAATGCTTGCAGACATCCATCGGGCACAGGACAGCTCTGCAGCACGGCCGAGGGGTTCTCGGGGCTCAACAGAGTGGAGACAACCCGATTTAAAAGTGGGCCAGAGGGACGCCGGGCTGGCTCAGCGGCCAGGATCTGCCTTCGGCCGGGGGCGTGATCCCAGGTCCGGGGGTTGAGTCCCCGTCGGGCTCCCTGCATGGGGCCTGCTTCTCCCTCTGCCTGTGTCTCTGCCTCTCTCTGTGTGTGTCTCATGAATAAAGAAATAATAAAATCTTTTAAAAATAAACAAACAAATAAAAATGGGCCAGAGATAGACCGGGGTACCGAGGGGGGCGCATGGAAGGAAGGTGGCCCCGACCACTTGAGAAGGTGTTGCCTGGCCTCTGTCATCAGGCAAATGCAAATTAAAGCCCCGCGTGGTCCCTCTGGCTTCCCCACTAGGACGGGACAGGGCAGCGCCAGCACCGCGGAGAGTTGACCGGAGGCCAGAGGAAGCCTCGCGGCCTGCCGGTGAGGACGCGGGCGGTGCGGCTGTGAGCGCGGGCCGGGTCATTCCTCCCCCTGCGATGACTCAGAAATTCCACTCCCAGGTGTTCTCTCCAGAGAAAGGAAATCTCGTGTTCGTGCAGAAGCCTGTACGTGAACCTCTACAGGAGCGTGGTTTATGATCATCCAAAACTGGGGGGAAAGCAACAACAGCAGGGGTTCTCCAACTGGCAGACGGATGACCTGCTGTGTCTGCGCACAGCCCAGTACCGTCCGGGCGTGAAGACAAAGGGGCCATTCCCGAGGAAACCGTGCGTGGATCTCAAATGCACCTTCTGTGGGAAAGAGCGGATTCGAGAGGCTGTGGAATTCTGCTCACGATGTTCTGGAAAGGGCAGGAGCAGGGAGAGGGGAAGCAGGCCAGGGGTCGCCAGGGGCTGGGGTAGGGGGTGCTGACTGCCAAGGGGCAGTGGCACGAGGGAGCTCGGGGTGGCAGAGCTGTGTGGTGGGGACACAGCTGTGCACGTCTGTCAGAACCCGTAGGACTTGGGCCACCCGGGTGGTTCAGCAGTTGAGCTCCTGCCTGCGACCCAGGGCATGATCCCGGGGTCCTGGATCGAGTCCCATGTCGGGCTCCTGCATGGAGCCTGCTTCTCCCTCTGCCTGTGCCTCTGCCTCTCTCTCTCTCTCTGTGTGTGTTTCATGAATAAATAAGATCTTTAAAAAAAACCATAGAACTGAACGTCACAGAGTGAACTCTACTGCACATAAATTTAAAAATGCAAAAAAAAAAATCAATTCCAAAAAGGCATTAACAGGAGAATGCTGTAAACAACTGTGTCAGGGTGTCTGAAAACATAGATGACACAAAATAATTGTTAGAAACATAGAAATAGGGCATCCCTGGGTGGCTCAGCGGTTTAGCGCCACCTTTGGCCCAGGGCCTGATCCTGGAGACCCGGGATCGAGTCCCACATCGGGCTCCCTGCATGGAGCCTGCTTCTCCCTCTGTCTCTCTCTCCCCCTCTCTGTGTCTCATGCATAAATAAATAAAATCTTAAAACAAGAAACAGAGAAATAAAACGTTTGACTAGTTGTATGGGCAGCAGGTCAATTGAGGCGACGTCCAAACGGCGTGCCATGGGGGCGCCTGGGGCCGGAAGAGCATGGAGGTGACCGCACCAGAGCACGGCGGCCCCAAAACCGGCCGGGTCAGCTCTCCTGACCACGTGTGCCGGGTGATGCTCCACTGCCACAGCGGCCAGGAGCCAGGGCTGCAGCTGGGGAGGAAGCCTGACTGCAGGCCCCACCCCACCCCCACCCCTGCGCTGACTGGGGTTTCTGAGGTTCAGCCTGAGGCCTGTGACAGTTTGATCACAGCCACTGTGACATTCGAGGGCAGGCAGGTGAGGTGGGACCCGGCAGAGGCTGAAGGTGGCAGGAGTGCTGGGCCTTCTGGATGGGCTATCGCCTCCCCCTGCTGGAAAGTCTCAGGACTGGACGGCCGCTGGCGGGAACCCATCCGGGAGCACCCGAGGCTCCAAGGGTGGTGCACGGCCTCCAACAGAGACAGGAAAGTTTGCAGCCGAGCAGGGGGGGAGAGGGGGAGAAGGGCAGGGGGAGGGGGAGGGGGTGCTATTTTGCAGAGTAAGGCTGGGATGCGGATTTGCCAGGCAGGGTCACGCACATGAGCAGGAGGAGGGGGCCCCATAGGACGGCCGAGGGGGGCCATGGGAGGTGGCCACCCTGCCGGGAAGAAGAGAGACTCTGGGTTGGCAGATGACGTGATCTTACGCGTGGAAGACTCTGAAGCCGTCATGAGAAACCTGCTAGGAGAACCGACGTGGGCGAAGTCGCAGGAGGCCGAGTGCCCACGGACACCGGCGGCATTTCTGTGCGCGGAGCGATGAACTGAAGGGAAAGGAAGTCGGGACAGCAGCTTCCTTGTCAATCGCATCAAAGAGAATAAAACACTCGGGGTTAAGTCTTGCGAGGAGCCACCAGATTTGCACAGCGAAGCTACGCCGCGCGCGGAGAGAACTGATGGAAGACGATGGAAACCTGCGGCGCCGGCGGGTGGGAGACCCGGCGCTCGCAGGCCAGTCGCTCCCCGTGTGATGCTCAGTCACCGCAATCCCCTCGATGCTCCCTCGATGATGTGTTTTGCAGAAATAGAAAAATCCGTCCTAAAATTCGCACGGAGTCTCAAGAGACCCCACCTAGGGAGGGAGGTGATGCTGGGGTGGCGTGGGGACGGGCGCCTCCGCGCGGGCCCCGGCCTGGCGGGCAGAGACCAGGGCGAGGGGTCCGAGGGCAGGTGCAGGCCCTGGAGACTCGGGCCATGGGGGGGCAGACAGGGAGGGACGGGGTGAAGCTTGACGCCACTCAGCACAGCCCCTGACGGCCTCCGCTCCAGGGGGGCAGCGGGGGCAGCTCGGCCCTCTGCTGGGGGGCGGCCCTCTGCCCTCCCCGCTTCTCACCCAGGAGCCGGGCAGTGCGCTGGGGTCGCACGGCGGGAGGGGCCCCGCAGGCCTGAGCACCGTGCACGCCCCTGAACACCTGCAGCCCGGAGCAGGGTGCCTGCGCGTGCCAGTGCGCGTCTGTGCGCACGCGTGTGTGTGTGTGTGTGCCTGTGTGTGAAGATGACCAAGCCTGGATGGGGGGGGGGGTCCCGATGCCCCGCCCAGGTGGTGTGGCTCCACCTCCCCTCCGGAAAGCAGCCCGGGCCCCAGGTGGAGTCTGCAGGTGAAGGCAGGAAGTGTAGGCGGCTCGTGCCTCTGACCTGGATTCTCTGAGCCCGAGGGGCGTCCTCTGCTGCCCCAGGTGCCCAGCAGATGGTCACGGAACCAGGCCACACACAGTGGGAGTCGTGGCTTCACCCTCCCCCCACCCACGCACCCCTTTCCTACACCCTCCGGCCCCTGCGTGGCCTCTCTGCCGGCCCTGGGCATAACCTCTTCTGTGGGTCCGCGGCACCTCTCTGCCTCTGTCCTGGTTCGTCTCACCGTGGCCTGGTGACCGCAGTGTCAGCCTTGCGGGGCTTCTGAGGCCCTCAGGCCCCAGGGTCTCCTCTGGGGAACCCTCTGTGCCCCCACCCCCGGCATACTCTCCACTCCGCGGTGCCCAGCTCCTGCCTCCCCGCCCACGGCCAGCGGGTCCCCTGCCCCTGCCTCCTCTGTCTCCTGGCCACTCCCTAGCCTCTGGCCACCCTCTGGCTCTGTCCTCACCCCGTGACACCGCAGAGCAGCATGTGACCTGACCTCACAGCCCCCATGGAAAGGTTGTATGGTCAGCCCTGGGAGACGAGCTGCACGTCCTGGTCCCCTCCCTCCCCGCGGGCCCCGGGGGCACTCACCCCTCCCAGCCTCCCTCTCCCTGTCCCTCTGCCCCTGCACCCTTCCAGGTTCCAAGTTCCCCTGCTTGTGCTCCCGTCGCACTCCAGGGTTGTGGCCACGGTCCCACAGCCACGATGCACCTGCTGACGGGAGGCCCCCTCCTTGCACTGCCGGCTCCCGGAGAAGCGGTGGAGGTCCCCTGCCCTCCAGAGCCTGCAAGGATGGTGCATACAGCAGGCGCTCTGTAAGCACCCCCAGCCCAGCAGCCTGCGACCCTCACCAGGGTATTACCCAGACTGTCAAGAAGTGAGATTGCCTGGAGGCCCGACACCCTGCAGAGGAAACCAAATTGCTTCCGGTGTGAGTGGCAGGCTCAGATAACAGTTTTCTGTGTAGTCTAGAAGTCATTCTGGGGAGGCTTGGGGGGGTGAGGAGGGAGGGAAGGTGGCCTCACTGCAACCCCCGCAGCAGCTCCACCCCTGGCATTTCCCTCCCCAGCACACTTCTGCTTTCTTCTGTATGGCAGAGGGTACAGGCAGGAGGAAGGCACAGGGTCGCAGAGCCCCCCGGGGAAGACCCCGGAGTGGGGTCTGATCCAGGCCCCGAGGGCAGGCCGCCTGGAAGTCCACAGCTCCCCGGGGTGGGGGCCCTCCTAGCTGCAGCGGGCAGCCTCTTCATGGTGGGGAGCCGCAGAGCCATCCCAAACGCCCCCTGGGCCACCAGGCTGCCCCCTCAGCCTGATCAGCATGGGGGGGGCTTGTCCCGGGCCTGATGGGATGTGTAGCATCGTGGGTAGGCTCCCCTGGACATCGGGAGCATCCCGCCCCAGTTGTGAAACCCAAGAATGTCTCCGGAAAGGCCTGGCACCCCGTTGGGCGAGGCATCGCCCTGTCGGGGCCAATACATGAGGCCCTGGCCTGGCCCTGCTGCAGGGGGGGTGTGTGGGGGTGGCCGGGGGTCTCCTGAGGACGAATCCAGCAGGAAAGACCGGGTTTTCCTTTCCGGTCTGCTGCTGACCTTGGCAATGGGGGGCTGAGCCCGAGGAGAAGCCAGGCACTGGGCACTGTGTTCTGGGAGCCCCGCGGCCGCCTGGCTGCGAGGTGCTCCCAGCGGAGCCTCCGTGGCTGCCTGCCCCCCCCCCAGCTGCGCGCTGCTCGAGCCTCCCCCTCAAGCAGCGGGGGGCGGGCCGCAGAAGGGGCCCCCTGGCGTGCTTTGGGGGATTCCTTAGGTCCTCCGGTGTCCCGGGCAGCTGAGATGTCGTCCAGCGCCGTCTCCTATGAACTTCCCGGTTCTGTGGCTTCGCGCTGCTCGTGGGTCGTTAGACCCCCGTCCCGCCAGGAGAGGGGCAGTGCACCCTGCAGTGGGCCCGCAGCACCCCGGACAGCCCCCGAGGCAGGAGGACCCCTGCTTGCTCCTGTGCTTTCTGCGGGGCCTGCTCTGGCCCATCAGCCCTGGGGGGCTCCCCCAGAACTCGTGTTCCCAGCTTCTCTGGACCCTCTCCTTGTGTGGGGGCCCTGTCACCCCTGGGCTGGGCCAGGGCACACGCACCCCCGCCCCGGGACTGCCCCTGCCAGTTCAGAGCATGTGCCAGGGGCAGCCGCCGCCCCCGGAGCTTAGGAGGAGCCCCCAGCCCCTGCGGGCGCAGCGAAGATCCTGTCCAGCCCCCGCGCGGCGTTCCCAGGCCATAGGACCAGGGCGGGTGGGTTCTGGCTCTGCCACCTCCACCTTCTTCCTTCCCGACCCCTGAAGGGCAGACGGAGTAGCCACCGTGGCCACGAGACAAGGCAGGGATTTGGGGCTGCGGGAGCCGCCAGGCCACCCCCGGGGCAGCCCGGTTGTCCGGGGTGATGGGGGCAGCCCAACCTGGGCTGAACTGGGACTCACGGGTCACACTCAGCCGTGGTGAGTGTCACATTCAGTCGGAGGAACACGGCCTGATGGTGAGACTTTCAGAATCACTGAGCCCTCAGGGTGGCCCCTGTCAAAAGCCCCGTCCTCCCGCCAGCCCTTCCCTCTCAGGGCGGCTCTCATAGGAACTGCCCCGAAAACCCCTTCCGGGCTGGTGCCTGGGGAACTCCTGCCCTCCTCTGAGGACAGCCAAGTCCCTGGAAACCCCGGCAGCCCCCCGGCCGCCCTCTCCTCCGGCCCCTGACTCAGCATCCGAAGTTCCCAAGGGGGAGGAGGCTGGGCCAGAAGGGGATGGCAAGAGAGGTCAGGGGAGGGGAGGCTGGGAGACCCGTTGGAAGGAGAAGAAAAAGGATGGTCTTAGCCAACAGGATCGGACGCCCGTGGACGGCGCGCTGCGTACAGGTAGGGTTTGCCCCAGGCGGGCGACCCCTGAGAACCGAGCGGTGACGTTAACCGTAATAACTCATCGAAAGAGACAAACCACGTAACCAACCCCACAGAGGCCGGGGGATCCTTTGCCAAATTTGGGACAACGTATCATGCAGAACGATGACTGGTTTGTGGAGACACTGAGGACGTGAAGACCCCTGAGCCTCGTGCCCACACCCCTCTCCCCCCACTGCATCCCCAGCAGTCCCGTGTCCACTCGCACAGGAATGGGCGGGGTGAAACGTGGTGCATCCCCCGAGGGACCATTACTGTGCCCTAAAAAGGAAGGATGTTCTGGGGGGCCTGGGGGGCTCAGGCGGTGAAGCGTCTGCCTTCTGCTCAGGTCACAACCTCAGGGTCCTGGGATCGAGTCCCACGTCGGGCTCACTGCTCAGCGGGGCGTCTGCTTCTCCCTCTGCCCCTCCTCTTCCCACTCGCATCCACACATGCTATGTCTCTCTCTCAAATAAATAAAAAAAAATTTTAAGATTGTATTTATTTATTCATGAGAGACACAGAGAGAGGCAGAGACACAGGCAGAGGGAGAAGCAGGCCCTATGCAAGGAGTCGGATGCAGGACTCGATCCCAGGACTCCAGGATCACGCCCTGGCCTGAAGGTAGACGCTCAACCACTGAGCCACCCAGGGATCCTAATAAAATCTTAAAAAAAAAAAAAAAAGGTAGGGATCCCTTCATGGCGCAGCGGTTTGGCGCCTGCCTTTGGCCCAGGGCGCGATCCTGGAGACCCGGATCGAATCCCACATCGGGCTCCCGGTGCATGGAGCCTGCTTCTCCCTCTGCCTGTGTCTCTGCCTCTATTTCTCTCTCTCTCTCTCTCTGTGTGTGACTATCATAAATAAATAAAAGTCTAAAAAAAAAAAGAGGAAGAAGGTTCTGACACCTGCTCTGACACGGGGGGACCTCGAGGATACTAGGTGAGTGAAGTGAGCCTGACCCAGAAGGACATCCTATATGACCCACAGATATGAGGTCCCCCAAGTGCCCAGATTTGTGGACACAGACAGCAGGATGGTGTTTGCCAGGGAAGGGGGGTGTGCGTTTAACGGGGACAGGGCTTCCGTTTAGGGAGCTGAAAGTGCCCCGGAGATGCTGGCGGTGGCGGCTGCACGGCATCGTGAGCCAGTGCAGTTAATGCCCCCGAGCTGGACACTGAAAAGCGGTCGACGTCGTCGATGTTGTGTATGACTGACCACCTTGAAACGAATCTATGCGTCCTCCGTGCCAGGGAGAGCGCGAGGCAGACTCCGGGCCCTTAGCCGCCGCGGCGTGGGCGGGCCGTCCTGCCGGCTGATGCGTTGGCAGGACCATGTCTTTGGGACATGTCCACTTAGCGAAGGAGCAAAATGGTGACTTGGGATCGCGAGCGATGCCAAAGCTCCCAGGGCACGTGAGGAGGGTGCGGGGAAGGGAGGTCAGTTGCACCCGTCGGGGAAGAGGTGGCGAGCCTCCTGGTGTGCTGTCGCTCGCTCTACGGACGCACCGTGGCCAGAAACGCTCAACTGCACCTAACCGGGGCTTTGGAGCCCGCTTCCTGGTCTCGGGAAGCAGGTGGCCGGCAGAAGGACACGTTCCGAGGCCACACGGGGACCCAGGCTAGCAGACCTACAGCGTGCGACATTTCACAGACCCCCGGCCAGGTCACCTTAAAAAGTCAATGTTGTGGGTGGGCTGGGGGCGCCGCTTCCCTGCCAAGGGGCCGGGGAGTTGCCAGCCAAGGGCTGGGCTCCGCTCATGCTCGGCCCCTGGTCTGAGGACCCACCGTCAGGCCACCTGGGGTAGCAGGGGAGGCTGATGCCGGGCTAGCACCGTGCACAGGGGCGAGGAGGGGGCGTGCAGGGGCTCATGCTTGCTGCTGGAGATGGACATGGGAGTATCTGGGTGCTGGGTGGGGGGCCTGCATTCTAGTTAGAAACGTGATGGGCTTTGATTAAGCCCAACGAAGATCTTCACGTTTCCTTTTTTTATTTAAAGATTTATTTATTGGGGCAGCCCCAGTGGCTCAGCGGTTTAGCGCCGCCTGCAGCCCAGGGCATGATCCTGGAGACCCTGGATCGAGTCCCACATCACGCTCTCTGTGTGTTGCCTGCTTCTCCCTCTGCCTGGGTCTCTGCCTCTCTCTGTCTCTATGAATAAATTTTTTAAAAAAATCTTTAAAAAAATAATAAAATAAAGATTTATTTATTTATTCATGAGAGACAAGGAGAGGGAGAGAGAGGTAGAGACCCAGGCAGAGGGAGAAGCAGGCCCCATGCAGGGAGCCCGACGTGGGACTCGATCCCGGGACCCAGGGTCATGCCCTGGGCCGAAGGGAGGCTGTAAACCGCTGAGCGTCCCGGGCGCCCCAGATCTTCACGTTGGTTGACTCTAGGTGGTGGTTGCACGGGGGCTCATCACCTTCCCTCCTCGTTATAAAGACTTCAGAAATCGGGGGCCGAATGGGCACCTCTGTTTGGTGCCTGCCCTGGGCAGTTGCCCAACGGAGCCGGGAGGGGGCGGGGGCAGAGAGCCGTCACCGCCCACCCCTCCTACCTCCTCAAACTCAGAGCTGTAGGACCTACTTCAAATGGTGAAGAAGTTTCACTTCTCGAGAGATGATGAGTGTGATGTTGTAAACAGGATAAACGAAGAGCCCTTCCAGGTTGTGGGCACCTGCCCAGAAGTCAGGAAGTCTGTGACGCCGGGGGCGTCGGCAGGTGGTTACAGGCCTCCTTCCCCCTGCCTGGAAGACCGTGCGCCCTCAGGCCCCCGGCCAGGTGAGCCCCTCCCGGTTCCCCGCAGCCCCGTCCTCCCCTGAAGCCTTCCTCTCACGCCGGACCTTCCATGCTCCGGAGTTTGTGCTCGGGAAGACGGGGTGCAGGTCCTGGGCGGGGAGGCGGGCGCGGTGCCTCGGGAGGAGGCGTCAGCTGCCATCCTCCCAGACCTACCATGGCACAGAGCTGATCATGGTCCGGGTTGGAGCCACGCACCCAACAACGGGACACATGGATCCCTGGGGGGGGGGGTGGTTCCGAAGGGAGCAGGTCCCGGAAGAGAGCCTGGGCCGCCAGTGTGGACACCCACTGTCCCCGGAGACACCTGGCCCCGCTGAGGCTCAGCCTCCCACGGACCCCCGGGCTCTGGTGGCTGCTGCCCAGGGATGGTGGGTCCCAGCCCCGCCTGGAGTCTTGGCTTCACCTGCTGCTGCTCCCCTGGGAAGGGCTGCCCTGGGCCTAAGCCCGGGGAGGGCAGCGGTCGGCCCCCGGGCGGGTGTTTCTGGAAGGCTGAAGTAAGCCCTGTGTTCGCCGGCAGAGACTCCGCGCCGCGCTCTCTAGGTCCTCGGCAGCCACCCACGCTAGTGAGAAATCACTGCTCACGGTGCAGCTGAGTGGGACACTGCCCAGGGCCACAAGGCTCTGCCAGGGGCGGCCGCGACCCGAAGGTCACTTAGGGAGAGTGCAGCGCGCGGGGGTGCATCCGCGGGGGGTGGTCTCCCAGCCCTGAACCCACCACCATTCACTGTCCCTGCTGCAGGCTGGGCACAGAGCCCCCCAGCCCCCGCCCCATGGCTGGGAGAGCCAGGACCAAGGCAGGCCTGGGTGGCGGCGGACGCGGTTTCTCCTCACTGCACACGCAGGGCAGAGGGTGGTTGGGTGAGGCCGGGGGTCGCCTCCAGCCCGTGTCATTTTCCAAGGAAGTGGGGCGGGTGCTTGGACCCACAGGGTTTTAGCCTGAGGGACAAGCAGCCGTGCGGCCCGGGGTTGGGCAGCGCCTTGCTGGGGGAGCACACGTGGGGCCTCGCGGAGAAACCCACCAGCGGGGTCCACTGGGCCCCCTGGGATCGGCTCCGGGGACCCGGAGGCAGAGCCAAGGGCACCACGCGCCGGCCTCTTTCCTCCGAGGGACACCCCCACCCCCCCACCGCCCCCAGGACGGGAAGCGGAGAGGGAGGGCACGTGTGACGCGGCTGGGTCTGCCTGGGGAGCGTGGACGGGCCCCGGGAGCAGAGCCCGAGCCGGAGTTCCCCTCGAGGGCTGCCCTGCGGGGTCTGGGGAGGCTCAGGGGGGCTGGCCCCACCGGCCTGCCCCAGCTGAGGAGCCCATGACGGCGTAGCCTGTGTCATGTGTCGTCACAGCCCCAGAAGTACACTTGCTGTGGCTTTCCGCCCGGGAGAAGTTCCGAGGCACCAGCCCCAGCAGACTCGGCCTTGCTCGGCCAAGCCCAGGGGGAGCTGCTTTGTCTAAGACCCGGCTCGGCCCCCCGCTGCTTCCTGGAGGCCTCAGCTGGGCCCAGCTGAGAGGCAACCTCCCTCCCGGAGTAAGTGTGAGTGTGGCTCCACGTGCCGGGCGGCGCGGGCAGGGAGGCGGGACAGTGGGAGTCCCAAAGCGGAGGCGATTCGTGGGTAAGGGTGGGGGCTTGGCCAGGGGTCCCAGCCTGGGGTCCTTCGCCAAGAGAGGACCCAGGGGCCGGTGCCCACGGCTGTGGGGGGCAGGGACGGCAGCTCCGCGGCGCCCCGAGTCTCTGCCTACCCTGAGACTCTTCTGTAAAGTTCTCCCCGTGGCTGCAGGTCCAGGGCGCCCGAGAGTCGGAGCTCGGGGCCGGGCTGGTTCCTGCATCCTCTGCGGTGGGCAGGTGGGCTCCCTGGGTGCTGGGCTTGTGGCTGGCTCCCCGAGTGTTGGTGGGTGAGATACCGAGGGCCTGGCTCCCTCGGCTCTGGGGCTGCCTGGCTGGGGGAAGGGGAGGGGTGGGGACGGCCAGCCTGGCGGCGGGGCGCGCGGGCCTGGGGCTGGGTGGTGCCAGACATGGGCGGTGGGTGTTCCCAGGTCTGCTGACAAGTGCGACAAGTGCGGAGAGGCGGCTGCACTGTTCTTTCAGGCGTGTCTGTGCCCAGGAGGGTGATGCGATGGTGTTTTAGGGGACCCACCAGGCAGACAGGGGACACAGAGTCACCGGAGCGGTGGGGGACAGGACAAATAGGGGCGGATGGGCTGGCGGTGTGTCAACCTCATTACCGATCAAAGACATGCAAATGAGTTCTTTTTTTTTTTAATTAATTTTTATTGGTGTTCAATTTACCAACATACAGAATAACACCCAGTGCTCATCCCGACCAGTGTCCCCCTCCGTGCCCGTCACCCATTCACCCCCACCCCCCGCCCTCCTCCCTCTCCACCACCCCTAGTTCGTTTCCCAGAGTTAGGAGTCTTCATGTTCTGTCTCCCTTTCTGATATTTCCCACTCATTTCCTCTCCCTTCCCTTCTATTCCCTTTCACTATGTTCTCATTCATTTGGGGAATACAAATGAGTTCTTAAACCTTGCAGGTAAAAATCTACTGGGGGCCTGGCCTGCTCAATGGGTAGAGCCTGGGGCTCTTGATCTCGGAGGTGGAGGCGTGAGTTCAAGTCCCATGCTGGGCTTGGAGATCACTTAAGAAAACAAAAGGGATTACTTAAAAAAAAAACTATCAGGAACACCTGGTGGGTCAGAAGGGGAGCATCTGCCTTAGGCTCAGGACGTGACCCCAGGTCCTGGGATCAGTCCCATGTCGGGCTCGCTTCTCCCTCTGCCTGGGTCTCTGCCTCTCTCTGTGTCTCTCGTGAGAAAATTTAAAAAAAAAAAAAAAAGAACTATCAAAGTGAAAGAATAGAAGTGTGGGAAGCACACATGGACCACCTGCCGATGGGGCCGGTAGCACAGCAACTCCCTCCCCAGCCTTTATCTCAATGCGGACAGGACAGCATCATGTCAGGATGGGAAATCACGGGTCAAGAGGTCAAGCAAGCCAGGGCAGGATAAAAACCGTGTGTATCCTGTGGCTGCGGTTTGGGGTCTGCTTGAGAAGTTAACGTAGTAAAGTTTGAGAACGTATGTTGAAAAGCTTGAGGGTCATTTCAAATCCATGAGGACCCACGCAGGGGCAGTGCCTGCGCACGTGGGGCTCCTCTCACGGCCCCTGCGTTTACTGCGGGAGGCCAGTTGTCAGCCCCCAAGGGGGGAAGGAGCCGGGAGGGGACCGGGGCCCCTGGGGATGTCTAGGGCTGGCAGGGGTAGGTGGAAAGAGCTTCGGGCCAGCCCCTGGGTCTCACTCCACCTGCCCCGCGGCTGAGATCCGCCCCTGTGGGTCCCCAGGGTGGCCTGCAGCTGGCCTGCAGGAGCGAGGAGAGCCACCCCCACGGCTCTTGTCTTCCCCCTCAACGTCCAGCCCCGCGGGAGGCCCAGGCCCACCGACCCCAGCCCTGACCCAGCCCCCGGAGGAGCCAGGGTGCTCTGGTGTGGGCGGGGTGGGGACGCGGGGAGGGAGCAGTCCACTGCCACCCTGGCCGCCGGATGCTGCGGTCAGCACCCCGGCTCCACAACCAGGCCCGGTGGATTCCGTGTCCCAGCTGCCACGATGATGCAAGAACCCAGTGAGCTTGGCTGGAGTGAGGCTCTGGCCTGCTCTGGGGCCTGCTGCCCTCAGAGGCCGGGGAGACAGTGGTACTAGACGCCCCGGAGCCCTGGAGGGCCGCGAGCTGCTCTGCTGGCCACCCCCGCACCCGCCTGCTCCGGCCTGGCCTGGCGCCGGGCCTCTGGCTCTTTCACGGCGCTCGCACCCCCTCCCTGTGCCTCGGTCCAGCCAGGCTGTTGGTGCCTGACGGTCAGTGGAATGGCCCCAGGCCTGGACCTCAGCACCCCGCACTACTCAGGCCACGTGGGCAGGCCCCCCAGGCCCCCAGGCCCCCCACTCACTGCTGGCCAGCCCGTGTCCTCAGAGCGCAGGCCCCGGGGGGCTCAGGAGGCAGCCTGTGAAGGGCCCTCCTGCCTGCCGGGCTCACTTGGGGAGGCAGAGCACATTTTCTGTGGGGCCACCACTTCCTCCAGCAACTGCAGAAGCAGCTTCAAGAGACACCCCCCGCCCCCACTGGCATGTGCTTCGGGAAGAGGGGTCAGACCTCGGCACCAGCTTCCAGAGGGAAGAGGGGTCAGAGCTCGGCACCCCAGCTTCTAGAGTACCTCGGGGAGGCAGCACACTCCCCGGAGCCCCGCCCGAGGCAGTTTATTAGTCTGATGGAGGAAATCCGGCCCAGGGCCCACCCATGCTCCTGGGGCTCAGAAGCATCCGGAGGCCTCCCAGGTGGCCTGGCCTGCGGGCCACTCCTCCCTTGGGGGCCCGCCCCCTCGCCCCCAGCCCGCTGGGTCTCTGTTCTGGGGGTTTGCGTCCTGTGGGTCCTGCTCGTCCAGCTCTCTAAAGGGCAGGTCCTGCGTGTGGTACGGTCCTCCTAGGCCAGGCTGCAAGCCCCAGGGGCGGCCCAAGCTGTTGGGGGGCTGATCTGAGACCCGGGGGTGGGACAGGCAAGGTCCAGTGACCCTCCAAGCCCAGGCCTGCCGGCCTATTGGGGAATGTCAGCCCCAGAAGGTTAATCACATGGGAGACACCCTTTCTAGACTCACCTTTGTCTGCATTTTCCAGGTACTCAGTCCCTGCTCAGTCGGAAGTGAGCTTTCTGTAGCTTCAGGCACACGTCCTGGCCTCCCGCTGTTTCTGCTTGGTGGGAAAACAGTGACTAGGGGCTGAGCAGCTAATCTGGGGGCAGCTGGGCCACAGCACTCACTCCTAGGGTGCAGCTGCTGGCTCTCGGGGGGCGTGTCCCTCTGAGCAGGTGGCCTGGGGCCGGATGGGGAGCCCCTGCAGGAGCCCCTCTGGGCCCAGCCTCAGGGAGCAGGAGCCAGCGGGCCCCCGGGGTTCTGGGAGGACAGTGTACAGCACTCACCTCCCACCCCCCAGACACTCTCTGGCTCACAAGGACAGAGGCTATTTCAGGGAAGGATGTAGAGACATAAGGACCCTGGACACAGTCCCTCACCATCAGGGCCCACTGTGCCTTCGGACCCCCCACCCTCTGTGCTCTGCAGGCTTCGTGCTGCTGTCCCGGGGGTTGGGGGTCCTGGACCCTCCCACGTGGGGCGATGTGCAGAGACGTGCTCACAGGTCACATGCACTTCACATCTTGGGTAATTATTCTACCAGGGAAAAATTCCTAGAAAGGATTTTTTGTTAAAAAAATGTGCTTACCCGATCCAAAGGTAAGCACATTGAGGATTTGGGGAAGCACATTGCAACATTGTGCTCAGAAACGTTTGTGTCAGGGGCACCCGGGTGGCTCGGTGGTTGAGCATCAGCCTTCAGCCCCGGGCATGATCCCGGGGTCCTGGGATCGAGTCCCGCGTCGGGCTCCCTGCATGGAGCCTGCTTCTCCCTCTGCCTGTGTCTCTGCCTCTCTCTGTGTGTCTCTCATTAATGAATGGAAAAAATCTTTAAAAATATTTTTTAAAATATTTTTTATGCTCCTATCAGCCCAGTAAAGGGTACCCACTTCCTCACTCTTTTGGCAACACTAAGAATTAAAGTTCTTTATTCTTGCCAGTCTCATAGGCAAAAAAGGACTGCCATTTTGATGTTTCTGTTCACATTTCTTGGATTATGAGTAGAGTTGAGCTTTTTCTTTTCTTTCTTTCTTTCTTTCTTTCTTTCTTTTTTTTTTAAGATTTTACTTATTTATTCTTGAAAGACAGAGAGAGAGAGAGAGAGAGAGAGAGGAAGAGACACAGGCAGAGGGAGAAGCAGGCTCCATGCCAGGAGCCCGATGTGGGACTCGATCCCAGGTCTCCAGGATCGCGCCCTGGGCCGAAGGCGGCGCTAAACCGCTGAGCCACCCGGACTGCCCAGCTTTTTTTTTTTTTTGGAGTTTTAGGATCTGTTTTTATTTCTTTTGTGAATTATGTGCTCTTTGGCTTTGAAACTTCTTGTTTTTATTGATTTGTAGATATTCTTTACACATGAAGGACCTGCTGTTGTATCCCACAGGATAAACACAACACTTGGCACAAAGTAAATGCTCACTGAGCATCTGTCAAATGATTTGCGATTTAATCTGATTTCCTCAAAGTCATTTCATCCTACTCTTTCTCCAGGTCATCTTAAACCCTCAGAGCAAGCTTCTCGGTAGGATTGATAAGATGTACGACGTGTGCTAGAAAGGCCGTTGGGGCCACCGTGAAGCTGGAGCCCCCCAATATGCCAGGTGAGAGCGCCCTCCGTTCGCATCTCCTTCGACTTTACACATTTAGGAGGGAGCCTGTCAGGATGGTTCTACAACGCGCCTCGTCTCAAACGGGGATACTTCCTTCAAAACTTAGCGTGTAGCAACAGATTTATCAAAATGAAAACTAACTCCTAAGCGAGGGAGGTGTCGGCTTCCCATGGAGACAGCAGGAAGCAGCTGGGGGGGCTCTGTTCCGACGGGCGAGGAGGGAACCCGGAGCAGGATGCGTGGGCGTGAGGGCCTCCCGGCCCGTTTCCTGCCCACGGCCAAGCCCCGGAGCCTCTCAGAGGCCCTGCAGGAGCCTGTCACCCAGTCTCCTGGGCCTTACCTGGCCCCCAGGAAGCTCTCCCCCTCCACCCGAGGCCAGGGCCCCCCTGGGCACCTGTCGGGAGCCCCGGCAAAGACAGGGCGTCACTGCCCTCCAGCCTGAGAACTGCCCCGCGGCCAGCTGCCCCTGGCTCCTGGGCCTGGTCACCTCTCGGCCCGTGCTCCAGCCCCTCGCCCGGGAGCGGGGACGGCGGCACCTGTCCCCAGGCCTTAGGAAGGGGAGGTCCCGGAGAGGTCAGCCGCGCACCACCCCACAGCCAGGACGCTGGCTGCTCGTGGAAACCAAAGGCTGGGTGCGGGCGAGGACGCGGGAGAAGCTGGAAGCCTCTGGGCCTCTGGTGGGCGCGGGAGGGGGCGCAGCCCCTGCGGGGGGCTCCGCGGTTCCTCAGAAAGCTGAAAATAGAACTTCCCTGTGATACAGCAATTTTACTTCTGGGTTTTTACCCAAAAGAAGTGAAAGTAGGGTGTTGCAGCGATAGGTCTGCGCCCGTAATCTGGGCAGCATGACTCACGGGCAACTAAGAGTGGAGGGAAGCCAGGTGTCCACCCGCCGGAGGACAGACAAGCGAACGGGCACACACGGGACTGGGACCCCGCCTTGGCCAGGGAGGCCATTCTGGCACCTGCTGCCACACGGGCGGAGCTCAGGGCCACGGCCGGGGGAGGGGGGGAAGCCAGTCTTGCCTGACCCCCCCGTGTGCGGGACCTCCAGAGCAGGCTGTGTAGGCGCTGGGAGCGAGGGACAGGGTGTCAATTTTGCAAGATGACAGGAGTCCTGCGGGCGGACAGTGTGAATGTCCTTACGCCCCGAGCTGCACACTTAAAAATGATGAAGAGGGTGACCTTTAGATTATGTGTACTTTACCGGAGTGAGGTCACTGGGGGCGACCAGGGAGTGGCACGGCGGACCCTGTTGCTTGGGGACACGCCAATGAAGCTTCAGCAGGGGCACAAGCCAGGGCTCACTTGTCCCCCGCGGCCCCCACTCAGTGGGCGGGCAGCTGAGACCCCTCAAGGCAGGTGCATGGCCTGCGGGATCCCCGGCCGGCGCCCTGGGCGAGCTCAGCATTTGGAACGCGCGGCTTTCCTTATGGTCTGGCCGGTGGAGAGGTCAGGGGTCATGCCCCAGGGGCGCCAGGCTAGAGGACAGAAGCCACCTTCCGCGCTGTGACGGGGCCAGGCCAGGCCTGGCCGGACGGTGAAGGCACCGTGAAGCTCGGCCTGCACCGGGCGGCCCGCTGGCGGCTGGCCACGCTCCCCGCTGACCTGGAGGCCGTCACCTCGGAGCGGGAGCACACGGGGAGGAACCGTGGGGCCCAGGTGCAGAGCTGTCACGGCGTCTCCTGAGGAACTGAAAGGCTCAGCCCAGGAGCACGGCCTCTGGCAGCACGTGTCACCCAAGGCCGCAGCCCTTCATCTCCATGACAGGTCCCAGAGGAGGCCGGGGAGGGAGGGGGGCCGGGGTGGCTCCGGGTGCAGGTCACAGAGGGGTGCAGGAGAGCAGGCCGGGCAGGGGACAGCGGTGCGTGGGAGGCTGGGGGTGGCAGCCTCCTTCCCCGGGGCGGGTCCCCAGAGCAGGTGAGTCATGGCAGGTCCCTGGTCCTTCAAGCTGGGGGCCCGCCCCTCCCAGCAGGGCCATCTGTCCTTGCACTCCCGAGCCAGGCTGAGGGAAGGCAGGTGTGCAGCCACGGCTGGGCCGGGACCGGCCTCGGGCTCCGACAACTCGCTCGAGCCTGGGGCTGGGGCTGGTTCTGCCCACGGGCCTCCTGGCTGTTGGACAGGGTGGCGACTCGCAGTGTGGGGCGTGAAGTGGGGGTACTAGCGTGAGTACTGGGGCCCCCGTTCTCCACGCCCGTGGCCCATCAGCCCGCTAATGGAGGTCCCTCCGAAGCCTATGGGGCGTCAGACCCCCCCTATGGGGGGGGGGGCCAAGAAGCCTCCCGCGGTAAAGGCCCCCCGCGGTCCCCCCCCTCTTTTCCACCAACGCGGGCCCCTGGCGGGCCTTGGGGAGGGGGTGGGGGGGGGGGGGGTGGGGGGGGGGGCCCCAGGCTGGGGTTGCCGCGGTGGGGCAAAAAGTGCGGGTACCGGATGGCCCCCCCCCTCACCCAGTCCCCTGGCGGGCGTCGGGGGTCCCCCCCCCCCCCCCCCCCCAGAACGTCCCCCCCCCCCCCCCCCCCCCCCCCCCCCTCTTGGGCCCCTGGAAAGGTTACTGGGAAAACCTTGACCTTCCGTATGTCCCCCCATTGGGCGGGTAAAAAAAACCGCTGGTAAAAAAAATCCTCCAGTGGGGGGGAGAATGGACCATCACAATTAGGAGGTCCTGTGGGGGGGGTTTTTTAAATGTCCCCCTGGTTGGGGCTTGATTTGGGGATTGGCTGTCCACCCAAAATTTTTTTTTCCCCACGTGGGGGGTGGGTAGGGGGAGGGGGATGGGGGGGAAAAACGAGCAACGGCAAAAAAAGCCCCCCGGGCTTCTCGCCTTGGGGGGTTTTTTGTGGGGGGGACCCCAAATGGGGGCCCTTGGGCGGTGGGGCCGGCCCCCCCTTTGGGTGGTCCCCCCCCCCCCCCCCCCACCCCCCGTTTTTGGGGGGTGTGGGGGGGGCCCAACCCCAAAAAAAGAAGAAAAAAAACACAAATGCCCCCCCCAAGTGGGGTGGGGGGAAGGGGCTGTCTAAGAAACCACCCCCTCTGGAAAAAACCGAGTTCCAAGGAACCTCCCCCCCCTAAGCCCCCACTGGGGCTATTGTCCCCCCCCCCGGTCCAGGTTGGGGGGGGGGGGGTGAAAAACCCACCGGGTGGGGAGTGGGGTGTGGGGGGGGGGGGGTAGGGGGGGGGCCAAAGCCCAAGCCCCACACCCCTCACCCCCCCCCCCTCCTTTTGATGGTATGGGCCCCCCCCCCCCCCTTTCCCCCCACTCAGGTGCTACAAAAAATTGGCGTTCCAACCAGGGTCATTGTGTCCCCCCACCCCAAAGTAACGTGGTTTCCCCCCTCCAAAGACCCACCACCCCAGCTTAAACGCGGGAGTGCTGGCCCCTGGGCGATGGGGGGCCCCCACCCGGGCATAAGGGCACCCCCGCAGAAAGGGAGGCTAAGCGGCTGGGGGGGGGGTTTTTTAGGAAGGACCCTATGGGCTCCCTGCGCCCGCCCAGCCCCCCCCCCCGCTCCGAATGGGGCCCCTCACAACAAAAACAAAGTGCCAACTAAAGGCCCAAACGTGGGGGGGGGGGGGGGGGCAAAACAATTGGGAAAACGGGATCAGGTGGGGGGGAACCCGCAACCTGCAGGCCAATCCAGACACAACCTTGAGGGGGTAAAGGGAACCCAGGATGGGGGGGTCCCCCCCCCCCCCCCCCCCCCCCCCCCCCCCCCCTTTCCACAAAAAGGAAAAGCCCCTGGGGATCCAAACTGGAAACTTTTCCATGGGGGGGGGGAAATGGGGGAGGTGGGGGGGGGTTTTTTTAAAAAAAAGCCAAAAACCGACTTGGGGTGACCGAAAAAGAAGGCCCCCAAACCAGGCTTGTAAAAGGTTGGGGGGGGGGGGGGGCCCCAAAAAAACAATCCCATCCAAAGACCTTCCCCCCTCGGGAAAACGGCCCGTGTGCCGGTGGTTTGGAAAAGGGTCAGGGGGTGCCCCCCCTGGGGAGCTTTTCCCAATGGGCAGGAGGGGGAAAAGCCTTGGGGGGTGGGCCGGCTGATTGGGGCAAACGCAGCAAGAAACCCCTGGGGGGGGGGTGGGACCAGGCCCCAAACTTGGGGGGTCCCGTTTGTTGTGGCGATCTGGGGGGCGGGGAAGACCCCCCCCCATAGTGCCTTCTCAAATGGGCAGGGAAGGGGTTTCCAAAAAAAAGGCCAAATGGGGAAGAAGGTCCAGACCCCGTTGGGGGGCTCCTTCCCCCAGTGGGGCCCCTCCACGGGGGTGAAACCGGAAAAGGGAACCAGGGTTGAAGGCTAAAAAGCAAAGACCCCCCCTTGGGGGAAAGGTCCCCCCCCCCCCCCCCCCGCGCCTTGGGGGGGGGCCGTGGTGGGGGGGGGGGGGGGGGAAAAAACCCAGGGCCGGTTCCCCCCCCCCCCCCCCCCGGGCAAGCCTTGTTTCCCTGGGGGTGTTTCCTGGGCACCAACGTTGGCCCCCCCGGGGCCGGGGAGAGGTCCTTTGAATAGGCCAGGAAGGGGAGCCGGGGGGTCCCCCCCCTTCCCGGGCCCCCCCTTTTTGGGGGGGGAGGGGAAGGGGGAAGGGAGCGACCACTGGGCCCCTGCCCAAAACTGGGGGGCTCCCTCCCACATGGGGTGGGGGCTTTTTTACAAACCGGGGAAAAAAGGGGTAGCCCCCCCCCCCCCCCCCCCCCACAATTGGGGGGGAGGGGGAAAAGTGGGGGGGGCGCCCCAACCTGGGGGGTGGCCCGGGAGTGGGGGCCCCCCCAAGGGGCCCTGGGTGGAAGGGGGTTTCGGGGGGCCCGGGCCCCTTCGCCAAAGGTCCCCAGGGGGAGGGGGTTGGGGGGGGGGGGGGGGCCCCAAGCTTTCCGTGGGGGGGGAGGACCCTCCCAGCTGGGCCAAACCAGTAAAAAAAAAAAAATTTCTAAGGGGTCCCCCCCACCCCCCCATCCCACCCTCCCCCCGAGAGGACCAAAAACAAAATGGAACCCTAAAATAAAAAATCCATTTTTTCAAAACCAACCGAAGGGGGGGAAAACAAGAAAAATTTTTTTAAAGAGCGGAAACCCAATCCCAGGAAAAAGGTTTGGTGGGGGGGGGGTATTTTTTTTACTTTTTAGCCTCCCGTGGGGCCCAGGGAGGAAGCCTCTGAGGGGGTTCCCAGGAAAAAAAACCGCCTCCCCCCGCCACCCCCTCCCCGGGGCCCCTGTGGGGGGCCCCCCGGCCTGGGGCCACCCTGTTGGTGGGGGGTGCTTTTTTTTTTAGGGCCCCCCCGTGGGGGGTGGGCCGGCACGTCCCCGTGGGGTCCCCCCCCGTCCCCCCCCCCCACCCCCGGAAATTCCCTCCCCGTCTTCCACCTTGGGGGGTACCCCAAAAGCCCTCTGGGTCAAGACCCACCCCCCCAAAAAACAACCAGCCACCACGGCTTCCCCCCCCCTTGAAAAAGGCTGCCCTGGGGGGAACCAGGGCCCCTTTTCCGTTCCATGGCCTTATTTTTTTTTTGGGGGCGGGGGGGGGTTTTGGGGGGGTGGGGGGGGGGGGAAGGGGGGCATAAGGGGAAACACATGTTTTTTTTGTTATTTTATTTCCAAACCCTTAAAGGAGAAGACAAAAAAAGGGGGAAAAGAAGAAAAAACAAGGGCCCCAAAAGGAGAACGGGAAGGGTTGGGGGGGGGGTGGGGGGGGGACAAACAAACCCGCCCGGGTTCAAAGGTTGGTTGAAACCGGGACCTCCCCGCTCCCCGGGTTAAAAAAAAAAAAACCATAGAAAGCCCCAAGAAGGTGGGTGGGGGGGGGGGGGGGGGGGGGGGTTGGAAAAAGGAGTTTTTTTGTAAAAATGTGGGGGTACCCCCCCCCCAACGGCTTTTAAAAAAGGCCCTGGGTTTTTTTTTGGCGCAAAGTGAAAACCCCCCCTCGGCAGGTGGGGGGGGAACAGGGGTTTGGAAAAATTTAGCACCAAATAGGAATACCCGAAAATACAAAGAGACCTTAAAAAAAATCACGAAAAAGAAAGCAAACTACACGAGCATTAATGGCGTCCCTAGCCCATACAAGACGGTGGGCCTTGGCCTACAGAATTAATACTGGGCCGCCGCCTATATAAAAGAGGAAAACTCCCCATCCCCCAGGGTGGGGGGGGGGCAAAAAAGAGGTGAAACAGTGGGAATTCCAATTGGGGGGTGGGGGGGTTACCTCCCCTGGGGCCGAAGCGAGCCGAGGAAGGTTTTGGGGGGGGGGGGGCCTCGATGGGTGGGGGGGCCGGGTGGGCTGGGGCCTTTAATAAAACGGACCCCCTCCCACCCCCCCCCTTGATCCCCCCTGGGAGGCACCCCTCCCTTGGGGGGGGGGGAGGGATCCCCGCCTTCCACGCCCCCGGGGGGGGTTTGGGGGGTGTTTCTGGGGGGGGGGGGGGGATGGGGCTTCCCGGAAGCCCCACCCGACCCACAATCCTGGGGGGGGGGGGGGGGCCCCCGCCCACAAAAATTCCCCCAAAAGGGGGCCCCTTCCCCCCCCCTCCCCTCCCCCCCCTGGGCCCATCCCAGGGGCCCCCCCCCCAGCCCCCCCTGGGCAATCCCTTGGGGACCAGCCCCCCCTTTTTTGCATCCCGGGGGCCCCAGCCAGCATCACCCCCCCCAGGGGCCCATCCCCCTGGCCCCCCAACCCCCCCGGGGTGGGGCCCCAGCAAACGTAGTGGGGTGGGGGGGGGCATCCCCCAAGTGCCTTACCCCCCCTGCCATCCCCGGGGTGCCTCCCCCATGCAAAAATCCCCAGGTGGTCCCCTGCCAACCCTGGGGCCAAGCAAATGCCCATTCCCCCTTGGGTGGGGGGCCTCACCCCTGGGGGCATCCTGGGGGGGACCCCAGCTTATGCCCCATACCCAAGTGGCCCAAGTCCCTGGGGCTCCAAAAATCCTGGGGGGGGCCTTCCCCCTTGGGCAAATCCCCCCCAAGGGCCTCCCCCCTTGTGCCCCCACCCCGGGGGCCCCAGGCCAAATGCAAATCCCCTGCCCCAGGGCCCTCCCCCCCCCTGGGCCCCAAAAATCCCCCTGGGGGGGGGGGGACACCAGCCTTGGGTGCAAAAATCCCTCGGGGGGGGAGAAAAACCCATGCCCAAGCAATCGCCAGGTGGCTCCCCTCCCCCCTGCAAATCCCCGGGGCCTCCCCGCCGGCCCCCCCCTTCCCCCCTCCGTCCATCCCCCTAAAAGCTGCCCCCTGGGGGCCTTTTGCCCCTTGGAAAAGTTTGGGGGTCCCCAACCGTCCCCCGGGACCCACCCTTGGTACCCCCCCCCGTGTTGTTTCCCCTGTCCCTCCCTTCCCTCCCTTCCTGGCCAGGCCCAAAAGGGCCCCTGGGTGAATTAAAATACCATTGGGATTCCATCCCCCCGTCCGTCCCCCCCCTTTTCCTCTAGTGTGGGGGGGGGGGGGGGGGTCCCCCCCCCCGGCTATTTAGCAAAGAAAACTTTAAAAAAAACTCCCCTCCCCCTGGGGCCGGAACCTTTACATCCCCCTTTTGGGGTGGCCGTTGGGTAAAAAGCCCCAGAGTTTACAGTGAAAGGCCCCCATCAGGCCTGGGGGGCCCCCCACCCCTGTTCCCCGGGGCCAAAAAAACACATTATCCCCTGCCGGGGGCGGGAAAACCCTTCCCTTGGCCCCTAACCACTGGAGATAAGAAGCCAATCCACCGAAAACCCACCGCGTGGGTGGAAATAGGGGGGGGGTGGGGGGTGGGGGTGGGGGGGGGGGGGGCAATAATCAAAGTAAAGCCCCACAAAGCCCAGAAAGCCCCTGGACCCAAAAAAAACCCTGGGGGACCCGGTAAGGGACTCCGCCCAATATGGGGTGGGAAAGCAAAACTTTTGCAAGAAAGCCCAATTGGGGGGGGCGGAGAAATGGGGGTTGGGGGGGTGCAAAAGTTTGGAGGAATCACGACCAGGGGGCCCGATTAAAAATCATTTTTATCCCTCCAGTAAAAAAGAAAATTGGAGGTCCCCAAAAAAACAAAGGGTGGGACAGGGATATATATAAAGGCCCCCCCCCAAGGGGCCACCCCCCAAGGCCCCCATGGGGGAACACAAGGGGTAGGGGAGCAAACCTAAAGAATGGGTGGGTGGGTAGTGGGGTATAGGGGGGGGTAACTGTGGGGGTGGCGTGAAACCCGGCCCCGGAACCACATCCCCACCTCAAGCCAAATCGGGGATAAGAAAAGGAAAAACCTTTGTGGCTTTTCATTAAAGCCCCCCACAAAAACGACCCCGGTTTTGGGAGGAACCGGCCCTCCCGGGGGATGGGTCCCCGCGGGGAACCTTGGGGTGGGGTAACTGGGGCCCCCCCAGCCCTTGGGGCCCAAGGTCCTTTTCCGGCCACGATTTGCCGTCCCCCGGTTTTTTTTGGGGAGACCGAAAGGGATCCTGGGGGGAAAAGGGTCCCCCAATGTTTTTTTATATATATATATAACTGTCAACCCCAAAACTATGGGGGGGCGCCCCCTTCAGTTACGGAGGGAAAAGGCGTCCCCCCTCCTTGGGGCCCCCCCTTTTGGGGCTTCAGGGTTCCCCCCCCCCCATGGAATCCTCCCCCCAGGGTTCCCCCCCCCCTTGGGGGGATTCGAGTCCCCCCACAAATCGTGTGTTTTCCCCCCCTGGGGCCTCAGCGGGGGGGGGAAAAAGTCCCCTTGCTGGCTGGGTGGGGCCCGCACTCCCCCTTTTTGGGGCCCCCCCTCCCCTCCACCAACCCGCCCCCCCGCCCCCCCCCCCAAGCCCCCCAACTTCCCACATGGCTACGCTCCCCCCTCTTTTTCCTCCCAAATAAAAAATAAATAAAAAATTTTAAAAAAGGGCAAAAAAAAACAAAAAAAAAAGTTTTTAGAAAAACCCCACCCTTTGGTGGGGAAGGTTTAATTTGTAAAGCCCCCTGGGGGGTGGGGGGATGTGGGGGGGGGGGGGGGTGGTTTTGAGGGTCCCCCCCCCCCTTGTGGGGGTGGGAGTTTAGCCCGAAACCCTTCGCTTTCCCCTTTCCCCCTTTTAGTTGGCCCCCCAGAAAAAAGGTTCCCCCCTCTTTCCTGGGGGGGGTGGGGCTCCCAGGGGGGACGCCCCCATCCCCTCAAAACACTATTGTTGGTGGTCCCCCCCCCCCCCCCTTTTCCCCCTGGGTCCCCCCCCCCCCCCCCCCACAGGAAAAACGGCCGACCGTGGGTTCCCAACCAAAGGCCCCCCCCGTCCGGCCCCCCCCTGGGGTTGGAACCCCCGGGCCCCTCCCCTAGCAAATGTGGGAGTGCCCTCCCCCCCCACCAAAAAACTGCAACGAGGGTCCCTTTTTTTGAGGAAAACAGTGCAAGAACTGGGGGCCCTGGGGGGGGGTGTGTTTATTTTTTGGGGGGAGTGGGGGGTAACAAAAAAACACAGGCGGGCGTGTGGGGGGTGGGGGTTGGGGGGGGGGGGGTGGGGGGCCTTTTGGGGGTGGGGGGGGGGCCCCTGACCCCCCCCCCGGGCCAACTTGGGGGGGGCCCCTTGGGAACCGGCCCTGGGGGCCCTTTTGTCCCAACGCTGGACCCCTTTTTTTCCAGGGGGGTGGGTTTGGGGGCTCCCCAGGGCAAAACGTGGGGGGGGGGGCTGGGGGCCCGTCTTAACCTTTCCCATCTGGGCCTTGGGGGTGGACCCCCCCCCCCCCCGCTCCCCTGGGGGCCCAGGGAATGCCTTCCCCCTTAAACATCAAGGCACCCCTGCCCCCCCTTCTTTTGGGAATCCCCGATGGATTAAAAACCAAATCCAGAAACCACCAAAACCCTGCTTGGGTGGGGGATTGGCTGGGGGGCCTCTGGGGGGTGCCTATTTGGCAAAGGTGGGGAACCCGGGCATACAAAATCTTTTTATGTCTGGGGGCCCAAACCCCTGGGGGGGTTACGAAAAGCCCAATCCTCTATTTCCCTGTTGGGGGCCCTGGCAACAATCCTCCCCCCTGGGTTGGAAACCCCCGGGCTTCCTAGGCGGGTGGGGTTGGGTTACCGCCCCCTGGGGAGAAAGCCCCCGCGGGCCCCCGCCGCCAACCAGGTAGGGGACCCCAAAAATCCCCTCCAAAATCTTCCCCGTGGTTTTTCCCGTCCCCCCTTGTCCCGTTGTTTTGGGGGTTATACCCCCCCCCGGTCCTTCCCCGTTTCCCACTACCCCCGTGGGGGGGGGGGGTTTTTTTTGAAAATGGAAGAAGAGGGTAACCGGGTGGCTTCCCTTCGAGGGTGTATTCCGTGATGTGACACAACCAGGGACAATCGCCCGGGGGTTCTACTAACCTGGTGCCCCGGGGGCTTTACCGCCCCCTGGGGGGGGTTTTTTTCGCTGGGGTCCCCACCCCTCTTCATCATCCGCGTTCACCCCAAACCAGCCGGTTAAAATCCCTTTCCAGGAAGGTAATCCAAGCTGAGTAGCAACCGTGCCCCCCCTGGGACGGGCCCGCGCCCCAATAGAAAGTGGCCCCAAGGTGGGGGGAAGCCAAACTCGGCCATCGCGGGTGTTCCCACCCCACCGGTTGGGGGGTGTTGAACCAACCTTATCCCTGGGTGGGGGGTGGGTTTGGGGTGGGGGTGGGGGGGGGGGGGGGGGCTTCCGCCCCCCTCACCACCTGGGGGTGGGGGGGTTGGGGGGGGCATTTCCCCCCCCCCTAAGCCCCCGTCGCCTTCTTTCCTACTATAAAGGGAGACCCCCGGGGCCAAAAAAACCCAATGGGGGAAAAAAGGGGGGAACCCCTAAATGGGGGGGGGAAGCCCAGGGCTTTTGGGGGGTGCCCAAACAAAATTCCCCCCCCCCCTCCGCGGGTGTTTTTTATATTTTTTTTTCCTGTGTGCCCCCCTGAGTTCCCAACCGGTGGGGGGGGGGGGGGGGGGGAAACAGTCCGGTGGGGGGTGTGGGCATTTTTGGGGGGGGGGGGACCCCCATCCAACCCCTTAAACGTGGGGGTGGCCTTGGGCCCGAGCGACCCAAATTTCGGCGGCAAGTCAAAAAGTGTGTGTCCAGGAAAATATCCCCACCACAAGGAAAAAATGGGAAAAAAAGTGGGGGCTTTCCGCCCACAAACAACATACTCCAAAAAGCTTTCAAAACACAAGGTTTTATTCCGAACGGACCTCCGAAGAGTTATGAAGCCCGAGCTAGCGGGGGGGGGCCCATATACCCAAAGGTCCCCAACAAAACCGTGCCTTTGCCCCAAACCACACCCGAGGGCCCCCAGGCGACTGGGTCCCCACCCGTGCCCAGAGGTTTTCCATCTCCCAAAAGAGCTTGGGGTGGCTACGTGGGAGCTTCCCCCACATGGGTCAAACCTTTTGGAGCAGGCTATGAAGTGGGGTGGGGGGGAAGATGCCCCCACTGAAAAGCGCCACCGTCCCCCCCCCTTGGGCAGGGCAAAAAAAGGGGTGGGGGGCCGGGCCCGTGGGGGGAATGCCCCCCAGGGGGGGCACCAGTGGTGGGGGCTTCCCCCCCAAATTCCACATTTGAAAAAGCCTGGGGGCCCTAAAAGCCCCGGTGGGGGGGGGGGGGGGGGGGGGGGGTGTCCCCCCCAAACCAACGGCTTTGGGGGGGGGCCCCATGGTGAAAAACAATGGCCACCGATTTTTTCTCAAATTCTGGGGAAAAACCGAATGGGTTTTTCCCCCCCCCCTCTGGTAAAGCCCCCCTGCCCCACCCCTTCCCCGTGGGTTCCCCCCCCCCCCCCAGCCCCCTCCCCCTAATGCCCATTTGGTCCCGCCACCTGGGGTTTACCCCCACAACAGCCCACGGGTAGGGGCGAATTTTGGGGGCTATCCCCAGGGGCAACAGTGGGGTGGGGGGGGGGGGTGGGGGGGCCCCCACCCCCGGCCCCAGCGGTGGAGGGCCGCCCCCCCCCACCGAGCCCAACTGGGACCGGTCCCCCCCCCCCCCCCCCTCCCCTTTGTGGCCCTCTCTGTCCAACTGGGATTGGGCCTTGGGCTTTTGGGGGGGGGGGGGCTCACCTTCGTCTTAAAAAAGATTAAAAGCACAACAAGGCAAGGGCCTGGGCTGGCAAGAGGCCCCCCTGCGTGGGGGGACCTGGGGGGGCCTAGGGTGGGTGGGGGGGTGGTGCCCTTTGCCGGCAAAGCTTTGGGGGTGGCCAAAAAACCCACCGCCCCACCACAACGGGGTAGGTGCCCTGTCCCCCCCCACCACTGGGTCCCAACAAAGTGGGGTGGGGGAAATGGAACCTTTTATTTTCTTGTGCTTTTTTTTCTTGCCAAGCCTTTTTGCTTTTTGGAAAATAACTGGGGGGTGGGGGGGGGGTAAGTAAACAAAAACATGGGGGGGGGGGGGGGGGGAACCGGGGGGGGGGGGGGTTTTCTCTTGCCTCGAAATGGCCCCACCGCAACAAAAAACCGGGCCCACCATTTATATTGGCAAACAAATGGTGCCCCCAATGGTCCCCCACCCCGCAGCAGGAAACAAGGGCCCCGCCCAATGCCTAGTAGGGGTGGGGGGGCCCGGGCCCCCCCTTGGGCTGGGGGCTCTATGGCTCTTTGGGTGGGGGGGGCCCCCCAGCAACGGGGGTTACCCCCTTGTGGAAACGCCCCCCCCCGCAGGGGCGCCCCTTTGCTGGGGGGGGGTTGGGGGAAAAAGCCCCAACAAAGGGGCAAAGCCCCCCCTGTGGTGGGAGAGTTGTGGGGGGGCGACCCGCTTGGGGTCCCTTCCCCCTGGGGGCTGTCCCCAAGCCCAAAGGGCAAGCCCCGAAAACCGTAAAAATCCCTCTGGGGTAGGGTGGGCCCCAAGGTGCCGGGGAAAGGGCCCATGGGGATAGGGACACCCCACAGGAAGTGGGGGGGGGGGGGGGGGGGGGAAACCACTGGCAAAAGCCCCCGATAGGTGTAATCAGAGTGGGGGGTGTAGTGGAAGGTCATGAAGGTATATTTGGGATATTCCTCCTCAATCAAGGCCCGCTTTTTATTTTCCCCCCTGGGTGGGCCCCCCCTTATTTTTCCAGGGTCCAGGGGGAGAAAGCCGGCCCCCCGAGGCCTCCTAAAAATAAGGGGGAAATCCAGGACAGTGGAAGGGGTGCGGTTGGAGGGGGAACCGGCCCCCCAAGGGGCCCCCTCCAGCCCCCCCTCCTGGGCCCTGGGAGGGTTGGGGTGGGGACCCCGAAGGCGGTGGGGGGGGTTGTGGTGGGGTTGTGGGGGGCAAAACTGGTGGGGGGAGAAACGCCAGGTCCCCCCCCGGGGGTGGGGCCCCTGGGGAAAGGTGGTGGGGGGGGGGGGGGGGGTATATTTTTGTTCCCCTGGGGGGCAAAGCCCCCCCACAAGCCCCTGGGGCACCAAAGGCCTGGCTCTGGGGGGCCCCCCGAACCACCCGCTGGGAGGGCCTTGGGGTTTTTCCTGTCCCCCCCCCCCACCTGGGGGATTAAAACAAAGGTGGATCCCCCCCCCCCCAAATGAAACTATGGTAACCTCGAAGGGTCCCCAGGTTAGGTGGGGGGGTGCCATTGGGAACCACCCCGCTGGCCCCCCTAAGTCGTGGCCCCCCTTCCCAGGCTTTCCTGAGACCAGGAGGCCCCCAGCCAGGCTGGCCCTTCCCGCCCCCGCCGGAAGGGGCCCCCCAAAGGCCGGCCCCCCCAGGGCCCAAAACCCCCTGGGGGGGGCTTCTTCCACGGAAGCCCCGGCGCGGGGCCCCCCCGTGTCCGTTTGGTGCCCCAAGGTTAGTATGGGGGGCCCAAAATTTTCCTCCTCGCCCAGTTTGGGGGGTTAAGGCAGCCTAGCCCTGTTTCCCCCCCCCATCCCGCCCCCTCCCTTCCCCCCTGTGGGGGAGCGAGGAAAAGACATTAGGGAAAAGATAACCGGTTTTTTTAAGGAAGGTGAAAAGGTTAAGAAACATAAAACGGCGCCAGCCACACAACGCACAGCCAGTCCCCCCCCCCAAAGTTTTCCCCTTCCCTGGGGGGGGAAAAATGAAACAACGTCGCCCCCCAATTGCCCCCTTTATCCTCCCAGGCCGCCCGGAGGTCGCCCCCCCCCACCCCCCCCCCCCCCCCCTCTTTTCCCCCCCTCCCCCCCCAGCCCTCTTGCCTGGAAGGCCGGTGTTGGGGGGGGGGGGGGGCCCCAACCCTTCCCCCCCCCCCTGGGGGGGGGGCTCCGGGAAGTTGAATGGCCCCCCCTATTTGGGGGGTGGATTCCCCTGTGGAAGACCCCCCCGTCGAGAGAAATTGTCTCCCCACCCATGAAAACCTGGGGTGGTTAGGGGAGAAGCCTTGTGGGGTAGGGGGCCGGCGTGGGAGGGGGGGGGCCCCTCGTCCCAGGGGCCCTTTCCGGTGGGTTTGGGGGGGTGGGGGGGGGGGGGGGGGTGGGGGGGTGGGGAGTGGTCCCCCCCCCCCCCCCCCACAAACCCCCCGGATTGGTGGGGGGGGGACCCCCAGAGTTTTTTTCGTTTGGTTGGGGGGAAGTGACTAGAGGAGCCCCCATTTTTTTGCCCCCTTTGGGGTAAAAACCCATTAAGCCCACACATGACCCGGGGGCCCGTTTTCCCCCCAAGCAGGGGGCTTTTTGAAAAACGAAGCCTTGGGGGGGGGTGGGGGTTTCCCTCTCCCCCTCCCCGTTCCTGGGGGTTCCTGGGGGGAACTGGAAGGGTCCCACCCCCCAGGGAATCCCTCCCCCAGGGCCTGGGTATATGGGGCCAAGCGTCCCTGGGGTGGGCTTATCCTCCTGGGTGGGGGCCCTTTCTGGGTGGGGGAAAGGAACCCGGTCCCACCCGTCCCCGGGCCCCTCCGTC
Organism: Nyctereutes procyonoides; assembly: GCF_905146905.1. Classification (NCBI taxonomy): domain Eukaryota; kingdom Metazoa; phylum Chordata; class Mammalia; order Carnivora; family Canidae; genus Nyctereutes; species Nyctereutes procyonoides. The sequence continues at coordinate 988,663 of NW_026575111.1, forward strand.
CCGCCCCCCTCAAAAAAAGCCCTTCGGCGTAGGGGGCCCCCGCCCCCAATAATCCCCTGGGGGCCGGCCCTCCCCCGGTCCTCTTGGGGCCTCCCCCCCCCTCCCTCCCCCTCCGTTGCCCCTCCTCCCTGGTGGGGAAAGCTTTTTTCGTGGTCTAGGCCAAAGAAAAAAGATCCCTTCCCTTCCCCCCCTGTCCACCTCCCCCCCAACGGGCCGGCCCCCACACCCTGGCCTCCCAGGGCCCCCCAACCTGGTGGGGGGACCAAAACCGGGCGCAAAGCCGGTTCCCCCCCAGAAGCCCCCAGCCTGTGTGGGGGGGGTGGGCCCTCTGCCTTGGGGGTGATGCCCGGGTGGGCCCCCACTGGGGGGTGCCCCCCCCCCTTCGGGCCCCAAAGGGGATTGGTGGAAACCCCATGACCAAGGCTTGCCCCAGGGGTAGGCCCTGGGGGTGGGGCCCCAGGTGGCCACAAGGTTGGTGGGTGGATCCCCCCCCAACGGGGGGTGCGGAAAGAAAGGGGGTGTGTTCCCCCCCCCCCCCTTATTTGTATTTCCCAGCCCATGAGAAAAAAGCCCCCCCGCCCAACCCCAGCCCCACCCTGGTGGGGTAGGTCCCCAGTGAACCCAAAGCGTTTTTTTGTTTCCAGACCGAACAAGTGGGTAGGGCTTTTTGAAGCTTCCCCGCGGGGCCGGCGGGCGTGGCCCCCCCCCTTGGGAAACAAAGCCTCCTTGGGGGCAAGTCCCTTGTACCCCCCCCCCGGAATGGGACGGGGCCCCCTCCGCCCGGTAGCCCCCAAAAGTTCCCCCCCCCCCCGCAGAAGCCGGCTGGGGGCCGCAAGAAAAGCTTGGCCCTGGGGGACCCCAAGCCTCCCCCCCCGGGGCTGGGGGTCCCCTGGGGGCCGGGGGGGAGGTGGCCCCCCTAGGGGCGGGGGAGGCCCGTGGCGTGTGGGGTGGGGGCGGGCCATGGGGGGGGCGTGAAGGGCCCCCCTTTGGGGGGGGTGAAGTGGTGCCCCTGGGGGGGGGGGGGGCGGTGTGGGGGGGGGGGCCCACTGTGGGGGTGGGGTTGGGGGGGGGGGGGGGCGGGGCCTGTGGGGGAAAAGTGGGGGCCCCCCCCTGGGCGGGGGTATGGTGGGCTAGGTAAAAAAAGGCGGGTGCCTGGGGGGATAAAAATACAAAAATCTCCCCTTCTTCCAACCAACAACAAACGGGAAAAGGAAAGGTATGGAAAAAGAAGAGAGAAGGACATGTAAACATAAACCAAGGGGCCCCCCGGCCCCCTACAAGCCCACGCCAAGGCCGCCCCCCTTCCCCCACAAGGCCCCCCCCCCCCCCCGCCCCGGCCCCCCCACCATGATGAGGGTAGGGCCACGGGGCCCCCCCCCAGAGGCCCCTTCCAGGCCAAAGGCCCCTTTTTGTTCCTCCCGCAAGGCCCCCCCTCCCCCCCCCCGTACCCCGCCGCCCCCCGCCCCGGGGGCCCCCCCCCGCCCCACGGGGGCCCCCCTCCCGCCCCAAGGAAAAAACCCCAGGCCGGGGAGGGGGCCTTTGGGGGGGTCCCTTCCCCCCAGCAAAAAAGCCCCTTTTCCCCCATGGCTTGCCCCCAGCCGGCCCTGTCCCTGGGTGCGGGGAAACATGGTGGGGCCATTTAAAAACCGCAGCGGAGGGCCCCCTTCCCATCCCCCGAAACACCAATCCCCCCCCCAAGAAGCTCCAGGCCCCCGCCCGCCCCGCCCCCCGCCGCGAAAGCTTTTTTTTTTCGGGGCCCACCCCTGGGGGGGGTTCCCCCCCCCCCCGGGTGGGGGGTCCCCCCCCCCTGGGAAAAACGGGCTGGTGGGGGGTCCCTTAGGTGGGGACCAAAGGGTGGTGGGGCTTTTGTATGGGGGGAGCGGTGCTTTTATTTTCACCCCCACCAGCTTGGTGGAAAGGACCCCCTCCCCCCACCTCCGGCGCGTGGTGGGACACTTTTGGGGGGTTGGGGGGGGGGGTGGGGGTGGGGGTGGGTGGGCACCCCTGCCCAGGGGCCCCTCCCCAGTCCCAGCACCCCTGGGGGGGTCCCCCCCCCTGTGGGGGGTCCCACCCTGGTGGCCCCGAGGGGGCCCCAAGTGGGGGGTGGGCCAACGGCCAAAAAAAACAAAGAGCAACGCTTAGGGGGGGTCTTGGGACCCGAGCTCGTTCCGAGCTGCCTTGGCGGGCCCGGTGGGGGGTCGCCCCCCCCCCCCCCCCAGGTTTTGGGGGGGGGGCCCCCCCCCTTGGGAGGCCAGGTGGTATGGGGTTGGGCCGTAGGGGGGGAAAGACCAGCGGTACGGCATGGCCCCAAGGCTAAAAACGCCCCTCCCCCCCAGGAAGGTGAGGGCCAAACGAAGAAGGGGAGGTGGGTAGGCCCCATCGAGAACGGGAAGGGGGTGCCCCGGGCCCATTGCAAAAAGGATGCCCACCCCCTAAAACCATACCGCCCCCCCGAAAGCCTGGAAAAGGGACGAGCCCCGGAACCCCCCGGGGTCCCCCCCCCCCCCCCCCCCCCCCCCCCCCTCCCCCCAAAGAAAGCCCCCCCAGGGAGGGGAGCCAGCCCCGCTGCCCCCACCCGCCCCCCATGGGGATTCCCCCCCCTTGGGGGGGGGACCACTTCCCCAAATAAAGGCCCCAGAAACCCAGGATAAAAGAACGGAGGGAAAAAAAAAGAACAAGCCATTTTTTTCCCCCGTGTTCCCCATTCCATTTTTCAAAAAATAAGGCCCCCTAGGCCGTTGGGACAACGGGCCTCCCCCCCCACCCCCCCCCGTGACCCCCCCCCCCCCCTATGGGGTGGGGGGGCTAAAAAATGTGGTTTTTAACCAGCAAAAAAGCCTTCCCCCCCACCAAAACCCAGAACTGGGTGGTCCCCACCCCGGTGGTTGGGGGGGGGGGGCACACCAACGGAAAAGGCCCCCCCCTGGTGGAAAACAACACGGGCCCCCCTCCCCTCCCGGCAAAAACCCCCCAGCCTCCCTCCCAACCCAGGTGGTGGGGGTGTGGGTGTAGGGGCCTGGGGATAGGGGATAAGGCCCATGTTCCCCCCCATCCCCCTCGAAACTGTATCCCCCAGAAAATCCCAAGTGGCCCCAATCCCCCCCCACTTCCCCCGTGAGAGGGCCCAAGGGGCCCCAACCAAACTACGCCTCCCAGGAGAAAGCCCCAGTGGGGAAGTAAGAGAACCCAACCCGGTGGCCCCCTTGGGGTAAGAAGGGGTCAAAATGGGTGGACCCGTTTTTTGTGGTGTGGTTGAAAACCAATCCAGAAAAAAAAGGGACCTAATTGGGGGGGAAACTGGGCTTTGTGGCGTTGTTGGTGGGGGTTTGCGGCGGTATTTTTCCCCCCCCCCCCCTACTCACTTCCCCCCTTTTTATAACGTAAACAAAAAAAATCCCCCTTTGTTTCAATTGTTCCTTCTTTCCCGCTCCCCCCCCAAGGTGAAGGGCCCAGGATGGGGACCCCCCCCCAGCTAGGCTGGCCCTTTACAGACCTTTGGGGCGGAGAAATTGGCAACCTTGGGCAAACGACGGCCCCCCGACGCTTTTTTTATTTCCCGTGGAAGAAGCCCAAGGTTGGGTGCCTTTGGGGGCGGCCCTGGGGGTTCCCCCCGTCCCCCCCCGCCGGCGGGGGCGAGCAAAGGCCCCCTGGAGCTTTTGGTGGGCCTTTCCTGGGTTCCCTCCAAAAAGGGAGCCTGGGGTAAAAGCGAGAGGCCCCAAAAGCGGGGTACCCCCAAAAGAAGGCCCCCCCCACCAACTTGGAAAAAACCCCTCCCCTCGAGGTAAAAACCAATGGTCCATTTGAACCCCCTGGTGTTTTTCCACAGACCCAGGGAAAAAACCTAAAAAGGTGCCCCCCCTGCCCCCCGTGCCTTTAGGGTTGAGACCCCCCCCCCCCCCCCCGGGGGCAACAAAGAGGCCCAAAAAGGTGTGCCCCCCCCTATGGGTGCCCCCAGGGGCTGTTGTAGGGTGGCCCCCCCTTACCCCAAAGGGTGAACCCACCCTTTCCCAGGCCCCCAAGACGGGGGAACCCAGGGGATTAAGTTTCCCATGGGGCCCCAAAACCCTCTAAACACCCCGCATTTCCCGTGGGGGATACCCCCCAGGCCACCCCCCCCCCCCCCGCCCCCCAGGGAGGCTGGGGAAGGGGCCCTTGGGGGTGGGGGTGCGGGTTCCCCCCACCCTTGTGGGGGGGGAGGGCCCTCCACTCCCCTGATTTCCCCCTATTATAAAAAAATAGCCTTCGGGCCCCGGCCCTTTTTTTCCTCCCCCCCCTGGAAAACCCCCTTGGAAATTGGGAAAAAAGCCCCAAGGGAAAAGCCCTTTTAGGGGGAAAAAATGTCAAGAAGGGAAAATCTCCCCCCAACTATTATCCTCTTGTGAAAAAAACCTCCTCGGGCTTTGGGGGCCGTGGGTGGGTGTCCCACCTTCCTCCCTGGGGGGGGTTGGGGTGGGGGGGGGTGGGTGGGGGTTCACCGAGATCAACCCCCAGCCCCCTTTCCCCCCCCCCGACCCCTGGGGCAAAAAACCCCTAAAAAAACCAGAAGGGGATAAAAAAAAAACCCGGTTTCCCCCACGGCTTTTGGGCCCCCCCCTGGGCTTGGGGGGCCCCCATTTGGAAGGCCAGGATGCCCCAGGCCCGGGTCCCCCCCCCCCCCCCCGCCCCCGCCCCACCCTTCCCACAACGGCTGGGGGGGGTGGGCCCCCCCTGGGGTGGGGGGGGGGGGGGTTGGTGGGGGGGGCCCCCTCACAAGCAAAAGCCCTGGGGGAGCGGCGGGGTCAGACACCGGGGTGGTGGGGTGTGGGGGCCCCCCCCTTGGGGGGGGCAACAAAAAGAAAGCCAGCCCAGGCCAGGTGTCCCACCCGCCCCCCCCCCCCCATAAAGAGGGGCATTGGGGGGGCTTTTTTTTATTAATGGGTCCCCTTGGCCCCCCCTGGGGGGGGGGCTTTTGGCGAGGACCCTGGGGGCAACTGGGTTGGGAGGGGGGGGGTGGCTAAAAAAACAACAGGAGGGTGGTTGGGGTAGTCCCGCCGGGGGTATCTTGATGTTTATAATATTATAGGGGTTATTTTTTGCGTAGGGGGGGGGGGGGTGCCCAAAAAAAATCTTTTCCCGATATTCCCGAGGCAAGAAAAAAAAACCCAACACGGTCCATGGGGGGTGGGGTTGGTAAAAAACTAAACCACAAGTTTTTTTTTTGTTATCCCAATGGGCAAGGGGGTGCCTTTTTTAGGTTGGGCCAGAAAAAACGGCACCAAGACAAAAATCAAATGTCCCATCCAAAACACTGGTGGGTGTGGACCCCAAGTGGGGGGGGGGGGGGGAAAAACCAAAGGTCCCCCACCTAACCCCCGTGTGTGTTGGGGGGGGGGGGGGACGTTGGGTGGGGGCCAGCCCCCTTGGCCCCCCCCGGCCCAAAAAGGCACACCAAAAGGTGGCAAGGCAACCGAGGCCCCCCCCACCTCCCCTGCCAGCAGGCCCCCCCCTAGGGGGGGGCGCTTATTGTGGTGGGCTAATAAAGCGCCGATGGGTGGGGGGGGGGGTGGGGGATGCCAGCCCCAAAAAGCCCCACCTGTGGGGGGGGCCAAGGTAAAGAAAGAGGCCCCCGGGTCCATGACCCTGGGGCCCCCCGCTTTGTTGGGGGGGGCTGGGCCGGGGGCACCCTGTGGGCCCTGGAAGCCATCCCCGCCGCCCCCTTCCCGTTGTGGGGGTGGCCCTGTTGGGGGGGGTGGTTGGGGGGGGGGAACCCCCAAGTGGGGGGGGGTGGGCAGACAGGCCTAAAAGGAGGGCCTTGGGGGGGGGGGGAATCCCCCCCCGATAAGGGGCCCCCAAAGGGGGCTTAACAAAGAAAGAAACATGGGGGTGGGGGGGTCCCCCCCCCCCTCCCAGCCCCCACAATGGTGGTGAGAAAACGGTTGGGGTTGGGGGCCAAAAAATAGGTGGGGGTGGGGGGTGGTTTTATATTTATATATATCCCCCACCCATGGGCCCAGCGTTTTGGGTATAGGGGGGGGAACCCGACACCGGGCCTGTAAAAGAAAGCCACGGTCGTCTCCCCCCCCCAGTGGGGGGTGATGGGATTGGGGCCAAAAAGGCCCCCAAAAACTGGCCCCCTGGGTGGCTCCCCACGCCGGGCCCCCCCCCCCACCCTGCCCCCCCCCTCTTGTGCAAAGGTGAACCGTGGGGGGCGCCTCAGTGGGGGGGGGGCCCTCTTTCCCTTCTCAACTTTCCCCAGCCTCCCTACCCCCCAATAGAAGTGCGCCCCTGGGGGGGGTTGGTGAGCTTCCCAACGAAAGCCAGGCTTTTTCCCCTGAACCTCCTGGGGGGGGGAGGCCGGGGATTGGGGGGGGGGGGACAAGTTCCCCCGGGGGGGCCCCCCACTTGGGAGGCCCGTTTGTGTTGGTTGGGAGTATTGGGGTGGGGGGGGGGGGGGGGGGGGGGGGGGGGGAAAAAAATAATGGGGGCATAGCCCCCGGGGCACAAACCACCACCTCCCCTCCCCCCCCTCCGAGTCCCCCCCTTCCCCGAACTTGGGTGTTGGGGGGGGAAAAAGGCCTTTTGGGGGGAGATGGGTCCCCTGGGTTTTTTTTTTTGTTTTTGCGGAGCAACCTTTTTTTCCAAATTCCCCTTTGTGGGGGGGGGGGGGGGGGATTCCTGGGGGACCCACTAATTTTTTCCCCCTGGGCCCGCCGAAAAAATGGTTCCCTCCCCCCCCCCCCCCCCCCCCCCCCCCCCCCCCCCCCCCCCGTGGGGGGCCGAGGCAACGTAATAAGAAAAAAAATGAAAAAATGTGGGGGGTACCCCCAGGCCCCCACGGCTGTTCAACCGTTGGTGGGGGACAGGCAAACCGAAAACACCGCGGGATGAAAAAGTGTAGGTGGAGGGGGGGGTGGGGGGGTGGGGGCACATCCCCTGGGGGCTTATCCCAAAAGTAAGTGATAATAAGGTGACCCCCCTTCCCCATGGCTCAAAAATGGGTGGGGGGCCCCCCGCCCCCCCCGGGTCTTTCCTTATAAGTTAGGAAAAAAAAGGGCGTAACGTCCTTTTTATTTGAAAAGCGAGGGAGCCCAAAAAACAAAACCAAAGGTGTTGGGGGGGTAAGGGGGGCGGAAGAAGCCACCCACCAAAAGTGAAGATGGGTGTCACGACCGCGGGAAAAAGTGGTGGGTGGCCCACCGAAAGTGTGGTGCTTTTTACCCCAACCCTTGGGCCTATTCCCCTCCCCTGTGCCCCGCGGCTGGCCCCCCCCCCCCGTTTCCCCCAAGGGGCCCGGTTGTTGGTGGGTGGGGGCTTTCCCTCCAGCCTTTTGGGAAAAAAAAAAAAAATGCTCCCCCCTGAAGAATACGCTTGGTGGGGGTTTTTGTTGGGAGTGGGGGGGAAAAACCGCGGATGATGGGGGGGGGGGTGAAAGAAAGGGGGGACCAAGCGAACCCCCCAGGGGGCCGAGAAGCCCGCAAGTTAAAAAGTGAACAAGAAAACCCCCCCCCGGCGGGAAAAACCTGTGGGTTGGGGTTTATCCAATCCGACCCCCCTTGCGAAAAGATGCTAAACAAACCCGGGTCCCCCCCCCTTTCCCCGTTCCCCTTATCTCCTCCGTTACCCATATTTTATCAAAAACCACGGGTAAAAGTTGGGGGTGGGGGGGAATCGAAGCCCGAAACCAAACAAAAACGAAACAGAACACACCTCAACGGAACCCACCTGTGACCTCATGATGGCCCCCGTCAACAATAATGGGCGTGTGGTATCCCCCCCCCACCCAGTGGTGTTATGGTGCGGCGGGCCCGAGCATGTGCCCTTCACCCCCCCCCCCAGTGGCGTATAAAATAAAAAAAAAAAAACAAAACCCACCGCCCACGGAGCCACGCGTGTCCCGCCCCCCCCCCAAAAACCGGCTTGGCCCCATGGTGTGTGCACTGGACCAGACAAAAGCCACGCTGTTGGGGGACCCCGAGTTGGTTGCTCAACGTATAACCCGTGTAATTGGGGCCGAGAAAAAGAAAAAAAATGGGGTAGCCCCGTCCACCCCTTGGGGCCAAAAAGCCCCCCCGAAGGGCCCCAGGCATCCCCCAGCCGGTGTGGGGGGTGGGGGTTCCCCTGGGAAGGGGGGGTTATACATGATTTGTCCCCCCCAGAAAAAGGGGCAGGTGGGGGGCCTGAGTTGGGGTTTATAAAGCAACCAATCTCGCAGAAGCGACAGGGGCAAAGAAGAAAGGGGTTTAACAAAGACCCGGCCCCAAGCATAAAAAACGTTGGGGGGGGGGTGGCCCCCATGGGAAGGGCAAACCTTGGGAGCCAAGCCCGGGTTGGGGGGGTGGAAAAAAGCCACAGGCGGTCAATGCCAGTGTTGGGGGCCCCCCGGCCAAGGCCCCCCAGCACAACACACCGGCCCGCCCTTGTTAAAACAAAACCAAACACCAAGGGGCCCAGAGTCCTTGGCTTGGGTCCCCCCCCCACCCGTTCCTCCCCAAGGACCTTCGTTGCAAGTTTTTTTTTATTGGGGGAGGGGGCCCCCTCATGCCTATTAAGAAAGGGCCCGGGGTCAAACCCAGGGGGAACTGTGGGGCCCCCCTTTTGTGGTGGGGAAACAACCCACAACATCACGGTTGGGGGTGTGCCCCGGTTTTTTTCCCTGGGTTGGGGACCCAAAAGAGGAAAAACAAAAAGTTGTGAAAGGAATGGGGGGGGGCCCCCCCGGGGTCCCCCCTGGGGGGGGGAGAACCAACCCCCAAGGGAAGGGATAAAGGGGGAACCTTTTTTTTCCCCCCCTGGGGCCCCTTTTCCCTGGCCCCTTGGGGGTCCTTCTCCCCCCCCCCCCTCCCCCCCTGTTTTTCCTTGTGGGCACTAAAGAAAAAAGGAGAAAAGGTGTTTCCCGGGGCTTTTTAAACCTCCCCACCCCCAGGAAAAACCTTTCCCAACAACAAACCAGGGGGCTTAACAAATAAAACTTCCAAAAAGTTGGGGGGTTTCTCAAAACTTTTTTTTTAATATTTTTTTGGGTTTTGTTTTTTTTTGCCTTTTAAATTTTTTTTTAAAAAAAAAAAATTTAATTTTATTTTGGGGGGGAAGAAAAAAAAAGAGAAGCCGAAAGCTAAAAAGGAATGTGGTGCTATGGGGGGGGGGGGCGGTGAGGGAAAAAGGGGGGCAAAAGGGAGGCAGCAGAACCCTCCCCCCTTGGGGAAGCAGGGAAACCCCCCGATGGTGGGGTGGAACCCCTCCTTCCCGATTCCCCCCCTCCCAGAAAAACCCTGGGAAGATCCAAGACCCCTGGTGAAGAGCCAAAAGGCCAAGACGCCTTTTCCCCCCGACATGAAGCCCCCCCCCCCAAGGGTGGGGGGTTTTCCCCCCCCCCTAAAAACAATGGGACCCCCCTTCAGAAATTACCCCTTACCGGCGTATCCCCCCTTCCCAAAACCCGGGGACCGGCAAAAATTTCGTGGGGCCCCCCCCGGTAGCCCCCCTCTCTGGGGCCCAAGGCTGGGGGCAGGTAAAGAAAAAAAACCCACCAAAGGGTCCCGCGGGACCCTCCCCCGCCCCGAAGGGCCCCCCCTGGTCCTCCCAAAAAAAAAACGGGGGAGGTCCCCCCCCGGTTTTGGGTTGGTGTGGGGGGGGGGGGCTTTAAAGAAAGAGCAAAAGGTTACCCCTTTTCTTTTCCAATTGGGGGCTGGGGGAAGGGTATGGGGGTGAGTGGGGGGGGGGGGGGGTTTTCCCCCCCCCCCGGCGGTCCCCCCCCGCACCATTTCCCCACCATCCCCTTAGGGGGGTTGGGCTTTCCCCACCCCCTGGGGGGGGGGGGGTCCCCCCCCAAGGGCCTGGGGGCCTGGGCCCTAAACGCTGGGGGGGGGGTACCCCCCCACCCTGGGTTTATTTTTTTTGGACTCTTTCAAAAAATTATAAAAAACTTGGAGAAAAAAAAATGGGGATTAAAAAAATCCGGCCCCTGTCCCCCCCCCCGTGGGGGGGGAAAGAATGGGCTTCCCCACTTGTCCCCCCCACAGATCTCCCTCATGGGGGTGGGGGGCCTTTTTCCCCCTTGGGGGGGGGCCAAAAAGTATTGGCTTTCCCATAATTTGCTGGGCGGGGGGCCCGTCCCCCCCCCCCTTAAAACCGTGTCCCCCCCCAGGTGGTGGTTTCCCCCACCCCCACCAGGCTTCCCCCCCTGGGGCCCCCCTGTGGGGCTGGGCCCTTACTGGGAAATGGGGGTGCAAAAAAACCCACCCCCCCTAAAAATCACCCCGCACCGCCGTCCAAGTGGGATGCCCTTCTAACCCCTATTTCCCCCCATCAATCTCCCCAAAGTGGGTGGGTTAGGCAGGAAGTTTGTTTCCCCCTCCCTCCCCCGCCAAGGATGATGGGGGTGGCCCCCCCCCGGGGACCGGGTGGGGGGGGGTGGTGGGGGGGGTGGGGGGCAGCCATGGATTGGGCATTGGGTGCTTCCCTGTAAAAACTTTCTGGCTTTACAACGGCAAAAAAGGGGTGGAAATTTGGGGTACAAAAAAAAAGGTCCGCCAAAAGAGGGAAAAAGGTTAAAAGATTTTTGCTAAAATAATAGCGGGACCAACTAAAGAGGGAAAAAGACGGGGAGGAAATTGGGAAAATCCTCAAATGGATTAATTCAACAAGGGCCCCCCCCCCCCCTATTGGGGGGGGCCTGCCAAGGAAGGAAGGGGAGGAGGAAAAAACCAGAACAGGAAAACACCAAAATGGTTGGAAGGGAACCGGTGGTGGGAACAACTGTCAAAAGGCAGACCCCCCCAAAAAAGGCAGTCTTTGGATGAAAAAAAACGGGGAAGGAAGGGGGCCCCCCCGCGAGCCCCCCCGGGCATATGGCAAAGGTGGAGCAGCCCTTGTGGGGTATATGGACTTTGGGGGGGGGGGTGGCTGGGGGGGGTCCCCCCCCCGGGGAATTGGCCCCAAAAAGCCTGGGATCCCCCCAAGGATGGGGCCAGGGGAACAAAAGCCCCTGGGATGGCATTGGGGGCTTGGGGGCACCCCCCCCGGGTTGCCTAATGGGGGAGCCCAGGGGATGGGGGCACAAGGGGAGTCCCCAGGGAAGGTATGCACATAAGTGGACTGTTGGGCCCTGGGGGGTGTGGAACTGGGGCAAAAAAAATCTTGTGCCCCCCCTCCCCCCCCAAGATGTCAAGGTGGTGAGGCACCCCCCAGGGAATGGCCCAAATGCTGGGGGGGGCCCCAAAGTGGGGGTGGGGGGTGGGGGGGCAAGGTGGGAAAAAGCCCCTGGGTGATTTGCAAGGGAAGGCCCCCGGGAAATGGCAAGGGGTAAAAGCCCCCCCCCCCCCCCCCTTGGGGGGGGGGGAAATAGCATGGCTGGGTCCCCCCGGGGGGTGGGCAAGGGGAGAGGGCCCCTTGTGGAAAATAGGCCTGGGGGTGTGCCTGGGGGGCCCGGCCCCCGCCCCGGGAAAATGCAAAGCTACAGGGGGGGTCCCCCCCCAAAGGAAAAGAATGGGGCCCAGGCTTATTGGGGCCCCCCCCTGGGAATGCAGGAAAAGCCCCCCTGAGTGGGGGGGGGGGATAAAAATTTATGTATATGGGGCGGGGGGGCTTGGGGGCGGGGGCCCCCCCAAGTGAAATGTGGTGGGGCGGGTGGACCCCTTCCCGTGGGAAGCCCCATAAAAACCCCAAAAAACCGGGCGTGTTGAAAGCGGGGAACCTTCCCCCCCCCAGAGCCTCCAGGAAAAAAAAGGGGGTCAGGCGTAAGCCCAAGCCCCGGCCAACCCCCCCATCGAGCCCCCAACCTCCCTTCCCGCTGGCCTCACGCCCCGCCCCAAAAGGAAACCCAACAAAGAAAAAAAATCCCCCTAGTTATCCCCCCCCCCCCCCGCCCCCCCCGCCCCCCCCTGGCACCAAGGGCAAACCCTGGGGGGGGGGGGAGGGTCCCCCCCCCCCCTACATAAAGGCGCGTCAAAAGTAAAAAAATTCTGGTATAAAAAAAAAAATGCAAGCAAATAACGCGTAAAAAGGGGGAGGCGCCCCCATAAAATTCATCCCTATTAAAAAGTAGTGGGGTGGGGCATTTTTCCGATAAAAAAAAAAATAAAAAGTCCCCCCCCCCCTCCTTTTTTATGGTGATTCCCGTAGATCCATTGGGGTGGGTAAAAATTTTTTTATTTTTCCCCCAACCTGGGGAGTCCCCCCCACCCCCCCACCCTGGGGGCCCGAAGGGGTGGGTCCACCCCCCCCCCCCCCTGCCAACCCCAAGGGGTGGGGCCCCCCTTTTATTTTTTAGCCCGTGGGGGGGGGGACAAACCCCATTAAAACAAAAAAACCTTCCCCCCCCCCCCCCACAAACTCACCCACCCCCCCCTCTGTGGGCTCTCGGGTTAACCGAGCCGGGTCCGGTTTGTTTTAAAAACCAACTGGACCCCGCGCGGTTTTGTTTTTTTTGGGGTTTTTTTTTCACCTTCCCACACCTCCCCCCGTTCCCGCCCTTTTTTGTGCCCTTGGGGGGGTTTTCCTCTTTTTCCCCCTTTTCTTTGGGGGGTGTCCCCTTTTCTCCCCCTCCTTAAAGGGTTTGGGGAAAACTGTGGTGGTCCCCCCCCCCCCTAATGAATGCCCCCCCCCCCCCGTCCAAACCCCCACCCACCCCCCCCCCCCCCCCGCCCAAAAAGCCCATGGTAAACCGGAAGCCCTTGTTCCCCCCCCCCAAAGCCCCAAGCTTTTCAGAGCCCCCGGGGGGTGGGGCTGTTTTGGTTTGGGGGCCTGGGGGGTTACTTGGGGACAGAAAAAGCTGGTTCCCCCCAGGATTGGGGGGGGAGAAACGAGGGGAATTATCCGGGGGGTTATGAAAAAACCGGCCCCGGTGGGGGAAATAGAAAAAAACACAAACGTGGCCCCGGCACAACACCAAGACGGGGGCCAAAGCCACACAGGGGCCAGGTCCGGGGGCCGCACACAAAGGCCCCCGGTATAAAAGCCGATCATGGGGGGTGGGGGGAACAGAGGCTCCCCCCCTGCCCGATACGGAGCAAGTAAAAAAGGGGGTATTTCTGTGTGGGGGGCCGGGGGGGGGGGGTAATACGCCAGGCGGGACACTATATGGGGGTATACCACTCTCATGGTGGGGGTCACTGTGGTTGTAGGAATTGGTGGGGTGGTTATTTTTATTCCGCCCCATCTATAAAAATTCCTGGTTCCCCCCCTCCCCCCCGTTTTGGTTTTTTTTTTGAAATGATTATTAAAAGGAGTTGGTCCCCCCCCAATTTTTTTTTTTTATGTATTTTAGGTTCCCCCTCCCCTCCGGGAAGAAAAAAGTGGGACCCCTAAAAGAAAATTTATTAAACTGGGGGGGTGCAGCCCATTGGGGGGGATGCTCCTCCAAGAAAGCCCCTGGGCCCCCACACCCTCCCCCTGGGACCCTGGGTCGAAGCCCCGCCCCCCGAACAGCCCCCTTATGGGCCACTTGCCCGTGCTTTCAGTGGCCCGCCACTTCCACCTTCATTGTGGGGGGGGGGGCTTCCTCCTTTTTCCCCCTCCGTTTTTTGTGGGGTATTTAAAAAAAAGCCCCCCCCCCCCCAACAATGGTAAGGAAAAAAGCCCAGTGGTGGCCGCCCCCAGTTCCCCCCCCCTCCCCTCCCCCTGTTCCCCCTCCCCCAAAGCCCCCCCCCCCCTGGGAAGAACCCCCCCGCTCCTCCCCTGCCCTATGCCCCCAGGAAACCTCCCCTCTTCCCTCCGGCCCGGCACAACGGTGGGGTGGTTGGGGGGGCAAGGAAACAGGAAGCCCTGGCCCCGGGAAACCCCGCCCTTTGTTTATCAAACCCGGGGCAGGGCGGAAACCCTCCCCCAAGGGGTTTCCCCCCCCTGGCTTATTTTTAGCTTCCCTTGGTCCCCTCCGGTCCCCCCCCGGAGGCCCCTGGAGGAGCCCCCACGGGTCCCCCCACCCCCCCCCTCCCCCCCTGACCTCCCTCCATGAAGGCCCTTTTGGGAAACCTCCTGGGGCCCCCCCCCCCTGGGGCATTGGGGGAGGAGCAATATGGGGTTCACCCCCCCCCCCGCCATCCCCGCAAAACAACGGAAACCCACCCGTTTTTTTGGGGGCCCCTGGGGGGTTCCCCCCCAAGGGGTTTTCCTTTGGGCTTGGGTTTTTTGCAAATCCAGCCGCACCCCAGGTCCCTATCTTTTTACCCCCCTCCTTCCCTTGGGGTCCCTGGGGGGCCCCCATTGGGAGCTCAGGGCAAAAAAAAAAACCCCCTGACCCACTCAAACCCGGCCCACGGCAGCCCCGGCCGTCCGTCCCACCCCCCCGCCCGAGGGAAAAAAGGTCCTGGAAGGGAATGGTGGCCCACCCCCCTAAACAGCCCCTGGGGTTGGGGCCCCCTCCTTCTATTTTCTCCCCCATCCTTGGTCCTCCCTTTCCTCTTTTCCGTCCCCAATGCCCCCGCCCCCCCCCGGTGGGGCCGTTTTTTTTTTTTAAAACAAACTACTTTCAAAAAAATTCCACTGGGGGAAAGGTCCAAAGGTGAAATCCCTCAGCTTTTCCCCCCCTTTGGGGTGAAGGACCCCCCCCATCTGGGGTTCCCCCTTTTCTCCCAGGGTGGGGGGGTGGGGGGGGGGGGTCCCCCCCCTGGGGGGGATTTGGGGGGCCTTCCCGGTGGTTGGGGGGGGGGGCGGGGTCCTCCCCCCCACCCACCCTGAATCGTTCCCCAACCATGTTTTTGGCCCCCCCAACGTGCCCCTGGTATGGCGCAACCCCCTATGGGGAGTGGGGTTAGGGGGGAAGGCCCAAATCCGGAGCGGCATATAAGGCGCGCCAAATGATGCCATGTTCCCTATCCCCCCTCTTAATTCCTAAAACCAACCCCCCCCAGGGCGGCTAAGCCCTTCCCTCCTTTTGGGCGCCCCTTGGCCCGATGCGGTTTGTGGGCCCCCCATCCCCCGCAAAGGGCCCCCCAGGCCCTCCCCCCCCCTCGTAAAAGCTTTATGGGGGGTGGTGGTATCCCTGGGGAGAACCCCGGTTTGGGTTGGGGGGAAAAAACATGGGGAAAACCCATATGGGGGGAGGGGGTGAAAAGCAAATTGTGGCCCCTGGAGTGGGGGGAAAAGGGGGCCCATCCCCCTCAGAAGAAGGGGGTATTTGGGGGGGTTGGGCTTTATTGTATTTTTGCCTTTTGGGCCCCCCACCACCCCGACCCTCCAAACCCGGGGTTCCCCCCCCCCCCCAAAACCCTGGAAGGAAACCCCCCCCGGGGGGCAAGCCCCCCAGTGGGGGGCAGGAGTTCCCCTTTGGGACTTCGTTTCCCCCCCCCCCAAAGAGCTTGGGGTTTATTTTTTTCCCCCTTCTAAGCAAAACAGCCCCCCCTTCCACAAACTTTCTTGGGTTGGGGGGGGGGCCCCCTTTTTTGGGGGTTTTCCCCTTTTGGGGTGCATCACCGGGGGTAAAAAAAGAACCACGAAGCAGCCCGGCCCCCACGCCAAGGCCCCCCCATTGGTGCCCCAACCCCCCAGGGCCGAGAAAGCCCCCCGGGGCCTTTTTTGGCCCCCCCTGGGGGCCCAGCTGTTTTTTTTCCCCCCATTCCCACGTGGGGGAAAGTATTAAAAATAATACAAATGTGAGAAAAGAAAAGTAATAATAAAAATTATTTTTTTTTTTTATATATTGAAATATTTTTTTTTTTTTTAATTTAAAACCGCAATTTTCTTTTTTTATTTTTTTTACAGCGGGCATGGGGCCCAAATCCCAATCCACTAAAGCCCACAGGGAACAATAAAAAAAAACAGACCTTCTTAAATGGAAAGATGTCTTTCCCCCCTTCCTTCCCACTTGGAGAAAAAATTCCCCCCCCCAACGGTAAAAAAAAGACCCCGATGGTGGTGGGAAGGGGCAACAAAAATTACACGGGAGGGGGTATTCAAAAGGGCCCCCAGGAGAAAACCCGTTTTTCCCCGGGGACCCCCCCCCACGAAACGCCCCAAGGACCCCTTGGAGGGGCCCGTCCGTCCCCCGTGTGGGGGGCCACAGGCCTGGGGGGGGGCAACAAAAAAAACCCCCTCCCCCCCCAGGAAAAGCCCCAGGGGCCCCCGTTTGGTGTGTGGGGGGGGGTTTTTGGGGAAAGAAACCCCGCCGGCGCGCTTTTTATTTATTGTATGTTTTTTTTTGGTATTTTCCCCCCCGGGATGCCCCTTGGCCCAAAGGGGGGTGGGGGGGGGGGGTGGAGGGGGGGGGGGGGGGAGGGGGAGGGTGGACCCCAAGGGGCTTTCCGTGAAGGGAACCCCCCTCCCCAATAAAGGTGGCGGGGCCCCCCCCTTTGGGGGGGGATAGGGGGGGGTGCCCCCCCCCCCGACGGCGGGGTGGGGGGAAGAAAAACTGGGGGGGGCCCCCCCCCAGTAAAAAGGGTTAAAACTTTCAACGCTAGTAAAAAAAAAACCCCACCCTCTCCCCCCCCAACGGCCGCCCACCCCCTGCGAAGTCTTCCCGCCCACCGCCCCTTGGGTTATCCCCCCAAACAAGCCCAAGGAAAGGGGCCCGTGGGCCCCAAAAAAAGAAGAAAAAAAATCCAGGCCCCCCAGCCCCCAGGCTCCCGTGGAGCGAGTATTGTCCCCGGAGTGGGAAGCCCCCGAAGGGCCGGGGGTCCCCCCTGCCCCAAGCCGGTAGGGGGGGGGGGCTTTGGCAACAACCTGGGCCCCCCCATACCCCCCCTCGAGCCTTGGGGGCCTTCCGGGAAAAAGGTGGCAAGGAGCCAGAAAAAATGATTGGGCACCCCCCTGGGGGGCCCCATGGGGAGTGGGCCGGGCCCCCCCCCCCCCCCAGCTTTATGAAGGGGAACCCAGGGGACCTGCCCATGAACCCTTATCAACCTTGCCTCTTTGGGGGACCCACCCCCGCCCCCCGGGGGGGGGAAAAGGAGCAGGGGGGGTTGGGTGGCCCCCACCCCCAAAGCCTCCCCCACGCCACCCGCCCTGAGGGGGGGGGTACCCCCCCTGGGGGGGGGCCCCCCGGGCCCCCTGGCCCTCTCCTTGGGCAAAAACCCCTCTGGTGGGGGGAACCCCATGGCACCGGAAAGCAGGCCCGACCCCACCCGGGCCCCCCCCCCTCCCCCCCTCGCCCCCCGGCCGCTCCTCTTTGGTGGGAACCCCTGTTTCCCCCCCCCCCCCCCCCCAATGGGTGAATCATTGAACACCCCACCGGGCCTAAATATGGCGGGCCGTTAGGGGTATTGTGGGAACCCACCACCTTGGAGGTCCAGTGTCCCAGCAGGCCGTGGGCCCCCCCCCTCCCCCTCCCTGGGGCTGGGGGGGAGCCCTCGTTTTTGTCCCAGGTTTTTCCCTCAGGAGAAAGAAAGGCGAACCCGCCCCCCCCGTATATATGGTGGGGGGGGAAACAGCCTCATATGCACCCCTGGGTGCCCCCCCCCCCCAAACGGGTGTCCCCCCCCCCTCCCCCCGGGAGGTTTGCTCCCCGCCCCCCTCCCCCGAGGTTGGGACGGGCCCCCCTCCCCCCCAGGTTCAGCGGGGTAAAAAGCGGTGTTGGGGGGGCCCAATCCACCAAAAGGCCCCAGCCCCCGCCAGTGGGCCCCGCCCCCCGGTTGGGCAGGGCCGAGCCTTTCCCCCCCCAAAAACGGTTGGGGGGGCGCCCCTTTCCCCCAACCGTACCGGCCCAGGGCCCCCCCCTGGCCTGGGGCCCCCCCCCGTGTCAAAAACAGGCCGGGGTGCGGGAAGGTGGGGGGGCGTTCTGGGTCCCTCCTATAGCCTGGGCGCCCCTGGGCTGGGGGGGGGGCCCCAATGAACCCCCCCCGGGGGTGACCCCTACTCCAC